>NC_081334.1:3146708-3757065 GCF_022539665.2 Daphnia carinata
GAGACTGGCGGGCTTGAAGATGAAACCGACTTGGAAGAAGATCCTGCGCGCAAACCTCTTCGTGTAAAAGACACTGTCTTTGACCTCTGTCAAAATCTTCCCGGTTGTACGTGCGATGGGAAACACGAGCGAGCCAACTGCGGTTGCATCATTGGGGATCAAGGCAAATTGAGAAAAGTAAACATAAAAATCCCATTAATACCTTCCCAAAATTCAAAAAATGTAATTCTCCAATTTTTACTGTCAGATTAATTTCGAAAACGTAAGGGTTCCGAAGACCATTACAACTTTAAACGTTGTCGATTGCCCCTTTGTTGACTTTACCCAAACAAAGTTTGCTGAATTACCGATGAAGTCGTTCAATTTTCTACGCATCGGTCATTTGCAAATAGCTTCCGGTTCGCTACGAAAAGTGGATCGTCTGTCTTTGCAACAAGTTAACAAGTTAGTATGCAACAACGACGCTTTTACTCAACTGGAAGCTGATACAGTCACATTCGTCAACGTCACGTTCCCGGTGGGAATCGAAATAGTTCCAATTTCAATCATCTCAGAACTGAAAATTGTCCGTTGTAACTTGACGGATGTCACTATAATAGTAGACAGGCTACCCACAGATCGATCTGTTTCCATAAACCATAATTACTTAGATCGACTAAGTCTGAAAATTAACGCGGCCACGTTCAGCATGGATGGAAATCATTTCGCCGCACTTTCATCAACGTCAGGACTAATGGATATCGCCTACTCCGATATGCTAAATTTGACAAACAATCAATTTTCTACCAAAAATGTCCTTTCTTTTATGCCTGATGTAATGTCTTCTAACGCATCTCTAATATTTAAAGCCCCAACCTTCTCAGCCGAAAGTATGCGTTGGCTTGAACATTTCAAGTTTGAATACGAGGATACAACAGTAAAAAGTTTGACTAACAGTGGCGGTAAAGGAGTACCCACAACGTGCGAAGAACAGATCCTGACTGACTCTACAAATAATCGAATTCTTACCTGTCCGAATGTCAAGATCCTCGGTGATTTTCTGAACTCGAAGGGGAAATCTGAACCACGTAGTGAACACCAACCGGAAAAGCAAAAACAGATTCAAACGAACCACGACGTAGCATCAGATTCTGCTCAAGTCCTGCACTATTATCCAGCGCTAATATTAGTCATCACTGCAGGTGTGATGATGATGATCTGCAACTCAAAAGTTTAAAGATATCAGTATAAATTGTTTTTCTTTTCAAACATTTAAAATAAAAGCATAATACCAAAAAAATTGTGGTCTTCTTGATGCCATTACCCTCATTGTTGGTTTTGGGTGTAGGTCTACACGGTATGTGGCAATAACACATTGGTGTAATACATTTTCAGAACTAGAAAAGACATTGGTGGATTTCGCGAAGCAAAAACGTAGGGATAAAACGGAAAACATGTTCATTCTAACAGGCTGACACATCATTATCTGGGCTACTCTTCGAGTTTCTAATACTCTAAATTCTATTTTGCAAATAGCATTATGTGCAACGGCTGTCACAGATAGTTGGGTTGCGGTTATTTTAAGAATCTTTGTGCGGCTTAAACGCGTAAATGGATAGCTCGTAACACTGGAAGATATAGGCAGAAGCAATATTGCAAATAAGTAACTTCCAATGAAAGACAGAAGACTAATAAATCTTCTTAAAATAATACTACGTCAAAATCAAGAATGGGGAGCGGCATTAATACACAGTGTTTTGACTTTCAATCATGCAACTAATCGTCCCAATCATCGTCTTCATCCTGATCTTGTTCACTCTCATCGCTGTCGGAATGGATGACACGGCATCTTTCCTCTAAAGCACGGGCCAGAGCTCCAGCCATCCCTTCCATGACATCGTCACTGACGGGAACTGGGTTTGCCTTTTTCTCTACTGGCTTCAGTTCTTTGCCTGCTCGTATTTGACCTAATAAATCGTTGCGTGTATCCGGTACAGCCGATGCCTTCGTGCCGGCCCTAGTTGATGGATCGGAATCAGATGGAACTGATTTGAGCTTATGCCCTTCTTTAATGGCGTCCATCAGAGCACTGCGAACATCAGGCTGGGCAGGAGAATAAGAAGGCGATGGAGCTGATACAGCCAAGGATGGGATAGGCGGCGGGGGAGGCCCGCAAATGGAGGGTAGAGGAGGAGGTGGCGGAGGCGGTGGTGGGGCACCTACAGGCGGAGGTGGTGGTGCGGTTATAGTCATTGGAGCCATCTTTGGCGGAGGGGCGCGCTGAGGAGGTGCTGGTGGGGCAATAGGTGGCGGAGAAGCAATTATTCTGGAAGGCGGTGGTGGAGGAGCTGCCATCGGTGGCGCAGGAGGTGCCATTCTTGCTGTCTGTGGGGTCGATGGCGGGTTTCTCGCTGGTACCGGTGGAGCTGAGAACAATCCTGTATTTTGTTGCATAGTCGATATTTCACGAATAGCCGCTTCTTTCCCTCCATGTTTGTCGATAAAGTCGTAGATGAACTCGCGTGTGGCTTTGTCTTTTAAATGGCTTTCCGATATGCCGGCCTTAAATAAATAATAACAGATTAAATATTATAACAATAAAAAAGAGACAAGAGAACCTACTCTTGCAAAAAACTTTAACAGATTTGGATCGACATTGTCCAGGGCAAAACCCTGATTCGGATCAAACCCGACATGGCTAACATGTTTGAAATCTGATGGTAGCCCAATGTCCGCTTTAGTAATTTTCTTGTTTTTGTCTTTTTTGGATTTTTTAGTCATCACGCTGTTTGTGGTTGTCGTCGTTCGCAAGGTAGTTTTCGATGCTGATCCATTGGTAGCAACTGGAGTCGGTTTCAACGATGGCTGTGACTGTTGCTGCGATAACCGTCGACGCTCTATACATTGGCAAATGTTACAACTAATCGAATCGGTTGAATTTTATGGTTACACACCTCGTCTCTCCGATTTGATTCTCATATTCTCTCTTATAGACATCAAAAAGAATTCTGCCTCTGCATCATTGGCAAAATTGAGCCCCACGCGACAATCCTAAAAACAGTGTGTCACGAAGTTGTGTTCACATGGAATTTGGAATAAACAGATAACTTACATCCCCTTCAAAAGTGTGAAAATATGGTATTGGTGCACAGTATTCAAAAGCACTGTACAACTCTTGTTCCCAAACAACAGATTGCCTATCCAGGCAAAATACCCTCAGATAATAGGACCGTTTGATGTTATCCTTAATGAAGCACAGTACACCACAATGCCGTAAGTTCCATTGGGATCTGCTGGGTGGATCAGCAAAACATACCTGGACCACAGCTGATGCCATACTCTATGGTTTAACAAAAAAGTTTTAAAACCTAATGTAATCAGCTGTGCCTTCTAAGATGAGTTATTGACTTACCTTGCAGCGTAAGCCAATGAGCTTAAAGAGTTGATCATTTTCTTCAAGCGAAAGAAGAGATGATGGTTTGTTTTCAGGTTGGGGACGCTTGGCAGCAGTCATGGCAGTGTTTTTATTGACCCTAGACAACACAGAAAGAAAAGAGAAAAATACTTTTTTAGCTTTAGATTCAGAAGTGCCATGGATGGTGCAAGAACATTCTACTGGCTAGTAACTGCCACAGAAAGTAAATAAAGCTATGCCTCTTGAGGTTTCAACACAACCACCGATAATTAAAATTTATTTTTATTTTTGTAGGGCATTATACCATTGATTTTTACCGTTATTCTCTTACCAGTCTCATCAAGAGTTACAATGAATCTACACAGTGTTTCACAACTTTAGATACGGTTACAAGTTATCTCAGGAAACGTGAAGGTCCAACGGTCTGGTACACATTCCTAAAAAAAATTACCGAAATGCCATCTAGCGATATTTGCAAGCTCTAAGCTCGTTGATAGAATGTTGGGATGGGAAGTTGTTTACTTTTCGTGCTTGGAATGTTGATCGCCCTCCATTTTTCAAAGGAAATCACCTGTTTTTGATTTTATCGTGTCTTTGGACGCTTAATTTACATTATCTTTTATTACGTTGATGGAGAAAATTTCCTTTTGCGGTGATACGTAGCAGCAAAATGCATGTCAATGGAAAAGAACTGATAACTACCTCTTTTAAAACTGCAACGTAAGAAACGATATTGTGCATAATTCAATTAACGTTTCCCAACATGGTTTTAAAAATAGGATCGAAGGAAGAATGAATTACAAAGTTCTCCACCCTGGGAAATCTAAAACAAATTTCAAAGAATTCTGGTTTAAACTGACAGGCAATCTTCTTTTTTATTTTGGCCTAAATAATTTTGGAGGAATAAAAGGAAATGTAGGTTTCTCGTACAGTGAAAGCCATATATTGGCTGTTTAAGTTGTAAATTTTTTGGTGCCATTTCAACTATCATTTTATTACAGGAACCTGTTGGTGTTATAGTATTGGAAAACTGTTCAGTATCATTTGATGAAGAAGGATCAGGGATTTTTGCCTTTATTGTTACTTTCTCTGGTGATCCAGATAGGCATGTGTTCTCGTGCTTCAATGTCATTCAAGCACAGAATTGGGTCATAGCCTTGAGGCAAGCCAGGTACTATTTTTTTAAACTTTCTTGTATTGAACTCACTTGCAAAAGTGTTTGTTTATTAGCTATGAGCATTTGAGAATCCAAGTCAAAATATTGGAAAGCAAACTAGAAAGCCTTGGCGGAAAGGTAACTTTTTAGATGTATGGTAGAATCACTGCTAAAGTGTTATTCTATTTGGATTTGATAGAGTATTTTCAAATGGAACACTGCTTCCAGTAGTACTCCAACCGGTACATTAAAAGGGCCTACAAACACCATAGCTCCCGTTTTACCTGCCATTCCTCTTTTACCAACACCTCCGGCAAGAAAGCGGGTCGGGCCTAAAACAAAAACATTTGTGAGTCATATGGCTGGTGATGCGCCGGCCCCGAGTTCTTTCAAAAGTGATAGCAACGGCGCTGATCAAGATTTGATCAGGTGGTGATAATCAAAAAGCAACCGTCCGGATATCAACGTGCCAATTAAAAAAGAGAAGTAGTTTAGTTTTGTGTAATTAACATTCCTCTTTGAGCAGAGTATTGAAATTTAATTCGGCTGATTTTCGCAATCTAGTCATTAAATGAAGAGCTCAAATGTTCATACGCTGTACAATTATAATGTGTTTCGTTGTTCCATTCCATTATTTTCGTTTGTTCACTTTGGCATCAATAGGCAAGCTAATATCGCTTTTTGTAATCGTCCTTCTTTTGAAACTGCTGTTCTGTGCACGTTGGCGATTGTCCTTTTGCAACTGAGATCGATTGCAAAAGCCGGACAAGAATGTGTGCAGCAATTCGTTATCCACATTGTACAGGACAATGCCTCTCCGTCTGTCCCAACCAATGCGACTAATTAACCGAAAATTTGTAGGTGAGCTTATGTCCTCCTTAGATAGACCGCTTCTTGTTAACGCTGTCGAATAATACCCAAAGAATGTGTTACAATAAAATGTTTCATTTTTATCTATTGGTTCATACCTTTGTTTCGTACTAGATAAGCTCTGGCAGTTTTTAGGAAGACGGCAGCTTCAGCTTCGTCAGCAAAATTAAGACCAATTTGAGTATTCTAAATGAAATTTTATCATTAATTGAATAGATTAAGGCTGTGTAAAGATTAAATAAATTTTCTTACGTCGCTAGTGGTGATTGTATGAAAATAAGGTGTTGGTGCGCGATAGCCAAGGTCGCCATGAAGCTTGTGCTGCCAAATGACTTCTCGCCGGACTAGGCAATAGATTTTCAGCCAGTGATTCTGGTTGTCGGTCTTGTCTGTGATTAAACACAATATTCCACAATCTTTTTTCATCCACTGGGTATACTCGGGTGGTTCAGGGCAAAATATTTGGACCACTGTGGTAAGCGCACTCTGAATATTTTGAAAAAATATTTAATTCACGTTAAATTTATTTTAAAAATAAATTCAAAGCCTTACGTGGCAGCGGGTACCAATAAGTTGATCCAGCTGGGCAGCCTCATCGCTGGAAAGAAGACGAGAAGAATAGTTCCTTTGAGATCTGAATCGAATGGGCATCTTGAAGTCCCTGAGTACACTGATAGAATTTCGTGCTTTCTTTTTCAATTTACGTAGCAATTCAGCAATTGCGTGAACTATAAATGTGTTGCCGGCCACACATGGCTGTTTAAGCCCCTGTTGCAATATCTGACTTCATTTTATATAGAAATGCAATCGAATCATTATCAAGAAAGATAAGCGTTGACGCATGCACAACACATCTTCCAGCTGCTTGTCTCATTTTGTTTACATGAACCTTTGGCAAGCAACAAAAATATTACATTGGAATGTGATAACAACACATTCCCCCAATTATCTTTGCGACATTTTCTTCGTTGATCGTACAAAACAACAAGCTCAAATCCAGTGCTTTTACGTGCTGTCTATGTCAGAGGATTAAAGAATTAATGGCTTTTCTTCTAAAAAACGATGCTGAAACTTACGTTGGGCACACAAACAGGTGAGAAACTGAGCCACGTAAGGATGAGGTTCGTCTAGGTTTTCCCCTCTTGGCTTTATTTTCGACATTTTGAAACAAGTTGTTTGTAAATATTATAACACTCACACTTCTTTCACATTTATTGCTTTACGACATCGTGCGCGCGTGCAGCGATTGCTACTGCCAATGACTTTCGATCGCTTTGAGATCGTGCTCACTTTTATTGCAAAGATCTAGTAATAAAACACAACACGAATTCTTATACGTAACCACCGAATACGTGTCTTTCGCCCACTTCTTTTACTGTTACGCCTGAGGATCTGGGTGCAGACATTCTGTTCTTTAGAGTCTCTCAAGTTCTTGGATGAGCCACTAACCAAAGCAGGGTATTCCCCGCGTGTAATGTTCTGCTATACACGCTGCGCTGTCTAACAGTTGCTGCACGTTCCATCCAAAAGCAATACGAAGGCATACTAGCCGCTGCAATTTCAGCTCTCTACTGTGGAAGACGCGATCATCATGTATTAGCTGACTCAAGTATTATTGCCATTCAGTTGCATCGAGCTCGACCCCCTCGATGCTCCAGCAGTCGGTTCTTGTGCTGCTGGTTATCTGTCCGATTTCGTGAATACTTTCAGTTAAACAAATTGGCTGAAACAAAAAAAGTTACGACATGTTTTTAGTTATTTTCGGCTTAGGAGTGACCGTTGCTTTCTTCTTTTACTTAAAATGGGAAATGTCGTCGTACGTGAAGACCATCGATCTAATCCCCGGTCCCCCAAAAGTGCCATTGTTTGGGAACGCGTTATCGATTCCACTCGACACTCACGGTAAAAAGCGAATTGATCCGTTCTCTGTATTATGTTATCCCTAAAAGAGCTCGAACAGCTCTTGTTTCAACAAGTTTTGTAGTTCGAAGCGAAAATTGTAGATAATATTTTCAAAAAATTATTTCATATTTGTTATAAAAAGCAGGTTCTTTGGCGGAGCTTAGTTAATGGTATCATCTAGTTCAGTCACGATTTTCGGTTCTATTTCTCCCTAGAGACGAGTGTTATTCTCTCCACATCTATCACGAATCAGTCCGGCTATTCCATTTTCCCATTTAACTTAAGGGCCCGCCTTCTCATTTTTTTGTACGCCTTTGCCATTGAAGAAAGTCAATAACCTCTCATCTTCTTCATATTTTAATCAGGTCTTCCAGTTTTGATAGCAAGTTTCAGTTGGGGTAGTAACCGGTTTATCAGTTTCTTGTAGCGCATAAACTTCAGAATAGCGTCCATGGTACCCGCAATGAACCTACAAGATGGTCTCGGAAACACAAAAAAAAATCTAGGACTCGTATGCAAAGCATCTAGAAAGTAAATAGTCTTTGCTGTTGCATCAGGCATGACCTCCTTGTTTGGTAACCGGTTACCAGCGTCTTTTGACCTTCGTGATGTATCGGTTTGATAATACGCAGTTTTGGCCTTTCCAGCTATGTTTTTTGGACGTCTGCCTCAAATTACGCAATTTTCTCACAACCGCAATTTGCAAATCACTAAATAATTAGCCGGTTGTTGCGCATGGGAATTGTTTTCTCGTGCAGTTGACACGAGTCTGATAACACAACCTCTATCGATTATACGACTGTTTTGAAACTTAAGTTCTGACATTCCTTTTAAGCTGACAAGAGAAATTCCAGCTTGGTTTGTGCAGCAAACTAAAGTCATGGTGCAATCTACTCGTCACTAACAACAACAATAAAAAAAAACGATAAAAATGATCGTGAATTCAAGCTTTTTTTGCAGCACAATAGAATGTTCTTAAAAGATGTATTATCAATTATCTTAAACATAGCTATTATCAATTAACTTAAACATAGGTTCGCTGCAAAAAATTTCGGTCGAATGGCCGAAAAAGTACGGCCATTTTTATCGCGGTTGGTTCGGTTTTAAAGGTTACATTGACATTTCCTGTCCGCTGTTGATAGAGGTAGGTACCCAAACACACATTACCACATTCATCAATAAAATAAAATTTTTTGGCTTAAGGAAATCTTGTCAAGTCAGAGGTTCATTGACAAAGGCAGCGATTACAACTTGCTGATACCGTGGCTTGGTGAAGGACTTCTTACCGCATCAGGTGAAAACGCTCCCTTATTCTCCATTTTAAAACATAATCTCAGCTTTTAATTACAGGAAACAAATGGCGCAAGCGAAGACGTTTACTGACTCCGGCCTTCCATTTCCAGATACTCGATCATTTCTTCGACACGTTCAATAAAAGCGCCGATATTCTGTGCCAACAACTCGCCGCTTCGCAGTCGGATGATTCGCTGATTGGGAAAGAGATCGACGTGTTTCCTTATCTGAAACGATGCACTCTCGACATTATCTGTGGTAAAACGACGAACCTCAATTTAACGATCATGTTCTTGATATCTGATTCTCATTGAATTTTATAGAAGCGGCTATGGGAATCCAAGTGAATGCGCAGCAACAGGATTCTGAATATCTTTACGCGGTGCAAAGGTAAATTAAATTGCGATTGCGAACAAGTTGATTAAACAAGGCAATCCAAAACAGGTTTTCCTCTGTACTATTTGAGTATTTCGTTTCGATATGGAGCCTTCTACCTAAATGGATGTATTTCATGACTAAGCACGGCAAAGAGTATCAGAAATACTTGAAAACGATTCACGATTTCACTTCGAAAGTAATCGTCAAATTAAAACGCCCACCTTAAATCCCTAAATGAGTTTTCTCCCTTTTTTTTAAACAGGTGATCAAAGATAGGAAAAAAGAAATGGAATTAGAAGAAGCCATGAAAGAATCGAAAGACGAACAAGAAGCTGCCAAAGAATCTGAATTCGAACCGAGTAGGTTAAACAAGAACATCTAAAAAGACATAACGTTTTGATTCCATCAAAATTTCAATAGAAAAACGAAGAGCTTTTCTAGATCTCATGCTAATTGCTGCCAAAGAAGGTAATTTGACCGACGTGGATATTCGTAACGAAGTTGACACTTTCATGTTCGAGGTAAACGACATACAACAATAACAAAAAAGAGACTTAATTCATTTAAAACATTGATAGGGTCACGATACAACAGCCTGTGCTGCAGTTTGGTTCCTCTATTGCATGGCAACTCATCCTGTTTGTCAAGTAAGAAATGATGTTCCTACCTCTTTGATGATTCCATGTTGACTTTGTCTTCATTCCAGGAATTGGTAAGAAAAGAGTTGGATGACGTGTTTGGAGATTCACAGCGGCCGTGCACAATAGAAGACGCCACTAAACTCAAGTATCTCGAATGTTGCATCAAAGAAACGTTACGTCTCTATCCGAGTGTTCCACACATCAAGCGATTCAACTCACAAGATTTCGTGCTGAGCAATGGATATAAAATTCCAGCCGGTGCTTCCTACTCCATCCACATTTACGCACTTCACCGCAACGAACATTTTTTTTCGGATCCTCTTGCATTCAATCCGGAACGATTTCAAATTGACAAGAGCGCAGGAAGACATCCGTTTGCTTTCGTTCCTTTCAGCGCTGGCCCAAGGAACTGCATTGGTAATCAACTGAAAATGTGAAAATTACATTTGATGTCTCTAAATTTCTTTTGTTTTAGGTCAAAGATTTGCTATGTACGAAGAGAAGGTCATCTTTTCCACTTTATTAAGACGTTTTCGTTTCACTTACGATATGGCAAAACACGGGCCTGCTTTGCCATGTGCTGACATGTTACTCAAACCGCATCACGAAATGCCATTAAAAATTACTCCTCTTCTCAGACATTAAAAAGAATAATCATTTTTTTGTTTACATCTTTCATTGAAGCGTGTAACACAATCATACAACGAAATTGATAATTACAAATTACCTTGGACACGTCGCTGTTTCCACTTGCCAATCGCCTACTCCAGCCCAGGCGCCAACCTCTTGTGATTTAGTCCACGTATATACGTTCCTACGAAGTGGATCGAAACTCAATGCATCTTCAACTGCGTACATGTATTCGTCAAACATTCGATTTTTGATGTAGAAAGTGTTAGCCATGGAATCCTCTAGTTCCCAATGGAGATGGCCTTGATTGAACCGAGCTGGATTGCTCCACGTGAACACTCGACGTCCGTATTGCGCAAAACGACAATCCGAAGCATAGAGCAATTCTTGATGATAGGCATTTTTAATGGAGTACATATTTTCTTGGCCTTCTTGTTCAAGTATCCATAATGCTCCTGTGAAACTCCAATCCGGAGGATTACCTTCTCCTTTGCTTCTCCGCGTATAAACAAGGCGGCTATTTTCATCATGAAGGTCGTCGTCAGCAAAGAGATATTCGTCGAAGGCAAAGTTCTTGATGTACGCACATTTGATCTGCGGCGGTGGAACGGTAATGTTTAAATCAATTCTTCCGATTGGATCATTGCCTGGGTCCGTTACATCTTCGTTTTCAAATTCCCAGGGAAGGACTCCACAACTGCCACCGGAAAGCGGTTGGCGATTGAGCGAATGGGCGGGTATTTTCTTCAAGTAACACCATCCACTCTTCCAGCTAAAGGAGTTACATCCGTTGATGTGGGTGGTGGTTATGCAAATCTGACCGCATTTTTCCTGCGTAATGTATTTCTGGACAATATCGAAACTTGGAAAATCACAGTTGGGCAGCCATTTAATTCCGCCTTTGCCGGTGATATAGTCTTCCCACATAGAGAAAGAGATGGGCAGAGTCACAACTATCAACAGACAATGTTGAATCATTGCCATGTCATTCACATTCCAATTTATGTCTATTTGTAATTGGCAAAATGTACAGACGTCTCGTGTAAATGTGCATTATTTGTTACCCACAATAAGATATGTCACGAAAGAATTTCAAACATCTTGTCACTAAAGAAAGATGCTACACTAAAGCACAGATCCACAATCGTCCATACTTACAGACCAACTGACTTATTTAAAAGAAAAAAAAGAAGGAAAGGCTGTTGAAAAGGAAGGACAGGTAAAAAGGAGGGAGGGCTTGAAAGATAAATGTTAGGTGTAGGGAAGAGAGAGAAACATGTAGAAAAACGTTTGCTATTCTCATAGCTGTCGTTGATGAAACGATGCAAATTGTTTCGTTATGTCACAAAAAATCAGCTAGTCTCACGAGGGAGCTGGGAGTTAAACATGAAAATACGAGGAAAGGCATGAAACAACAGGAAACGAAGGGATTCTTTACCTAACCCATTCCCTAAGGAAATTTCCTACCAAAGAGAAACCAAATTTTCTTTTAGATAAATACGCCTTAAATTGTTCAACTCAAGTAACTGCAAATCGCTAATAGCAAACAATTACGTAATCATTCCGCTCTAACATGATATAGGAGAATGCCTATACTTCATCTACACACGCATTGAATCACGAACAGGTCACGTTTCAAAGTCATTTAACACATCGGGAATCAAGCACGAAAACGAGGCAGAGGTGGTGGTGCGATGGAGCTGATACAGCCAAGGATGGGATAGGCGGCGGGGGGCAGGCCCGCAAATGGAGGCGGTGGTGGAGGAGGCCATGGCGGCGCAGGCGGTGGTGGGGCCGTCTGTGGCGGAGGTGGTGGTGCGGTTATAGTCATTGGAACCATCTTTGGCGGAGGGGCGCTCTGAGGAGGTGCTGGTGGGGCAATAGGTGGCGGAGAAGCAATTATTCTTGAAGGCGGTGGTGGAGGAGCTGCCATGGGTGGCGCAGGAGGTGCCATTCTTGCCGTCTGTGGCGTCGATGGCGGGTTTCTTGCTGGTACCGGTGGAGCTGAGAACAATCCTGTATTATGCTGCATAGTCGAAATTTCACGAATAGCCGCTTCTTTCCCTCCATGTTTGTCGATAAAGTCGTAGATGAACTCGCGTGTGGCTTTGTCTTTTAAATGGTTCTCGGATATGCCAGCCTTAATTAAAGTAATAACAGATTAAATGTTATAACAATAAAAAAAGAGACAAGAGAACCTACTCTTGCAAAAAACTTTAACAGATTTGGATCGACATTGTCTAGTTTTCGATTTTTGTTCGATTTTTGTCTAGTTTTCGATGCTGATCCGTTGGTAGCCACTGGAGTCGGTTTCAACGATGGCTGTAAATGTTGCTGAGATAACCGTCGACGCTCTAAACATCGTCAAATGTTACAAATAATCAATCGGTTGAATTTTATGGTTTACACACCTCGTCTTTCCGATTTGATTCTCATATTCTCTTTTATAGCCATCAAAAAGAATGCTGCCTCTGCGTCATTGGCAAAATTGAGCCCCACGCGACAATCCTAGAAGCATTGTGTCATGAAATTGTGTTCACATGGAATTCATAACTAACAGATAACTTACATCCCCTTCAAAAGTGTGGAAATATGGTCTTGGTGCACAGTATTCAAAAGAACTGTACAACTCTTGTTCCCAAACAACAGATTGCCTATCCAGGCAAAATGCCCTCAGATAATAAGACCGTTTGATATTATCCTTGATGAAGCAGAGCACACCACAATGCCGTAAGTTCCATTGGGATCTGCTGGGTGGATCAGCAAAACATACCTGGACCACAGCTGATGCCATACTCTATGGTTTAACAAAAAAGTTTTAAAACCTAATGTAATCAGCTGTGCCTTCTAAGATGAGTTATTGACTTACCTTGCAGCGTAAGCCAATGAGCTTAAAGAGTTGATCATTTTCTTCTAGCGAAAGAAGAGATGACGGTTTGTTTTCAGGTTGGGGACGGTTGGCAGCAGTCATGGCAGTGTTTTTATTGACCCTAGACAACACGGAACGAAAAGAGAAAAATACTTTTTTAGATTTAGATTCAGAAGTGCCATGGATGGTGCAAGAACATTCTACTGGCTAATAACTGCCACAGAAAGTAAATAAAGCTATTATGCCTCTTGAGGTTTCAACAATCATCGATAATTAAAATTTATTTTTATTTCCGTAGGTGCATTATACCATTGTTTTTTACAGTTATTCTCTTACCAGTTTCATCAAGTGTTAAAATGAATCTAAACAGTGTTTCACAATTTTAGATACGGTTACGAATTATCTCAGGAAACGTGAAGATCCAACGGTAGTCCCTGAGTACACTGATAGAATTTCGTGCTTTCTTCTTCAATTTACGTAGCAATTCAGCAATTGCGTGAACTATTAATGTGTCGCCGTCCACACATGGCTGTTTAAGCCCCTTTTGCAATATCTGACTCCATTTTATATAGAAATGCAATCGAATCATTATCAAGAAAGATAAGCGTTGACGCATGCACAACACATCTTCCAGCTGCTTGTCACATTTTGTTTACACGAACCTTTGGCAAGCAACAAAAGTATTACATTGGACTGTGATAACAACACATTCCCCCAATTATCTTTGCGACATTTTCTTCGTTGATCTTACAAAACAACAAGCTCAAATCCAGTGCTCTTACGTGCTGTATATCAGTCAGAGGATTAAAGAATTAATGGCTTTTCTTCTAAAAAACGATGCTGAAACTTACGTTGGGCACACAAACAGGTGAGAAACTGGGCCACGATTGAGAATGAGGTTCGTCTAGGTTTTCCCGTCTTGGCTTTATTTTCCACATTTTGAAACAAGTTGTTTGTAAATATTATAACAAAAACTCTTCTTTCACATTTTACTGCTTTACGACATCGTGTACGCGTGCAGCGATTGGTACTGGCAATGACTTTCGATCGCTTTGAGATCGTGCTCACTTTAATTGCGAAGATCTAGTAATAAAACACAACACGAATTCTTATACGTAACCACCGATTACGTGTCTCTCGCCCACTTCTTTTACTGTTACGCCTGAGGATCTGGGTGCAGACATTCTGTTCTTTAGAGGCTCTCAAGTTCTTGGATAAACAACTAACCGAGGCAGGGTATTCCCCGCGTGTAATGTTCTGCTATACACGCTGCGCTGTCTAACAGTTGCTGCACGTTCCATCCAAAAGCAATACGAAGGCATACTAGCCGCTGTAATTTCAGCTCTCTACTGTGGAAGACGCGATCTTCATCAACTCAAGTATTATTGCCATTCAGTTGCATCGAGCTCGACCCCCTCGATGCTCCAGCAGGCGGTTCTTGTGCTGCTGGTTATCTGTCCGATTTCGTGAATACTTTCAGTTAAACAAATTGGCTGAAAAAAACAAAGTTACGACATGTTTTTAGTTATTTTCGGCTTAGCAGTGACCGTTGCTTTCTTCTTTTACTTAAAATGGGAAATGTCGTCGTACGTGAAGACCATCGATCTAATCCCCGGTCCCCCAAAAGTGCCATTGTTTGGTAACGCGTTATTGATCCCACCCGACACTCACGGTAAAAATCAAATTGACCCGTTCTCTGTATAATGCGATCTCTTAAAGAACTCTAACATCTCTTGTTTCAACACGAAGTGAAAATTTTAGATGATATTTTCAAAAAAAATTTTCGTATTTGTTGTGAAACGCAGGTTCTTTGTTAACGGTATCGTCTAGTTCAGTCACGATTTTCGGTTCTATTTCTCTTTGGAGACGAGCGTTATTCTATCCGCATCTATCACGAATCAGTCCGGCTATTCCATTTGCCCATTTAACTTAAGGGCCCGCTCTTCTCATTTTTTTGTACGCCTTTGCCATCAAGAAAGTCAATAACCTCTCATCTTCTTCAAATTTTCATCAGGTCTTCCAGTTTCGATAGCAAGTTTCAGTTAGGGTAGTAACCGGTTTATCAGTTTCCTGTCACGTTCCAACTTACGTCTATATGTAATTGGCAAAAATGTACAGACGTCTTGTGTAAATGTGCATTATTTGTTACTCAATAAAATATGTCACGAAAGAATTTCTAACATCTTGTTACTAAAGAAAGACGCTACACTAAAGCACACATCCACAATCGTCCATACATACAGACCAACTGACTTATTTGAAAGAAAAAAAAAGAAGGAAAGGCTGTTGAAAAGGTAGGTCAGGTAAAAAAGAGGGAGGGCTCGAAAGATAAATGTTAGGTGTAGGGAAGAGAGCGCAACAGGTAGAAAAACGTTTGCTGTTCTCATGACTATCGTTGATCAAACGATGCAAATTGTCTTCGTTGTGTCACAAAAAATCAGGTAGTCTCGCGAGGGGGCTGGGAGTTCAACGTGGAAATACGGGGAAAGGTACGAAACAATGGGAAACGAAGGGATTCTTTACCTAACCCATTCCATGAAATTTCCTACCAAGGAGAAATCAAATTTTCTTTTCGATAAATACTCCTTAAACTGTTCAACTGAAGTAACTAAAAATGGCTAATAACAAACAATTACGTAATCACTCCGCTCTAACATGATATAGGAGAATGCCTGTACCTATTCTCCTACACACGCATTAAATCACGAACAGATCACGTTTCAAAGTCATTTAACACATCGTGAATTAAGCACGAGAACGAGTACATGCTACTTGACTTTAAGTCTTTCAATTGACAACTCCCAGCCAGTTGAACTGCCATCTCATTATTGGGCATAGTTCAGTTTTCGTGACTTTTCGTTGAAACTATTGCTATTTCATTGTATAGTATTTTTTAGTTGGAAAGACAAGGGCACAACTTTTTAATGGGTTATTAAAACAGTAACGGAAGTTAGAGAAAAATAAAATCTAACAAACGACAAGATGCGTGTGAATTCAAAAGAATTGGTTAACATCGCCTTAAAGAAATCTGCAACGTGAGACGACGTGTTATAACGTAACTTTACTTATGTGTTTGGTGTTCCTACTAAATTCGTTTTTTCGCCACAGGATAGAAGGAGTAATGAAGTACAGAGTTCTTCACAAAGAACAGGCCAAATTGATTTCCAAGGAATTCTGGTTCAAGCTGACCAGCAATTTTCTTTTCTATTTTGGTTTGAATTATTTCGGAGAAATCAGAGCGAATGTGGGCATAAAAATAGAATCTTTTTATAAATATAATACCTTGTTTAAGCGATCTATTATCGCATGTAGGAACCTTTGGGCTTTCTAGTGTTAGAAAATTGTACCGTAGCGTTCAGGAAAGACGACTCCTTCGCATTTTCCATTCTTTTCTCAGGGAATGAAGAACGGCATTTGTTTTCCTGTTTAAATTTGAATCAAACACAAAGCTGGGTCATAGC
This sequence comes from Daphnia carinata, assembly GCF_022539665.2. Taxonomy (NCBI): domain Eukaryota; kingdom Metazoa; phylum Arthropoda; class Branchiopoda; order Diplostraca; family Daphniidae; genus Daphnia; species Daphnia carinata. Next base: position 3,163,303 of record NC_081334.1, read on the forward strand.
TCTAAGACAATCAAGGTAAGTAGACAACACCCTTTGGCAAATTCAATTATTCTTAAAATGTAGAGAATTTTTACTTACACAGTTATGAACACCTGAGAATCCAAGCGAAAATTCTTCAACACAAAATTGCAAGTCTTGGAGGGAAGGTGAGTTTCTTCTTCGAAAATGAGCAAGAAGACTTTGTGAAAACTAAAACTAAATGCTTTAGGGACGCAGAATGCTTTTAATAGATATACCACATCTGGTAGCTCATCTGTTCGTGAGTTTAAATGCCCAACTCACGCAACTCAATCGACACGTCCGGACAGCCAGCGCAACAGACTCAGGCCAATAACAGCGTTCGACGATCGTCAGCGACATCGGATCTGCTTCACCTCAGACTACATAACGAGGAATGGCAACTGCCCGCAGCTATTGGAAAATAAAACATCTTCTTTTCTGTCGATTAGAGAGAACAATTCGCTTTTGAAACTTATTGGATCGCACTGCAACGTAAGTCAAAGAATCTTCTCTAAAGATTAGGTTTTTAAAATTTTTGGTTAAACCATAGAGTATGGCATCAGCTGTGGTCCAGGTATGTTTTGCTGATCCACCCAGCAGATCCCAATGGAACTTACGGCATTGTGGTGTACTGTGCTTCATCAAGGATAATATCCAGCGGTCGCATTATCTGAGGGTATTTTGCCTAGATAGGCAATCTGTTGTTTGGGAACAAGAATTGTACAGTGCTTTTGAATACTGTGCACCAAGACCATATTTCCACACTTTTGAAGGGGATGTAAGTTACCTGCTTGTTTCAAATTCCATATGAACACAATTTCATGACACACTGTTTCTAGGATTGTCGTGTGGGGCTCAATTTTGCCAATGACGCAGAGGCAGAATTCTTTTTGATGGCTATAAAAGGGAATATGAGAATCAAATCGGAAAAACGAGGTGTGTAAACCGTAAAGTTTGTTTGGTTTGATTACTTGTAACATTTGATGATGTGTAGAGCGTCGACGGTTATCGCAGCAACAGTCACAGCCATGGGTGAAACCGACTCCAGTGGCTATCAATGGATCAGCATCGAAAACTACAGTGCGAACGACGATAACCACAAACAGCGTCATGACTAAAAATTCCGAAAAAGACAAAAACAAGAAGCTTACAAAAGCCGATATTGGACTACCTTCTGACTTTAAACATCTTAGTCACGTTGGATGGGATCCAAATCAAGGTTTTGCCCTAGACAATGTCGATCCAAATCTGCTCTCACCTTCGACACTACCAGTGAGAAATCGACCATCGAAGATGCAGATGGCCAGGTGGGCTCCTCCCTCGCGATTGATCGCAGCTCCCTCGTCATCTTCTTCCATTAGAATTTCTTTCCCACTGTCCATTGCTACACCAGCAGTTCTTCAGCTCGCCCCTGCATTAAAAATGGCTCCGGTTACGATCGTCGCGCCACCACCTTCGCCAGCAGGTAGCCCTCCTCCACCTCCACCACTTCCACCAACGCCATCGTTGGATAGACCTTTTCCTTCTCTCCGTTCCTTGGATCTTCCATCAACTCCTGTTGCACCTGTTCAGCCAGTCCGTAGTGCTTTAACGGACACTATCAAAGAAGGACAGAAGATCGCATCCGTTCCTGTTGAGGCCGATCCATCGATGAAGAAGGATTTGAAATCATCGGTTACACCTGATTCAAGCAAAGGTTTGCTCGGTCAAATACGGGCAGGCAAAAGATTGAAGCCAGTGGAGAAAGATGACAACCAAGCATCTGTGAGTGACGATGTCATGGAAGTTATGGCCGGAGCTTTGAATCGTGTCTTGGAGGAAAGGTGCCGCGTCATCCATTCGGACAGTGAAGACAGCGGACAAGATCAGGACGACGATTGGACCGACTAATTCTGTTTTGCATACAAAAGTATTTGAGTGGACGAGAATTTGTAAATGCCTGTTGATGATTAAGCACAAATATTCAAAAGTTAAAGCTGATTTCAAATGTTTTTTGTTCATCAAATACAAACAAGTATAGCCCCTTACGTTTGGGCTTCGTTTCTTAGAACATTCAGTTTTTTAAGTTGGAAACGCCTCATTTCTTCTTGTTTTTTTCTTACGTCCATCAGTCGTGGATAAATTCTAGTGAACTCCCAGTGTGACTGCTCAAGTGAAACGTCTTCTATTCCAAACTAATCCTTTTGTGCTGTTCTATTTCTATCATTCACTTCTCTCAATCCGAACTCGACTAGAAATGTCCGGAACGGCTCTGCTATTCATCATCATATTATCCACTGTTATACCAGCAAATTCGCATCCTGTACCCTCCGAATCGAATACCAGTTAATAACTTAAATTTGCATAAGAAACTTGGAACTAATTGTTTGTTTAGGTAGGAACATACGCGAAACGAGTGACGACGAGGAATCAAAAACTGCTGACCTGAACGATTGGCACGCAACGGCCGGTGGTGTCAAATGGCTCAGGAATTGCGATTTCCCAGGCTTCGACATCAAATATCAATTCATGCCAATAGAAAAGTGCCATCTCAAGTGCTGCAGTCAAGCTTGCATGGCCCTGGGCGGATGTAATGCTTTCCGGTGGAACGATGGATGGTGTTTTCTTAAGAATGTTCCCGCATCGTCACTTAATCGCATACCGACCGCCAGTGGCACTTGCGGATTCCTTCCGCACAAAATGAAATAATAGATTACGTTAATTAGATTATACGATAGCAATATTTGTAATGCAACCCGCTAATTGTTGCGTACATGTATTTTACCTTCGTCTAGTAACGGATGCCTGTGTTCCATTTAAATTGCGTTGGAGAACCTTTTCAACAAAAATTTTGGGGATATGTTAGCTTATATGATATCTTCAGTTTAGCCCGGGGAATATACCTTTTCAACTTACGTCAGGTAATCGTGGAGAAAATTCTTGTTCACATCCATCTCAGCAGGGACCCTATATAAGGGACCCTAGGACTCGTGTTTCAATCCCAGTGGTCTGCTGTTTTACTTCTGTCATCAATTCATCTCTGTTCCTTAGCGTCTCCGGTACAGCCGCAAAGCAGCTAACTTACGAACGCGAATATTCAGACAATTAAAATGTCGAAAATCGTCCTTCTATTCCTTTTTCTTTCCATTTTCACGTCAATGAAAACGAATCAGATAGACGTCCAATCTGAAAAACCTAGTAACATTAAAAGTTATCATTAAAATATAACAAACTGCATTTAACAAATTTACATTTCTTTAGGGAGCCTCATCCACGGTAATGTCGAATTGTTCACTTTACCTGAAAAACTTGTCTACTGGAACACAACTAGCAATGGCATCAAGTGGTTACACTATTGCGATTTGCCAGGCTTCGACGTAGGATTTCGATTCATGCCGATCGAAAATTCGCACGTCGATTTATGTAGTCAGGCGTGCATCGATACTAGCGGATGCAATGCATTCAGGTGGAACGATGGATGGTGTTTCCTGAAGAACATCCCTGCAACGTCGTTTAGTCCAACGCAAGCCATCCATGGCACTTGCGGATTCCTTCCATGGGATTTCTTCAAATAAAATGTTAATCTACAAGATAAAATCAAAAACATATTTTTTTAAATGAGTTAAGAATGGCTGCTGTAGGGCATTTTTTTGGAAATTGATGTGATTTAAGATGCATAAGTGAAATAAAGATGCGCTTGGTATCACATACTTCGACATGAATTTCATTATTGTTTATGTAAGTTGTTGTTGTAACTGCTCTCTAACCTTCTCTTCTTGGATATTTAAAAGTTTACATTTTCCCAAATTGGTTTCATGATCTAGGGACCGAAATCGTTTAGTTGTCGTTTTTCGCGTTTGTTTGTTCGGATTTAATCTTCTTAGATGTCATAAGGGGGATGCCGGCATCAAGATCAGATCTCCCTTTATAGTTTTAACTTTAAAAACGGTAGGCAGTTCTCGGTGGCTCCTCCCAACATGAAAGTATAAATAGACCGCAGTCATCCATTACACATGTAGTCAATTTTTGCTTCTCCGCCTATAGGTGATCAGTCATCGACATGAACATCGTTGTCAATTGTAAGTATATGATTATAAAGAAGTAAAATTGCAACGATTCAAGAAAAATACCTTACGTCTTTCTGACAGATCAATTAAACATGCTGGTCAAAATAGCTGTGATATGCCTTTGCATTGCATTGGTCGAGTTGTACGTCATTCCGGATCATCCATATCAGCAACCGCAATCGCAACCCTACGGCAGCAATAAATGGGCCGAATGGACGACCATAGGACGTGGTGTTAAATGGCTACGGAATTGCGATTTCCCTGGTTACGATATCGAATTCAAATACATGCCATTGGAAAAATGCAGCAAAAGTTGCATTGACACTAGCGGATGTAATGCGTTTAGATGGCTCGATGGATGGTGTTACTTGAAAAACATTCCGGAGTGGTCCCTGCAACGAGTCCCATCGGACAGAGGCAGTTGTGGTTTCCTTCCTTGGGAATTCTCCACCTCTGGTTTTATTTCTTAGTTTAGTGATGGGACAATTTTGGGGGTTTTGTTTATTCTTTTGGGGTTTGATGCAACATATTTCCTTGTTCTTTTGCATGTTTTAATTTCATAGTGAAGCTGTTTTGTCACTCAGAATTATGTCCAAGGAGCCTTCTTGCATATCCTTCTTATAATTGTGTGACATGCAAAGTGATTCTTAGTACACGCTCAATCCCCCAATGGCAGTATAAAGTTTCTCTTCAGTTTTCTAATGTGTGTTAACAGTTGAGTTTGATTAGCATAGAACAAATCGTATCGTATCGCACCAAGAAATGTGTTACCGGTATCAGCAGTTGTTTGGCATTCACCTGTAACGTACGTCCTCGATGCAACTATAATTTATGTAACTCTTACACTCGGCGAGATCAGCTCCCTTTGACCCCGTGTAGAACAACCAGGATCACGGCCTGGGCCAATTTTTCTGCCAAGAAATTTCTCCTTTTTACATCTCTTTGTTTTACTCACTTATATTGCAGTCTAAATCCCCATTCGATACGGGACAAGTCCTGTTCCCAAACTTACAAGGATAAGTTGTCGTTTCCAAACTTAAAACGAAAGAAAAGTTCCATTTCAAAACTTGCAGCGTCAGCCTGTCTGTCCGATTCATTCGTCTGCTCTGGAAATCAAGAGACCTAATAGGCAGCGAAAAACACCGAAATCGCGATGGAAGGACCACTTGAAACCGGATGCAGAGGCTCATCTCGAAGAACTGGAACTGGGTTGGAAATAGAGACGAGCCGTTGAGATCGGATACCACAAATGGATACCATTCGAATTATGGTTATGATGATGGTTTTTTAATAATGATGGTTCCATCTAATAAAAAAAGGAGATTTACCATATAAAATATTCGTACATGTCATGCAACAGCCGTCAACAATATACTACAAAAAAATATTTAAGTATATTTATCTTTTATAAATAGGACTGAATATGCCATTTGTGGTGGAATTTTACATTAGTTGTTTTTTTCGACCGCTAGATGTAGTATGTGGCAGAATTTTTGCTTAATCGTGTGACAGTTGCTGGGCAACAGCGTCTGCAAATGCTGTGTTGATGTTCAGCTGAAGTTGCTTTGTGCGATTGTGTGATTGTCTATAATAATCCGTAAACTGATTTATTTCAGCATATGATGTTCAGGAGTAATCATGATAGATGAGGCAAGGACACGAGCTAGTAATAGACAAGTACTCTCCGCCGATTATCTTCGTAATTGTGCAGCCATCTCCTGATCAGATAACCACCTGTGGATGTCTTTATTGGTTGCTGCGCGAATGGTAGCGGTTTGTATAGTTCAAAGGATCCCTGTTTTTACTGGACAACCATAAAAACTCCTCAGGAATGGCAGTTTAATTTTTTTTTCATATTTAGTTAGTTGCAATCACCTCATATTACTTTGTAGCATGTTACACAACCTTTGGGCATGAAATCAGGTGTGGTTTTGAAGAAAAATTTTTGTAGCTGAAATGTATTTTACCTTGCAACAAAATAAACAATTGATGTTTTCATTACTGTTTCCTTTTTCTTTTTCTGGGCATCACTTAACACGAAAGCAGGCAGTCGAATCAAAACCCTTTGTTTTGAATCTGTTCCGTTTCAATGGCTGTTAAGAGGATGGCATTTTCATTTATGATTAATTCTTTCAAATTTTAATGAAAATGACTTTAATCTTATTGAACGTGGTGCGTAATTACCTATATCGCAATTATTTCGTATAGGATATGTTTTCAAAGTCAGATTTGTTTACAAATAACGGAAAAAGGGGTGACCTCGTATTTGTTAGCCAGGTTTCCCCCAGGTCCTCCGTACTTAATCAACCGAAATTTGAACAAAAAATAAGCAATCTCCACTCTGAATTTCTAGTATTTTCAAAATGGAGTCCTTGTGTGAACAGTTTTCACGCCTTTCGCTGCTAGATGTTTCACCTTTTGATATGGAGTCCTTGTGTGACCAGTTCTTGCGCCTTTCGCTGCAAGATGATTCACCTTTTGAAATCGAGCGCTTGCCTCAACCGTGTTCGCGCGTTTCGCTGCAAGCAGGCTTTAAGCGCAAACGATCGGAAGAGTCATTACGAGAGGAAATAAGACCGAAAAAGAGATTGAGACGCAGACGTATAATCAGGCGCCACTTCCCCCCGGCCCGCGTCCATGCTTTCGAAACGGAATTCTTTTTTCGACAATTTTCGCGAATATCGCCACAAGAAGTCTGCCGTAAACGCAAACGGACGAAAGAGTCACGACGAAATGAGCATAGGCCGAAGAAGAAGGCAAGGCGCCAAAATTTACCTCAATCCGCCATTCGCCTGGGCAGTGGCCCTTCTGGCACAAGTGTAAGAGAGCGAAGGGAGCTTCCCTCTGTTCCAGAAGCCCGCCCAGCAGAACCGAAACGCAAAAGATCTGCCGACGACAACGACGAATGCTGCGAACCTGGTTCGAGCAAAAGAGCTTGCCGGCCGGTTACCGTCGCAAGACAGGATAACAGAGTCGATGAACAACCCGAGCCTCCAAAACGGACTTCTGCCTTCGACCGTTTGGGACCCAGAGTCGAACGAACACCCGTCGTCCAAGATCATGCCAAGCCGCCTGTCTTCCACCGCATGGCAGAAAGATCCTCTCGTGACTTTGCTCGAGAACGGCCCAGCCGATGGAGCCAATGGTACAACCCATACCATTATGCTCCAGCTTCTGGTTACCAGTCGGCTAGTGGCAACACGGCATCGAAATACAAATGGTTCCGCAACGACGGAAGTACATCCAGGAGATATTAAGGCGACAAACCGACAATCTTGCAAACCCATATTGGCTAAGTATCAAGAGCTGGTGAGGTGGTCACTGAAACATGTGGTCAGCTCACTACTCTGAACGGTTGCCAATATGGGGGATATATTTAGAAATTGGACAAGGAATGGAGTCTCTTAATGGATGAAACCTGCAAACCGGACTTCTGACTTCGACCGTTTGGGACCGAAAGTAGAGAGAACACCGATCGGCCAGAATCATGCCAAACCGTCTGCCTTCCACCGTCTGGCAAAAAGACCCATATTGGCTAAGTATCAAGAGCGGTGAGGTGGTCACTGAAACATGTGGTCAACTCACTGCTCTGAACTGATTGCCTCTATGGGCTCTTGTTATTTTGGCATGTAAAACAAAATTCTTTTTTTCGGACACAAATTGGTATAATTCTGTTTATACATAAAATTTTAAAACACTATCAAATGAGTTGTGTACACTTATTTCATCCCATCTTTGGAGTATCAAGTATATCGTCTGCACTTAAAAGCTATAATGCTTGTTGCAAGGTATATAAAAAAAAATTTAACTCACACGCATATATATGAGGAATATATTTATTATGGTAATCGTATGGGAAAGTATAAAGATAAAAAACACGCGCTGCGTTTAATGCGGGGGTCTCAAACAAATTTAATAGCCTCCACTATTCGCAGCATACTGCTCTTGCGCTGATGAGTGGGCAGCATGCTGATGAGGGCAATCGTCACTGCTATGAGAGCTGGCGGAGGAACAAGACTGGGAAGCCTTGGCGGAGTGAAACGAATCGGCCGATGCAGCAGCTGGGACATGGTGGGCTGGTGCCACTGGGTTAATGGTGATGCAAGAGCAAAGATATTGCGTAGTTGTTGGAACAGCAGGAGCAAACATGGCTGCTGGTCTCTGTTGTCCAGCTTCAGGCTGCTCAGCTGATAACAATTGGCTGTTCGTCATTGCTTGCTGAATTTGGCTGGCGAATGACATTTGGCTGGTGCCATGATGAACGCTATTCACATCAGCCTGCGATCCTTGATCAAGGGAAGATCTTAACAAATTTTAAAAGAGAAAATTTGATTTAAAGTAATAGGAAAAATGGACGAATATAATTAACTTACTGGGACGCGTACGAATTTGAACAGGAGGCACAAACACCGAGAACAGAGCAGATCACGAACATCTGAAAAAAAAGAAAAACGAAGCCAACAATTTAAAAGGTGATACTCGGCCCGTCCACGTACTAGATGGGGCTGCATGTACAGTGGGCCAGTCAACAAAGACGCAACCCAAGAGAAATCACAATCTTTAAGGAAAAAAGGGAACTTCAAATACTCACAGTTTTGAAAACATTCATGTTGGAGGTGGAGTGTTGGCTGGATGACTTGCAAAGATGAAGTGTGAGCTATGTTCAGAAAAATCAACACCCTTTATATAGTCCACAAATCGAAGATCCGATTGGGTAGATTAAGGAAGTAAAAAATGAAATCTTGGAAACTGACCTGGTTCACAGTTGAAAATAAGTTGACCTTAGTTTTGTTTTAACCGTTATTCTACAAGACGAGTCGACAAGTCAGGTTATATTGGGTCCCCAGACAGGTAAAAAAGAAAAGGCAAAGCATGTCTGCAAAGGTACATTGCCCTAGACATATTTAAATTCAATTTTTATTTAATGTTAATTTTACCTCCAAACAGTTTCACTGTACAAAAAATTGAAAGACGGGTCAAACACCTTTAGTTATCGGTCGGCCACCTTGCTGCAATAAAATGCATAAAATTATATATTTTTTTTATTTGCCTTTCTATATCGATAACAAAGCCCTTGTTTTCCCATTTTCTAACGCGCCTTTTCTTCTGCTCATTTCGAAAGGGTTGGGTACGGAAAATTATTTAAATATTGCAAGAGGTAGGACACAGCAAATTATTTAAATATTGCAAGAGGTAGGGCATGGTAAATGATTTCAGTGTTTGAAAAAGCAAAAACAAAAATGAAAATCATTTGAATATTTCAAAAAGCAAGTGTAAGGCAACACATTTAAATATTTCAAGAGGTAGGGTGAGGTAAATTATTGCACATCCCAGACTTTTCGATCTGAGTTGGCAACTAATCCTCTCCAGGGATTGTGTGTTGACTGTCCAAAAAGGTTAGGAATAATACGATGAAAAACAGAGGGAGGGTTTGAACGTTGAAGGTTAGGTACGTAAATTGCGCGTGGGAACGTTCTAGCTGGACAGCAAGTATTGAATCCAACTAGCAGACGTCTAGAAAGGGATACATGAAAATTATGCAAACATATGCTTCAAATTTATCTATTTTCACCAGACGTAATGAAGGAATTCCTCCACGTCAAAATTAGGGTTGCCATTTTGTCATAACGTCGATCCCAAACAAAAAAAAAACGTTTCAAGTTTCACTGCAAATAACACGAAAAAACAAAAACAAAACAACAATCGTCAAAGACAAACAAGAGGATAACAGAAAAGCAGGACGAGCAAATTAGGGTAGCCATTGGAAAGAAATCAACACGAGACATTGACGTAAATGAACAAAGATCAAAGCGTCAGGGGAGCGTTGCTTCATTTTTGTTGCACGTGTCGACATGTACGACGGTGTTCAGTGTGTAATCACGCATGTCATTTCTAGCAACAACATGTGTGGCCGACTCATGTGGGGTTACCAGAAACGCATAACTGTCGAATGTATTTCATAAGACAGGATGCATTCAACATTAAATAATTTGTTTCGGTACGATAAAAAATGGTGAGACATTACAAAGTAAATGTTGATTGATGTACTTTTATTTTCAAATACAATAATGGACTCTGTTATCGATCCGAATCGATCTACGGCCTAAGATAAGGAAAAATACAGAAATATTCTTTTAACCCCCAAGTTGACTCAGTTTACTTTCCCGTTGAAACTTCATCCGATGTCTCTTTTTTTTAACAATAAGTTTGGATGAAAAAGAAGTGCCATTATCTTTTTGCTTGTATGATAAGTTTCCTCCATCTTGATGCTTTTAGCCTGGCACGAGAGTAATGATCGTTCTTACACGTCGTGTCAAATATTCTGAGAAAATAAAACACTGAACAGCAAAAGTGACACGCAACCCGACTATGGAACAATGCCATCGAGAAAAAAAAATACAGCCTAGAAAGAAAATAATATTCTTTAAATGAAATAGTTTCACGTCATTCCAAAGATAATTAGACGTCATGTCGCAATATTTGACATATGATGTACTAATGAGCTTTCATTGCAGACGAAATCGAATTGGACTAATAAGGACATTTAGAAACGCCACGATATTAGTTATTGCAGTTAATTGTCACGTACGAAAATTGATTACAGGTCTCTTAGTTGTACAGTCGTCATGAAAAATGTAATAATCAATTGAGATTGTGACCATAAAGGCTGAAGCTTAAACGTCCGAGAGCTCAGGAAAAATCCAATCAGCTGTTTAATTAAGCAGATTTCCCAATTATACAAATAATTACCATTTATTGCTTTACTGCTGTCATTCTGGATGACATGGGGTGATTTTACGACAAGAAACAGTTGATTAGTTGAAATATTCGGACGAAATTAAGGATGTGCATTCTTTAGCTTAATGATTGCCATTCCTTTTTCTCGACGAAGGCAATATTTTTTGCTAGTCGTGGAGCATTCCATTACGCCCACCACCTGTCATTGCACCTTAACAAAATTGTTGTCTATTGATTTTTATTGAATAATAAATGTCACTAGCAGTCGTCTTACAAAAATCCAGTTCTATTTTCACGTAGGTGCGTGGCTATTCAAATTAACGACGTCGTCTAAATTACGTGTATGTAGCAGACGAAAAAATATAGCATATTCGCATAGTTTTCAGTCCAAGTTTTGTTCAAGATGTCGTGCTACAATTCCCGCGGCCTGCACGGTCCATCGTTCGATGTGAGAAAGGGGTCATAAGTTATACGATTCAATCGGGAAGCAGTCTAATAAAATTACATCTTTCCTTAACGTCAATTCCTTTGATTCCTGATTAAATTCTTACCTAAGGTAAGTGATGTCCTAGGCCTACTGCACATATCGTCTGATAGTATTAAGTGACAGATTACACACAGACAGCCGAATTTCTCACTGCTGTCAGGTTATTTGAGCCGTGTTAGCGATTCCCCTGGACAATGTGGATGCATCAGCATCATTGCCAAGTGAAATGATCGTTAACGCAAGTCTTGCTGAACGTGTTATCGATCATTGTCGAGCCCTGTGCGGTACAACAAAAGATTCCCTTTATCCCGTTAAAGTTCCAAGAAGAGTCAGAAGGTGGATGTTGAAACTTGCGTCTGTTGATATCCATCAGTTATTCTCAACTAAATTCGTGAACGAGCAAAGTGAATTGAGACTGTTTCGCGGGAAGGCCGAGTTGCAATGAAAATATGCGATCACCGAAGGAGATCACAGTTACATCATCTGCAAGTCATTGCGTCAGAGAGTAAAGATCAATCATCCACTTCTAGTTGATTACTTTTTTGGATCTTTTCCAATGTCCAACGTTGTGAGGCATTAATGGATCAACGTATGCCCATCCCAAGAAATCTAATACGCTCCATTCAAACTTATAGCTCTCGAACAGAGCGTTTTTGTGGGTGTTATGACGTAGCATCTTGCACGCAATGGTCCATCGTCACAGAGCTGTCTACAAAAGAAATCCAATACACGTTCATACTTTTACCTTACAATCCAAGGATCATAATGACTTGCAGTCCCCAGAAAAAGGAAATCTGTCAAGGTTTGAACGTGTAGGACGAAAATGGGATTTGTCCGTGGTCATCCTAAAAGTTGTTGTAACTAGTGAGGAGAGTATAAACTGGACCGATTGGGCACAAGTACACATATACCAAAAGAACGTATAAGTAGATTAAGACCTAAAATAGAATGACAGAGATGATTTAAATGGTTCAAATGACGTAGGATTGTTGAGCTGATGCATTTACGAACGTCGCCTAACGAGGCATCAAGTTTGCAACCCGCTCTGTCTCCAATAAGTTATAGATGATCAACAAAACTCGGGGAATTGTAGAAGCTTAAAAACAAAAATGGAATAAGACTTTTTTTTGTTATGCGAACAAAAACCGTCAGTGCATCAAATATAAAAAAGTTGTCTTCAGCACTTTATTTTCGGCCAAAAAAGTTGACTGTATAGCTTTACATGGATCTCGAAAAATTAAAGAACCATACTGCGTTCTGCGATCGATATGCCTACACTGATTTAATAAATATTGAGACGCTATTAATCGGATTGTTCTAATGAACTGATGGCCAGGTCTGAAATTTGAATGAGTTCGTTCATTTCTTTTCGACTGAAATGCGAGAAGACGCTGTTAGGATACCTGCAATAGATGTTAATTTTTGCATATATTAACGAGAGATAGCGATCGTGGTGGTTTTGTTGAGACGTTCTGTGAATGTTTAATGAGCACGGTAATTTATTGGCAGGCATGTATGCGTGTCGCGTTTGCGTGTGCAAACACAGAAGAATCAACAATTCCATTAGACGCGATCCTTTTGTTTGGCTTAAACAAATACATTTCACTGTTCAGTGAACTTGTGTCAACGATTCTCTATGGCGAATATAAAACAAAGAATCTCCTCCCATCAGGCTAATGAGTTAGTGATTTCATGTTAAGACCCCTAATTTTTAATTCATTCGTTTCTATTTTTCCCACATCAAAAAAAAGTCAAAGATACAAAATAAATCAGATGAGGCATTGATTTTCTCTTTTGTGCTTTCCCTTTTGAGTTATGAAACAATTTACTTTTAAATGTACACCGGAAGTTTTCGCCAAGCTTTTGGTTTTCTCCCCAAATCGGATTGAACCTGACATTCCATTAAAAAAAAAAAGACGTTTGATCCCTTGTTCAACACCAATCCGGCGGAATACATTCTCTTTCGTCCCTCCCAATTTCGGCCGTGAGAGCGTGACTGTTGTATTCCATTTCGTATCGTTTTAGGCTGATGGGGGATCACAATTCGATCAGCGTTTCGTTCCCTTTTGCATCTCATCTCGCCCCGATTTCCATTCAAGTTCTTACTCGCCACCAACATCTTTTCACGCTGTTTTTTTGCCTCATTCCATGTAGAACAAAAAGATTTCAAAAATTTCCAACTTTATCTACTTCCGAGATCTGGTCTCAAATGCGTGCGGGATGTTAAAGGACACCAGCTGATGTATTTTGTTGATTCCGTCACCGCGGTTTTTTTAATCAGTCGTTCACAATCGAGTGCACTTGAACAAAACTATTCGTTCAGTGGAACATCAAAAGTAGGAACGGTTTAGCAAAGTGAGACGTGGTTCTATTTTCATAAACGCCTGTATTCTTCGAGCGTCGATCCTTATGGATATAAGTCCGCACGTACGGTTCAAGTGTCAATAACGTGTATTTACCGAGAACTGTCGTTTTCACGCTCGACTTGCGTTATCCGAACGTAAATCCCTGCTTTCATTTCAGAATAGATGTTTACCATAGAAAGAAGGATTCAGTTTTACATGAGCTATCTTCTTCATGCCCTCCCCCATTCTTTTCCTTAATGCAACTCACGAACGACATTGAACGCTGAGAGCTTCCGTGTTGCCACTTTAATGCAAGGCCTATCCAAACATCCCATATTGTGTTTTTTGTTATGTTAAAGAGAGTGGCCGGATGGAAGGGAAATTCATTTTTTCTTTGCGATTTTTAAGTTGGAATAATATTTTAGGGGGATTAGGCTCATTGCCAACTTATGGCCAAGGAATAAGACCCAGAGTACGCTCTAAATGCTCGCAAATTGATGTATGAACGGCGTGGAGAAGACGTCTAGTTTTTTTAATTTAGATTCGAAATTTATTGGGGAGATTGGGTTACCCAAATGCGACGTAAAAAACTTGTGTTAATTATGATCGGACGTTGGTGCAACGTATATTGATCGTTACATTGTAGTCCCGTCTTCCATCTTGGACGACAACTCGTTTCATCCACGTCACTATCCCACTTAAACTGGACCACCCCCACAGAAAGGGGTATTCCACCAAGTTAACTATTTACGTAACAATATGGAATTGAGGAATTGTTACGCAATCACAGAGAATCTCTATGTATTACAGTCATGTTTGTTCAACAGCCTGTATTGTGTATAGACTTGACATTAGAACATAGGCTTTTTATGAATGGCTATTATATGAACGTGAACGAAAAGTGAAGCACAGGTTTTCACCTGCGTTCCAAGAATATAACAAATGAAGTAAAGATTGAAAACTGAGTTTTGATGGACCTTTGATCATAACAAAAGAAAACGGGGAGACTACACCGTCAAGTTGTAGTGTTGAATGGTTTTCCGCATGTCGTTCATCAAATTGGCTGTTCGGCGTGAGCTGACATGGAGTTATTTTCTATGACATGATCATTAGTCAAACCGACGTCCAGGTGGGTGGTGGCTTTCACTCCCGAATGATGGACCAAATTGAACGACGTTGATAAGACGTTGATGGTTGCACCACTCGTTTGGGACAGACCAATCATCGGAGTCCCCAATGGCTCCTGGTCTTCTCGTTCAACGATAACCGCGAGTTCTAGTCGCCTGCTGATCGTTTTGTCCGGCTGGATGCTCTGCCCGCCTATCTGATGTCGCCGTTTGGCGATAAAGGATCTACCCAGCCTGCGAAACTCTTTGCGGAAGTTGTCGTTCAACCAACCGTAGAGCAACGGATTAGCACATGCCTTTAGAAAAAAAATCGATTTTTTAACTATTTTTATGCAGATTTATGCAAATTCTTTTACCGATGACATGCCCACCATGTGACAAACAGCGTAGGCAATCAACATCGTTTCTGTGTCATCTCCAAAGACGTTCCAGGTATCGACGACGACGTTGAACGTGTTCATGGGCAACCAACTGTTCCAAAACCAAACTCCGATGAAAATGATTTTCTATTTTAACTTTCAAATTAAAAAAGAGAAAGAAAATGATGCTCACCAAATGGTAAAAATGATGGAGATGGTTATAAGGAGAGTGTTGGTTTTTCTAAGCTTCTCTTCTCTGGCGGCTGTACGGCAGTCTGTTGCCGATTCCTTCACTGCCGGATGCTGACTGGACTGGCCGTTGCCGGACTCCATATTGCATAGCTGTGGGCGTATCAGTTGATGGTTCATGGAAGCCATTCGATCGTGAAGTTTGTTACTGATGCGAGCGTGAGCCACCGAGACGGTGATGATGGGTAGGGCGTATTGGACCAGGATGCTACCGATGGAATACAACGAGCGGCCCCTCTCGTTAGGCCATTCTTCCAGGCAATAGTCGACGGACGTAATGGGCGAATTGGGTATAGGGATATCGTGATGCTCCAGCGTGCGGACGATAAAAAGCGGAAGTGCCAATACGATGCCGATGGCCCAGATGGCCGCTAAGGCCAGCGATGCGCCCGTCAGCTGGAAAGCTCGTTTGGTCGGGTAGACGATCAGTTGGTAACGATCCAGAGCAATGGCCGTGATGGACAGCGTTGAGACGAAGATTGAAACGGCCTGCAGCGAGCCGACCATCTTGCACGAAACGGGAGAATTGCCCAACGGCCATGTGTATGACCGGATCTCCATCAGCTGATTGAATAACAACAAAATGTTAAATCCAGTTTTTATGATTTCCTTTCGAATGACAGATTGACCCTAAAAGACGTAAACATCAAACGCATCGATTTTCTCTGCTAAAACGGGAAGAAAGTGTAAGTCAAGAACGAATGGCATTTTTTAATCATGTTGGTGACGATTTAACGCGATCAGAGCGAAATACGAAAAAAAAAGAGACGGGCGGAAATTGTAATTCCTATTTATCATCGGATTGTAAGCCGAATGAAGAACCGCCTACATTCAATTGGTTGGTATACGAAGCCATCAAGCCGCATCAAAGTGGTCCAACGTCATATTGCTTCCAGGGCAAGAACGATTGGCTGGCAATTTCACCTCGAGAGCAAATAACATCGACTCTAAGAAGGAAGGGGGAGATAAATCGACATATGAGGCGGACAGATGTTCCAAGAGTTTTTTTGGGGGGCAAAAAATTGCATGAAAAGATGCAATCTGTCGACTGGAACCAAACTTTTCTTATAGACACGAAGCCTTCGATATATTATTTCTCATTATATATATCATCCTCTTGATCTGTTATTGCCATTCTCACAATGACCAATGACCGGCAAAGTCACACCATTGTCCATCCGAGCGCAAAAACTTCTTCAATCCCAGCAGCTGACGGCCATCGATTTAGCTTTTTTATTATAAAAGGACACACAGAGTTCCAGGTCAACTTACCGTCAATGGCATAGTGATGAGGCAAAGAAGTAGATCAGAAATAGCCAAATTGACGACGAAGACGTTACGGGCCGTCCTCATGGCCGGCTGACGGGCCACGACATAGACGACAAGCGAATTGCCGATCGTTCCGAAGATGATGAGGATGCAATAAGCGGCCACCAGACAAAAGAAGGCGAGATCGTTAACGCGACGGTTGGTTCGAAAACGTTCAATGACCGACATGTCCAACTCGACCGCGGGATGCGACGGTAAATGTGGGCCATCGGCCGTCGTGAACGATAAATTGAAAAAAGATGAATCCAGCTCGTCCACCCTAGATTCCAACGTTGAATTGGATTCCCAGTTCATTGTGCCTCATCACTTCCGGTCAGATGAATCTTTTTAAGTATCGCACGTTCACCTGCTGATCGAATGAAAACATCAATTCAATTCATTTCGAATTGGAAGCTAAAATTGCTTTCCAAATATAAATCACGTGAATCAACAGAGTCTACAATGTAAATATTTGATGTTCTGGCAAAAGGAGAACCAATTAGATGGGCGTTTCTGTAAATTTAAATATTATACGTAAACAGAATTTGTTTACATCCATCGAATGAACTGATGGGCCATAGCAAACTACCATCTATTGCAGGTATATGGAGCGTGAACTAACATTAGATTTAGGTTCTACAGTCTATAAATATTGACATCCAATGATTGGCTGCAACGATGGAAGCAAAATGGAGCGAAAGAAAAAGCAATTCTGTTGTTATGTCTCAAGGCGTCGTGTGCAATATGGGGGGGGGGGGGGGGGGGGGGGGGGGGGGGGGGGGGGGGGGGGGGGGGGGGGGGGGGGGGGGGGGATCCGTCCCAAAATTGATGGATGAAAATTCCTAGACGCTTTTCATCATCTGGAATGCATCCTCTGTGCGATTTTAATCACGCTACATAAGAGCCGGAGCTATATACGTATATACGAGTCTTTGTACGCAAACGCTGTTCCATATTCATCATTCCGCAGAGACGGCCACGAATACACAGCGGACCAACCGAGATCTCATCTCGATACAGTCCAATGGCTTTTTTACGTCTTGTTTCCATTCGATTCAAACGACTCAAAGGCAAACCGCAAATCTAATTTGCACAAAAGGGACATTTTTAACTAATTAAAAAAATAGCTTTTCGCGTTGATGAGTATACACAGAACTGACGGTTGTTTAACTCGTGTGTGAATAGAACAAACACAAGGATTTGTTTTAAAAAATCTGGCCTTTAAGTGCTGACATTTCTAGTTTTAGAGCCGAGACGTTTTACGGTTGAACAGCCGCTTCCGCTGAATATAAGAGATGAATACAAGCAATCCAGCACGTATGCCCTTTTTTTTTCAAAACCGGATGATCATGTGTATAAAAAAATAGCTTTGCGAATATCAATCAATAGTGCACACAAGAAGAAACGATTTTCTTTTTCTTTTCTTTGGGTATACAATAGCAAAGGTCTTTTAGCCCCTGGACAAAGACTCATCGACGTGGATAATATCGTCCGTTATGAATGGCTAAAAAAAAATTTCGTTAAGCTTCTTACGGATTCATGAAAAGACGCTGTAAAAAGTATGTTGCTAAATGTTGTGATAGAAAAGCAAACAAGTTTTTCATTTTTGCGTGACCTGTTTAGACACTTCTTCATGAATCGAGGTATTCCGCGCAAACGTCCATGCACTGGAACTTGTACACTTAGAATTCAATTACCGGGAATCACAAAGCTTGAAGTTTAACATTCACGGGATGGCCCATCTTCAACGTTCGCCCACGCGCACAATGCTGGACAACTTATTCTTATTTGGCTATTTTTATATTCCACATTCACAGTCTCGTTGCACAAAAAATATGTTTCTTGTTGAAACCAAAGTCTTTGGGAAATAGTCAGATGACTGCCAGGCGTGAGAGGTTAACAGCTATTGTAGACCAGCACGTAGAGGTAGTCTGGTTCTATATTCACAGCCGTAAGAAGGGATACGTAATGTGAGTCACGCAAGCGCATTACTTTGCACATTTTGTGTAAACACATATCGGATAAATGGTCCATAAACTGAATGCGAGTATATAGGAACTTGTCACGCAACAACACGTTGTTTAAAAATGGACGACCTCCTGGAACGGAAGGGTATAAAATCATACGCATAAACGCTGGAAGAAGTGTGTGCCTCACTCTCGAAATTTTTATCGCTACATTTTCTCTGTTCAAATTTTTTTTTTTATTACGACCGGATGCTATGTTTTCATTCGCATTTCCTTCCTGGAACGCTTGGCAATGTACGCGTTTTTATAGTAAGCTGTTATTGCCTTTTTTCAGTTACATAGTACTTGAATTCAACTGACATTTTCCTAACTCAACATACCCTGTCATCAGTTTTGAAAAAAAATGAATTAAAATTGATAGCAAAGTTTTATTTTGGAATAAATGTAATAAGATTTGTAATCATACTACAGAAAAGAGAAGAGTATAATGTGAACTCGATGATCAAATCAAGTGAGCCATTTAGAATTGTGATAGTTAATTGTTTAAAAAAACATTTTTAGTAAGCGCGCTGTGCGTTAGCCGTTTGCTGGGCAGCGGAGGAAGAATAGGATTGAGCAGAAGCTGATTGGGCAGCGAAAGATTGTTGCTGGGCAGCAGCGGGAGCAGAGAATGTCTGCTGAGCAGCGGCGGGAGCAGAGAATGTCTGCTGTTCAGCAGCGGGAGCAGCGGCCTGGCCGAAGGATTCAGCGGCGGAAGAAGTAACAACTGCAGCGGACTGATGAGCTGATGCAGCTGGGTTAATAGTAATGCAAGAGCAGATCTGTTGGGTAGTTGTTGGGGCAGCTGGCAAGACCGGGCTAGCTGCTGGTTTGGCTGGTTCAGCGAATACTGGGCTGTTCATACCAGCCTGCTGGCCCTGGGCAGCGAAAGATGATTGACCTGCCATCAGTCCACTGTGACCCGCATTTGCTGCTTGCGATGCCTGGCTCGATGATCTGTAAAACGGGCAGAGTTTCACGTAAAATTCAATGGGAGTGCTAAGTTTAGGCAAAGTTAACTTACTGCGACGCGTATTGGCCGGAGCAAGAAGCAGCGAACAAGGCGCAGATCATAACTACCTGGAACAAGTAAAAACAGGTGATTATAATGCTTGAGACTTATAGTTAAAATATAAGAAAAAATTGCTAGGCATCAAAGATAAACTAGTTTGGAATAAAATCTAGAAGATGGACAAAATACTTACAGATTTGAAGGAGTTCATGATGAAATGGTGAGTTGAGATGTTGACTGGAAGACTTGTGAAGATGAAGTGTGTGTCTTTCGAAGAAAATCGTAGGGCTTTATATACCCAGGTAAACTTCAAATCAATAGCAAAAAGTCCTGTTATTTGAGAGGGGAGACAGGGTAAAAAAAAACAAAACAAAACAAAACTGACCTGGTTCAAAGGTGAAATCGTCGGTCATTGCCTTTCACCTTTTCAATGGGCTGTCGAGTGAGCGAGGTCAGCGTCCCTAACAACAACTTGTTGGTTTTTTACCTGTGGCCTTTTGACCTACGTTTTGTTGAGATAAACATCTTTCTCGACTGTGGATGTCTGGAACAATCTGTCAATCCTTTTACCTTAACAAACTAAGAGCAATACGTACAACGAAAGGAACTGGGTCACAAACAGGTAAATATTGCCTTGTTGCTAGGCTGGTTTCCAGTCGGTTCCACGAATTCCGTTTACGACGTTAAATTGGAAAGAAATATACGCCAATTAAAAAAGAAAACGATATATTGTGCGTATCACTTTGATCAAACAATATGTCAGAGGATGAATCAAAATTTGCATGTATATGTTACCATAAAGCATCACTTGAGCAGCAAACATTTTTCGATAAGGGGGAGATTGTGTTACGGCAAAGAAATAACTGTCTGATGGCTGTCAAGACAGAGGAAACGATCAGGTTTGTCGACATAACGAAGGTAATGTGACAGATGAGATGGTAATGGAGACTGCGTACTTCTTTCGAGTTTCTACAACTGCCATTGTCGGTGGATTTCGGTGTCTGCTGTCGATATTTGGCTGATTTTACCCCATTTTATTAACGATAACCAAAATGGCAAGCAATTGGATGGGTTGTTCACGAAACTGTAAATAATGGTGGGTTTTAACGATATGATAGTACTGAACGGTTTTACATTGGAAAATGCAGCTTCAAATTCTGATCAAGGTAATGGTATTGTTTTTGGTTATTTCTTCGGGTATAATTTAAAAGGGTATTTATATTCATTCATTATAGGATTATAGGAGCTTATAACCTGAATACAAGGTGTATATCCTTGGGTTCAAGCAACATGATTCTAGCGCCAGAGTAAATATACTCCGTAAATACTCAGTTACATAATAGAGCAGACGAACAGTTGTAAGTTAGGAATTGTTGGTGAAGACATTTCATGTCTGTGCAATATTTCATAAAGTTTTAGGTTTTTGAATAAATTTATAATTAATTGCATAATTCCATCGTTGGGCAAAATGTCAAGGGGTGTGTGGTCAAAAGTTTTCGTAAATTTCGTAAATTCTTTAAGACCTCGCCAAACCAAAGGCAACCTAATGGGTGAAGACTACATGTTCAACAAATATTATGAAATACCCGCAAGTACGTAAATCAATGTATGTATTCACTGGGAAGCTGAGACTTGTTTTTAGTACTATCTTCACGTTTTTTCACACACCTTTCACATTCGTGAAACTTATTAAAACGCAAATGAATTAAATTTGAATTGTTTGTGCACTATCAACAAGTACTCATAAACTCCACGAAAAATCAATTCACTTGTCTGCAGTAATATCTTGCTATATTAAATATGTATTTCTATCCAAGATCCCAAAATTGGAAAAAGAAACCCATCCCGTTGGTTTGTTCCTATTGAAAAGGATAACTTTGAACAGGAATTACCTGCTGAGTGGGAAGGTAAATGGTTTATATGTTATTTGCCTTGAAATAATACAATATGAAATTCTATTTTTATTCTTTCTCAGCTTGGCTTAGAGGAAGAAGGAAAGAAGTTCCAGACACTGAAGAAGTTTTAAAAAATTTGGGAATTATGCAAATAAAGAAAATAAATGCCAAAAAAGTGGCTATTGAAAATCCATTTGTTCATGAAGAAAGTGAACTTCCTGCACCAACATCCAAATTTCCTGTTCTCAAAGATTATGAGCTACCAGATCAGATGATCAGCAGAAAGAAATAGTTACTTATTTTGATTTTGATGTTGCTATTTGTGATTAATTAGTCGAATTTGAATGCTAATAGATTCATATATAAATGAAGTGTTCAACTTGCAGTGCACAGTCAAGGGTATTTTCTTGTCCATTTGCGACATACACATGAAAGGTTTGTATAGCATATAATTCATTTTATCATTTTATTATATGGAAATCATTTTCAGAAAAAAAAAATTTACAGTATAAGAACATCAATCCCCTTTAGCTTTTCTTGCTTTAGAGATATTAGTGTCTCGCCTTGCTTTACGTTTTGATTCCTTCTCCTGTGCTTCTAAAGCTTTGGCAAGTTTCATTGACAGGAAAACAGACAAAAGGAAAAATGGAGATAGGCACAACAACACATAATAGATAAAATCCCAGGGATTCTGTGCCGCATACAGAATAATTGAATTTAACCAGCCTTCCCATGTTGAAGTGTCAAGATTCAAACTGGGTCGAACGACCGTCGGCTCCCCGTTGATAAGTTCATCGATGGTTCCAGACAAATCATCACCAATTGTTTCAAACTCGTCCATCCTTTGCTACCTAGACTAAAAACCTTAATTACTGATATAATCAATTTAAACAACGCAGCATCTAAAATATGTAATAATATAACTTGTAGCCTACCTAGAATTTTAATCGTATGTGGTTTTGATTTCGAAATCTGTCAGACTTCAGACGAAAACGTCAAGATAAACAATGTTATAGCTTCAACAGGGATGTCATTATTTAAAAGTTTGCAACTCAAAAATTGTATTCATAAAGTTTACAGGCTGATTTCACTAATCCGTTTTTTAATTATAATAAGACTTTTACCTCAGAAGTAGGGGCAAAGGATATACTGTGGTAAATATACGTAACTTACGTAATGCCATTTGGCAACATAGAAGAAGTTTTTCTCATTTATTATTCATTTTTCAGTTTTAAGCATGGTTTGAAGACGAGAGTTCTTGCTATAATATTGTCGGCATCAGTTTTACTGTCTAAACTCTCGAGTTGTACCGCCGTTGGGTTTCAATTTCACAGCATAACTAAACTGCAACCTCTACATAGGTTTCTGTGTTTAGTTACAACCACCAAACAATGTCTCGTAGGGTAAATGATTGGTTTTGCCATGACGACATAATGGCGATACATATTCCGTCACACAATTACGCGCCTAAACTGTACATGTGTTTTTTAGGGATCAAGCCAGAAACAAAGCTCCGAGCCATCTCAAAGGAATCAGTCACAGAAGGCAAATGCATCACAGTTAAAACAACCTGCAGAGGAGATAATTGATCTAGACAGGATGGTATTATAAATATAGAACAATTAAAAAATATGAAGATAGGCAATATTATACTTAAAATAGTTTTTATTTAACAGGTGGCTGAAGTAATCCAGTATTTCTTGATCATGGAACAAAAAAAGTTTCCAGTAAAACGGAATGATATAATGAAATTAGTTCCTGGGATGTCAGCAAAGAATTTCAAAACTATTATTGCCAAAGCACAAACATACCTAGATGATGTAAAAACCACCTTTACCCCGTTTGGTTTACATTGTCTTGTGAAACACATCTGTTTTTTAGGTTTTTGGCTTTTTACTTCATGAATTTGATGAAAAAAGTGGCCATTATGTCCTTTTAAACCAAGTCATTATGCCAGAAAATTTGCCCCATCAAGATCTTTCTGAAAACAACACTATCCTGTTCTTGACCTTGTCAGCTATTTTCTTGTCAGAGGGTTGCATTGGTGAAGGTATGTATTCATCATATCATCGTAGAATGTCAAAATTTTTATGATGAGCAAAACATCTGAAGAACCCATGTAGACTGATACTACACTTCCTTACTCACCAAGTTTAAGTCTGATAGTGTTTATGGGAACTGCAGCTGTGAATTCTCTGCAACATTGACAAAAATCTTTTATTTCTCTTTAGATGAAGTGTGGAACATGCTTGATATCCTTGGGTACAAACCAGAAAATCACAAGAAACTTGTCACTAATGACTTTGTTCGGCAGCTTTATATCAACATAGAAGTCATTCCACAGTCAGACCCTCCAAAAATGAACTTTACCTGGGGTGAACGTGCAACAATTGAGTTTACCAAAAAGGAAATTCTTGCATTTGCGGCCAAGGTACCAGTTTTAATTTAAATTTTCAGCTGTCCCTTGTATCAGTGACATAAACTAATCAGTCCGGTGTCTGTTCCTATTGCCTTCATACAGATTTATGGCCAGCCTCCTGAACAATTTGGAGCACTGTGGAATTTGGCTGAGAAAGAGGACAAAGCGAGGGAAGCAAATTGATTTTTACTTGATGCGGGAATCTTTTGTATTTACGTTGTTGTAAGTAATTTTTTAAAAACCTAAAAAGAAAAGTGAAAATATAGCATGTGCAAAAAAAATTCGACTTCAGTTTTCTAAATCAAAATTTGAAAACTGAAAGCGCGCGTATACTTTGTTTATTGTTTTGTCTCCTGTCTGAGGTTGCTGCTCACTAGATGGCCATGAAACGTCAGATCGAGCTAAATTTTTTGTCTCGTTGGGGTTAAAGTTAACTCGAAAACAAATAGCTTGTTTTACAAATTTAACCCGTCATCTGACAAACATTTTCCCTAGGTCCTGTCTGCATGTAGAAGCTATATAGGGTGGACTGGATTGTGAAAGGTTTGGAAAAGGGAATTGTATTTTAAGTTTGACCACTGCGTCCAGGCATTCATCAGAGTTGACGCTGTACCTAAAAAAGTGGGTTCACAATACGAGCTGCACCTAGAATGGCGGCAATATTTAAAAGGATTGATCGACCTGTTCTCATATTGTGCTTTAGATGGAGGGACCATCAGGAGCTTCAAGCAGTGGTACAGGATACAAAAGATCAAGAGGCACCAATTGGACAGAAGTATGTGAAGCAATAATACTATTTTTTCTTAATTTCATAACTTCTTAAAATCAGGAAGAAACAGAACAGTTGTTGGAGGCATGGGCAGATAGAGATGTTCAACTGCTTTTGGAGAATGGTCCTCACAATAGGCAGGTACAATATACTTCTCAAAGCCATTTTCATTTTGCAGTACACCTCAAACAGCTTATCCAGGCTTTCGAAAGAGTGTCTTTTAATCTTGCTGTACACCACATGGACAAGACGCCAAGCCAATGCCGTGAGAAGATAAAGAAGCTTAAAACCATGTATCGCAATTTAAACAATCATGGAAAAGTTTCGAAAAATATGCGAGGACGTCTAATGCACAAGCTCCACCAAGTGATGGAAGGTATTCCTAGTGTATCTTCAGCCACTAGCAAAGCTCATGGCGCCGATGCCACTTGTAATCATGAGGAAATGGATGGAGTAGAAACCGAGGGACCAACGCCAAATAATGTTGTGGGTAATGATTTTGTTGAAAAAATCTTTGGATACCAATTCGAGTTAACATTTTGTTGTTAGATGAAGACTTTCTTGATGACGACATTAGTGCCAGTTCAGATTCAGAATCTGTATCAAGCTCCGATGCGGAAGACGTAGCACCCCACAGACGAGTTCCAAAACATAGAGATAAAAGAAGGAAACCATCCTGCAAAAGGAAAGAAAGCCGTTCCAAAAGACGTTCCGCAGTCTACGTTCTCATCGACAAGGTTATAAGCGCTCAATCAGCAGCTAACGAACGATTTTCAGCTTTGGAAGAAAGGTTGTATAAACAACACAAAAATCCAGAGAATTTGACGTAATCAAATTGATATTATGTCATGTGGCAGACGGCTATTGTTAGACAAGGAACTTGAAGAAAAGCGAATTGAAGCCGAGGCCGCTCGGCAAGAGGCGCAACGTCAACACGAGCTCAGACTGTTGAGTACGATGGCTCAGCAGATGGCCTGCATTCTCAAGGTAAATAGCAATTTTATTTCGCTCTCATTGGCATCAATCTAAAGCTAAGCTATTCGGCTGTTTACTGCAAAATGTTTCTACTAAATAAAAAAAAAGAGTTTCAACCCGATGGCGTTTACCGGTTCGCGCTGTGAGACAGTCGCCACGCCCATTACAGTGGATGTCTCCACAGGCGACAGGACTAGTGGTGACGCAGGCAGTCCGTCCAAACCACACGAGGTCAACGGATGCGTCCATTCGAATGACTACACGGACAGTACCGTTTACTCGGCCATGTGACGTAGTTTTTTTCGTTATTTATTGCCTCTGACGAAAAATCTGCAGTAAGGCTGGAAGCGACGTAATACATGTTCTGTAATACGTTTGCCCAGCCATACACTGAAGCCGAGATAATTAAATGGTAACAGAGTTGTATGTCAGACAAATGTGTGTTGTTGCAAACATTCTCCATATTTCCTTACGGCCCATATAACAACGCAATTATTATGAATATATTGTACACCTTCCGGTGGATACAATTACGTAAATCTTTTTGTTTTCGTTTTCCCACTTCCGTGCCTTTTTTATATTTTCAATCATTGAAATGTTGATTATAAGAACTTGACATTTGAAAAAATGTGCAATCATAGCAATTATTTTGCAGTCGTGTTTTTAATGTCAACATCCTTTGTGGCCACTGTTTTTTCCCCCCTACGCTCATTTCCGTGAATTGCACTTGGCTTGTAGTCAAGGAGAACCGCGTTTATTTGCACTCGATCGCATAATTTTTTATATTTTTGTGCTGTTGTTCGATCGAGTTACCTTTAACAAGTACCTCCGGTCATTTGCCTGTAGGAAGCTGATGCCCTCTTTTCTTATTTTTCATTCAATAGTTGCCATTATGTTTTTAAGGACTAGTTCAAACGGATCGTGAATGTGATACTCGTGCTCGAAATCGCTAATTATAAGGTTGGTAGCATTTGATTACAGGAGCGATATACCTTTGTTTGAACAAAGTTTTTGACACCCTTTTTTCTTTTGTTTTTCTTATGTCATTGTCCAATGGCTTATACGTTCCAGCTGCTGGACAGCTATCGACCAAAGAATATTTTTCTCAACAAACAATGACGGCGGCAGAAAAGGAAGGTTTGTGGTACGTTGCTGGGAAAAGAGAAGGCTAAAGATTTCATAGAATATCCAAGTTTTGATGATGAGCAAAACATCTGAAGTACTCATGTAGACTAATACTACACTTCATTACTCACCAAGTTTAAGTCTGATAGTGTTTATGGGAACTGCAGCTGTGATTTCTCTGCAACATTGACAAAAATGTTTTATTTCTCTTTAGATGAAGTGTGGAACATGCTTGATATCCTTGGGTACAAACCAGAAAACCGCAAGAAACTTGTCACTAAGGACTTTGTTTGGCAGCTTTACATCAACATAGAAGTCATTCCACAGTCAGACCCACCAAAAATGAACTTTACCTGGGGTGAACGTGCAACAATTGAGTTTACCAAAAAGGAAATTCTTGCATTTGCGGCTAAGGTACCAGTTTTAGTTAAAATTCGCAGCTGTCCCTCGTATCAACGACATAAACGTAATTATTCCGGTTTCCGTTCCTATTGCTTTCTTATGTATTTATGGCCAGCCTCCTGAACAATTTGGAGCACTGTGGGATTTGGGTGAGAAAGAGGACAAAGCGAGGGAAGCAAATTGATTTTTGTTTGATGCAGGAATCTTTTGTAATTACGTTGTTGTAAGTAATTTAAAAACAAACTTAAAAGAAAACTGAAAACATATTGCATGTGAAAAAAAAAAACAACTCGGCTTCAGTTTTCTATAACAGAATTTGGAAACTAAAACCTCGCGGATACTTTGTTTATTGTTTTGTCTCCTGCCTGACGTTGCTGCTCACTAGATGGCCATGCAAACGTCAGATCGAGCTAAATTTTTGTCTCGTTCGGTTTAAACTTAACTCGAAAACTAAAAGCTCGTTTTACAAATTTAACCTTCCGTCTGACAAACATTTTCCCTAGGTCTTGTCTTGACGTAGAAGCTATATGGAGTGGACTGCATTGTGAAAGGTTTGGAAAAGGAAATCATTGTATTTTAGTTTGACCACTGCGTCCAGGCATTCATCAGAGTTGACGCTGTACCTAAAAAGTGGGTTCACAATACGAGCTGCACTAAAATGGCGGCAATATTTAAAAGAATTGATCGAACTGTTATCATATCGTGCTTTAGATGGAGGGACCATCAGGAGCTTCAAGCAGTGGTACAGGATACAAAAAATCAAGAGGTGCCAATTGGACAGAAGTATGTAAATGAATAGTACTAGTTTCACTTAATTTCATAACTTCTTGATATCAGGAAGAAACAGAACAGTTGTTGGAGGCATGGGCAGATAGAGATGTTCAACTGCTCCTGGAGAATGGCCCTCGTACTAGGCAGGTACAATATACTTCTCAAAACCATTTTTATATTGCAGTACCACCTCAAGACAACTTTCTAGGCTTTTGAAAGAGTGTCATTTAGTCTTGCTGTACACCACATGGAAAAAACACCAAACCAATGCCGTGAGAAGATCAAGAAGCTGAAAACCAGGTATCGCAAATTGAACAATCATGGAAAAGTTTCGAAAAATATGCCAGAACGTCTAATACACAAGCTCCACCAAGTGATGAAAGGTATTCCTAGTGTATCTTCAGCCACTAGCAAAGCTCATGGCGCCAATGCTACTTGTAATCATGAGGAAATGGATGGAGCAGAAACCGAGGGACCAACACCAAATAATGTTGTGGGTAATGATTTTGTTGAAAAAGTCTTTGGATACCGATTCAAACTAACATTTTTTTTGTTGGGTGAAGACCTTATCGATGACGACAGTAGTGCCAGTTCAAATTCAGAATCTTTCTCAGGCTTTGATGCGGAAGACGTAGTTCCCCCAAAACGAGTCCCAAAACATAAAGATAAAAGAAGAAAACCATCCCGGAAAAGAAAAGAAAGCCGTTCCGAAAGACGTTCCGCAGTCTATATTCTCATCGACAAGGTTATAAGCGCTCAATCAGCCGCTAACGAACGACTTTCAGCTTTGGAAGAAAGGTTGTATCAATAAAACAAAAATCTAGAGAATTTGACGTAATCAAATTGATATTGTGTCATGCGACAGACGTCTATTGTTAGACAAGGAACTTGAAGAAAAGCGAATTGAAGCCGAGGCCGCTCGGCAAGAGGCGCAACGTCAACACGAGCTCAGACTGTTGAGTACGATGGCTCAGCAGATGGCCTGCATTCTCAAGGTAAATAGCAATTTTATTTCGCTCTCGTTGGCATCAATCTAAAGTTAAGCTACTCGGCTGTTTACTGTAAAATGTTTTTACTAAATAATAATTAAAAAAAAAGAGTTTCAACCCGATGGCGTTTACCGGTTCCCGCTGTGAGACAGTCGCCACGCCCATTACAGTGGATGTCTCCACAAGCGACAGGGCTAGTGGTGACGCAGGCGTTCCGTCCAAACCACACGAGGTCAACGGCTGCGTCCATTCGAATGACTACACGGACAGTACCGTTTATTCGGCCATGTGACGCAGTTTTTTTCGTTATTTTTTGCCGCTGACGAAAAATCTGCAGTAAGGTATGGAGCGACCTAATACATGTTCTGTAATACGTTTGCCCAGCCATACACTGGAGCCGAGATAATTAAACGGTAACAGAGTTGTATGTCAGACACAAATGTGTGTTGTTGCAAACATTCTCCATATTTCCTTACGGCCCATATAACAACGCAATTATTACGAATATAGTGTACTTCCGGTAGATACAATTACGTAAATCTTTTTGTTTTCGTTTTCCCACTTCCGTGCCTTGTTTATATTTTCAACCATTGAAATGTTGATTACAAGAACTTGACATTTGTAAAAATTTGCAATCATAGCAATTATTTTTGCAGTCGTGTTTTTAATGTCAACATCCTTTGTGGTCACTGTTTTTTTCCCTCCTCACTCAATTCCGTGAATTGCACTTGGCTTATAGTCAAGGAGAACCGCGTCTATTTGCAGTCGATCGTATTGTTTTTTATATTCTTGTGCTGTTGTTCGATCAAGTTACCTTTAACAAGTACCTCCGGTCATTTGCCTGTAGAAAGCTGATGCCCTTTTTTCTTATTTTTCATTCAATAGTTGCCATTATTTTTTAAGGACTGGTTCAAACGGATCGTGAATGTGATACTCGTGCCCGAAATCGCTAATTATAAGGTTGGTAGCATTTGATTGCACGAGCGATATACCCTTGTTTGAACAAAGTTTTTGACACCTTTTTTTTCTGTTTTTCTTATGTCATTGTCCTATGGCTTATACGTTCCAGCTGCTGGATAGCTATCGACCAAAGAATATTTTTCTCAACAAACGATGACGGCGGCAGAAAAGGAAGGCTTGTGGTACATTGCTGAGAAACGGGAAGGCTAAGGGTCGGTGTTTACCTGACGAGTATGTGGAATGGCAGCCATCCGGAAACATTCTATTGTCTAGTTGCGGTCGGACTCCAATAGAAGCTTTTGCCCGCTGGAGCATGAGGCCCTTGCTTGCTACACCTCTACCAATCATGTACTTTTTTTTTCTCTCCTTTTTTTGTTTTGTTTGTCTATTACTATCCATGAAGATTGAGGAAGCAATAAGTCATGATCCCAATTCCCGTTCTGATCACACGGATGCGGAAATTGTAGTAGACTCGGTTGGCTTTAGATCCTTTCCCTATCATCACTATATTTTAATAATTAACATTGGAAAGGCAAATTTATATGGGAATTTTTTTTGTCCACAAGGTGATTTACCCTTTTCATATCAAACTCGTGGATATGATTATCTTCTGACTTTTTACGTGTTTAGGACAAATTAGGCAAATGTCACGGTCGGATTGCCCGCAAGTCTTTCGTGCGCTTCGGCAAACAAGATAGAACACCACAACATGGGTAAGAACTACAGTTTTGACGGTTTGCTATTGCTGTTTGAGACTCAGTTTGTGTTTGGGTAGGCAAGTGTTCACACGTGTGAAATCCAGGATGGAGCTGAATTCTTGTTTCAACCAAGACCAAAATTCAGCGGCTTTCGTACGCGACTGGCGGAGCAAGAAAATTTCAGCTGCCAATAAATTGATCAACGAGGACACGGCACCGATCGTTCGACGTAAAACTGTTATCACCATCGGATGTGCCAGCGAATTAAAAGGCTCGTCTTACCCACCAGAAGACCATACTGTATCCGCATCGGAAGTGGGCGAGACAGCTTGCGGGAGGATTAGTATTACTGTTAAAAGTCTTCCGAAAACAGGCATTCGCAAGATACCACAAGGTCCTATTTTTAATTGCGACCTTCACGATGAAGACGAATGGAAGGACACGGTGCCCTTTAAATCTTCTTCCGTAAGCGATCCATCATGGATTTACGTCCCAACAAAGCCAGTTCGTCCTTTTTTAACAAACCAACTAACAGCTTGGCAAGATGAGCAACCGTCGCATGATATCGGTTCAACTTTGGCTAGTAATTCATTCAAGACATCGAATAAGAGCTGGCCTACAAACGATGTAGACGCGGGCCAGGAATTTTTAGGTAATCGGAAGAATTCGGATGCTGTGATCAGCAAATTGGATTCGCCGAAAATTTGTGCAAAACCCACTTTCAATGTGATTATGAGTGGTGAATCGAAGATTCTACATTTGGCGGAGCAGGATGCATGGAGTATTGAAAAAGATGCTTGCAGAATTGAGAAGAGTCCAATCACTTCGATATCTCGTTCTCCAATCGGCTATCGTGAATGGTTAAAATCACTCGATCGATTGGAAGGTGAATCATTCCCTAATCAAATCCATTCGACAGTCGAAAAGAAGATGAAATGCCAAGAAAGAAAATCATCCACTGATCCTGTTAAAATGGCCAGTAACATGACTGCAATTAATCAACAAGTTGAAAATCATTCAGCTCCCAGAAGCATCTTAAAGAATGGACAACACGAATTGGATTATGACATCCGTCAAGAAAAGCTTGATGTGGTCCCAAATCAGCAATATCAAAACAAAGCTGTACAGGCAAAAATTGTTGGCGAAGACAAATCCATTAACATACACAACAAAAAGCCATTAAATTGGATTGAAGAAAGTTCCACTTCTAACCTTGTTGGTTGGACTGCAACATTTAATAACATCACAGACTCGAAATTCAATAAAATGGTACCAACTAAAGAAACTCATCATGCTGTTCCTTCCAAAAATGAGGCTTTTACAGCGAATCATCAACCGACCACGACTAGAGGTAATAAAATGATGTTTTTAATCATTTTCATTACGTACACTCGTTTATTAGTAGACAGGGCCAATACCATGGAAGTCATCAATAGAAACCAAATCAACACAGTCAGGTCACGCAGTTCCTCCGGCTGCTGGAAACAGAATATCAGCACCCAGGATGGAACTAATGAACAAGCACTTTCATCTGGAATGGATCTTTCCAAAGCAACTGAGCTTGTCCGGCACTTCTTCAATGCAGAAGACGTTGATAATCGACAAAGCCATTCGTTAGTGGTTGATAAAAGTAAATTGAGCGCAACGAAATCCATCTTGTCACCAGAATACGAGCAGACAGCACAATCGATTCCACATCTGCCTCAAGGATCAGCTCAGGATCAACGTCGTGGACGAACACCGATCAAATCGAAAATTCCGCTGCGGATCCCGAGACCTGCCAGCAGCGCCGCTTTTTCCAGTTCTAGCAGTTCGACATCGATGACACCAGCTGTTGCAGAGAGAGGAAGCAATTCGAATTTAAGAATGAATGCTTCTAAGAATAAAGCCATGCCGAGTAGAATTAAACCTCCTTCAGTCGGAAGGGCAAGGTCAGTGGATAGTTCCAGGTTAACAAGTCCATTATCAAATTACGTATTATACAGCAATGTAACAATGGCCAGAGAAGAAATGATGAGTCAATAAGCAAAAGTTGTTCAGTTTAAAATCACATTCCATATATTTTGAAATTCTAGTAACATATATCTAGGTTGAATGGGTTTTCCCCGTCTTTTTCCTTTCTAACATTACATTGGTATTCCTAACACAGCAGACTTTGGTTTTTGCCCAGTCACGTTTCGTTTGTCTGGACCGCTTCGAACTTCATTTTTATATTATTATTCGTGTCATTGTAACTCCCATCTACCGAATAATGAATTCAAGGTTTTGTAGTTTTGTAATTATTTCTCTGTGTATCAATATAACTCGATGACAAACAACAATATTTTGTTCTCGCATTAATTCGCGAAATGGCTAATACTCTGGGAAGAACCCAATCCTTTCCTTCATCTAATTACCAGGAAAGATTATTGCAAAATGGATGTAATAATAACATTTAAAAGTTTTCATGATGGCCGACTTCTAGAGAACAGCTGGAGTAAGAGGGGCACTTGTTAAACTGCTACTGTCATCAGTTTGGCTTGCGCTGCTAGATGCCGTTGTAATCAGATGGTGTGACACGTTTTCGTAGACGACAAACGTGATGGCAGTCGCTGGTGTAACCCTCAACAACGTGGGCAGCATTCCCTTGTAGAATCCTCGTATTCCTTCATGTCTATACGTTTTGAATGAAGAAAAAGAGATTCTTATCATACGTTTACTCAAGCAGTCGTATCTTGTCGTGAACGACCTCCATGTTCGCGTCAGCATGTCGATTACGCCGTTATGTTCGTGATATTGGTCTTGCATACGAGTACGCATCAATTGGTAAGGATAAGTGGCCATGACCGCAACCAACTTGGACATGGCAGCAAAAGATAAATACGTCATCGTACTCTGCTGAATCACAGGTGGGAAAACAAAAATTTTACGGTTAAAATCACAATTGGCAACCTGGGATTCGATCGAAGCAGAATCATTTTTGAGTTTTGACAGGCAAAGAAAAACGTGTATCGTATGATTAAAATTTTTGCATAGAATTGACTAAATCCTGAGCTTCAAACTTTCTGCTTTCAGGTAATTATAACGAACTGTGTTAACGACTGACGAGGCCATTAAATGTGAGAGAAACGGTGACTGTAAAACGTACCATTCTAGAGTCGATGGACATGTTTCGGTGATTGTTGTAACCGTTTTTCATTTCTTCGTAGACCATAAACTGGATGGCACTGTGCGAAACGCCAAACACTCCAGGAAGGAATCCTCTGTACAAACCTCGAATCCCTTCGTAACGGTAAGTTTTCACCAGTGCATCCATTATTCCCCTAATTACAAATTTCACCAACTAATCACTGGTAAACATACACATTTGTTTTGTCTATGATTCATGCTTTCAAATAATTTTGCAATGGAGAAAACTTAATGATGTACTTGTAACGTTTCTGCTCCGAGACGCATTGAGAATCGTCACCGAATTGGAGACACAGTCGAGTCTTGATCACCCAGATGGGATTAGTCAAGATGAGAGTGACTATTCCAGCTTCGGCGGCCGCCATCATATGGCGTGCTGGACCTAATGGTTTTCCAGGGTCGTCACGCTGCAGCTCTGCTTTGAGTGCGTCGTAACTAATGGTGATGTAGGCGTAGCATAAATATGTATACGTGGGAAAGTTTAGTTCTATGTCCCCCCACTGCTTATGTTTTGCTTGAATGTATTATAAAAACAATGTTTTGAGAAATTGTTATCATTTACAAGAAAAAGTAGGAGCCCCAAGTACATCCGGCGGTCAGTATGCCCAGCGTCACTCCCCTGTACAAACCGTGAATGCCGTTGGCTCGCGTCATGCTTGTCAGAACGTCGACGAGTCCCCCGTAATGAGGACGTTGGACACCAGCACAGATCAAACGACTGCCATTTACTTTTCGGAGAGAAAAATACAGGACATGGTAATTTACTTAAGAATTATGTTTTGGGTGTTAATGAACAACCTGCTAATCTGGTTCTTATCGTGTCCAGAGGATGGAGGATTGTACTAGAAACCACTCCACCAGCAACACCAGCAACAAGATGTTCGTACTTAATTTGTTGGTAGCGACGGAACAAGGCCGTTATGGGACAACAAATACCCGATAAGGTAAGTTCATTTTCGCTGTTGTTGTTAGATGAGGTCGTCATTTTAAAAACAGCGTTTTGTTCACTATTTTTGCCCAGTGAAAATCCAGACATAGGTTAGCTGAAAATTTAATTATTTTTTTTTGTTAACGCTCTGGTTTAAACCACACCAATATATTGATTGAATCATGGCTTTGGCTGCACACACTCTACCTTTCCAGATTTGGTTTTTCCCAACAGTATTGCGTAAGAGCTTGTTCAATCTAGCTAGAAAGAAGGTTGTATGCTATTATTAAACAAAAAGCCTTTCACGGTTGATATTATTCGGCTCACGACGCGGCCCTTTTTTTCCCACGACCACCAGTTGAATAATCTTGGTATCAAAGTCAAAAAATTTTTAAATCTTAATTGATTCAATTATCGCTAGATGAAATAGGAATAACAACCTTGGTTGTTGTTTTCTTAATTCGACCATCAACTTTGGGCGTTTTGGCGTGACCTACCGTTGCGTGTTGTATGACTCAGAGTTGCACAAGTAATCTTGACACTGAGGAATCCTCTGTAAAACATACAGATCCGCACAGATCAAGCTTACACGCACACACTGTTTTATTTCCGTCGAAATCCCGCGTTCAGTTTTTAGCTTCCTGTAACGTACTTGGCATCGATGGTTAAATTCTGCTGATTAAATTAAATTTGTATTTTAAATCTATAGCGGAAAGTCGGTCTCTTTTATGCCACCGTAAGAAAACAACTGAGAGAAATGTCAAAACGAACGACGGGTTACATATTTCTTTGATTGAACCATCGGGACAGGGGGAGGCCACTTCGGCCGGCTAAAATCGTGTTTATTGCGGTTAGGATTTTACGATGACGAATTCTTCCATCATACATTCGACAACGATGCGATTGAAGGCTATCTATTTCGTCACATCATTACTATTTCAAGCTTGCTGTACTAGTTACACCTGCACTCTTTTAGTACGTTACCGAAATTTCAACACTGGACTTCCCAAGTTCCGAAATAGAAACTCGCAGATCTCTCTATCCTTTGGAAATAATTTTGTATTGCTTAAGCAAACAAAGCAGAGATCATTTTCTTTTGTTGTACACGAAATAGTGGGGAGATGGACTACCTGACTGGTGTTAAATACAAATGAGTGTTGAAATTTCTTTACTTGCTAAAGGAGAGCGCAGCAACAGAAACGAAATGTAGCAACTTAGATTTTTATTTATAATAGTTTTTTTTTGGAATCGTCGAGAGGTTAGATCGTTCGTGATAAATGATGTTTATGTCCTGGATTCAGCTTCGCTTATTTCCGAAACGTTAGAGCTTTCTTCTTTTGCAGATTCGTCCCTTTCATGAACGCAAAGCCATGGCAGTCTTTTCATCAATTCCAATCGGTATCTTTTTCACAGAATCAATTAGCTTCAAGTAATTTGTCTGAGATCAAATGACGACTTACTTTGGATGATTGATGGCGTATACGAAAGGATCGACACAAGCAGCCAGTTTACAGGTGCAAGCTGGGATCATTGATAATCCCGGTGTTAGCAATGAGCGATTTCCATAGCATCCGATAAAAGCGATCATGAAATAGGGTGTCCACGACAATAGAAACAGCGTCGTAAGTGAAATTCCAACTTTAGCCACACGAATTTCGTTGCGAACGTCCTTGTTTGCTCCACTTCGCAACGTTTCAACGTTCATCTTCTTGGCCTGATTAGGTTTTTGTTAGTAGACGTGATTTAAAATGTTATGCGTAAATGTTTTTTACTTGTTCATTGAGACTAGCTTCGTGAGTCATCACTTGAGTAGTTATTTTACCATAGGAAAATATAATGACCGAAAGGGGAATGATCCAGCACCAGATCCACAACAAGAAAACGAACATTTTCGTTTCAAATGTGTCGGTCATGTAGTCAAATGTGCAGCTAGTCAAATAGCCCTCTGTCGTGAAACGTAATGTTTTACGAGATAAATGGGATGTACAGTGAAAACTTTTAATTACCTGGCACGAAACGGTTGACGAACTCCGTGAACGGGAGCAGAGACACGGGACTGGCATAAACCCAACAGCCGAGAACAATCAACGAAGCTTGACTTTTGGACCATCGTTTACCCATCGGATCAGAAATGCACCTAGAAATCATTCGATGTCTTATAGTAGATGCACTGAACGCAATTCTACAAAAAGGTATGCATGTTATTTATGCAAATGTGTATACCTGTAGCGATCGTAAGCAATGGCAGCGTTAGTGACGGACGCACAGGGTCCGGTGTAAGCGCCCAACAGGCCGTAGATAGAGCAACCCAATCGACCAAAAATGGGACCTTCGCTGAAGCTATTCAAAATGAAGATTGGTGTCTTGGCCATCATAATAAAATCGCAAATGGCCAAGTTAAGAATCAAAATGTTGCTGGGCGTCTTCAGCTCTTTTGTCCTTTTTAATAATATGGTTAATGAGTTTTGTCTATAGGAATCAGGTTAAAAGAAATTGTTAACTAACGTGCTAAAAATGTAAATGACTATTCCGTTGCCTAGGCAACTTGCAATCATAAAAAAGATGTAGAGCACGCCGAGCAAATGATGAAGCATCGGATTAGGCTCTTCGTAGTTCAGCCAATGTTGATGGACGTATGATTTGTAGTCAGCTGGGGTGTTCCAACCATTCATCTTGGATTCGTACCTTTCAAGATTATTCAAATATTAAATTAATCATTATAACATTTTAAAATAATCAGAATCATGTGAAATCAAACTAACCCGCAATTTTATTTTATTTTTATAGACTTACTTCCAAGACTGTGCTATCGGTCCGGTAGATTCATTATTGAAGTCCTGCCAATCGTTCGGGAGTAACATAGTGGTGCTCGAGATTCGTGATCTACAGCTGACTGAAATGCAAAGCCATCGTCTTTTATATAGTCTACAAGGGCAGGATGCATTTAAAAACTTCGGTTACAATTGTCAGGTAAATTGCATTATACAACTTAGTGGAGGAAGAACCCATACGTGTAAATCAGAATAATAATCTTTTATGGTCGCCTTAATAACGACACCAGCACTAGGATTATACGGTTGATATCCTAGCTGATCATCAATCAGTCGTCACGTATTTCCATTGGCTTCAGTAATATTTCCTCCATGTGATACAAGCATTGATAATCTTCTCTTGTTTTCATTTTCTGACGTGCGTGTCGTTACCCTGTACTGCAATATTTAAGCCACGATACGTTTCCGCTGACGGTGATAAAAAAAAAATCGGTAAGTTCTCAGTGGGAAACGGCACCGCAGCCATATCAACAATCATTGCCTGGATCTTGCATGGTGCACTGCGTTGACGTCTAAAGCTAAGATCAGTCACAGAGTACAAACGTATAGAGTAGGCATTGTTTTTTTGTGATTCTTAATGCGAATAATGTTGTGTGTAGCCTATTGTTTACTATCTTTTTTTGTTCTTACGTGTTCGCCTAGCAATGCTTGGGGTACTTATCCTGGGACTACGGTTACAAAGCCGAAGGAAGGGGCCTACAGTGCCACCTTAACCCCTCTAATTGTACAGTCTCCCAATTTAACATCAACTAATGTGTTAACTTCAACTTCCGTTTCAACTTGGCCTAGAACGTCAACTGTATTTTCAACTGGTCAACCGCCATCGGTTCAAACAACACAGCGTAATCGTGAACGACGTCTGGAAAACTCGGATCAGCCAATGAATCCCATCGTTTTTATCATTCTGAGTCTGGCTGCGCTCATTATTATCGTGATCTTGGGAGTCTTTCTAAAGAAAAAGTAGTTGTGGCATAAATCATGTTTTTTATTACATATTGGATTTTATTTTTTCTGATTTCAATTAAGATGTTTAAAGAAACGGAAAACGGAACGGGCCCCGGCAAAGAATGATCATCAGCACCAGGTTGATTATAATAGCTTGGTTCAGTCATCAAGTTCGGTAGAAATCGAATCGCAACGTGATTACACTTACAATAACGAAATTGCGCCTTCATCTGTCCCCGATCCTGAGACAATTATCAGTCCTGTCTACGCCACAGTTGAGTTCCTTCCACGTTGTTCCATTGCTGAAGACTATGCCAACACTTTACGGACACCTGGGTTCCTGGAAGGAGAACCTATTGTTTATGCCGAGATTGAAACACAAAAAGGCGATTAACCTTGTAATTCAAAAACCAAATGTGAAAAATGTTGTGGAATCTAATAAACCGGAAACGTTTTAGTTTGCAAAACTATACTTTTTTATTTTTTGATTTGTCTTAGTCCCGCCAGGTGGCAGTCCATTATAAAAACAGAAGCAACTTCGGGAAAGAATTCGAGGTCTATTCAAATCACAGTGATATTTCTTAGAAACTCCTTTTACATATCGTCTCATTAGTTTAGAAATTTCCATTTGGAAAATTTTTATTAAAAAATGCTGGCACCGCCGAAAAAAGAAATTTTCAACCCTGACGACATGTCAAAATGGTTGAAATCAGAGGCATATCAGGTTGGCCGGTTCGTTCGACACTATGCCAAAAATTCTCTCTAATAAGCATTGACAATCTATTTAGGAATATCTAGGCTTTATTCTTTCTATTAACGAAGCAGTGCAAGGGAAAAAATGGTCGAGTATCCAAGTGTTGAATGATAGAATAGAAAAAGTAGTCAAACTGCTAGATTGCTTAGACCGTTGGATTGATGAAATCCCACCAACTGAACAACCCCAGCGCTTTGGTAACAAGTCCTTCCGTGTGTGGTTCCAAAAATTCAAAGATGTAAGTAATACAACCCATGATTAAATTCAGTAAACTTCTAATGCTGTTTGGGCTAGGAGTCCTCAAACATGCTGAAAGATATATTACCCCAAGAACTGCACTACAGCATTCCTGAGATAGAAGTCTATTTGACCGAAAGTG
The DNA here is from genome assembly GCF_022539665.2 of Daphnia carinata. Taxonomy (NCBI): domain Eukaryota; kingdom Metazoa; phylum Arthropoda; class Branchiopoda; order Diplostraca; family Daphniidae; genus Daphnia; species Daphnia carinata. The sequence goes on from NC_081334.1 coordinate 3,202,988, forward strand.
TGGGAAACTCTACTCGAATCGATTATGGGTCTGGACATGAAATGTCATTTGTCATTTTCTTGTTCTGCCTATTCAAGATTGGTTTCTTGACTCTTGATGATAGAGCTGCAGCAGGAGTTATCATATTCGAAAGGTGCTGGTAGGCTCTAGTACTTTAAAAATAGTTAGTTTGTGGGTAATGAAATTTTCTTGTACAGGTACATGTCATTGATGCGGAAACTTCAGTTGACATATCGTATGGAACCCGCAGGCTCACACGGAGTCTGGAGTTTAGACGATTACCAATTCGTCCCTTTCATCTGGGGAAGTTCTCAACTTGTTGGTAATAAAACGTGTATTTTTTTCACGAAACTTATCGACTGCCTAAAAAAAACGTTTTCTTTTTGTTGTATCCAGAACATCAGCGATTACCTCCTAAATCGTTTCCCAATCCGGATATTGTCGAAAGTTTTGCCAAGGACTACATGTTCCTTGGTTGCATTAAATTCATCTTCAGAGTGAAGAATGGACCATTCGCTGAACATTCAAACCAGCTGTGGAACATCAGCGGTGTGGGCACCTGGTCTAAAGTCAACTCTGGTTTGATAAAAATGTACAAAGCTGAAGTTTTGGCTAAGTACCCAGTCATTCAGCACGTTCTTTTTGGTTCACTGCTATCAATTAAGGAGGCCAATTTCCAAGAACAATAAATGAACAAAAACACCATGGTAAAGTATCCACATTGCATCGTTAATCTCAGCAATCTTGTCCATCATCAGTAAGCGGTATTTTCACAATTTTATTGGCAAACGTTTTTCAATTTTATTTGACAATGAGCCCATATTCATGGTAATAAAAACTTTACAATTCAGACCTTGGCGTATTGACCGAAAACCAAACCCGGATCGTGTGGGAGACACACGCATTCTACCATTAACAAAATACGATATGCATTGACGAAAGTGACTGTTTCACTGACATTTTCGACACGTTAAAAATTGTAGGTATTCCTTTGAATACTCGGAATTATTCCAGAAGGTTAACTTTCTCCAATTTAAATTTTATTTGCATTGCTAACAGAATTGAGTTTTAAAACAAGTTCCTAAATTTTAAATTTTGGTACCTAATTAAGGGCGAACGTGAGATGAATTGGCGACATTTGCAGATATGAGAAGTGGCTCGGAAGATGCGTCACCAGTGGTTGCTTGCTTCCAGCGAAGAAAAGTCGTTCGTTCGTCATCTACCCCGAAAGTAGCAATGAAAATATTGACGATTGTGATGGCGAAAATGAAGATGACGACGACATCGTTCATGATTTGTGTCACGTTTTTGTTCTCCTTCTTCTTATAGTCGTAGCGGCTGATGAAGATGAGCAACACACCCGCAATTATCTACAATCAATCAACGCCCAAATCAGAAATGACAGTTTTCTACGGTTAAGCAGCTCGCTGACATGGCCTGGCCCAGGGTCAACTTTACCTGGAGAGCTATGCTGATTGAAATGAGCACGATGTTCACGTGATGGTAGATGTCCCAATAGGGGGATCGCATGACGTACCGTAACTGACTGGCATTGGCCGTCAACAGCGCGATATCCATCATACCTTGTCGATTCAAGAAAACTCCAATATGTTTACGGTACTACGAGATTTTATGGTTAGTTTTACCTTGAGCGATGTTCTTTTTGGTAGTGTAATTGATGCCATTATTGACAGAGGGATCAGGACGATCGTGTGGATACATTGGACCCCCTGGTTTCCACTTCAATTTAGTAATGCCAATGAAAATCAATATCTAGTTAATATTCAAATCATTTTTCTTATTTTCTTACTGGATTTTCTGGACGTCCTCTAGGTCTGGGTTCCGGTCGTGGATGTTCCCCTCTTCCACCGCCTATTTCGGGTCCCTCTACGTCAACGTCTCCTGGTTCGGTCGCATCTGGACCGGCTGGACGTGGTCTGGGTTCTGATCGCGGATGTTCCCCTCTTCCGCCTCCTATCTCCGGTTCCTCTACGTCAACTTCTCCTGGCTCGGTCGCATTCGGACCGGCTGGATGTGGTCTAGGACCGGTAGGACCTGCACCATTGCCGTCGTCAAGCAAACCATCGTCCACTCCTACGTTTTCACGAGGATTATTCGGTGCTGCAGCAACAACTGGAACGTCAATTGCTTCATCAACAGGTTCGGCAGTTTTATCTATGATCTCATCCAGCGGAATAATTTCTATAGGATTGTTAGAAGGATTTCTTTCGTTACTAGCCATTTTTTTGTGTGTGTGGAAGGGATGGTTAGTCTTTTTTCAAACAAATAATTCAGCGTTTAGAAACCCGGAAATCACAGTCGTACGAGCCTCTGGATTGCGTCACGATCTAGCCACACCCGCTTTTACGTGATTTAACGACATAACGATCACACTTGATTGCACTTGAAACTGCAAAAGGAATTTGTAGATTTCATTCAAATATCACTTGTAAGAATTTCCTGAACTAGTGTTCACAAACTTGGAGGACTACTGCAGTTCACGTTCATTAACGTTAAATGACCTCGCCAGCTTTGCAGTCACGCTGCACGCCGAAATCGACACTGAGACGGGACCCGAAGCTTTTCCCCTCTCTATATGTCTGCCACTGTGTGCTCGACCTTGACAATCTGTTTTTCTGGCAGGGCAAATAACTCTCTTATTTTCTTTTTTCCGCTCATCCTGTTATTGTTTAAAAGTCGGCCGCGGGCAACTTCGACAAAAACGTGTAAAACCTTTCCTTCTTTTTCTATTTAACATCATTATTTCGTCATCATCACTAGCCCATAAATTCTTTATTCCCTCAAATATTTTGAAAGCAAAATTTTTATTCTTCACCTCCATAATTCAAAAAGCTTTGTTATTTAATGTTTTTAACTTTTAATTATTTGTTCAGTGCATCACAATTACGCAAACGTTTATTTTTCCACCACAATTGAAAGTTTACTTTGTTTACTAATTCCACCTTCAATTTCACCAGAATACAAATTCATCCGGTCCGTAGCTGGCCGCAGGTGGTTTCTCTGGTTTGGCAGAGGCGAGACGATTGTGAAGCCGACGGCGAGTTTCGTGTAAACGCTCTACCACGAAAACTAGGAAAGAAACAGCGTAACCGGTCAGAAGGACAACGAAAGCTCCGGTCAAATTCTTGAGTGACAGTCGCGGTTGTTCTCGTCGTTTTCGTGCTGTTCTACTCAAGCAACGGTGAGGCATCACTTGGTAAGTTTGAACCCAATGATCAATTAGTCCGAATCCATTCATATCAATGATTCTGCTTGTATGAGAAATCAAAGAAATCGGCCCATTTTTAAATAATAGTATAGAATTAACTTACCCTTTACTAATCGTGTCGGTGTAGGGACTGTGTTTAGCCAGAGCGAAGGATATGATGAAGTTCATGAAACCTTCTTTGGAAACTTGCAAACGACATTGTCCTGTTTTTTGAAAATCGTCGAACATGACGTCCAACAGGTACTCAATTGACTAATATGTTTAAATAATTAGCATTTTCAAGGGAGTTAAATAATTTAAACAAAATTCGAACTAACTTTAGAAAACGCATGTGATCCACCTGACAGAACACGTTCGATGCATTGAGCTTGCGAAGAACAACGAGATGCGGGATAGCTGTTGATTCCGTCTCGTAAACGTCTAAAGATGCCATCCTCATCCGTCGAGCCCTAGTTAACACAAGAATTTAATTTATCACGAATATTTAAGGTAAATGCGAATGTTATTACAGTTATGACGACATCCATTCCCATGTTTTTCTCGACAAGGAAATGGATGCTCGGGTTATTAACAATATCCAAAACGGAATTGATCAGTGGACTATCGTTAGGTGCGATGACGTAAGTGATCAACGTGGAATTATACGCCTGGCTGAGAACGAAAGCTGCTAGACACCAAATGGCTGCTACAACTCGGATGGCTCTTCTCTGTGATATGACTGGACCTCCTTTTCGCCAACGTCATGAGATTATGCATATCTAAAAATGCGGATTCACGTCTTACCTTGGGAGAGAAGCAAGCCGAACACGTAAAGGTAAGGGATTGGTTTTTGAGACACTCTAGCGACTAGTCCATCAGGTGTGCTGGGCACAGGTGGTAGGTAATGTTTAATAAGTTGAAATGTCGCAATCACGATCGCAAGCGAAACCACCAACCAGATCCATACCTTTAATTTAACGTGGGATTACATCTGACCGGATTTCACATCTATTAGCTCTTACCTGTAACTGAAATGGTTTCAGGACTGCTGTAAAGTTTAGACGGGCATCCGGAACAGGAATTAGAAATCTGGCAGGTCCCTGATACCAAGGATAAGGCATGTCGAGCAGCCGATAGCGTCCGCTTGTCATAAACAGGTCTCTGACGACCATATCACAAGTCTATTTGAAAAGAACAGGGACACAGTTAAAGTTAACTATAACAGCTCAAACTGTAAAGCACGTAAGAAATTTAAGATTTTCACACACACCCCGTCGAGCAAGTAATTCATCGAACCCTTGTTATTTCTGCTGATGGGTAATTCTAGCGTCGTTTCATTTGTCGTCAATATTGCATAACTGCGGATTGTAAAGAATTTGATTTTTAGTTCGTTAAAGTTTATCGTGTCATAACAGATGGTACGTGAAATTATTGCGAAGCGCCAGCCAGTTGATGATATCAATTTGCATCCGCGCCGTCCGCGGCATGTACTCTTTAAGTTTAGCCGAATCGTTGAACCGGTACTGAACTAAAGCCGACATCTGTTCTTAGCAATGAGCACACACGTGCCACAAAATTAAAGAAAATTTGGGAATTAAAATGCGCAACTCGAATAATGGGCGAATACGTACAGGAATAATCATCAGAAGTTTGCCATTGAGCGGGTTTGCGTTTTTCGATGATGCGTGGCAGATGTTTGAAAATAAAACTAAAAGAATTTGGGCAAAAATAAAGCAAAACTGATCCAGGCGGAAGCAGAAAGACATGTTACTGTAAAGGCAATATCGAAATTTGACAAAGGGAACGTAGGTTGATTTTATAGGGTAGGACGTAGCCAATATGTGCATAACATATTCATCTGAGATGCGCATTCGACGTATTTCAATGTCGTTTTTGAAACTACATCGCCCCTCAAATTATCTGACTGACGATAGTAATAATATAGGGCCAATGTTTAATAGATGAGAGCAGGATGGTAATTCAGTGCTCTTTAAATCTGGCCGTCCTTAAAAATTTCATCCCACTTACAAATCGTTTTTTTTTTGTTTGTTTCGTGCGTAATCCCCCCCTGCTATTCATCCTACATTACTTATGCGTGATTATTTAATGTCGTAAAACAATTGCTTTCTAATCCTTTTACTGGAAGCTGTACTGCTTTTGGCATTGAAACATCGTATATGTGATGTCGTGGAACTCAAATTTAGCAGCTTTAATACTGTAATTGCAAGTTCGGTTGACATGGGGAACGGATAGAACAACAAACAGAAAAATTTGTCACCGATGCCGAAAAATAGCTTGTAATCGTTGTCGGGTATTGCGTGATAACATCTAGAGCTCCGGTTACAAGAACATGGAGGGGAATTTTCAGCAGCAATTATTTTCGACCTTTAATGGAGGTAAATTACTGCTGGGACGGGACCCATTTATCACAATTGTTTTTGACGGATGCACTATTCGGTTGCGTGATGGAGTGTGCACGTTTGTACTGTTATCGACTTTGTGTATTTGATCAAAACTTTATAAAAAGACATGGGGGCTCGGGATTTTCCACCACAAGGTTTTGTTCCCTTATCCAGGCATCTGAGAATGAAAACTGGGGTCATTAAAATGACTAGGTTTGGAGGACGTTATCGGCTATTTTTCAACTTGTCCGTCATTCTTTCTAATCTATCGTTAATACCAGGTATCATTTTTGAGCTAATTCCAATCTGAACGTTGATATTTTTAAGAGAACAGCATGACATGTTTTGGGGCCAAACAAAATTCTAAAATCGTTTCCATGTTCCTTCTATGTATTTTAGGATCCGCTGCTGCCCTGGAATTCGAGAAGCAAATAGTTTGGGGCAAACATTTCATCATTGGGACTGTCGAGGTATTATTTCTCATAGAATCGATAAAACAGGCAGTGATGATTCTTTATTGGCACTGTCCGTGAAAAAGATTCCACCCTATATCATTTTTAAACGGAGCAATAACGGAACGTTACAACAAGTCGATGGATTCGTCCATCAAATCTTACAGCTTTTAGCGAAAAAATTCGAATTTACGTGAGTAATTTATATGATTTCATAGTTTTTACTCATTTTAGAGTCCATGATGCGAGTTGGAGTTACAAAAATGGATGCATTTAGGTTTGAATACGTTGAGGCCCCAAATGGCACTACTGGTTCCTGTGTTAACAATACCTGCAACGGCTTGATCGGCATGCTTGTTCGAGGCGTAATGGCATCTACGTTGTCTGTTTCTTTCACTTGTAAATTAAACGATTTTCATTTTTCGTCCTAGGAAATTGATATGATAGCCACAGGCTTAGGCATGACCTTGTCTCGCTTTCAAGTGATTGACTACACCTTCCCGTTTGAGAGCGACCCTATCACTCTACTTATTCCTTACCCGAAAAAAGATAGCACGTTAAAGAGCATTCGCAAGCCGTTCACTACCGAGGTATTCTATTGATCTAAATTCATCTCTGATTGTCCTCGTTGAATTGTTTGATTATTGTTTCCATTACAGGTATGGATCTTGCTTATACTAAGTATGGGGATTTATGCTTACCTCATGTCCTGGGCCGGATATCTGAGAGCGCGTTGGTTCCATCGTTCGTATTCTGGGACAACAGAAAACTTAGACAGCAGGCGTGAAATTGCACGACAGCCCGGCAGGTTTGCGGATAACATAATGTTTCTGCTGAGCGTCTTAGTCAACCGTAAGTTTCTTTCAAAATATCAGAAACACCTAAGCTCCCTTTACTCTGGTTTTTACCTGCAAAATAGCTGGAAATGTAGTGCCTCTAGGATTCGGCGAAGCTTTTCGAATTTTGGTTGCGGTGTGGTGTCTCATTGCCGTCGTCATTACTAACTCGTACAATACCAGTAACGTTAAACAAAATCATTTATGACCATAAGCAATCCGTAAATGCCCTCGATATACTTTTTGCAGGTATTAAATCGTTCTTAACGTTGCCAAGATACAGACCTGTCATAAGATCATTGCAAGATCTCATTGAGAATTCGAAATACTCTTTCGTTGCCAAAAAGCACAGCAGCGTTTGGTCCAACATGATCGTATGAACAAAGCCTTTTTTTTATAGTTATATTCTTCTAAGCTCTGAATCTGAGAAATGTTGGTTGTTACTTAGTTTACAGTTTCTAATTAACGGGAAATTGAATTGCATAGGAAGCAAAGTCCGGTCCGTTTGCCAAGATTGGCAATAAATTACGCCAACATCCGGAGAATTCGTTAGACATGCTAGACGACAGCAAAGATTTCGTGGTCTATCACAAAAAGGTCCTAGCCCAGGTTTGTTTACAATAAAGATATTTGATTAATCGTTTCTTCCCAATCCTTAATCGTATTCATATTCTAGTTTCATTCGTCAAATCTGTTCATGATCCGGGAAGATATGAAATCTAGTGGGAAATGCCGGCTGTACACTGCGGAAGAGCCTTTTGACGAACTACACATCAGTTTTGGACTTCCCAAGAATAGCCACATTAAGAACCACCTCCTCAGCCACGAGTAAGTAATAAGAATTTTATTTATTTGATTTGTATTCTTGGCATTTGTTGTGAAATTATGTAAAATGTGTTGAAACAAAGGCTCATGTGGCTGAAGCAATCGGGAATGTTGGCATATTGGAAAAATACCTACTGGCCCCGAACTAACCGTTGTTCGGCCCCCATTTCGACGAAACCGGCATCAGACACTGAAAGGTTGACGTTGAATTATCTGGCCGGTCCCTTTTTGCTACTATGTGCCGGTATCATTGTGTCTCTAGTTAGTTTTGCAGCCGAATTAATTAGGAATTATTGCCGAACTAAGCGTTCTTCAATCTGCAAGTGAATAGTCGTAGCCGAACGCCTGTTGTGGTTGAACGACTTAGTCATAAAGTAGCTTACGATACAGATACGTAAAGACCTATGTTATCACAAATAGTCGTGTTAGGTAGTAAAATCTTAAGAGAAGCTTTTACGAATATTGCCGAATGGGAAAACGGTAAACGAAATAATTGCATCTTTTTCTGAATACACGTAACTCTGTGGGAAATGATCCTTATGTTGGGCAACTATCTGACACCCATAAGAGTTGGAAAACCTTATCCGTCTGAGTGGTATCCAATATCGCGATTGGTCTCATTTTGGTTCGGACTTGTGAAAACACTTCTAAAGATCTTTATTTTTTAAATTGCACTTTAGTTGACAAATTGTATCTTCTAATAAGACTAGGCTATCGAGGACTTCGTTGTCATTTTGTTGCTCAGGCTGGAGAAGAAGGCTCAGACTCCAGTAGGTGAATGTGGCTCAGAAGGAATGTCGGTGGCAGTTTGCTTCCATCGAAGAAATGTCGTGCGTTCATCATCAATCCCGAAGGTAGCAATGAAAATGTTGACAAACGTGATGGCAAAGATTAAAATGACAACAAGGTCGTTCATGATTCGGGTTCCTTCACGAACATCTTTGCGTTTGTAGTCTTTTCGGCTGACGCAGACAAGTAGTATACCTGCAATAATCTGTAATTCAGACAAACAAGTCAACATGCTAATGGCTTTTTGTAGTCAATGCAGCCAAGAGTCAGACCATTGAACATGGTAAGTAACAAGTACCTGAAGAGCAATGCTGATGGAAATTAATGTAATGTTCATCTTGTGGTAAAAATCCCAATAAGGAGATCGCATTACGTATCTCAGTTGACTGGCATTGGCCGTCAATAGAGCAATGTCCATCATACCTTGTCATGCGAAAAGTCTTAACTCTGATTGAAATTTTGATATTCATGAACGTTAAAACAGCACAGATTTACACAGAATCCTCACCTTGGGAAAAGTTCTTTTTAGCGGTGTAGCTTATATTTCTATTGTTGTTTAAACCATCTTCCACCCCACTGATGTCATTGACGTTTCTCGCTGGAGTAGCAACGATTAGTTCGTTAACTCGTTCATCTTCGGATGTCAGCGGTTTCAACTCTTCGAGCGGAATAACTATTCCTGCAGGCCGACGATTGAAGTCTTGGTCTCCTCTGCTCCTTTCATTGTTAGCCATGTCTCTTACGGTGTTGCTTGGATTTACAACAGTAATTTTATTTTACAAAAATAATTTAATAATGCAATTTTCTCCAAACCCGGAAATGTACAGTGTCGGATCTAACGAAACGTGTCACAAATAACAATCAAACCACACTAGCGGTTTTCACTTTGTCAGTTTTCGCAATCCAGAGATTTCAAATTTAATCGATTTCTTAATGAGGACCTCACTGACAACTTGATTGGTAAATGCACGCCTTGAAATTATTGCAGAAAAGTAGACTAGCTTCTTTTTAACTTGCGGTGTTTTAGTGCTTGAATTCAGGTTTAAAAGATAAAAACTCCATCGGCATTTCGCCAGGGTGCACTCTGAAATCAGAACTGACATGGCACACCGATTTTTTTCTACATTTCTGCGGCAGCCAACGTGCCCAACCTTGACAGGCCAGTCACGCTGGATGAAGACATGAAAAGTTTAAGTAATGAGAATACGTGTATGCCATTTTTTGTAGATGTCCGTCTTGCTCGTCCTTCTTCATGCAGGCCCAAAGATGGAAAAAAGGATTGTTTCCTGAGAAAGAACTAAAACACGTGTAACGAAAGTAAGTAAATACATAGCATTCTCATGCATTCTTTAACTTTTCTTGCCTTCACTTCCAACGTGCTTTCCCTCTTCCGCAAATTCCCATGCACAAATTTGGCTAAGAGGTTTCCTCAGTTTCCAAACTCCGCTTCCCGCTAAATAGCGATTCCACGTTTCATTTTACTGGAGGTAGACGAATCTAAGTTTGAACACAAGTTTATAGGCTTAGGTAGTGGTGCCAACGATTACTGGTAAAATTTCATTGATTAAAGACTTGTATTTTAGAAAAGACATCTTTAAGCTAGTGTAAATGGCAAGCTCGTCTCGAAGTGTACCTGATGATTTAGATTCGACGGTCCTCAGACATCAGGTCAAGTGTTTTTATGCATGCACAATTCGTTAAATTCAAGCCTTTTTCACGAAATTTTCTCGTCTAGGTTCAAAGATATTTTAATGAATTGAGCCAAGAAGGACCTCTTAATATGGAGTTTTTAAGTATGAAGAGGAAACCAGCCAGCAGTGCCGTCACCACAGCTATGCGGACCTCTACGTTGGATTCCTTCCTCCCTAAGAAAATGTGCTTTGATTCTAGTGTTGCAGAAGAAAATTCTTTCAGAGCTGATTCTTCTTCATACGTGAGAAAAAATGTAGCTGATTCATACAGTCAATCATTTAGCAAGTCAGCAAAAGTAGACATCACAGCTCAGTACGAACAAAAACTTTCGGAGAAGCAGGCAAAAATTCTTGAATTGCAACAGAAAATTATTCAGGCTGAAATGAAATTTAGCACTTTACTGACAACAAAAGGTCAACTTGATCATGATCTATCAAACCTAAAAGATACTTGTAGCACAAAAATCAAGCACTATGAAGACAAAATTGAAAACCTCCAGGTAAGCCGACTGCATCTGGTCATATTTTAAACAACTCATAAAATCGTTCACTTTAGATTGAAATCAGGCAACTCCATCTGAAAAATGACCGCCTTTCTAAAGAAAACATACTTATGAAAGAAGCAATGGACCAACTCAAGTTAGCATGTGCTGAAGAAAAGATATCTTGTAGCAAAGAACTATCTAGAGTAGAACAGAAAATGATTGACATGCAACTAGAATGTGAAGATAAAATCCATGAATTAGAACAAAACCTAGAAAAAGCCCTATGGGAGGCAAATAAACATCAAATGGAGGCTGAGGAGGCAAAAAATCAATTGAAACTGAAAGAAAGAGTGGCCAGCCCGCCATCCGATCACACAACAGTTATTGAACAGCAGAGACAAGTAATACTTGAAATGGAAAACGCGTTGTTTGCCCAAAGAGCATCTTTCTCGCAGTCACAAGAAGCAAAGCTTGCAAGAATACCTCAGGTACTTCATTAGATCCATATAGGGTGTCCTTTGTTCGAATGCTATGTATTTCTACCTTATTTCAGTTAGAAAAAGAGCTTGCACATTTACATGCTACCAATCAACTATATCGGGAAACGGCTGCAAATGAATTGCTGCTAAAGGAGCAAATATCGGCTCTGCAAGAAAGTGTCCAAAGGTACAAGGACCAATGTCAAGCCATTCCTGATTTACAGGTAATTCTTCCATAACTTTTTTATTACATTATACTTGTTCCTAGAACTTTACGAGCTATGTATAGGGAGAATTGAAGAAATTAGCCTCTCACCTCCGAGAATGGGAATCCATGGCAGAGCGCTTATTTGATGCAAACAGTCTCGCACAAGTTCAATCTCAGGTGGAAACTATGCGGAGAAGAGAGCTCAAACTGGTTGATGATATTGGTAATCTACAAGTAGAGCTAAACTCGTTGAATAGGTATGTTGTAACACAGTTGCCTCCATGGATCAATATTTTTAGAAGCAATACTTGAATATATTTTTTTAATGTTTTATAATTTAGGACAAATTTAACCTTACGGGACAAAATTGAAGCCCTCAATGATGTCTCAAAAACAAAATTAGATCTCGAAGACCGCGTGAGGAAACTCGAAAGGAAATTAAGCGTGGTTCAAAAAGATCGTGATCATTACCGAACGATTAACGAAATGTATGAAAATGAGATGACACGAGTTGGAGGTATATCATTAGCTAACACAAGTCAAATCGCCTTTGCCATTATCAAACTATTTTTATATTAAGGCCAAGCAACAGTTTCAATGGAGACCAAGCAAATCAATGAGTTGGAACGGCTTTTGGAGGAATATCGCGGATTAGTCTCAATAGTCGATATCACGCCGAAGGTTAACCAAGAGATTGTCACCAAATTGAACCAGGAAAAAGAACAATTGACGAAGGAAGTTGCTGAATTGAACCAGACAATTAAACATTTAAAGGCTGAATTAGAGGTCGCCGAGTCGAAGGTACCAAATGCGTATGTTGTACCGATGCCAATCTTTCAAGGTTCTGTTCTCAATTAATTAGGGGATAGCTTCCGACATCCGAGTCCTCCACTTCACCAACAATCCGCTGGATAATGTTCGGCGCAAAACATTAGAACAGCTTTCTCAGTTAGAAAAAGAGAACGAATCACTACGAGAGAGGGTTCGCTTGATGGAAGCAGGTCAAACCCAAAATCTTACTCTTTTGGTTGGAGATCACTTTGAACAAGGATGTACTCCCGAACGTCTCAGAGGTAATCATTGTAGCTTTCAACTAGGTTCTAAATATCTACATAACTTCTTAAAAACAGATCTAGAAGAGAAACTTAAATCTAGCGAACTAAAGAATCAACGAGTGGAAGAAGTGTTCCGAAAATACTGCTCTGAATTCCGCCGAGGAATATTTGAACTTTTCGGTTATCAGGTGGATAATGACGAATGCGGCAATTTTAAACTCACATCTGTGTTTTCCGAGTCAAGTGCGGATTATCTCTCTTTTAAAGTAATTTCGCCACTACAATTTTTAATTTTTAAAAATTCCTATTTCTTTGCTTTATTCCTTATTAGTACGTTGGCGACGGCCTGATGGTTATGGATAGTCCATATCTTCATACCATTGATGATTTAGTTCAGCTTCACATCAATAACCAAAAGTCCATCCCCGTCTTCTTGTCTGCCCTCACAGTTGAGCTTTACTCTCGTCAGTCTATCAACTCATCTGCCTATCCATCAGTCTTGGTTACTCCAAGCTGAACTTAAAATGGGTAAAAATATATTTTTTAAAAAGGTTGTAAATGTGAAATAAATTGATTTTCCTTATAAATTAATTTCACGTCCTGCAGCTGGATCAACGCGTCGAAGATCGTCGTCGGAAGAGCAGTGACATCAGCTACGAATCTTCTCCATCCTATGACGACAGTCAGCCATTGATTCCCCTCCAGCAACATCAGCAGCGGTAAGGAGAATTTCTCATTTTTCTTTCATTTTCTATGGGGAAAAAAAAACAAAAAAAAAACAAAAAAAAAGCCATTTTTTATAGTTCTGTTGTCGTGCAACGTGACTGTGTATGTTGCGATGCACGCTTATCGGCTTAGATAAAAATGGCGTATTTTTCCATGTATTGTTCCTTTTTGTAAAAAATTCAAAAATTCCTGTCTTCGTTTTTTGCGTTTGACAAATACACAACGTTGTCTGAACTCTATTTTGTCCTGCGGCAATTGTTTATTTCGACGCTAAATGCGTCATTGCTACCACAGGCAACTGACAGGTCGGGAAAACGAATAGGGAAAAAAAACGAAGTAGTTTTTGTTAAAAGAACACCTGGGAGAAAAATTATGGATTTCAATGTACAACTCTTGGGGTGATAGAAAAAGCTCCGTCAGAGAAAACAATGGGTAATCAAGTATCTTAGGTATTGGTATTCGGAAAGGCAAGTGGCCTGGGTCTTGGCTTCGATGTTTTGAGCCAGTGAATGGCCCAGAAATGGCACCAGTTTAACATAAAACATGGATTAGGTACTTCTTGGTTTTTTGTCTATCGAAAAAGTATTTTTAATGCTATTATTTTGCATTCACAGAATTTTAGCTGGGGATCAAGTCAAGTCTGCAAGTGTTACAGAATGGAAGAGTGAGCCTAAAGTTGGAAAAACACTGAAAGGGCATTACCATTTAGGTATGAGGTAAAGTAATAGAGTATGCAAATTGTCTAATGAGAAGTACCATCTTGTGTGAATGAATCCTGTGTAACAGCAATCCTTTATAGTTCTATCACAGCTAGAAGCCTCAAATAATTCTGCTTCTCTTGCTAAGGAACAACATGTCCTTTACGTTCAGAGTGTTGGTGAAGCTGGGTACTTAAATGGCCCTAAAGATGTTTCACTTCGCTGGCATTGCAGCGATGAACATCATACATGGACTCTTTAGGTATGAAAGGAATTTTCTTAAAAAATTTTGAATTTATGACAAAGCATTTCTCCTCCTTTTTGCCAACCATGTCTAATCTACAAAAAAAAATTTATCCAATAGGAAAGGATTTTCAGCATACTGGGAATACAACTATCAACAATGCAACATTCTACGGGTGCTATTTTATCATTCAAGAGCTTTATACAATGATTTTCATCTGCAATTTGTATGGCCTTTCCCAAGCTTCTGTCAGAAGTTGAATCTATGAGTCATTTAAGTCACATGAACAACAATTGAGATGCTTAATGGTGTTGTTTTTCTTTTCTCAGTGTAGGTTAATAGTAACATTGGATCTGAAAAAATTCTTGGTTGGGGCAAGGCACTGAAAAAATTGTAATGATTGGATGGATGACGTGACATTTCCATACTTCATTCGGATTCCCGAGACGGTATTTTATATTTAAAAAATTGAAGTGCATATCTGGGCTCCCTTCCTTTCCGTAGCCCCGTTTCCCCTTGACTCGTAATAAGCCCGTAGGGGGTCATGCCCCTACTGTACGGTATATATAAAAATAACATATACCGAGGTTTGGAGGGCTCTGGCCGGAAAGGGGACGTGGGGGTCCGCTTAGTCCGATGATGTGTTCACGGAGGGCGACGTGGCTACCCACAAATCCGAACTAAAGGTTAATCGCTCCAGTAAAAATGTTCCAAATCTTCGGCTCTTCTTCCGGCTTCTCTTAGCCAATCACCGGGTAATCTCCCCGGTGGGTCAACAAGGCAGTGTCTCCCCCTGCCTGGGTTGACGGCAACTTTTGAAAGGGCTATTGTGCCTTTTTAAAGTTGCAAAAATAATTTTAATGTGCAGAGAATTGTCAATAAATTTTTTTTTATAAAATATTTTTTGCAAAATTTGTTTTTTTCAGTGTCTGTGTTCACACATTACATTCATCAGCTTTGTTTTTTATTTAACTTGCTCAATTCAATTATTGTTATGGCCACCCTTGATGGTATGCATTGTTTCCATTGATTTGTCGTTTATCTAGTATTCAATTATTTTTTATTACACACCTTAAATTCTTCAACTTAGATTCAAGGAACAACGTGTAATACCGTAATATATCCTGAAGTAATTTTGTATTTGTATTTTGTTTTACTCGTATGGGAACCGATCCCCAGACATTTAGCGTGCAATGCCGATGCTCTAACATTGAGCCACGAGAGATATCTAAATGATTTAATATCGCATATCATATGTTATCGTCTAGAATGTTTATGCAGTCTTTCACAACTATATGTTTATCTTTCTATTTCTTTCTTAAGGCCTATAGCTCTGTGGTAGAGCCTTTAGCTGCGATACCTGTTACCCTGGGTTCGAAACTTAGTAGATGTATAAAAATGAAAAAGAATAGAAAAGAATAAGGAGAAATATTTCAGTTTTACTCTAAGTGTAAATGCAAGTCCGCAAACGACTAGAAAAAAGCCAACTTGACATTACATGATTCATGGCTCATTGGTAGAGCATCGGCGAGGTATGCCAAACATCCAGGGTTCGATCCCCGTGTCAGTTGATGTACAGCTAAATAATAAATACAAAAGTAAATAATGTAAAATCGTTTTTATTGTCCCTCCTTCCACCCACATGTCCACCACCATTACATACATTTGAAAATACAGTACACAACATACACAAATACACTTAAACTAACACGTTGGCTGCCACGCCACCTATCTACAATTGCTACTGTCGCTATCTTACGGATAGCGACCAAGGGGGCCGGGTGGCCCGGGCTGAAACGACGATGAGACCTTTACGGGAATGCACACCCCAGGTCTACATCGACGTCTCGTTCAAGGGATTCCCTATGGTGCATTGCCTTTTGTGGCCATTCGGCCAATCTTGGGCAGTGGCGCTGCTCCACCCCATGGCAGATAAACCATGGAGCAGAACAGCGCGGCCCGTCCCTGTCAAGCTACAAAAAAAAGGGGATCAAAGTGGGTGGGTGGCAGCCAACGTGTTAATTTGCAAAACATAATACAACATAAAACAAAACACAACCATACCACGAAGACGGGGCGACCACGAGGTGACGAAGGGGCGATAGGGGAGGCGATGACGGCGTGTCCACGAGGCAAAGGCGGGGCGACGGGCGATGCGAAGACAGGACGACGGGCGATGCGAAGTCGTAACGACGGCCGAAGCGAAGACCGGACGACGGCCGAAGCGAAGACCGGACGACGGCCGAAGCGAAGACCGGACGACGGCCGAAGCGAAGACCGGACGACGGCCGAAGCGAAGACCGGACGACGGCCGAAGCGACGACGGCCGAAGCGAAGACCGGACGACGGCCGAAGCGAAGACCGGACGACGGCCGAAGCGAAGACCGGACGACGGCCGAAGCGAAGACCGGACGACGGCCGAAGCGAAGACCGGACGACGGCCGAAGCGAAGACGGGATTACGGGCGAGGTGACGACTGGCGTGGCGAAGACGAAGAAGGCTTTGTTCTAAATCATAAAAGTAAAGAAAAAGAACTAGTTAGTGGGAAATACAAGATTGTTGCTGTAACCAAACGTTGAAAGCAATTTAACTTACTTCTGCTGTCCAATGGCTAGAAAGACTGTAGGGCCAGCAAATAGGCAGCAGACGGCTAAAAGTTGGCAGTTCTATGGTTGAATGTTCAATTTAAATAAAAAAGCAAACTATATGAGGCATAAAAAAAATTTAAAATACCAGTAGAAATTGTGTTGGGGTACATGTCTGTGTCCATTGATAGGCTAAGTAGAGATTACAACTGCTGAAATGACTGTCATTACAGTTGACATTGCAACGAAGATGAATTTGGTGCACCACTCAGATCACGATTGACAGGAGACCATGAGTGGTTAAAGAGTAGAAGAACGATATTATGGTATTCCTACCCATAGGATTTGCATCTTTGGTGACATTCCTCAACGGGAAGTATTCTTTACAAATGAAGTTTCATGAGCTAAACCTTAAAAGCAAAATCTGTCAATGAGATTCTGATAACAAAACATTAGTCTTATACCTCTCAATGAGCACTGGTATAGTTTTATGAATGCAACCTAGTAAGTTGCTAATAGTTTTTTGGTTTGACAGCTGACATAGCTGATTAAAAGACACATACCATAAACACCAAGCATTCTGTTGGCTTCACTTCCAAAACACACTCAGGGATGAAAACGAACAGAAGCACCATTAGATTTTCTTGAGTTTTCCATTAAAATGTGACATATTTAACAGAAACTTTCAAACACAGCTTTCACCGCTCCCACATAGTCAGCAAGTAAATAGTGGCGCAGCAGCGTCATCTTGTTTTCCAATTAACAACCGAAAAATTAATAAAAATTGAAAATCTTGCTTTTTTGAGACTGCATTGACGTGAACTCTTTAAACATACTTTTAGCGCGTGAATCCCCCCCATCCACCCCCCATATTTGGCTACTACCATTTCAATTTTATTTTAACAAATGCAGCGACAAAAACCACGAACGGCATTTTTAAAATATAGCGATTTAACCTGTGTTTGAGCCCGATTTTTTCACTGTCTTTTATTTGTTTTTCCAAAAAACCTAGATGTTTCTAGGAAAATACATGATTTGGGTTCACAGAATGGTGTAATTAGTATACATTGCATACGTTAGATTGGATCAATTACTTTTTGGCATACGTTCTTTGATTGTGTGATGCTGTCAAATCGTCGACAGGCGGTATCTAAAGGAGGAAATCAGCAATAGCTTGCGGACTCATCAATAAGCGCAAAACTATTTAAAAATTATAAAGGTAGCCTGAAACCAAATTGTTAAGAAAATTAATTTCAGTTTCCAGCCCTTCAGTTCAAGTTTCATCGTCAACTTGAGCACAGGTGATTTTTCCATGTTTATTGTTTCAGGTCACCAACTTTTGCTAGATGAATCAAGAGGATGTGAGGTTACACGAACAGAAACTTAACCATACAATTCAATTGATAGATAAAAATACCCTGATGTGTGGAAGAAAAATACACCACATCACAACTTTTAAAACTGTCAGAACATTCACTACCCATGCAAAACATTTTCTGATTCATGAATCTTCATCACCTAGCCTATACCAAGAAAACCAAAGACAATTAGTGCAGGGCATTTTGCTGATGAAAGTTAACATATACCTGACAAATTCACTGCAGACGAACAATTCCTCCAGACACAACATTCCAGATAACGAAAACAATAGTAATTCCTAAACAAACATCTTGCAATAGTGGTAAATATAATGCAATAACTGGTAAATTTAACATCTCACATGAACAACAAATGTAAACGTAACCATTTGAAAATGAAGTAAACAATTTCAAAAATGAATTTGCACAAAAAGGATTTTAACTAAAAAGCTACCAGAGAATGAAGTTTTTCCTTCTACCCTTTCCTAACCTTAAAAACAATTAAAGAAACATGATTGTTAAGCAATCTCACTGTGTGCCTTTTTGTTGGTTGAATTTGAAATGGCTTACTAGGTTGAATAAGGTTTTTTTTTTATTACCCCAAATTTCCTTTCTGGACAACGCACTTTCAACTTTCTCTGCTGATCACAATATCTGCATGACTCGCTATATTATTATCACAAGTCAAGAGGAAATCGGGTCACAGAAACAAAGGGGCCCAGGCACACGTTTATTTTATTTTTTTTTAAATACCATAAAGCATGAAATAAACGAATCTGAAGAGCTTTGGTCATCATTCCAGCTACATAATTTTTTTGGCACTGAGCCTCAGTTAATTTTCTTTCCCAATTCTTTACAATTACATATCTGACTTTAGAAAAATAAGACAAGAGTCTGAATAATTTCTTGTCAATTGAATAACGGAAAACTGTGGAATCCTAGAGACATAATTTTTTTTACATATCTTCAAATCCCTTCAAAGCAGTAAACTTTCTGCTAGAAGTTCTATGTACGCCAGATACAGGTCAACTGGTACTTCCTTTTCAACTTGCATCAGCAGTGATAAATAACAAGTAGGAACAAATGCAACTGAGGCCTCATCGCACCCCAGACACACCAAAGCCAATTTCAATACCCAACTAAAGAGATCTACTACTACAGAATCTTTCTGCATTCTACTTACGATAAAATATCTAGCATTCATTGCAGTTTCTTGAAAAGTAAAATAAGTTAAAACACAGATAAACCTTGCTAATAAAAAAAATTAGCTATTTCACCTACATTTTGCCAGTGTCCACCGATGCAAGACTTCTTCAAAATCGGATTCATATGCCCCGAGAACAACGTAGAGTAGTTCTCGCGAATCAAGGTGCTGGTATCCGGGAAACTGAGGAGCAAATCCACCGACTTGCAACTTACCCTATTCAAAATCGTAATAATGCACAAATTAAAACCTAGCTTTAACAAAACAAGTAAATGGTATACCTAAAATACACTCGAAGGTAATGCATGGTCACCTTGGCAAGGTTTTCGCCAGACCACATCATTTGTACAACATGGCGCCGAGTACTTCCATTTCCTCCCTTCAATTTCACCTACAAAAAGGAATGTCTGCTACGTTCGGCTGACGTGACATAACCAGCCGCTACGACGCCAAGTTAAATGTGGCTATCAGCAGTTGAGCACAGCACATGGGCCACCTAGCGACTAGCCCCCTACAAGGCTAAAGCTAATATTTTGTTTGACAAATAAGACTTTAATTGGGCGTTAAGAATAATGAGTTTCTATAAATTAGCTAAACTTCCTAAAAAGTTAAATTAAATTACAAATGAATTAATTACTGAATTAAAAAAAAATAATTAATGAGTTTAGTCTATTGCAAATTTGCTACGACATCTTTCGTGTGTGGCAGTAATAAAAAGAAAAAAAGGAAGGAAAAAAATAAAATAAATGAAAGTAAAATTTGTTGCCATTGAAAAAATACTTTTTAAATGGGATGGGAAGAAAAAATCTGGATATTGAAATAAACCACGCAAGAAAACAAACAAAACGACTAAGTACTTAATCTAATTAATTCAATGTACGTTCGTACGATGTTTGGCCGACTGGATCATTCGCAACAACGTGACGTTTCTAATAATAACTTATACATCTACTTACTAATGCCATCAACATTCGTTTTCCAAAATACGGAATTACATGACATCTCGCATTTTACCGCCTACTCCTTCAGAGAATCTTACGACGGCATACACAATTTTAATTGAAATCTTTTGGTTATGGGGAACTTCGTGAACAATGAGTTGTGTAATTTATTGTTTTCAATCTATTTTACATAAGCCACGACATTACCTGTATGCACGATCATTGACGAGAGCGGTAGGTTGTCAGGGTAGGCCGAATCTTTTCAAAAGTTTATCCTGTTCCGTGAGATCTTTTCTAACTTTCGTCCTCATATAAAAGATGGGACAATCTCGGCTAAATGTAAAAGATGATTAGTATGAAGTATGGAACTTGATTATTATATCACTCAAAATATTTACTTGGAACAAAGAATCTCTTCGTTGAGACTTCCCTGGCACCGTTGACATTCTGTCCATAAACGATTAAACTTCTCTTCGAGAGCATAAAGTTGGCCAATTTCCCTCTGGTAGAACTCCGATTCTTTCGGCTTGCAAAATCTGTTTAATTGGAACAGTAATTTTAACAAACATCGCCGAGTTACGCAGAAATTAGACTTACTTGCATACGGCACTATCATCTGGAAGAACGGTTTTGCATCCAACGCAGGTGGATTTGCGTGTGGTAAAGCTAGCCAATCCACCAATTTTTGAAGTAACAACTGAACGCGTCCGGGTATGGTCACCATCTACAATACGGAATACAAACGGTTCAATTATGTCAAGAAAATTAATGCGATAAGTCCGCATTTACGTAGTAACAACGATTCCGCTTTAGATCCAAGAATGGGTTCAAAAATCCGAACAAGGGGTTTTGAAAGCTGATTTTCCAAATAGTATTGGGCATCAATAGGTACGCTGTGTTCCAGGACAAAAATTGGGTCTTCCGCCTAAAGAAGACGTATGAAAAGTTAATAGTTCCTGAGAAATTTTAAATACAAAGACGTACCTTGAGGTAGGCTGGTGTATTTTTAGCAGCTGCGATAATGACATACGGAACTCGATCCCCTAATTTTGGTGCTGTACCAGCATCTCGCTTACGCATCTTGTGAGCTAGTTCCACATGTGCCTGTTTGCTGGCGTAGTCTTTATCTGTTTTAGTCAGCTCCTTTAATAAAAGAAGGTAAACGGATAAAATCACAGCATTCCAAAACATAGTTACGCGCTACCTTGGTAATCACTAGGAGTGAGATATCGACTTTGTTGCACAGCAAATCGGAAATTGTTTGTTTGGCGTATTCTAGGGCTCCATCCGGATCTCTAAGAGAATATATCAAACCCTCAAACTTCGAATACTAAATTGATGACTTTTTGTTTACCTCTCCATCAAAATTTTTTGCAGACAGCTATTGATAAGATTGGCAACGAGTTGACAATTATCACGACGAACCGTTTCTATACCCTTACAATCCATTTTGTCAAACTTTTCCGGTTTGGTCCAATACAATCCTGCATACCTGTAACAAACAAAAAGTCAGTACCACTGGTATTTCATCGAACAAGTCTTTATAAATCATAACAGTAATAACCTCTTTTTGTTAATTAGAAGATAAGGATAATAGACTTTTTCGAATTCTAAATTAATGGGCTTAATGAACTTTGCCGATACAAACTCAGCAGCTTCCCGACCAAGTGCCATGGCTTCAGCGACTGTCGATACACCGAATTTCACCATTACCGAATCAGTGTCTCCATAAATTACCTGATGGTGACATTAAATTAAACGAAAATCCATTAGTTGAATACTTTTGCAAATAATTATTCATAATCCAGGGATATTACTTTAGCGTCATGGGCATAGCCATTCTCGACGCGAAATTTAGCCTCCACTTCCTCTCTTGTTTTCTCAATCATGTTTCTGCCAAACGCCGTCACACTTTGCGAAATTTCCAGACAGGGTAATTTCCCCACTTGTGCGCCGGTAAAACCGTAAACACTGTTAGCAGATATCTTTAAGGCAAGTTGTCGTCCGTCAAGGACCTTTTGTCTCAAAGGATCTGTTTCCACAGCCAAGTCTTTCTTAGCTTTTTTTCGGGCGGCCAATAAAGCTTCCAGAATGTCGGGCAAGAGTCCTTTTCGTACCGAAGCTTTTACAAAATAGAACCCTGCTGGTGTTTTGATGTACTCATCTTCCTTAAGCTTCCCTTTATCACGCGGATTCACCAGTGAGGTATAGCATAAATTATGTGCCATCATAATTGAAGGGTACAGAGACGAGAAATCCAACGTTGCGATAGGTTGGCTGTAGTAGCCACGAATGGGTTCGATAACCGTCGCACCTTCGAATTCCTCACCGGCCTCTGCTTTATGAACGGGCATCAGCAAACCCTGTTCCTTGGTCTAGGCAAAATCAGAATTGGAAGATATTATCAATTACAAACATTTGTATGGTTTTTTTTTCAACTTCATACTTTTCGTAGCAGCTGTGAGACTACTTTAATCTGTTGTCCACGGGTCAACAAGTACGAAAGTGGTACGCCAGTCACACGAGCCATTTCCATGTAGTTGGTCAAGCACATGAGCTTGTCCAATAATCGCAATGGTAGATACGCATCCTTAAGACAGTAAACAGCAAGCCTGCGAAAATTGAAGAACGTTAGCAAATCTGAAAAGAACCTTCAGTTGAAAGAATAGCTACCGTCTACGGGTTTGCGGATTCCCTTCTTGTAATTCCGTAATAATTGAGTGGTGTACGTCTTCCTTCTGCTCACACAAAAAGTGGTAACTGACCGAATTGAGAGTGTATGAGCGAAGTTTGTAGTCACGCAATAAAACCAAAAGAAGATCAAATTGGACACGGCCTTCAATATTGATGCTCTTGTTTTCTCTACGGCCCATTTGCTTGCTTTGAATCATCGTCTCTTTTATAGCTGATCTAAGAGGAGGAGCCAAGTTGTTAGGAAGTTTATCTCGAGATAGTTATAGTAAGTTCCCCTCACTTTTTATTTTTGACGCGTCCAAGGAAATCGAACTCCCGGAGTTTCAAATGCTTCGCACGATTGAGTAAATATGGAAGGTCGAAGTTGCAAATATTATATCCAGTTATAATATCCGGATCAACTTCTCTAACGAAATTAGCCCATTTCTAATTTCGAAGAAAAGTTAAGGGTTGATATTTTTAGTTCGAAAAAAAATTTAAGGCTATTTACTTACGTCAAGCAATTCAGTTTCATGTTTATAAGACAGTACTTGGCTGCCTATAATCGGAGCACAAGTGTCTAATGTCATAACATTGCTAACAAACGCTTCAGTTGTGCCGTATAGCGATACCATATTAGCAATCTGGATCACCCTGTCCTTGTCCGGCTCGGGAAAAATGCCTATTAAATTGTACAATAGCTATACGAAATGTGATACAGATATCACGATGTTGATCCAATTACCTTTACGACCCGCGCATTCAATGTCAAAGCTCAAAATGCGGAACGGGGCAACATCTGCCCATTCGCCTTCAGGTGCATGAGAGATCACTTTGTTCCATGCGACATCGACTTCGATTTGACACCTGTGTACCAATACCAGGTACATGATTAACGAAGCATTTAAATTATTCAAGTAAATGCGATTACCTTGTTACTGGTTGTATGTTAGAGTGAGGCCTTAATCGCCAACTTCCTGCTGGTAGCTCGATCCAATTACAGCCTACAATATCCGCATCAACCATATACCTTTTTGTAGATAGACACACACACACACACACACACACACGCGCGGAAAAATGTTTTAAAAAATCATACATTTGCTACGGATTGTATGTTTCAGAATCAACCACTCGGTTTATGCTTACCTGATTTCAAAATCAATATTAGACTCGTACGCCACATAACTCATACTGTTAAAAGGGGGAGCGATTTCTCCACGTTCTAAGAGTCGTTTTGTTGCGGCAATAAATGGAGGAAGAGCAAGTGTAATCTGCAATAAGGTTTAGCAAAAAAGTGGGAAAAAATATAGAACAATTCAACATGAAACCTACTGTTACTAAACAAGTTACCTTCAGAAAGGGAGATTTTTTATTCTCATGATATTCATACATACTTTCCCTCTCTACCAACTCAACCTCAAGTACGAATTCATGAATTTCTTGTTTGGATCTGCTATCAGCTATTAAAGCCTTGTTCAGTGCTTCATGAAACTGCTTGCATTGTTCAGGCTGTAAATAAAAAACCATGTTTTAGTAATGGTACCCTCAGTCTAGTGTTGTTTGGCTATCCAAACTGGGGAAAATAATACCTTGAAATGGGGAGGAACTGTCACATAAAGATATGGAGCAAAACCATGAACATGGCAGCAGACTGAATTTTGTTGGCGTGTGACTCCAAAAATCCTCATAGTGGCAACTGTTCCTGTCTGAGCTCCTGGCATCCCTTTCATGGGTTTGTCTGTGTAGTAGTCTATATCGACTTGTTGGAAAATCAAACAATCTTTTTCCTCAGACAGTGTAGGAGGTGCAGGTCTTGCCCATTTTGCTGTTGTTTGCTTTACTTCAGGACCCTAAGTAAGGAATCATGCCAGTTTCTACTGATTAATATGATTCTAGAATATGGCACTTAAAATTCAAACCTGTCCAATTAAATCATCATTGTCCATGCTAGCAAACATGAATGCCTCATCTGGCTCCTCTCCAAAGTCGTCGTCATGACTTGGCTTCTTTTCTTCAATTCCTCTAAAATAGGGTATTTTAGTAACATTTTTTATGTTTCTTTGCAGCGGTTTGAGATTCTCAGATTGCTGTACTTACTTGATTTTTTTTGCTGGTGGAGGCCCATTTTTATTACCTGGTCCTTTGTTGAGAAAGCTCTTATTACTCATGTTAAGCTTTTAAACTTGATAACAAAATACAGATTTTCGGCTTAGCCGTAAAAAACAAATATCAAACCAGATCGTATTCGATACGATGTGCCACTGCGCGCGAAAAATCATAAGCAGATGATAAAAACAATGAAGTGGTGTTGCCATACGTTTCATGAAAAATCTCTGGCGCATCCAATTTCCAATATTCAAAATTCCATTTTCGATTGTTTTCTTTGTGATTTTGGGGGAAGTCTTTAATGTAATTTTTATTTTATAGAAATTTCTGAGCTTTTGTTTTTGTTCTTGTATTTAATAATCGTTGTAAAAACTATTATATTTATGAAGGGCTGACACTGTTGCAAACTTAGTCAAGTATGGCCAAGTGTTTACTGTTTGAAATCTGTTGTTTTTTTTTTTTGTTATGAAGAAACCCAATATTTTTTTTGTATGCATAAAGTAGATATAAACGTATGAATAATGGAAATAATGAAAAAAATGGGTTGCATGAAACCCAAAAAATTACCAGTTAAAGTGACCGATGAGAAACGTTCACGAAAAGTTGGTTTGGTCGTTACTAGTCTAATCGATCTCAAGAAAAAGTCGCACGATGTATTCAAAGTACCAGCAGATTCACACAATTTGGATTCACTTTTTGTTGTTTTAGAAGATGGAACCGAAGTTTCCCATGATGCATATCTGTTTTCTCTAGTGAACAATACCCTGTTAATCATTTATCATAAAAAGCCAGCTGTCCCCATAAATTCAAGTATACCTTTGCCGGGAACAGCCTGTAACTTACCATCTAGCTTTCTAATCTTTTGCACAGGTTCTTTGCAACAAACAATGGAAAGATACCTAAGTGCTCTCCATGATCTGCAGAAATTTAATTCTGAAGAAGTTGTAAAGTTTATTGAAGACAACAAGGATGATAAACTAAAATTGACTTGGCAATATGTAACAACACTTACCTCAACTAAAAGCCATTTCAGTTCTATATCAGATCATCCAGAATGGTTTACTGGTTGGTTGCTTTTTGTTTTGTCCATTGCAATTTATTTTAAAAATTAAATCTACAAATTTATTTTTACAGGTTGTAACAAATTGGTTACCACCAAAGAAGAATATTTCAGAAAATGTGCTCAGGGTAGGATACGAAGTTATTTACGAGACGCTAGGAATAGGTTGTCACACAACAAACTTTCACTTAGTCCAATAGAAAAATTGAAGTCCTGTTTAGAAGAAAAGAAATACTTCGCCTGCTATTTTGACAGGAAAGACAGGAGTCAAGATAGATTGTGTGACTCAAAAGGGGAATTTCATTGCCAGGGACAGTACAACAAACCCATCTGTCAAAACAACCATTGGATCAATCCTTACGACAACGCAGAGAGCCGTATCTTATTTAGCACATGGAATTTGGACCACGTCATAGAACGAGTAAAGATTTTAACTGCTCTCTGTTCTCAAATCCGTTGCAATAACGGGTGCGATCATTTAAAATATTTTGATCTCCTCTTCTCAAGAAAAAATTTGAAACTGGTCCATAAGAACTGCCATGTGATTGGACCCCACATAGAGTGCCAGATCGTTTAGATTTCTTCGTACCCTGAAGATGATTCCACTTTGATAACTGTCCTTAGAATATTATATCGAAACTTCAAAAGTTTAATGATCATGCTTTAAATACATTAGTGAATTTCTGGCTCTCTTGAGCCAGCTATTTGAAAAAGCATTGAACAATGTGTCTTACACGTTTAAGGGAATCTTGATTCACTGTTGAAATGATAGACCGTGGCTTAAGAGGATATACTGGCCGGAGAGCGTAAACTCCTTTGAACCTGCCGCCTTATCGATTCGACAAAGCTGCCCAGCTCGGCACCAAGTTCTCTCCTTGAGCAGTTGTTTTTCTTGAGGGCACATACGTGGATCGAGGATGTACAACAGAGCTTGAGACAGGAGCAATGACAAGGATTGTTCCAACACCAAAGTTAAAGGATTCCTCTCATTCGGCTGTTGATCCGTTTGGACAGCATTCTTAAGGTATGGGAAGCAACAGCATTTAATGTCAAAAAGCAGTTTAGGGGGAGCCTCCAAATGATCCAAAGACGATGTGCTGAAGCTAGGACTTAAATGTCTTTCCCATTTAGATTCATCGATCCTGATAAACCATTTCAAATAAAATAGTGAGTAATTAATTTGTGATTTGTTTAAGAACTCTACTGTTACCTGTCTTCTGTTATCACCACAGTCAGGGGTGGATTGTAGCAGTTAAGTAAAGCGAAACCTTGCAAAACTGATTCCAATAATTGGGACTGAAGTTCCAGGATAGCAGCATACGGTTGAGCAGCTTTATTATCTTTCCCCTACAAAACAAAGTACTAGATATTATTCTCTTTTATGGCAAAGAAAACAAATCCTAATGAAAAAATATGAATTTCTCCGAAGCTAGTGCTGATTAGAGGAGTGATGCTGCTAGCTCGGAAAAGGTGAGCTATGCCAAAATATGCGGCTGAAGAAGCAGCTTGGAGAACATTCTGCATTGAGCCTGTTTCACCTATATGTTGTCAGAGACCATCAATCTAATTTCTTCAAAATCAGATACAGATGTTCGTGTAGGTCGCCCAGAACAAAGTAGAGTAGTCCTCAAGAATCAGGGTGCTGGTATCCGGAAAACTGAGGACAAATCCACAACCTCCTACAAGTAAATGGTACATTTTAAATACACTCGATGGTAATACATGGTCACCTGGGCAACATGTTAACCAGACCACATCGTTCATACAAGATGTCCCCCAGCATTTGCAGTTTCTCCATCATTCAATTTCACCTACAAAAAGAAAAGACTACCATGATGGACTGTCGTGACATGACTAGCCGCTACGACGCCATGTTCAATATAGACGTTAGCAGCTCAGCAGAGCACTTGGGTCCTTAACGACTAGCCCCCTACAAGACTAAAGCTAAAGTTTTGTTTGACAATTAAGACTTTAATTAGGCGTTAAGAATAATGACTGTTTATGAATTGGTTACACCCCCTAATAAATTAAATTAAATTTCAAATGAATTAATTACTTTAAACTATTGCCAGTTTGCTACGGGCCTACGGCATCTTTCGTGGTAGCAGCATAATGAAATAGAAAAAAAAAATTAAGGGAAAAAAAAAAAATAAAAGTAAAACTTGTTGGCATAAAAAAAAACATTTTAAATGGGATAAAGAAAAAAATCTGGATGTTGAAACAAACCAAAAAAAAAAAATAAGCACTTAATCTAATTGA
The DNA here is from genome assembly GCF_022539665.2 of Daphnia carinata. Taxonomy (NCBI): domain Eukaryota; kingdom Metazoa; phylum Arthropoda; class Branchiopoda; order Diplostraca; family Daphniidae; genus Daphnia; species Daphnia carinata. The sequence continues at coordinate 3,231,275 of NC_081334.1, forward strand.
TTCAGTGTACGTTCGTACGATGTTTGGCCGACTGGATCATTCGCAACAACGTGACGTTTCTAATAATAACTTATACATCTACTTACTAATGCCATCAACATTCGTTTTTCAAAATAAGGCATTACACGGCATCACGCATTTTACCGCCTACTCCCTCCGAGACTCTGACGACGCTATACACAATTTTTATTAAAATCTTTTGGTTATGGGGAACTTCGTGAACAATGAGTTGTGTAATTTATTGTTTACAATCTATTTTGCAGAACCCAAAACATTACCTATATGCGCCATCATTGAAGAGAGCGGTAGGTTGTCAGGGTAGGCCGAATCTTTTCATAAGTTTATTCTGTTCCGTGAGATCTTTTCTAACTTTCGTCCTCATATAAAAGATGGGACAATCTCGGCTAAATATGACAAATGAGTAGTATTAAGTATGTATCACGATTAATTGATTATGATATCTTTCACTATTTACTTGGAACAAAGAACTTCTTCATTGAGACTTCCCTGGCACCGTTGACATTCTGTCCATAAACGATTAAACTTCTCTTCGAGAGCATAAAGTTGGCCAATTTCCCTCTGGTAGAACTCCGATTCTTTCGGCTTGCAAAATCTGTTTAATTGGAACAGTAATTTTAACAAACATCGCCGAGTTACGCAGAAATTAGACTTACTTGCATACGGCACTATCATCTGGAAGAACGGTTTTGCATCCAACGCAGGTGGATTTGCGTGTGGTAAAGCTAGCCAATCCACCAATTTTTGAAGTAACAACTGAACGCGTCCGGGTATGGTCACCATCTACAATACGGAATACAAACGGTTCAAATTATGTCAAGCAAATAAATGCGATGAGTCCGCGTTTACGTAGTAACAACGATTCCGCTTTAGATCCAAGAATTGGTTCAAAAATCCGAACAAGAGGTTTTGAAAGCTGATTTTCAAAATAGTATTGGGCATCAATAGGTACGCTGTGTTCCAGAACAAAAATCGGGTCTTCCGCCTAAAGGGCAGGTATAAAAACTAAATGGTTCATGAGAAATTTGAAATCCAAAGACGAACCTTGAGGTAGGCTGGTGTATTTTTAGCAGCTGCGATAATGACATACGGAACTCGATCCCCTAATTTTGGGGCTGTACCAGCATCTCGCTTACGCATCTTGTGAGCTAGTTCCACATGTGCCTGTTTGCTGGCGTAGTCTTTATCTGTTTTAGTCAGCTCCTTTAATAAAAGAAGGCAAACGGATAAAATCACAGCATTCCAAAACATAGTTACGCTCTACCTTGGTAATCACCAGAAGTGAGATATCGACTTTGTTGCACAGCAAATCGGAAATTGTTTGTTTGGCGTATTCTAGGGCTCCATCCGGATCTCTAAGAGAATATATCAAACCCTCAAACTTCGAATACTAAAATTGAAGACTTTTTGTTTACCGCTCCATCAAAATTTTCTTCAGACAGCTATTGATAAGATTGACAACGAGTTGACAATTATCACGACGAACCGTTTCTATACCCTTACAATCCATTTTGTCAAACTTTTCCGGTTTGGTCCAATACAATCCTGCATACCTGTAAACAAACAAAAAGTCAGTACAACTGGTATTTCATCTAACAAGTCTTTATAAATAAGAACAGTAATTACCTCTTTTTGTTGATCAATAAATAGGGATAATAGGCTTTTTTGAATTCCAAATTAATGGGTTTGATAAATTTTGCCGACACAAATGCGGCAGCTTCTCGGCCTAATTCCATGGCTTCGGCCACCGTGGGTACACCGAATTTCACCATGACGGAATCTGTGTCACCGTAGATTACCTGACGGTGAATTTAAATTAAAAGAAAATCCATTAGTTCAGTACTTTTGCAAATAATTATTCAAAATCCAGAGATATTACTTTCGCATCATGTGCATAGCCATTCTCGACGCGAAATCTAGCCTCCATTTCCTCTCTTGTTTTCTCAATCATGTTTCTGCCAAAAGCAGTTACACTTTGAGAAATTTCCAGACAAGGCAATTTCCCCACTTGTGCGCCGGTAAAACCGTAAACACTGTTAGCAGATATCTTTAAGGCAAGTTGTCGTCCGTCAAGGACCTTTTGTCTCAAAGGATCTGTTTCCACAGCCAAGTCTTTCTTAGCTTTTTTTCGGGCGGCCAATAGTGCTTCCAAAATTTCGGGCAAGATTCCTTTTCGTACAGAAGCCTTTACAAAATAGAATCCTGCTGGTGTTTTGATGTACTCATCTTCCTTAAGCTTCGCTTTGTCACGCGGATTCACCAGGGAGGTATAGCATAAATTATGAGCCATCATAATTGAAGGATATAGAGACGAGAAATCCAACGTAGCGATAGGCTGGCTGTAGTAGCCACGAATGGGTTCGATAACCGTCGCACCTTCGAATTTCTCACCCACCTCTGCTTTATAAAATGGCATCAGCAAACCTTGTTCCTTGGTCTAGGCAAAATCAGAATTGGAAGACATAAAAATAAAAAAAAATTTTTTTTTCCAACTTCATACTTTTCTTAGCAGCTGTGATACTACTTTAATCTGTTCTCCCCGGGTCAACAAGTACGAAAGCGGTACGCCAGTCACACGAGCCATTTCCATGTAGTTGGTCAAGCACATGAGCTTGTCCAACAAGCGCAATGGTAGATACGCATTCTTAAGACAGTAAACAGCAAGCCTGCGAAAACAAAGAACGTTAGCAAATCTGAAAAGAACCTTCAAATGATAGGCTAACTACCGTCTCCGGGTTTGCGGATTGCCTTCTTGTAATCCGGTGATGATTGAGTGAAAATCTTCTTTTTGCTCGCAAAGAAAGTGGTAGCTGACCGAATTGAGTGTATAAGAGCGAAGTTTGTAGTCGCGGAGTAAAACTAAGAGAAGGTCAAACTGTACACGGCCTTCAATGTTGATGCTTTTGTTTTCTTTTCGGCCCATTTGTTTACTCTGAATCATTGTTTCTTTGATTGCTGATCTAAGAGGAGGAGCCAAGTTGTTAGGAAGTTTATCTCGAGATAGTTATAGTAAGTTCCCCTCACTTTTTATTTTTGACGCGTCCAAGGAAATCGAACTCCCGGAGTTTCAAATGCTTCGCACGATTGAGTAAATATGGAAGGTCGAAGTTGCAAATATTATATCCAGTTATAATATCCGGATCAACTTCTCTAACGAAATTAGCCCATTTCTAATTTCGAAGAAAAGTTAAGGGTTGATATTTTTAGTTCGAAAAAAATTTAAGGCTATTTACTTACGTCAAGCAATTCAGTTTCATGTTTATAAGACAGTACTTGGCTGCCTATAATCGGCGCACAAGTGTCTAATGTCATAACATTGCTAACAAACGCTTCAGTTGTGCCGTATAGCGATACCATATTAGCAATCTGGATCACCCTGTCCTTGTCCGGCTCGGGAAAAATGCCTATTAAATTGTACAATAGCTATACGAAATGTGATACAGATATCACGATGTTGATCCAATTACCTTTACGACCCGCGCATTCAATGTCAAAGCTCAAAATGCGGAACGGAGCAACATCAGCCCATTCGCCTTCAGGAGCATGGGAGATCACTTTGTTCCATGCGACATCGACTTCGATTTGACAACTGTGCACCAATGCAAAATTCGTGCCTGATGATTATAGAAAGAGCCACCCCCCCCCCCCCCCCCCTTCTTCTTTCCGATACAGCTCCTCTTAACATTTTTTGCACGGAGGAAGTGGTGGGATTTTCTTTTTCCCATCGAACAAGTCAGGTCGTTCGACATGCTTCGCATGAAGTATTTAAAATATTTGTAAATGTAATTACCTTGTCACTTGTGTTACGTTAGATTGAGGTCTTAATCGCCAACTTCCTGCTGGTAGCTCGATCCAATTACAGCCTACAATATCCGCATCAACCATATACCTTTTCGTTGATAAACACACACGCGTGGAAAAAAATTTAATTAATGCAGTTGCCATGCATTGTTTCAGAATTAACCATTTTGTTAATTGACTTACCTGATCTCAAAGTCAATATTAGACTCGTAGGCCACATAGCTCATTCTGTTAAAAGGGGGAACGATTTCTCCACGTTCTAAGAGTCGTTTTGTTGCGGCAATAAATGGAGGAAGAGCAAGTGTAATCTGCAATAAGGTTTAGCAAAAAAGTGGGAAAAATATAGATCAATTCAACATGAAACCTACTGTTACTAAACAAGTTACCTTCAGAAAGGGAGATTTTTTATTCTCATGATATTCATACATACTTTCCCTCTCTACCAACTCAACCTCAAGTACGAATTCATGAATTTCTTGTTTGGATCTGTTATCAGCTATTAAAGCCTTGTTCAGTGCTTCATGAAACTGCTTGCATTGTTCAGGCTGTAAATAAAAAACCATGTTTTAGTAATGGTACCCTCAGTCTAGTGTTGTTTGGCTATCCAAACTGGGGAAAATAATACCTTGAAAGTTGAAGGTACAGTAACATACAGATACGGAGCAAAACCATGAACATGACAACAAATAGAGTTTTGTTGGCGAGACACTCCAAAAATCCTCATTGTGGTAACTGCTCCTGATTGTGCTCCTGGCATCCCTTTCATTGCTTTATCAGTGTAATAGTCTATGTCTAACTGTTGGAAAATTAGACCATCTTTTTCTTCAGACAGTGGCGGAGGTGCAGGTCTTGCCAATTTTGCTGTTGTTTGCTTTACTTCAGGACCCTAAGTAAGGAACCATGCCAGATCCTACTGATTAATGTTTCTAGGGTATGGCACTCAAAATTCAAACCTGTCCAATTAAATCGTCGTTGTCCATGCTAGCAAACATGAATGCCTCATCAGGCTCCTCTCCAAAGTAGTCGTCATGACTTGGTTTCTTTCCTTCGATTCCTCTAAAACAGGGTATTTAAGTAACATTTCAATGTATCGCTGTGGTGGTTTAAGATTCTCAGGTCGCTATACTTACTTGATTTTTTTTGCTGGTGGAGGTCCATTTTTGTTCCCTGGTCCTTTATTGAGAAAGCTTTTATTACTCATGTTAAGCTTTTAACCTGGATGACAAGATACAGCCGTTTGGATTACTCGTAAAAAACAATTTTCAAACCAGATCGTGTTCGATACGATATGCCACTGCGCGCGAAAAATCATAAGCAGAGGCTAATAACAAGTATGTGATAAGACACGGAAAGTGATAAGACAAGTATTTGCTCTTTGAAATCTGTTTTTTTTTGTTGTGAAAAAAACCCCAATAATTTTTTTGTGTTCAAAAGTTTAACGATCGTGCTTCAAATACATTAGTGAATTTCTGGCTCTCTTGAGCCAGCTATTTGAAAATTCGTTGAACAATATGCCCCACAAGTTTGAGGAAACTCTGATTCACTGTTGAAATGATAGGCCGTGGTGTAGCGGACAAACTGGCTGGAGATCGTAGACCCCTTTGCGCCTGCCGCCTTATCGATTCGACAAAGCTGCCCAGCTCGGCACCAAGTTCTCGCTTGAGCAGTTGTTTTTCTTGAGGGCACAGACGTGGATCGAGGATGTACAAGAGAGCTTGAGACAGGAGCAATGACAAGGATTGTTCCAGCACTAACGTTAAACGATTCCTCTCTTGTTGATCCGGTTTGGACAGTATTCTTAAGGTATGAGAAGCAACCGCATTTAATGTGCCGAAACTCAGTGAAGGAGAAGCTTCCAAATGATCCAAAGACGGTGTGCTGAAGCTAGGACTAAGATGCCTTTCCCATTTCGCGACATCAATCCTGATAAGCCATTTCAAATAAAATAGTGAGTAATACATTTGTGATTTAACACTCTACTGTTACCCGTCTTCTGTCAACAACGCAGCCAGGGGTGGATTGTAGCAGTTGAGTAAAGCCAATCCTTGCGAAACTAACTCCAGTAATTGGGACTGAAGTTCCAGGGTAGCAGCAGACGGTTGAGCGGCTTCATTATCTTTCCCCTACAAAACAAAAGCGCTAGACATTATTCTCTTTTATGGCGAAGACAACAAATAGTATTATGAAAACACGAACTTCTCCGAAGCTACTGCTGATTAGAGGAGTGATGCTGCTAGCTCGGATAAGGTGAGCTATTCCAAAATATACGGCCGAAGAAGCGGCTTGGAGAACATTCTGCATTGAGCCAGAGTGTTGTAACCGCCATGTTTGCTGGAAGACAGATAGCTGTCGGAGTAGAGCCATGACGTCGATGGCGACGATGAGATCATCTTTACTCGGATGGCGAAGTTTGAGCAGGATGTTCGTGAAAGGTTGCTGGTGGACACCGGCCAATGTCAGTGCTTGTTCCAAAAAGAAATGTCGTTGTCGACCTAGTACGGTTGTGCACAGTTGTAGACCTAATCGGTACACCATAGGTTGAGCTTCGAAAATGGCTTCTAAAGGTAGCCATAGTGTTTGATCCAGCTGAAGCTGAGTCAAAACCGCACTGCCAGCATCTGTTCTTGCCACGGCGAGGAGTACCGATAAGGCACCTTCAGCCACATCCCAGCCTTGTCGATGATGGATACAGAACTGTATCGTAGAGATTAACGATTGGAGAAGGAATGTCTCCTGCAATGCGGACAAATCAATAGCGGAAGGAATCAATTCCGTCAGCAGCGATAGACAAAGGGCAGTGATGCACGTCGCTCTGGAATTGGGATTAGTGGCATCCGCAAGTAGCAGCTGGGGTAGTTGAATGAGGCAGGCATGGGTGCAAAGAGACACTGGACGTATCCAGTCAGCTAATTTTTCATCTTTGTCAGTTCGGCTCCTTAAACGCAAAGCGGAGACGGCACTGGTGAGGACGGCAACTTGAAATCGGGCAGGAAATGAAGTCAATTCTTTCTCTGCTATTACATCCAACAGTTGACCTAGGTTAGTTAACAATCTATCATTGCTTTTTTTCTCAACCAACTGCAACATCCAATTTAGTTCGGCTAATTTTCCTAATAGTGGAGAACGATGTCCGCTCTCGGCCCGTTCAATGAGGGCTTCCAATACATCCGTGGATATTTTAGAACGCGTTCCGGCGTCTATTTCGGGACCGTAATGGGCCAACATCACAAGGAAATCCGACCATCCTGACAGGAGCAATTCCACGCCTGTTTTTTCTTGTCCGGCAGGTGGAGAGGATGCCGGTAGACTTTTGAGTACTAAATCTGACCAATCTGCTAAATGAGAGGGCAATTGGTTGAGCACGGCCTGCAATTCGGAATTGACTTTGCCACACGTGTTGTAGAGCTCGATAGCCAAGATTTGGAAAAGAAGAGCTATCCGTTTCACTTCAGGGTTCTTCTCAGCAGAGTGAAGAGGCTGACAAAGTTGCTCCCAGAATTTTGGCCTTTCTTTAAAGTACTCCATTGCCGGTGAGCATCGCTGGAACCAAAATTGATGAACTAGTTCCAGAGCTTCTAATTCGTTCTCCTCTAACAGCAGACGAGCAACAGCACGAAAGCAACGATCATCACCGTTGACCAGCATGTGCATCAATCCAGGTTGGGCAGCCACAGATTCGGTCATTAACCGGAGGATAGTGCGGATAAGTCCAGCATCTTCCAAAGTCGATTCTAGGGAATTCAGCCAAGTATTGCGTATGAGAGATGCGTCGTGTCCGAGGCAGGCCAGCAATGAAACATTCTTCCATCGATTGGCACATGATTTTAAAACTTTCAGTGCCAATGTGGCCAGTCGCAAATCGAAGCGATAAAAGATGTAATGGGCCAATACGGTGGTAAAATGTTGAGCGGTAGGGGCGCTGCTTGGACTCGATAATAGGGACTCCAAAGGCGACATATGTCCAGCAGCTTCACGATCTTTGAGTAAAAGATTGAGAATTGAAAGCGACAAACGAATGTGGCGCAGCATCACAAGTCCATGCCCATCTCGATCGTCCCAATCTGATTGCTTCATCAACTGCATTTCAGCCAATGATGAACCAAAGGCTGCAATAGCCACAAGGCTTTCTGCTTCTCCTCTGGGTGAATTGAGCAATGTTCGGGTGCATATTTGGCGCACTTGGTTTGATGAATCCGTTTGCAAGAGAATGTGAAGCCAATTGAGGGTTACGCCAATCATCAAGTCTCGTTGTTCTATGCTGACATATTGACGAGTCAGCAAGAAAGGTAAAACCTCACGAAGGATAAACAAGCTGGACGCTATAGTAACCCTCTCGTCTGCCAAGTTCGCCTAAAATCGAAATAAATTTATTTCTTTTTTTGATTTCTTTCATAAATTTGAGCCTTTTACCTGAATGAAGGCAGAAGTTAGCTTTACGAACGCGATCGTTAAAGGGTACGATCCCTGCGAGCTTTCAGTACCGGCCAATACCATGCCAATTACCCCAGGAGAGATTTCGTTTCCAACACCAGTCGGCAAGTGACGTTCAACTGAAGGAAGGATGGAAGTGCTGAATATTTTTCCTGCTACTTCAGACGCGTTTGACTCTGTAACGGCTGCGGCGAGGCATTTCAGGGAACTGGCCACTAGCTCCTGGGTGGAAGTTGAGAGTGGACCAAATCTTTCCACTAATGATAATATATGATGTCGGAATTTTTCAGCGTAAGCCGGGGAGGACATTTCAAGTTGTGGAAAAATCAATTCTAGAAAGCCCAGAACGTGTTGAACACGCGTCAATGAGTCTAGTTTGACAGCCGACAATCCGAAAGATCCCTTGAAATTGAAAAGACTGTTCAAAGCCAATGACATTTTTAAAAATAAAGTGCTTATACCACCTGTTGGAGAAGCATCTTGATCTCTGCAAGGCCGATTTCGTATAGGTTGACTTTCACTTGCCATCGGATATATTTGCCCTCGACACTGCCCACGGCTCCACGTGGTATCAGGATCTCTTTACAACCTGCCGTTTTGTATGGGTAGTAAGTTTGTAATAAGACAACTACTCCTGCTGTCGTCCATTTTAGCCATGATTCTGGAACATTCTCAATGGGTTCCATGAAGTGAGGAAGTTCCTGGACTTCTTGGCAGATCTAAAGTAGAAATGGTTTACGTTAGTTCATGTTTAGTTAGTTTCATGCAAAAGAGAAACAGAACCTTAAACTTATTTTCCTTTGCAGAATGGGCAACAGCTTTGGCGAGTTCCAACAGTGCAACAATTTCTAAAGGAAATTGGCTCACTGTTTCACTCCACACAAAGTTAAGTCCTTGATCTGGTAACCAGAAATTTTTGGCAGCTTCTGAACTTCCACGCAGTATGCAACAGGTTGCTGTTCGTAAATCTGCCTGATTCCCTAGCCTTTCTGTGTCGAAACAGCTCACTAAAACGGCGAGGAGATGGTTCATTGTTCGACAAACTATCTCTCGGAGAGATGATTCACCCTATAGGGAAAACACAAACAAGTTATTTCATTGCCAGTTTAAAAAGTCTTTGGGAAATACCTGGAAAATGGGATCACTACTAATGTCACCGATGATCTTTAGTACTCGTTGTTCGATAGCCTTTTTGCCAAACTGTTGGAATTTGGAACCACTGATGGGGTTTTCAGATGTGTAGTGATTTAACATCCAAGCAAGAAGAATAGGAGAGTATTCTGCCTTGTTTAAAAGTTTTTCCAATTGCTCTTCAATTGCTGTGTTTTTCAACCTTAAAGTTTGGAAACTGGGCAAAAGACGTTAGATATGGAAACAAATAAGTACTTCTTTAAACTTACTTGTCTTTGGACTGAACAATTTTCACAAGCAGTGCAGTTTGCATGTGACAAACACTATGTAAATTTTCTGCCAAATCACCAGAGAGTTGGCCACAGGTTGACAAAATTTCAAGAATGTCTTCAGCATCTAAATCATGACTTTCTGAATAGTGTATCAGGCATTGGAGAACTAAAAGCATCTCCTGTGACTTCAAACTCCACCACGATTTGATTATTGCAGGTGTAACAATGGCTGACTGCTGTGGGGGACTGCCTTTACTGAGCAAGTTCAGCTGTGCCAAAAGAGATTTTTTAAGTTCACTTTTTCCATCATAGGTTTCCAAAAAGCCTTTAAAAATGTTTGAATATGGATGTGCATTGTTGTAAGCCTTTTTTATGAGGAACTCGATGCTATGTAGAAGGTAGAGTCTTTCTTTATGGTAAAACTGACTGAGTTCAGTCAAGAGCCCAGGGTAAAAATGCTTGTTTTTTAAGAGGTTCTCAAACTGTTCAGCAGTTCCTCTGTATTCATTTTCTTTGTAGCTTTCTATTAACTTTGCAGTATCTTCTGCTTTCAGATGTATACTATGGCTGAGAATTGTAGGAAAATCACTTGTTGTTGGAACAGAATCTTCTTCCCTAGGTCTGAAATGTTGAATTCCAGAGACTAGCCAATTTTTGGCACTTTCTATGAAAGGTCCGACAACACCAAATGAAAACGGCTGGTTGGTGCCCGATAAAATTGACCATAATGTCTTCATGTGTCTGAGAGAGACTAATATTAGCAAATCTACGCACGTCAAATAAGCAAATATAGAACCCATACTTGCTCTTTTCCATTTTTGAAGAGAAGCTTGGAGAGAATGGTGTTGAATATAGCTAAATTGTAAAATTTTCACGATTTCCAAGTTTCAAGTTTGGATTATTCAAATCCAAACGAAAAACGACCGAACACCAAGCAGTTATTGAAATGCGCCGCTTAACTGTCGTCTGCTTGGCAATAAAAGAAATTCGACGGTCGTCAATAGATGGCGTTTACGCAAAACGCGCCAAAATTAAATTAATAATTAATGGTAATAGTTGAGTTGCAGTCTTCCCATTCCTGTGGTTTTATCAATAAGAATTTTCGCCTTCCAGTATTATAATAACTCAAAACAGAAAAAAATCGAACGTCCTCATGCAAATACAAATCAAGCAAAAACATAGCGCAAAACTTTAGTGATGCTTTGGAATGACGTGCACGATTGAGTAGTACACCATGCCAGAATGGCCCCTAACTTGATGAAATTTTCCTGAAAACTTGATTTGCCAGAAAATTCTCAAAACGTTGTGAGTAAAAGTCAGGACGGTGGACTGACACAGTATCCTGCGAAAGGAAACCAATAAGAGAAAGTTAGAGATTAAAACGATTATGTTTCCCCTTTCCAAATAAACGTAAAGGTAAGGAAACAAAAGCCATGAAAAATAAAATACTCCATCGTGAATCAAAGCTTTCAATGTGTGTTCAAGCTTCTTTTCCAGTCGGTAACTCTGCAAAATGTCAATTATGCCTAAAAACAGCAGTAGTCTTTCTCCCTTGGTATTGCGCGCTGGAACACCACCGGATCTGTTTCAACCATAAAACAAATGGATAGCACATAAAGTAAAACAAGTAAGAAAAAATCAATTTGAAGCAAAATTGCATACGGGATATTTTCTGTCACGAGATCTGCATCAACTTCCATTTGAATGCTTTCCAAAGTAGTGGAATGAGCCACTAATCTTCGACGATTGGTCGAAGCATTTGGATTCGGCTTAGTAATTCGTATTGTTCCAGCATTTTCAGTTGCGTTTCGTTCGTCTTCGGCCAAGTTGTTGTGATCACGTTCTATTTCCTCTTTAGCCGCCAAATCCAAGTTGTGGATGGCAACTAAAAGACTATAGTCCATAATTTTAAAGCTTTCTAAAACCCGACAATCACGTTGAATGGTCTTGATCAATGCGGCGTACGTTTCGGGTTCCAACAAAATTCCATCGGGATGCAATTCCATGAAATCCAAGTCCTTAAAAGTAGGAGCTTGTTTACTTCTTTCCACATCTGAAGCCTGTCATTTGAATAAGTCTATAGTTCTTAATTAAACAAAGGTGTCATTTTGTTGTTATACTATAAACGAACGTCTACTTTTCGTTTGTAAGTAGAACCCTTGAGATCGTATTTCTCGTGAAGTTTTATCGAAGATGGTAGCAAATTGTTCATAACCACCATCCGCATTGTTCTCGAATTGCAGATGTACGAATAAAACCCAAAAAACTTCGGCAACAGCGTGCGTGGATTTTGATTGAGATTCTAAAATATCAAAATATTCATTAGCACTTATGGAGGTTGGTTTATAAAGCAATTAATTATACCATGTTATAACCAGGAAGTAATTTTTTAAGAAATTCTCCTTCCTTGTATTGCACAGTTTTTATGATAAACTCGTCGTCCGCCGAAACGTAAAATATCGATCCACTTGCTCCTGCATTGCTCAGTTCTCTTAGAGGCTGATTGCACAATGACAACTGCAAAAACAAAATAAGAAAATTAATTTTAAAAAGCACTAAATGAGACTATTCCAGTTTGATTACCACAAAATCGTGGGGATCGATGCCAAAGTAATTGCGAAAATATCGGAATGCGATGGGAGCGAATGATTCGAATCCAAAATCAGAATAGCGATGTGCATTCGGCGTTTGACGAGATCCTTCGAAATGATGATCCATTGATTCGATAGTCTTGAAATCCTGCATCAAAATGTCCCTTTCCGGTTTAGGTGCCAGACCACCAATCGCGTGGCTGATGCCCAATTGAATGGAGTACATAATTTCAGAAGTGTGTATCTGTAATAAGAACACAATCAGATATTACATTTTTAATTCTGTTCAACTTCAATAAAACTTACCTTCTTATAGGTCACCTCCCCATGCTGCCCCACCCTTCGGTGACCTAATTTCCTTCTCTGATCCGCTTTCAATGATCCAGAACCGGTTGCTGAAGCCGTTTGTTTGCCATCTTCACTGGATTGATTGGAATCTCGTGTCTAATCATATAATTTCGCAATTAATACAAGTAGGACTTGATCATAGAGAGAAAAGAATTGAACCTCAAATGGACGTGGAGGCGTTGATTCTTTGTCCACAACAATAAATCCTACATCCATATCTTCAAACCATTTAAAGTCATCGTCGTAAACATATTCGTTTGTATGATGTGATTCTTCTTGATCATCCTCCGTAGGAAAATCTTCCTTCGTTTTTATGTTTTGTTCACTGCCTTTCAGCGTTGAAACTAGTGTCGGTAGGCACGAGAGGGCACCTGGATGTAGGGTGGACGTTAACAAGGTAGAATTCATTTCACGAACGGATTGTATGCATTGCTAGTCAGTGCGTGTGTGCAACGTTGAGTATAGTTTGGGCATAACTGAAATCGCTTACCAACAACACTCCAACATTTCCGGGCGTATACTTCCCTTTGCGTTCGATCACGAGATTTAAAAACACTGATTGCGAAACATCCTACGTTATTTTTACACAGAAACCGCAACTGCCAGGATGTATAGACGTCCAAATTCTTGATTGTGCTCTTAAAAAATGAAATGTAATCTCAATTGTCTTGAGTCTTGGTCCGTGAAACATACTCGTTTTTAATTAATAAGATTACTAGATGTGTTCGATAAGAAATCGCCACAGGTCAAGTATTATCTTTTCCATAAGACTGCTCGTTATAAACAGTCTGTTTAACTGTATACAAGTTCGTGATAAACCCATTGACCGAAATATATACTGCGCAGTATACCGACCAGTTTCATGAAATTCCAGAAGCTAGAGTTTTTTTCGTTCTCGGAAGAACTGTCCCCGAACATGTAGATGTATAGGATCTCATTCAATAGATAACCAGCTAAACAATTCAAGGCAGACGTTGGTTCTGATGCTCATTAAATTCAACCTACCCCATCAAACATTTCCCCCACGGATAACTAGATCACATATTTAATATGTCAAGGACTCAGCTATGAAAACGTATGTCAAACGATTTTTTTACCTCCTGTCATTCAAGTGTTGAACAATCCGAAGGCTGCAAGGTTCAATCGGGTCAGTCTGATCTTCTTGCATCGCAGTTATCTCGCTGATTTTTCCTAGTACTTGTTGATCAGTTTCCATCACGCCCTTGAAGCGTGTCGTGCTTAAAAAGATCGCCGACAGCACGTGCAGTCAACAGTTGGCTATACAAGACTACCGACCATGTTTCAAGTCAGTAACCAAATAAAGAAGTCATCCACTTGCTGGCGCGATTTCCTTCTGCTGGTTGGTGGTCTTTTGCTCATGTCAGTTTTGCTAGCATTTTACTCCGTTTATCTCCTGCGTAATGATGTAATCACGTCCAAACAATCAAACGGATCGAATCTTACGGACGTATCGTCTGGAGTTGAAAATAGGAAGATTCCAACTCCTCCATCGATACTGGAAGCTGATGACGGCGTTAGAAATGGAACAGAAAATGGCGATGGCATGCAACAGGTAGCTCCGTAAATCACTGAGGTAATCTGGATTATTTGAATATGTACTAAATTTAATTAATAATATCGAATTTCTTCGTTTCAGTGAGAATTTGGTAGATTAACATGTGAATACTCGAAGTTTGATGTGCGTTAGTAGGATTCTGCATTTAAACGACGCATGAAATGATTCATTTTTTCAGCATAAATATACTCGTATTTCGATATTGATTACTAGACTAAATCATTTAGGTTGCATACAAATAGAGCACTGTTCACAGAAAGGCATAGTCTGAGCATCGTGTTAACGTGGACCACAAACATGGACGTCACCTCGAAACGAGGGACAGCACAAACACAAAGGTAAGCACATTGGTTGGGCACTTGGCAGTTTAAAGGCTGGTTATACCTTGAACATATTGATGCACAACGAGAAGGAAAGTTCCGTCACAGTTTCACATTTTCATTTACGAATCAATCAAACAATAGAAAACAATTACGAAATACGTCAATCATACTCGACGAATTCGACCAATTTCGGCCCGTCTTCGTGAAGCCTTTTCTCACTGGGAATTCCATATTTAAATAACCGTTTTTCTTCATCAACTAAACAGAAAATCATTCACAATAAATCAATGGGGAATTGAGTTAATAAAAAACGAAATCACTTACCGAAAACAAAGCTGGTCGGAATCCATCTGGTTTACCTTCTGAAAATTTCATATTTTCGAAAGCTTTACGTCTATCAAGTACTGCGTTGTATGAACAACATCTCCTGAATGACTGACACTGAAACAATTGAAGTCTTTATATATACCCTGCCTTAAAGATGGGCGGATTGGAAGCGGATAATGACCTTAAATTAGTACGCTTGCAGCTATGTGTTAAGGAGCGGACAATGACCCGATCACCGACCTCGCCTTAAACTTTTTTTTCAAAACCTTAAAAAAAAAAAGCTTACCCCACCCGTAAGAGATAAGGTCGTCTTTGTGTTAATATATGTATGCGTCTATCGTTTGATGCAATACCTTTTGTTGCTAAGGTCGTTTACCTCACCCCTTGGTAATTTACTGCGTCTTTCATTCTAAAACAATCACAACCGAACGAAGATGAAGCAATTCTTGTTCCAGCTCGTACGAAAGAATCTGGAACGTGCGTCGTATTGCAAGGTCAGTAATGTTATTATCCACAACGGGAGTTCTTGTTTTCTCTGCATAACCTAAAGAAAAGGATCATTGATTTGTTGATGTTTAAAATGCAATTTGCAAAGCCGTAAACTATTCTGCGTCAATTAAAAATAATGGCAAATAACGTTTCGATTAAGACAGTCAAATATCAAATGATGTTTTTTAAATTAAAAAAAAAATGCGATTCAGTCTTGTTTATGTTCTTTGTATTTGCTCAGCAGACAGTATAGGTCAGGATCACTCGAAAGTTTTGCAATTTGGGGCCGGCATTAAAGTTAAAACGTTACATCCGGCTTATTTTTGAATTAATGGCTCAGTTGATAACCTCTCCGTCTGACTTGCTATACTCGTTATCGTCTGAAAAATTTTGTTATTTTTAGAACTTTCAGCAATTTTCTTTGACTGCACCATTCGGCCAATCGTCTCTGACGTAGACAGGTCTCGCACACAAAAATGTTTGCGAAAAGTGGGAAACCGCAAAATGGTGTCAGATAACATCATCCACCACATTCCTAGAAACACATTCAATCAAAACAAGGACCCAAATTGCTAAAGTATAAAAACTTAACGTCAAATTCACCTATAACCATCAGCAATAATGAGTGGGTAGGTCGCTCCTGTGATGGCGACAGCGCTCTAATCAATTGCTTTCATTTTTCTATATATCAAATGTGTGTGGTAGTAGACTAGTAGACTCGTTGAAGGCATTGCTATCTCGCTTTCATTTTTTTCTCGTTAGCTATCAATTTGGACTCTGCGTTTATAAGAGACGCAGGGTCGACCCAGTGCACAGTTTATCGAGCGAGCTGCACCGAGACTCGCCATGTTTCACGTTGGCATCCAATTGAAACATTTAATCGTTGTAATTTTCTGTATTGCTTTCCTATTGGCAGTGGACACTTCTCGTTTGTATAACGTCAGCGTCAGATCGGCTGGAACGACACTGGAAGATGACGTTGGGAGCCACACTTGCAAATCCGCAGAATGGAGCATTCCAATTCCGAATCTGAGAAATTTGGGGCTTCTTCCTAGAAAGAAAGGTCGTGTCAAAGCGTCTCGTTCTGCTGTGGTGATCCGGGAGTCGAAGATGTTCCAGAATTCTTCGCTTCAAATCACGCGTGAAGTGGCCAGCAAATTCAAGACGACCAACGTCAGTGCGACGCAGTTGAAAATGCTGTCCGTCGATGTGGACGTTCAGTTCGACGACGTGGAACGCTGCCCCTGGAATTCCAGTCACGTCTTTGAATGCGTCCCGGGACCGCTGGAAAACATCAGAGATAAGACGAAACAAATTGCTCAGCTTTTCTATTTAATGGCGGCCCATTTCGAAGAGTTGATCAGCTTCATGAGAACGGTCCAAAACTCTGCTGCCATCATACTCGGCAAACTGGAACGTGCCAGCAACGTTGCAATGAGACGCAAATCTTCCGGGACGAACAGCAAAAGGAAGTTGAAAACAGCTATGCAATCGTTGAACAAGATGAACACGAACTTGACACGTCAATTACAACAGGATCGAATCCAATTAGAAACGAGCACACAACAATGGCAAACTTTGAAGTCCAGGATCAATTTCACTCAAGACGAGGACTGGGCTAATGCTAAAATCAAATTCGAGCTGGCTAAATGGAGGTGGAGTTGTTCCAGGCAAGCGTTGAACAAGACGCAAGAAAACCTGCACAACTGGAGTCAGTTGGATGAAGAGCTTTCGATGGCCATCACAGAGAGCAGGCAAGAAAATGTTGAGATCGAAAGAGAGATGTTGTTGTTGTTTAACGGCACTAACAACAGCATCGTCCAGCTGGAACGTTATCGCAATCTGACTGAAGATTTCACTAGATACTACAAAGGGGCAGGCCACTTCTTTTTAGGCATCAGTTCGAGAGTCTCCGACATCACTGACAGCATCCCGAAGGTCGGATCTGCTGCGATGGATCAACTGGACGATCGATTTCCAGGCAAGATGAGGACCGATTTGAGACAAATCAAATGCGATTTAGATCGTAATGGCCGTTTTGTTATCCTGACGGATGGAGAATTATTGCGAAAGGATGTCCAGCGAAGAATTATTGGCTTCGTTTTAGGTGGTGCTGGCAAGGACTGTGACGTCAGTGTTTAACGAACGCGATCAAGATACCAAAATGAATCAACGTCCATGAAATAACATTTTTGACAGTAAGTTTTGAAGATGCAAAATTTAGAGACACGTGTTTCTCTTTGATGGTTCAGCTTTCTATAACTTTTCATTGATTTTCTTCGTCCGTTTTGATTTCGTGATTGATTATGGCTTACTTTAATTAACGCATATGTAATGCGCATTATACATTCCGCCATTTGACTTGGAAGAATCAAATACAATTCAGACCATGTGTCATGACTCTGTTGAATAGCCCAAAATGTTCCAGGAGCAATGATGTAACTAATAAGACGATCATTAAAGCAGCACATATATTTATTTTTGTTACGAAATCATCAAAATTGTTTTTTTTATAAGAAAAGAATTGACAAATGAAATTGCACTTTGAAAAATCAGTGGACAAATGGACAACAATTTGCGATCAATCCATCACGCACTTGAAAAGAGTTGTTCAGGTTCATGTCAGCAATGAGCTCCATTAGCACTTGGCAGTGTAAATGCTGGTGAAGTAGGCAACACGAAAACACACACACAAATTTAACTAACGCAATCACAAAAGGAATACATGATGCACTTTACATCGGATACGCAGGATCGAGGAATTTCAATTTAATTCCCAAATATTATTTACACACGTCCCCATCTGTCACGTGACGTCCGGCTTTTTCTTGCATTGCTGAACATCACACCTATCGGCCTAATGCAATCATCTACATGATGAAAAAGCCGTTAAAAAATTAAAATAAAAGGCCAATGATAAAGCGTTTAAAAAGAGCCAATGGCTTACCGGAAAAACTTGGACGGAATCCATCCGGTCCACCGTGTCTGAACAGTTCACATTTTTTCAGTTGAAACTTGATGATAATCGAGAGCCTGTGTAGGGCAAGATCTCTTAAGGAAAGATCTTGTGCTGTGACTGGTTATCTTGTCCCATTAAAGTCCACATATTTATACCCCAACTGTGTGTATACCCGATGGGCGGATCGGAAGCGGATGATGACCTACACTACAAATGCGCTCGCAGCTACAGAGGAACGGACAATGACCCCGGACCGTCGACCTCGTGATTGTTTTTACTTCTTCCATCAAGGCAATATTGGAAATTGATAGTCGTATTGCTTAAACCCCCTCCTGATTAAATCTGTTTTAATGGGCTCTATATTTATTTTTGTATTCATTTATCTTAACGTTGTTGCTTGTTTATGTTTAACCATTTGAATTCGTGTGTCCGTTAATGGACATCTGTACTAAACACGTTGAATGAAAGGGGGGTCGATCAAGTTCATGCACCTCACCATTTGACCTGGCCCCGTTTTTTAACACACCAGTTTTCTATCAGCATTCCATGTTGCAATCTTCTGTATATATCCTCGAGAGGATGGCCAGTCTCAGGCGTTAATGAGTTTTACATGGAAATACATCGAATACACAAGAGTCTCCCCCAGGCATATGAAATCCGTCTGTTGACCTCTTTTGTACATTTTTTTTTTGGCAATTAAATTAACTAGGGTAATAACAACACGTATGTAAATAATTGAGTTGAATTTCAAAATTAATTGGCAATCAAGGTTCGTCACCGTCGAGAATGGCACGGATGCGGTACGTGAGCGCTTGCCATTCCTGCGTCCACAGCCGGAAGAGCGGATCTGCTTTCGTGACCACTGGTGGCGGGATCAATCGTATAGGGACGGTACTGTACAATTTGACGACCAAGAAAAATGACATTAAGATGGTCGCAAAGAAGGACATGATTGTTAGATGGGGTACCATCAACTGGGCCGTCCCAATCAGCGGCCAATTGATTAGTTGGTACGAGTCCGTCATTCGTTATCCTTCGACAGTGTGAAGCAAATTGAATGATAAAAGATGATTCTTAGATAATAAACACGCAATAAGTTAGTTAGCTTACCTTTATCAAAGATAAAGTATAAAAGGATCCGTCGTTCTATTCGAACATCTGAACAGCGACTGAATCATTCGATGTTTTGGTCCAATCCAGGTGTGCGGCTTTCATTAACGGCATACGACATTAAATGATTTGAATGAATAATTACAGTTAGATGACCTGATGGGGATAACCTTACCAAATGAAAACGTTGATGCCAATGATTGTTTTTCACCTGACGATTGATATATAAGGCACGCCGATTGGCAAGGTGTTTCATTAGCTCTTGCAATTCTGGCCTAGCTTCTTACTGGAATAATATCGTTCCTTAATAATCTTATATTTGCATACTGAATTGAAAAATGAGTCAAGTGTTTGGAGTTCCACCACCTCTTTATCCGCCTCAGCCAGGGGGTGTCAATGGTGGTACGTTCTACGGCGAGCAGTACAGTCCTCTAGGAACACTAGCTGCTTACAAAGGTAAATGCCATTCCTATTCATTTAAATAGTTGAAATTTAAATATCTATTCATTTTAAATAGGCGATTTGATTTATCCCGTGTTTACCATCGGATTTTTTTTGTTGGGTGTGGTCGTCGTTGTCAAGATCCTCCTGACTCTTATCGGCTTATTGGGAGCTAAATTGTTTCACGGTTTCATCCCGCGTTCGTTCGATGACCTCCTGGAGCGCAAACGTCGTTCAATCGATGACAACAGCCCCATCGACCAGGCCAAATTGGATGGACTCACGGCTGTCATCATGGCCGCTCTCGATTCTCAACAATGGTATGTTGAAATTGTAAAACAAATGGTTTTTGAACTGATTGTTTATTCGATTACGACAGCCAACAGAGACTGATGTGTGAATTGGGCGATTTCGTGCAACAGTATGATTCGGCTCATCTTCTAGCCAAGTAAAATTTACATGTATGAAATATTGAAATTAGGTCATTATCAATTATGTTTTATGATTTACATCGTACAGCTTGGCCGAACGTTTAGCGCCCGAGGATTATGCAGCTCACGTTAAGGCTTTTAAGAATGCCGGCCAATGTGAGGAATACAAATGCGGGCAATCCTCAAGTTCCACGTCAAATGTCCAACCAGGAAATGATGTGGCCACTAAAGATGAAGAAAGTCTTTGAAAAATTCTATTACGAAAAAAAAAAAAAAAGATTAATATTAAATTAAGATTGAAATGATAATTTAAATAAATGCTTATTGGCATGTTTTATTCATTTTCGTGTATTTGAATAACTTGGTGACGCGCATATCGACCACGGCCAAATAGAAAACAAAGAAAGGCACTTTTTGTACAGCGTATTGCGCATGATTGGACCAAACGTGAATAAGCTATCATTTCTAAAAACTATGTTTAAATACAGTTGATTTTTAATTGACGAAATTCGGGAAGTATATTTAAATATTCAAAAGAAACGATGAAATTGAGAGACACTTGATGATTGGTCATCGTCTAGCCATTTGCTGAATCCCTTCGCATCTCAAACGGTCATGAGATCTTCCTCTTGCTGAAGGTCGGAGATGCGTTGATAACGGACCTTGATGCGTGACAGACAATGACCGCACGTCTCTATCCACGGTGCGCACCTTATTGCGAAAACAAAGAAAAACAATCAAAAGCACGCTTCACACACAAGTCTATGCAAATACAACGTACAAGGCTTGAAGAATGATGGTACTGACATCTCGCACCACGGAACAATTGATCTTCAAACAGCGGATGCACGGCACGTAACACCAAATGTGCTGGATCGAACCAGACGTTTGTTTTATTCAAGAACGTCATGTGGAACATAACACGCATACATACTTGGAATGCCAGACAGGCGAACTGCACGCCCATGCAGAAGGCTAGTAGCGGGGCGAAGAGGAGCGTCACGGACTGGTAGCAGCAGTTTTTGGTCCCGCGGTAACACTAGAACCAGTTTGCTTTTGCGATTGATTTTTTTTTTCCGAATGAACTAATTGATTAGTATACATGTGTACTTACCTTGTACGAACAATTCCAGATGCAATCGTTACTCCTGATGGATTCCGGTTCGCCAATGACGTCACTCCATTGAACCTACAACGCGTGAGATCCCTTCGTGATTATTTGATTGCCTTTGACGTGCACGTAGGGCTATATATATATATTTTTAGAATGCTACGTACTTGGAGATGATTGTTGAGGTTATTCGGATCACGTTGATCCATATCAAAACTGCTATTTAAATTTCCCTCCATGGTAATAATCCTCGTTGTTCCAGCACTGACACTCATTTTTTTCGAATTTGCAACGATTGTATTACGTCGAACGCTTTCTCACCTGGAAGGCGGCTGTTCTTCAACTGTTTTTAACTCGCCTAAAACACACATTTGACTACATACACACGAGGCATTATCTCTTCAATGTCTCCAGCCCCTTCCCTCTGCCTTTTCGCTTGTGTTAAAAGCGGGAGGGACAATGTCATGGCAACGATAAAATATCAACAAAACAATCAAGTAGACAAAGGCCAATTTTTTCTTTTTTTGTTTTCCTATGCCTTGCGTGTATTTTAATGCGCTGTTGGCGTGACCACCGACACTATATACTGATGGGCGTTCGTCCGCACACACGCCGGATTGGGGTGCACACGAATATTTCCGTTGACCAACCGCGATCTGATACGTCCCGCAACCAACGTGTTTCAAGACACGTGCGGCCCAGCGCTGGCTATTTACCACATCATTTGAATTCTGTTGATTTTAAATGACGTTTGTATTTACTGTCTTCGATAGATCTACAGTTCGTTCACTCTATATAGCGAGCGGGATTGGAATCAATGCGTATAAATATTAGAATAAGGGCAACATGTCGTGAGTCACTTTTTTAGGGGGAGGGGAACGTTCTTCAGTCTTGATGTTCAAAACGAGATCGAATCGTTTCCAATTGAGACAGAATCTGATCAAAATCCGTGTCGGGATCGACAACCGGACTGCCGGACGCTTCTCGTTTTGAGCGTGTGCTTTCATCGGTTTTGGTAGACGAACGATCGACCGTGATGGAAGCGACTGGAAGTGCTGGTTTGGCTACTGAAATGAGCGAAGGCAAGAGAAGAGTCTTAGCGTGGACTAAAAATACGATCACTTTCAAAATGGCAATGATGGCCGTGATGAAAAAGCCCGTCTTGAAGATGGCCGGCAACAATTCGGCTTTGACGGCCCACAAATCGCCCAACGGAGTGTGCTGGCCAGCGCCCAAGTATTTGGCACCGGTCAGAGCATCTGGAACGCGGAATCCGATGCCTATTATTGATTGAAATGTGAGTTGAACGGTGTTTTAAGGAACGTTTAGATTGAACTGTTTGCCTTTATTGAAGCCGGCGTTGAAGTAAAAGTTTGGAACGTCGGGTGTTCCTTGAGGAAAGACGGCACCTGGACCGACCGGCTGGAACGTCTGAGGTTCAGGGGGTCCGTAAACACCACCAACCACAGGAGTCCTATAATAACCCATCATGTTTGGGTTGGCGTACGTTTGAGCTACTGCAACGTCCATGTTTGGCGGACCCACCATCATTGGGGGTCGTTCGGGTAGTACAGGGTTCGGGACTACGTAGTACGAATCCCCTCCGTTCCCTCCATTATCCGTTTTGCCACCATTCGAGTCTCTTTTCTGCGTAGACGAGCTGCCAGAATTCGTTGGGAAATTGACTGTTGTCCTCTGGTCGGCAGCAATGAGAGGCAAGATGAATAGCATCCAGAGATATGTCATTTTTTTAAAGATTGTTCTAGAAGAAACTGGGGGAAATGAATAGATTTGGTTTATTAATATCGTGAATAGTTTGAGAGGAGTTCTTACCTTGCTTCAAGATCAGCGAATACTGTTGATTCAAGTTCTAATCACCAGCTATTTTTATAGGTGCAAATGTCAATCAACGGTAAATCAACAGCCCTCTCCCTCAGGAAGTAACTGGCTACCTATTGCTAGGCAATGACGATGTATAGTTGTTTTTGACTATGAGTTGACACCTTCTTGTGGATCATTTCGAGTTGATGATGACCTGTCATGACCCAGTGAACCTGTCCTACACATTGATTAACATAACGGGTAATTAATCGTTTTTCATCTGAAGTGCCAAATTGCCACGAAAAGCATTAACGGGTCTTTTCTTTGCTAGTTGATGTATGTTTAGTTATAATTTATGGAATATCAATCTTTTAATTTCTCCAAATATTTCATGCATATTTTGGCCATCAATTTTGTGGCCCATCAATATGTTTAGCGTCGTAGCGACAATGAAAATGTGTGTTTGCTTTGTAATTTATTCAGTGTCTTTAAGATGCAAATGGCGTATGAATGGAGAATTATGGTTTTTGTTCATTCAATTCTAGTGGTAGCCTCGAAATGGCTTTGCTCTGAAATGAAAGCAATTGCATTATACGTTACTTCGGTTCCCGCAGTCGTCACGAACATATGGCATGCATGATAAATGAGTTCTATTTAAAACGTTTGCACCACGACATTGAAACGTACCACAAGTACATCACCGAAAAAAGGGCGGTGAATACATTCAGCAAAACAAGTTCGTTTGAAAGAGGGGAACATTAAATACACATTCGTCAATTGTGGAGTGTCCTGAAATGTGTAGCCTATTTCAAGCTCAGTAAATGGTGGGAAAATTTCCAAAAAGTGATTCCATTCATTGTTCCGGAAGTTCTTTTTCGCTCGAACATTCAGTTCAGCAGTTGCAAGATTTGCCATTTGCAGGTGCCACGAATAAAGTTATTGAATAGGAAAAAGAAGCGAATAGGTCTATCAAGGTTTTTTTACGACGTCAAAAGATGCCAAAAAAGAAAGAACATGTGACATCACGCTCAGCGTGACTTGATCGATATTATGCGTGACTACGGGATCAGTCGATGAGATCTGGCACTGTCGCAAAGACTTGGGAAGACGAAAGCTAAGTATTGCAGACGACGTACGTAAATTTTAGGGTACAGTCGATTAGCGTATCGAAGAAAGGGCCTTGGCTTATTGCAAGCTCTAATATTACATCCATCATCTCATCCTTCTTGTGGCTTACTACATGGGCTAGTGTGTATTGAAAGGCAAATTGAGAACATGGCCGATGACACAAAAGTGTTCTCTATTGCCGAAGAAGGCTGTTTACGTGTGAGTTCACATATTCGGCGAATCGTATACCACAGATCCTTGAATGTATTGTTGGTCTTCTCCTCAAATGGACCAAGAGACACAGAAATCAAAGTCGTCGTCTTAGACATTGCATCGGGGACTGTTTTACATGATACGAAAGTGAGCCTTGCTCCTTCAAATTCACCAGGGGTAAATTCACAAAGGGAAATTGTTTTTGATGATGACCTTCTTGAAAATGAATTGGATGGAATTAGTTTCCAGACATTTAAAGGTATCATTATTTTCTTTAAATCAGTTACAATAACAAACAGTTAATGGTGCATGTGTTGGTTCTAGATCCTCTTAAATGCATTTCAGTTGCTGAGCGGGGAACGATGATAGTTGCTCACAATGGCTTGCTTGGAGTTCGTAAAGACTTTGGGCGAGCACTGTTGCTGGAATCTATTCTCCTGCCTCCTGTGATCTGTGAAGAAGATGTTGTTCACATAGAATTGCCCCATAATGAGGTAATGGTTGTAAAAACATAGAGTAGACTTTTGATTTTCTAGCACCATTTCTCTACCTTTATTTTGCAGGCAATGTTGCTGCGAGAATGCCTCCAAACTCTGGATCTGGGCCAGACGGATTCAGAGCTGGGCAACATGCAGACTCAAGTGATTGCCCTACTCACCAAACACATGAAACAGTACCTGTTTTCTGTTTCCAAAGGGTCTCGAATGTCTTCCAATGTGAGTGTATATTTGTGGTTTCAAATTTGTGTAGATTTTATTCATTTATTTTTCATTCTGATTTTTACAGTGGTGCATAGTTAACCTAGAGTTGCCCTTGAAGACCTTGAAAGCAGTTTGCACTTACGCAGTGCTTGAATTGAAGAAAAACAACCGAAGTATCCCTGCGCTACCGATTGCTTCTTCAATTGTTGTCCGATTAGCTTCGCTCCAGCAGCAATCTAACCAACCACAGCTACCTCAACCCTCCTCTTCTTCCTCATCGACCGTTGTTAAGGAAGACATAGCCCCATTCTACCACTCGGCTAGCAGCACCAGTAACAACAACAACAGCAGCAATTTCAGCGGGAGCGCATGGGAACCGAGTTTCTGTCCTGCCTTGCATCCCATGACCAGCGAAGCATCAAGACGGGAAACGTTCGCCGGTTGGCCCCACATGAACTACAAGTGGGCCTTGCCGGCTCAGATGGCCGAGGCCGGCTTCTACCACCAGCCGAACACGCCGGAAAGCGACAGGGCCGTCTGCTTCCTGTGCAACGTCTGCCTCATTTGCTGGGAGCCGTCGGACGAGCCTTGGTCGGAGCACGAGCGTCACGCGGCCACTTGTCCCTTAGTCAAAGGCGACTACACGTCCAACGTGCCCGTGGCCGTCTCGATGGCCACCCAGCCGGCCATGCAGCAAGATTCTAATCCATCAGAAACCATCGCCTGCATCTCGACTACAACATGCCCCGATCTCTTTGCTACGTCCACGGCTGGTGGGTTGGTAGTGCTTTGGAATATCAGCGGAACCATGAAGGTAATTTGATTAAGTATCTCATTAATTTTTCGCAACAAATGCCTCTATTAATTGGTTTCCCATTTAGCGTGAAATCTCGTTCAATGCTGCCCAGAGAAGCCAACTGCAATATCCGATTCGAGTTACTTCGTTAAGCGTCGTGTCGGGATCGTTTTCAAATGGCCATCAGCCTGTTCGTTGCTCATTAGTGTTGGGCGTGACGTTGGGACATCAGCTGGAGCCTTTCCTAGTCGTTTACGACGTCACGTGGACCCGAGCTTACCAGGATGTTCAACCAGAGCCTGGGCCATCTACGCCAACGTCCAATTCATCTGGATCGACCATCAAGAAAGGTGGAACTACCAAAAAAGTCCTTTCAACTCCGCATACCCTGAACGCCAACAATAGCGGGTAAGACACATCTGCCATTCCAAAGTCAAATTACAATTATCAGAGAATGATAGGGGCCTTTTTGAAACAATGGTAAGCAGCCTGGGATCAGCGGGCGCGGATGCCAGTGCCAATCCGGGTTTGTTCTTTTCCTTTGGTGATGACGACGAAGAAATGTACATATCATCCACGATGGACGCAAATGAGAAACTCGGCAAAGCTACAGGTATGCAAATTAGAGCAATATAATTAAGATAAAATTCATCATTTCTCTACTGGGCTTTTGTTTTATTGATTCATCAAGCAGGTCTGCTGAACAAGCTGATGCACAACATGGGCTCGCCTTTTACCAACTCGGTGATACCGCAGCTCATGATGGGCGAAAAGAGTTCTTCCAGCCATTCGTATTCCGGCTCAGCTGCGACTGCAGCGCCACCCTTTGCGCTGTCGCCCAAAGCGTCGGACCAGCCGGAAGTCACATTAAATCAGTTGACGTTGATGAATCTGAAGGATTGCGGAGTAGGAGATGGATTGGAAGTGGTCTCGTTGATCCCGACGTGGGACGCTGGATATCTAGTGGCCGTTCTAGGTCCAGCTGAGAAGTCGGAGATGCCAAGGAACATAGAAGAAATTGCAACTGAGCAAACGAAAGCCAGTTCTCATATTCTCCTGTTTCAGTTGAACGTTGGCGAGCCTGGATTAGTTGAACGACCTGTGTGCCAGTTGAACATGGCCGCAATCGATGAGCCGCGCTGTGTCGTGATGCTGCCCTTTGGAGAGCGTAACGATGATCCGGAATGGTCCGCTGAAGAAGAAGCAGCAATGCGTGGACCAATGAGAGCCGTCGTTGTGACTAAAGATGGCCGGCTCAGATTGCTGTACCTGGATCCTAAACTCCCCAGCCCTCAGATGACATGGGTGGACTTGGAATCGGTTTCGCCGCACAAGTTCATGGACGCCACCTACTGCAGTAGCGTAGAAAGAGTGTGCGCTACAACCGATAAAGGCGATTTAGTATTTTTCAAAATCATAACCCACGGTGGAGCAATTAGTTCCAGACTTCATCCTTCTGGCCTGTCTGGAATGCGGAAAGGCAAGGAACCTTCTCCGACGAAGTTATTAATCCATCAGCCGCTCACGCCTGAGATTCTTCAATCGTTGTACGAACTCACGCTGGCCGAGAAGCTTCCGCAATCCTGCCAGCTGACCATCAGTGCCGCATCTTGCTGGATGGAAATGGCCGTGTCGCAAGGCCAACGCAGACAGCCGCAACCTTGGCTTTTGCAGCCGGGAAGCTGCACGACACCGAACAACAGTGGGAGCGAAGATGGTCTTCAAATGGCCAGATTATTTAAATTGCAGCAAGATAAATTCAGCTGGGACGAACATTTCTTCGAAATGAACTTACCGCCGGGCGTGCCCGTTTCTCACGTTCACCTGCGCTTCGTTTTGGCCCCGTCTTGCTCCGTTCCACCGGAAATTCAAGTACTTTAGTTTTATTCGTAATATCACGACCCTCTTTTTTAATATCTTTTTTTAAATGCACAGGTGTCGCTGTTGGAGCAGCGTAGCCGCAGTTTGCAATGGGGACGCACTTTGCTTACGACTAACCCTGCGGAAGAGGTGGATAATCTAATCAATTTCAACATGGGCCAGCCGTTGCCTCGTTTCACGTCATCCAATTCAGAATCCGCCATCAATCCTATCTTGACGCAAGAGTACCTGGAAGCACACAACGCCGTATTGCTGTGCGGGCCGTTCAAGCTGAACCAATTTTTAGATGCCTCCGGCCAAGTGGCCATGCTCTCGCTTACTAGCCATCTACTGATGCAGTCTACGGCCAGGAATTTTCTCGTCCACTTGAAATACATCCCGTCCGTGGCTCACGTGAGTATTTGTGCACTTTAAACATTTGTTTTAATTATACAAAAAATCATTTAATTTTGAGTTATTCCCATTTTTTCTGGTTTATTTTAGCCAAATTCTTTGAGTCTTTTAAACATCCCACGGCCGATGACTAACCCCTGCGGCCGTCGTACTATTCAAACCAAAGGCTGTGATTGGATCCAAGAAGTAGCTATTTCGGTCCAGCGTTTCAAATCAACATCTATCCACAATGAAAGGTATTTAATGTTCGTGATATGATCGAATAATTTAAACTCAAATTCGCCTTCTCGATTGACAGGGCACATCGTTGTGCTCTATTAGCATCGTCTAATTTTACTGGCCAACTCCTGGAATTCGCTTTCCGATCCAACTTACGTCGTGAACACATTATGGCCCTCTGGATTCTCAATTGGAAAACAGCCGCTCATTATGGAGCTCCTTCAGGTAAAATTTTATCTTTTATTTTCAAAGTTAAATAAATTAATCGATTTCATGTTGTAAAGGAGTCGCATGTTTAACAACTGGCGATGTGTCTGGCCACGTGGTGGAAATCTTTAACAACCTGAAGGGCTTGCTTGATCGGTTTGTGATCCATGGCAACCGGACAACAGCTCAGCAAGTCGTCCAACTTCTTTTTTCATCCCACGAGCTGGGCATATGTTTATCAGAAGAGGAAGTGACGGTCATCACCAAGCAAATGATGCACTGCTTACTCCAGCAGCTGGGGTCGTTGCAAAACTGCGCTTCTCCAAGCGTTGTTCATTGGTATCTAGTTCTCTTGTCGCGCGTCTATCTTCGCAGCCAAACTGAAGTCGCCGGACCGGTGTGGGCCGTCCTGACTCAGATCATCTCCGAATTGCATCGACGGAGGGAGCCCCTCCAGCAGTTACTTCAGAGCCGCTACGGCTTTTACGGCCGTCCTTTCGAAACTGAACTCATGTTCAGTCTGACCGAAGATCAACACTTCCAGCAAGTGTCGTCCACCAAGACTGTCCGTAATAACATCGCGGCCAATTTTGCGGCGCTCAATCAGCTCGTCAATCCGCCCAGCCCTTGTGATAAGGAGAAAAGCTATAACAACCTGGACACGCTCTCGCTCAAGCGCTCTTGTGATCTGCTAGAAGTCGAGCCGCTGCCATTTACGCTCGTCTCTGCTAGCGATGGTGTACGTCTGGAAAAAGCCGACACGGGCAGTTCCCAGTTCACCGCAGTTGCATGAACGGCCTGGTGGAAGCATCGAAGCTAGTATCCCATAAAGATGTACGTTATATCAAACAAAAAGGGACTTGTATTTATTTATTTATCTTAATTCTTCTGATTGAATTAGTCGCACGCAACTAGTCACCGTTGGCAGCATTTGCTGGCCGTCAATCCTCCGCTGGTCGTCGTCATGGAGCGGCTCCATTCCGGCGGCAGGAAGTTTGTCGTCTTGGATTTCGGTGCTCCCATTTTATTGACGGACGTTTACATCCCGGCCTGTCCCGATTGGGTCTCGATCACTGTTGATATCTGGAATCGGACAGACAGGAGCAAGAGTGACACTGACTTGGTCCGTCTGACCACCAGCAGCAACATCAATCGTCGACCCGTCATCTTACACGATCTTCAGCCATCAGTGATATGTCGCTTTTTGAGGCTGACCATCACCGGACGTCAAGGATTGAGTGCCACGAGTTGCAAAACGTCCATAGGTTCTTTTTATGGCCATTCGCTCATTTTGCCCAACGATTTAATTGTTCCAGCCGCGCATGCTGAGGATATCCCCATTTTAGGCCGCGAAGAAATTTTGGTAAGTTTCATATCCTTTTTTATTGTTGTTATATCGTTTCTCATTTACATTTTTGGGGGAAAATAGGAGAACATTGCAACGCTGGAAGTATTGGCGGATCACAGCCAGTGCCATTATAATTTAGCTGGAGATCGTCTACGGAGCCTTTTGCGGCCTTTGTTGACCAATTGGCATAAAGATGCATCGGGATCGTCCACCCACCATATCGATCATTATTTACAATCGCAAGTGAATCCCGGTCAGACTGGAAGTTTAGACGAAGACGCTAAAATAGTCGAAGCTTACGAGGTACGTTCTTGATTGGTTTCAAGTTGAACGTTGTTGAGAATCTTCGTTTTTATTTTGGGGACAGGAATGTCTGAAGCTGCAACGTCAGCAAAATTTGCTTTGGAGCGCGTTGCGAAGATTGCGTCGATGTCTGAGAGAAATGGAGAGGAAAGAGCTGGGTGAAACGAGGAACGAAGATGAGTCGGTCGCTGTCAGCCAGACGTCGTCTCACAAACTCCACTTCATCGCCCAGAGTTTGGTCAATGTCTTGCTGGCCTCGACGGCTCTGAAGAAACAGATCAAAATCGAGAGGAGGACGGCCGAGCAGCTCTTCCAGCATCTCTACGTCACTTCGTGCCCGGCGTCGCAGCTCTCGACGGCCGCTCTCCTTTCTCAATCGGACGACACTTATCGCTGGATGCCCAATTTCCTGGCCGACATGTTGAGAAAGACGTTGTCGTCCGACCCGTCCACTTGTCTCATCCCCAAAGACAGGTAAGGCCCTCTATTGTACTTAGATGTTACTAAACTAACAATTGATTTCCTCATTTTTAAAAATGTCTCTTCCAGGGTGTTTGTGACGCTTCTTTTCATGGGATTCAAAGCCATCCAGCTTTCGTCCGGCAATCACCTTCTTGATCCCGTTTTAGCTGTTTTAAATGAACAGCTTTCTGTGCTGGAAAATCGGAACAACAGCAGTCCGTTCGCCCTTTCTCACTTGGATTTACCCTTTGTCAACTGGCTGTTACTCTTCTGCTGCTGCTGTCTTGATAGGACAGCTTCAGCGAGCACCAAAGAGACGAAAGCAAGAGATCAACGATGGGATTTCATGCAGGGTGAATCGCTCCTGTCGCGAGATGGAGCCGCTGCTGGCGAACCCAAGAACGCTGGGGGATCGGCCGCCTCGCGCATCTACCGGCGTAAATTGCAAAAGAAATTGATGCAACAGCCGCACTACGGCGTCTCGTGGCCCAGCGGCGGCGTCCTCAGCGGCAGCAACAAGGCCAAATTCATCCTGGCCCATTCCAAACAAAAAGGTAAATGATAAAAATGCATTTGAAAATGACACAGTTTTAAACATTTGGATGTGTCACAGGAGGCGGATTTCCCATGGATTCTGGAGTTCAGATGAGACGAGCAGCCATGATGGACGAAGATATGGATTCGAATGGAACGGACGACAAGGAGGGAGGAAACGGCAATCGATCTATGCCTTCATCGTGCGGGCAGGCCATCTGTTCATCCAGCGGCGCTGCGCAAGTGGCCAAAAATCTCATTTCCTTCCTTTTGGTCATCGGCGCTTCCGGCGCTCACGAAGAGACTTTTCTGCTCACCTGCAAAGTCCTCGCCCGGCTCATCGGCGCCTCCCAAAACGGACTCCGGTTAGGCCACATCGCGGATGAGCAACAGCTAACGACGTTATTGCGTATGGCGGCATCTGCTAGTGGTCAACCGAGTCAAATGTGGCTCAATCACGCCATCTATTGCCTTCTGATTGATTATCTACGAGCCGGTTCGACGAACAACAAATCCAACCCGATTGCAAGCGGGGAGTCCGCTGGGGCATCCAAGAGCTGCTCGGTTAATTCGGTGTTCACGCACGGAGCCTCGGGATCGAGATACGATGATATCCTGCGATCCGTGTGCGCGGAGCCAGAGGCTGGTGGCAGCGGAAGTAACGGAGCTGCGAGTAGTCCGAGTAGTCATGGCAACAGCAGCCTGTCTCATATGCTTCCCCTGAAACCCAAAATGAAGATGGGCCAAGTCTCCAAGAAATTACCACCCATGACTGTGCCTCCCGAGCTGCTGGCCTACGAGCAGGCCAAACTGGCGGCCGAATCGCTGAAAGTCGACCAGCACGTCGACGACCTCCTGGAACTCTTTGAGAATCCCAATTCGGAATCGGTGCCGCCCGTCTTGAAGAAAGCCTGGCCGTCCATCTCGAGCGTCGA
Organism: Daphnia carinata; assembly: GCF_022539665.2. Classification (NCBI taxonomy): domain Eukaryota; kingdom Metazoa; phylum Arthropoda; class Branchiopoda; order Diplostraca; family Daphniidae; genus Daphnia; species Daphnia carinata. Next base: position 3,263,554 of record NC_081334.1, read on the forward strand.
GAATTTTAAATTTGTTAAATCAATTTCATGTAATTTATCAATTCAATTTGAATATTGCAGTGTAATGAAAAACCTGGCCGAATGCAAGAGCGGATTATCGGCTAGTGGTTATGGATCCACGGCAGGAATATTGACCTCTGAAGAGGCGACATCGTCGGGCGTCTGGGATCTGCGAGACGAATCGCGCAGCGACGGACCGTGGAAACACAAGAGCGACATCCTCAGCGACGCCTTTTTCGAGGCCGTTTTACAAGGGCTAACGTCTTCGTTCCACGACAATAAGAGGCGTCCATTACCCGAAGAGATTCCGGGTGACCCGATCAGCGCCCCGACCCAACCGGACCAAAGACTTTTGTCTTCCGCTTTTAATAATCTTTTTAGTTCAGCAAGTTATCTGAAGACCAAAACGGACATAATTGCCTCTCTGAAGCTGTGGGTGCTCCTCAACAGCGAAAATTACGGTTCGTCGCTGGACTCGGACGGAGCATCGGCCGCCATACCCAACAGCAATGGAGACTCGTCTGCTATTTTGCTGAACCCCGAAGCTATTCGCGGCGTGCTGGAAGTCTTGGCCAAAATTCCCATCCTCGACGTGGGAGACTGGACGGCCGTCTTGCGAAGTCTCACATGGTTATCGAGCCCTCGTTGGCTTTTGACCGAAACGGACCAACCCCAACATTCAATGGAAAATGAACCTTCACGATCCGAAGAGCTGGCCGATCAGATGTGCGCTGGAACAGTCATCCGCAACCAGCACCTGACGGCCATCCTCTACAATTTCATCAGCGGCCAAGGATTGGTACCTTACTCTCTTGGTGACAAACAGCTGGTGGGCCCTTCCATCATTTCCACGCTGGGCGACGTCCTGTCCTGCCTGAAAGTGTGGTGTAATACTGCGCTAGTAGGCAGCGTGCTCGGCTCTCAATTGCGCAGTTCCCTTTTCGAACTGTTTCTCGAACTGGCAGTGCCACCTCGTGGCCCCATATTTCGCGGAATCGGTCCGCTGGATGCCCAAATTTGCTTCGTCGAAGCTCTTCTCAAACTCGGCGTTCAAGGACTGGATAAATCTTTATCGATCAGAGTCATTCAAGCTGTTGGTAAGGATATATCTTGTTGTGTTTTGAGTTAACGTCTTTAATTTTCATTTTTTACGTCACAGTGAGCCTCAGTCAAATGTTTTTGAGCCGTTCGCGAGGTTTGTCTTGCATCGACAGCAGCAGTCAACTTTCCGAAGATGATCGAATCTGTTTCAGTGGGTTGCACACCGCCTCCGCAATGGGCGGTCCGCTAGGTGGCAGTGGTAATAACAATGGCAGAGCATCGGCAATCACTCCTTCAGTGCTGTTGACACTCAGCCTCCAACTGGCCATCCGGCTGGTGTCGTTTGCTGAATATGGGCCGTCTTTGAACTTGGCCGATAATGTGCTGTCGACGCGTCCGCTCATGCACGAACTGCTGGACGCGGCAAACTACTGCCAGGCTTCTTCCTTTGCGTCCAGTTTGGGCGCAACAGCCCTTGGCGATTTTGATGTGGCGTTCAATAATTTGCATACGGTGGCCGATTTCACGCTGGAGCTACTTCATCAGATCGCCATCAAAACTTCGGATGTCAAACTCATGTTCTATCGGCTCATCGAATACATGAAGCCTGACGTGGCAACGCCGTTTTTGCCCAATCAAGGATGTAGCGATCTCTCTGAACCTTTGCTCATCTTCATGCTGTACGTTTTGAAAACGAAAGAAAATGTGGACATCTTCCATCAAGTCGAAGGATTTAAGGTGATCACATCAGTTGTCCAGCCATGAACGAATTAATCATATAATTTAATTTTTAAATGATTGTGTTGCAGGAAGTTTGCCTGGCTTTATCTCGAACACCTGTCCAGCTCTTTAACTCCCACAATCGTCTGGTCAGTAACGTTTTATCGTACGTGAGTCAGACGACGGCCACCAGTGGCCAAGGAGCCAATCGAACGCGGCTGAGCTCACGTCAGGCGCGCAGTGGAGGCGCATCGATATTTCCCGGTGCCGCTTCGTCATCATCGGCTAATGCTGGAATCCTTCAGAACAGCTACGTGGACGCTACATCATCGCTCGGACCTCTGGCCGTCTTTCGGCGGAGTTGCCTACGGTTAGACGACGACGATGAGTACGGCCTCCTGAATCTGGCACCGCTGTCCACGATTAGCTGTAGCCATCCAAGTGCCCAACCGGCAGATGTTCTGCTTCATCCCAATCCGCCCCACCGAAGGGCACGCAGTCCGTCGTGGGCGCATCATTTCTATCCAGCCGAACAGTATATCGAATTGACTATCACCTTACCTTGCCCGGTTCTCGTCAAAGAGATCCAACTTCATCCGCATTTAACGTCCTTAGCCAGTAAGTTTTTAATTGTTATTTATTTTTTTCCGCAATTATTAATCTTTTATGTATTCAATTTTGACAGCTTGCCCGTCTGCTGTCGGCGTGGAAATGTCGCCCGAAGGCAGCAGCCAACTCTACCCGGTCGGTGCCGTCTTGTCCGCCACTGGACTGACGACGATCGCCTTCAAACTGGAATCGCCCCAAGTGGCCGCTTTGCTCCTCTTGCGCCTCTACAAACCGCGCGACTCGTCCAACATCGGCCTGGCTCAAATTCGCATCCTCGGCAGCTTAGCATTACCTTCTTCGGACCAGTCATTGGGGCCTGGCTCGATGGCCGGCCAACACCAACCTGGACTAACGTGGCTCTGCATTTTACACCATTGTTTGTCGGTGGCTGAGAAATCAGAGAACACCGATCTGATGTACTCACTCCGCCAAACGGCCGGTAGCCTGGAACGTCCAGGGATGGTGGAGCGCTGCTGCGGGTTGTTGAACGCCCATTTCACTTCGCCGAGAGCTGGAATCTTGGCCGACGTTGTCCAAATGGCTTCCGACATTTTACTTCACCTCGGCCGGCATTCCAGCGCCCTGGCCCATCAATTTATCCGTTTGCAATTGCAAGGAATCACCTCGCTTATTACTCGGTTGCACGCCACCTGTTGCCAACGTCTTGTACGAATTATGCAGCGCTGAAAATGAAAGTATCGCTACGTTCGCTACACCACCGGGAGGATCTGGACAAGCTTTGCTTTTCCAATGGCTTCATCGAGCTGCTGACCAGGGATCGTTATCCCAGGCCGTGTCTACTTCCATGGTCCATTGCGCCGCCGCCGTCCTCTGGCACAGTCCCTGCTCCATGGAGAAAATCATCAATTACGATTTTGCCAAGTAAAAGACAACGTAAAACGTTAACCTAATTGTTTATTGATTTGATGAGCGTTTTGTCTTAGGTCCCTTTTTGATTGGACGAGAACGATTCATAGTTCAGAGCTGAAAATTGCTGTTGATTTTGCACTGTGTTCAGTATGCCGGCATTACCCCGATATTTTCACTTCGTTGCTCTCTTCTGTCACAAGCGCGGGTTCATCTTCTCCATCTTCGCTTAACTCTGTTCTCCAATCGAAACCCTTGATGGAAACATTAGGCAGAGCGGCCCAGTCTGAACCGGCCCTAGACAAACTGGTCCAATCCGGCCTCCTGAATTACGTTTCCCTGACTATCACTGGTAAATCAATTAGAATTTAAAATTTTTTTTTGCAGTACATTTTCATTTCTTTTTCTCATTATAGAATACTGTCACTGTCTTTTGAAACGCCAAGAGGCCATACCGGCCGATTTAATCGAGCGTGTAGCAGTGGCATTTGAATTTTGGACGCTCTTGTGTGAAGAATGGGGTTCGGGAGCCAGCCGGGATGTCCTTGCAGCCTATCTAGCAGACAAATCGCTATTGCAAATGCTTTTACAAGCACTTTGTAGTAGCAGTTCGGCCGATGGCCAAGCCAATCGTTTGCAAACGAGTAGAATCGAAGACGCGGCCGTAGCCTTTTTCCGCCAATTTTGCTGGGCCCATCGTGATAATTCACGACGTTTCGCTGAAATCCTTCTCGGTGTTCTTCAACCTGTCGGTAAATGTCCCATCTTAAGGTCTTTCACGTTGAATATTAATCAATACTGTCCGTTTTGATCGCAGGTTCGTCGTGTAAATTGTTGACGGGATTCACGCGACGTCTTCTGCTCCAGTTGTTGCTGGAATCGGAGAAGATCTACGTTTACGTGACGTCAGAATCCGGCCAATGTGGGCTACCCGTCAGTGCCGGTTCGTTGTCGTCCGCGACGATTGCCGAGCCTCGCCATCCGGCTTTTAATCATGGCAAAAAGCACAAATTGCTTTATGTCAGTGCGGAAATCACGTGTGGAGATTTTACCAAACTTTTGACAGGTTTATACTATTTGAAAATTGAAAATGTTTGTTAGAATTAACCCTATTTATTTAAACTAGACTGCGTGAATGTGCCAATGCCCGTCTTAAACTGCCAGGACATTAAAACGGCCCTGAATTTAACCAGCAAACGACCAACTGTTGATCGTTTGCCAACGTCCGATGCAGATAAAAAAGCAAAGCAATCCGCAATGGATTCGGAAGACCAACAGAGGGCAGCTTTATCTCAAATACTACAAAACCAGCATTATTTGGACCTTATCGACCATCCCAATGTGCCTCTGCCTGACACCTGGACGCTTTCACAGGCGCTCAGCTATCAGCGCCAGCACAATCCGGCCTCTAGAGGAGCTCTCTGCTTGCGCTTGAACACGGAACTGGACTCGTTTCAATCGTCTTCGTCCGCAACGACATCTATTGAGCAACATATCCAACCGTTGACGACTCTCCTGGAAGAATTCGCCGACCTTGGCGGCCTGGCCGTTTTATCGCAACACTTGCCCATGCTGTTGTGCGCGTCGACATCTACCACATCATCCGTAGCTTTTGAGAGTGTTACGCTGTCTCTGAAAGGAGGAAATTCAAGCGGAGCTCAGATGTCATCTCAACCGTCGATGACCAATCCCGGCCCGTCTCATTTGTCCAGCAATGTCAACGGTGTAACATCGGAGACGATCGATTCGTGGGTTAAGTTAGACGGCGGCTCTGACGATATGGACGAAGAAATGGATGAGATTTTGATGCCTTCCGGTTACTTTCCTCCGCCCACTCCGCAGTACATGAACGCCAAACGGAGCAAAAGTGCCGGCCAGTCGCTGCCCACCACCTGCGCCCTTCCGCTCCACAGTCTGGCGGCCTTCAGCCTCTTTCTCAGCATGCCACTCTACACCGAGGCCGTCCTCCAAGATCGTCGCAGAGCTCAAATGCTTCTTCGTTTGGCTCTTGGAGTCTCCGATGATGGCCAAGGAGGTTAAATTGCGATTTGCTTCATAATTTTTTGTCCTATTTAACAAACATCTTTTTTTTATTGGACAGGCAATATCCTAAACTCTTCGGATGCAGCACTTTTCCCTGTTTTGCCGTTCGTCCTTTTACAGCAAGTGCTGGACAAGCATCCGCTGGATAGCGAAAAGGGAGCTGTTATCCGACAGCAAGCTGTTGATATGGGCGTCCTACAATTGCTGTTGGCATGTTTGGCTGTTTTTACCCAACAAGTGACATCGGCAAATGTCGCGATTCCATGTAAGAACACATTCATTAACAACGTGCATGATCCTTTTGAGTTGTTACTAATTTTATTTTAATTGTTTTTGAACATTATTCAGCTTTGAACGTGCAGTTTGTTGTGGGCACTCCCAATGGATGCAGTTCGAGTGCACCGGTTAAGAATGAATCAACCAACAATGATGCCAATCCTGCTGCAGCTACTCAGGCCGGTTCGGCCCTAGGTGCTGTTACATCGCAATCTCAGCTACAACAACAGCAATACTGGGCAAAAGGAACTGGCTTTGGCACGGGTTCAACAGCACAAACGTGGGATCTTGACGGTGCCATGCAACGCCAGAGGCAACAGGAGGAACAAGCCACTTGCTTATTGCATACCTTAGCCGCCTACGTTCATCCTAGCTGTACCCCAGCAGCTGTTACGCAACCTGGATGTACCAGATCGCAAATTCTTCCGACAGAACTCCTTAACATTGTCTTGTCATCGCATTTAGTGGCCGCTATTTGCTCTTATCTCCGCAATGATTCTGGTGATTTCAGTTTTCTTCTTCGTTTAGATTTCGTACTGTTCATGTGACATTATGTTTCTTTTTTTTTAGTGATGGATATGGCGCGGCACGTGCCGCTGTACAAAGCCGTTTTGTTGCTTCTTCGCTCTATCGCGGCTTGCCCGAAACTAGTGCCTCTCTTATTACCTTCGTCTTTAGGGAACAATAAGGGCAGTACGTCGACAAACGGAAGCAGTCAATCCATCCATTCACTTTTGCGAAAGTTGAAGAATTACGTTTCCAGCTACACCGCACGTTTAGCGTAAGTTCTTTTTAAAAATTTCCGTTTATAATTATAAGGTACTGAAAATAAATTATCCTGATAGCTCGGTTCAAAATCGAACGACCAGCACTCAAGAAGATTCAGATTCTGAAGAAGGCATCGCTGATTTATCCAAAGACATATGCGAAACGTGGGCTATTGTGAAGGTGAATTCTTTTACTAAAGACATTTGAGCTGTGTTATAAAACATGTTAATTTATGCAGGAGGTAGTGTTAGATCATTCTGGAGGCGACGAAATAGATGGCCAAGACAGCAAAACGTCTGACCAGTCAAAATCATCTATTGGCCGATCTTTTCTTTCAACGGACTTGATTCAGAGCCGGTCGCCTGAAAAACTTTATTGCGATGTGATGCAACCATCGCAATTTGGTAATATTTAATAAATAATAAACTCATTAAAAAAAAAACTCATTTTATTAAACTGTTTTCAGACTCGTACGAACTGCTTGTGGAGAGCCCTGACACAGTCATGGGTAGCCGTTTCACCGTCGCTTATCACTTTGAGAACGCAGTCAAAGCTGCAGGAGAACGATGCCATCCGAATCGGATGAAACGCTTAGCACAAGAGGTTGCCACTCTTACCACATCTCTACCGCTTTCGCTCAGTTCATCTGTGTTTGTACGATGCGACACGGATCGATTAGATATCATGAAGGTAAAACACGTTACTCTCGTTGTTGTTGACAGTTTCATCTAAACGCGTTCTAGGTTTTGATTACCGGTCCAAGTGACACACCTTATGGAAATGGATGCTTTGAATTCGACGTCTATTTCCCGCCGGACTATCCGCAGTCTCCCATGCAAGTGCATTTGGCCACGACTGGGAGGCACACGGTCCGTTTCAACCCTAACCTTTACAACGATGGTAAAGTTTGCCTGTCGGTGTTGAACACGTGGCACGGACGACCGGAAGAGAAATGGAACCCACACACGTCGAGCCTCCTCCAAGTCCTCGTATCCATTCAATCATTGATTCTCGTGTCGGAGCCGTACTTCAACGAGCCTGGCTATGAAAGGTCACGAGGCACGCCGTCAGGAAACCAAAACTCACGTGACTATGACGTCAATATAAGACAGGCCACTGTCAAGTGGGCGATGTTGGAACAGATTCGCAATCCAGCTGCATGTTTTAAACAGGTTGGGTGCAATTGATTCAACTGTTTGCAGAGGCTTATTAATCTTAAATGGTGATGGTTGTACCAACAGGTGACTCACGCTCATTTTTGGCTCAAACGTCAAGAAATTGAAAAGCAGTGCGAAGAATGGATTGCCGAGATGGAGAAGCAAGTGGAAAGCGATCCCAATGGCGCAAGAGCCGTTGCTGCGGGTTTGACCGCCCTTAAGGTGCGTTGCAATCCAGTTTTAATTAACTATTATGCGCCTTCCTGTATGTGTTTTGTATTTTTTACAGCGCCATTATGGTCAATTGAAGGAAGAATTAGCTCGACTAAGCCCACCTCCGTGTTTGGCCAGTATTCTACAACCGGAAGTGCCCATGGAAGAAGATGAAGAAGAGAAACCGTTGAAAACATCGCCACTGCCCAGTGAAGAGTTTGCCATCGCCTACGAAGAAGAGGAAGGCGAAGAAGAGGAGGAAGAAGATGAAGACGAGGAAGAATTGGAAGAAGAAGACGAGGAGGAAGTCTCTGGCCAGTTGCTGAATGCGGGTAAAGAAGAAGAAGACGCCGAAGGTGAAGTTGGCAACGATTTGGAGGAGCTGAAGGAGATGATGTTCTCCAACGTCGACTCTGACGTGCCACTCTCGTGGAAAGAAGACTTGGAGGACAGCGAGGCCGAAATGGACAATTTCGTCTCTCAGTTTACTATCTAATTCGAAATTTTTTGTTTTTGTTTATCTCCTGGTTCTGAAATGATTGAACAAGCTTACGTCCAGAGCATGCCCTTGCACACCGTCATCTTACAGAATAACTGTTGAGTATGTTTATTTTGCAACTGAACTTTTTTTTTCATTTTTCTGAGGGTTATCGAAATTCTTTTTTTTTTTTTTAACTATTTTAAGACTACCTTTCTTCCCTCTTCATTTGATGAACATTTTTGTCTTTTTTTTTTTCACGCTCGCCTACTTCATTTGGAGCCCTGATTTCTATTATCATATGGAGATAAACTAATATGTATCTATCAAGTGTTTAATGGCTGTCACTTTGTGAAATAAAGCAATTATGCAAAATCCCCTTTTTCATTTCGTTATAGGCCAACTAGAACTGGAGAAGATGCGAAGCACCGCGTTTACAATATGAATTATTATACCTGCTTGTTGATGCAATATTCCATACACTAGCGTATGTGAGCAGCAAATGGAGGTTGACAACAGCCTTGGGCATTTCAAGTTTTCAACGGCAATTTATCTCACGAATCCACAGGATCGATGCCGTCCACGTCTCCGCTCTTCCTCCAATCAGAATTAGCGTAAACAAGTCCATCGATTTCCACCGCAATGCCACAAACAACAGCTCCGTCCCCGTGAAGTTTGCTCGTTACGCTGTGACCTCTTGTCATCATGTCGCTGACAATCCTCTAGCAAAGAAAAAATAATTTAGCTTATTTGCAATGAATGTGAGACATAATAATGGAAACATACGGCTGGGAAACCCTTTTCGTATTCCAAGGACATGGGGAACAGCTGGTGGTGCATCCTTTTACTGTCTATGGCTTCTTTGATTGTTTCCCCAAACCACAGGTTTCGTATAATTGACTAGAAAAATTTGAAAAGATTGAATAAGATTAAAGATTTCTTTCTATTACTTTAGGATTATCTGATTACGTAGGCGGTTGCGGTAGTAATTTTCGTGCCACCAGCACCTCCAATAACCAAACGGACTCGCCCAGTTGTTGAATTGACGATCACTGTGGGCGTCATAGATGACATGGGCCTCTTTCCAGGTTTAATGAAATTTGCAGGACTCGGAGGCAATCCAAAGTAATTGATTACGTTGGGCGAGGAAAAGTCGTCCATTTGGTCGTTCATCAGGATCCCAGTTTGCTCCGAGATCCAACCAGCACCGAACCTACGTCAGGCAAGCAACAAATCAAAAACAAGGTCTTCTAGATGTTGGTCTTCTGTTACACCATTACGTACTTAAGGTTGACAGTTGATGTAAGAGCAACAGCCATTCCATTACCATCCAGAACGGAAATATGCGAGGTGCCATGGTCGTCAGGACTATACGTAACTGCTCCATAGGATCCTGGATCGTTCGATGTGAATAAATCACTGATTTTTGCCCACGTCTCCGCAGCCATGGCTTCTGAGGACAAGTTTCCAGTCAACTAGGAAAACTGACTGGTTATTCTATGAAAAGCTTAAGGGCTTTAGAATTTTCTCACCTCATGCACTTCGGGAACGAAATGAGGATCAGCCAATTTGGTTCGCTGGGCATAAGCGTGTTTGTAAGCTTCTGCAATCCGGTGGTAATTAATGAGATGTTGCGAGGTTTTGCCTACATTTTCCCCAGCTAAATTGCCATCTAAAATGTTCAACATGAAGGCTGTTAAAACTCCTGATCCAGGTGGAGGCATGGAGTACAATGTTATGTTATTGTTAAATTCCACTTTGATGGGATCCATCCATTCGGGGCTAAATTTAAATAGTTAGAAATCCATTGTTACATTTGATTTACGCTAACGGGAACTCTAACCGGTATCGTATTAAATCCTCTTTCGTGATGATTCCGCCCCTTTTTTGAATATCTTCCACTAGTTTATGGCCCACTGTTCCATTATAAAAAATGTCGATACCATAGTGGGCAATGGCTCTCAGCGTGTGGGCAAGACGTGAATTCTTCACTATGTCTCCATATCGTTTCAATTTGCCAGATTTTTCGTTCACAAAGATTCTGTTTCAACGTACACAATGACTTATATCGTACGATGTAATCACATTAATTGAAATTACCGCATGGAAGGCTCGGCTTCGATTAAATTCTGAAATTCTTTCAATGAATTTTCCAGGTGTCTATTAACTGGAATTCCTTTTTCAATTAGTTCGGCAGTCGGTAGAATCAGACGAGACCATGGCAGTTTTGCGTATTGCTGATATGCTGCCCAATATCCAGCCAGTTCACCGGGCACTGCCACAGCCAAACCGCCTGCACAAACATACTTTAAATTTATTGATCGTGTGTTAGTGGAAATAACTGAAATGCAGACCTCGTTGTGAAATGGAAGAATTCCCTTTGAACATATCTTCGTGAGCACTGATGGGTGCTACTTCTCGAGCATTAAGACATCGAGTTTGTCGCTCAACTGGATCGTAGATAGTCATAAAGAATCCACCTCCAATTCCGGCGCTCTGCGGATTTACTGCTCCTATGCAAAACACTGTAGCAATCGCCGCATCTACTGCATTTCCTCCGTCCGCCAAAACGTCACTGCACACGAATCAAATGAAATGAAGCATAAATTTAATATTAATGCATTGTTGCGTGAAATGTAAAATGAAAAATACCGTCCTATTGTTGAACAGGGGACGCCATCCGAACTGACAGCCGCCGTTTTGTATTTGCCAAGACGGGACGTTGATGGAGGTGAAAAATGTTTGCCTGTAGAGTGAAGTGCAATTTTACAAAGCATTGAACACTGTTCCAATGTTAAACATATAAAAATTTTAACGTACCCGAATTACCCCAAGCATGAATGATAAACGTAAACAGCACAAGAAGAGCAACGTGCTGTTTGAGTAGTAAAACTTAGTTTTTTTTTTAGGAGCCATTCAATATAGAAAAAGAACTTTTTACCTTTCGCGAGAAACCTTTCATTTTCCTTCGTGTCCCACGCTTATTCCCGTGAAACTCCCAAGGTGTTTGAAATCCAGAAATTTGTATAGGTCGATCTCGGGCTGAACACTTCTTTCTTTTCTTGACGTTTTAATATTTCCTGTAGGAAGTAACAAACAGGAAAAGCAATGAAGAACTATAAATCACTGAAGGCTTGGCACTGTCCTATCAATCCGTAAACGAATAGATTGGATATACAGCCCGAAACGACGTTTTTGTCTAAGATTGCATTGAATCGTGTGTACCACCGGTGGCCACCATTTAATGAACAGATGTTGCACGTAAATGAGGAAAAGCTTCGGTGGCATCTGGGTGAAATGACGTGAGAATATCTTCCGAGTTTAGCAAGGAATAGAAACAGCGACGTCTAGAAAGAGTTGCATAAGTTGAAAACTTTTGAGAATATGCGAAGTTCGTTGAATTGAATGTTACGAGGGTTTCTGTTCTTTGTAACTGTGCCCTTTGTGTAATCCAATGGGATCGATAGAATGCGAAATAGACTCGACCTCTTGATAAGGTACGCCATTTAGTGGTTACGTCCACAATAGGGAAACATGGTAAGTAAGACCTTCCTGAGATTTCCAAGTTGAAAGGTATCACTTACGACATGCGTTGCATCATTTCGAAAGAATAATAAACTATTTAAAGGATTACTTTTCATTTTTGTTGTTGATATCATTATATCATCCACTTAAGCGTTTTAAATAAACCTTAAATTCGTAGAAAAATGATTTTTGGACTGGCTAAAATAAATTGAAACGACACCAAGTGGTGGAAAACAATAGAAGTAAATCATGGCCATTTTATCACACCCTTTCCTTCTAGAATCTTCGGGTACGAGGGTAGGGTAATCTTTAGGTTGCCAAATCGTTTGGCCAAGAGAAGGCTATAACGCTTAATCTCATTGGTTGGAAGCATTGCATGACTCCATTACTGAGGACACACACGTGGCGGGCTGTTCTGTCCGAGACCTGCCAGTATCTTTTGATTTTTCAAGACGTTCATTTGAGAACTGTGCTCGTTTTGCAAGCAATTATTGTTTGATTCTGATGTACTGAATCATTGCAATGTTTCATGAACTTCCTTTTGCTTATTTTATGGAAATTCTGAGTCACAAAAAACTGGATCTTTCTTGGCGAATGCGATGGGCGCCACGTCGCACGAGCCTATTCTGGTATGCTGTTCTATTTTCGCGGGTTGCGAGTGTGTGATGACTCAAATCACTTGATGATTGTAAAATGTACTAGAAACCTTCTTTCTCGTGGTGTACAACGTGATGTGAGATTTCCTATGAATGAATCAAAGGAAAGTGCCAGCACCATTATTCGACGGGGCTGCGTACGAACATTTATTATTCAGAATGCAGTTTCTCCCATTGTTCGTTCATCTTGGTCTGTGGTTCGTTCTCGATATTTCAGTGATTTTTTCTCCTTGCGAATTTGTTGGCCGAGTCTCGAACAGGTAAGCTTTTTACGAGTATCGTGTCGTAAATTAAATTAACGTGCGTTATTGATCGCATATTAAGTTTGTTGGTTGCACACAATCAGCGACTTTTTTGTTGTTGTCAATTGACAGTCTGCTTACCAATCGTTATTTTCGAGTTTCTCTTTTTAATTTATACTTTATTTTGGCAGGTGGAAATCGTTACCAGAAAGTTGTTTCGTTAGCTAACTATTGCCGAGCGTTTCGTCATGCTCCACGAATGGCGGATGTAGGTAAGTCAAAGAACCTTTGCTTTTTAGTGTATAATGAGTTGGTACAAAACGCGGTTACAACTTGAAAGTACGTTGCTTTTTCTCCCAGCGTTTGGTTAAATCAAATCAGTAGTACGAATTTGAATGTGTGTAATAGCGGAATGGCGTTCTATCATTACAAAGATCTATGGAGGAACATTTGAAGACGATAGGCAAGTTAGGGACCGCCAGGTGAACAACGTGGGTGGTCGGATAGGTGACGATGCGGATTTGCTGGAAAAACTGGAATAATTTTCTCGTAATGGGTGGCTGTTTCTTTTGCAAAGATTGACAATATTCCATCCGGTGAAAGAGATGAATGAATGCTATTTCCATCCAATCCCATAGGTATCGCGATACGCCCTTCGAATCTTTTATTTAGGGAAAAAAACAAGAAACAAAAAGCATTAAATACTAAAACTGAAGTAACTTGAGCCTTCATCATCATTGAAATTTCCACCGCTAGATGTCTAAAACTTTTTGTTTTGCTTTTTTTTTTTCCTATTTATCTATTTTTTTTTTTCTTTTTACTTCTTTGTGGCAAGAACTGTAAGGGGATTAATGTCTGCCACATTCGAAATTGCCAACGTAACATGTAATAAAGAAACGCACCGTAAAGAACCCCCATGGAGACAAACTAGACAGGAAAACGGGGAAATCTACTTTTGGGCGTGAAAAAACATCCAGTCCAAATTCCTTTTAAATAACGTCTACCACGGGATGGGGGGGGGATACTCTGCACGCAACCGGAGTACGATATAAGAGCCAATGCGTGAAAGAAAAAAATGTCTTACCTTCTGCTGATGTATCCGTCGTCTTCCATTTGTTCGTCGTGACCGGCGTGAATGATGAGATCCCCCTCTCGTGTCATAAACACCTTGATACCAGTAGATCCGAATGGCGCCACGTTCACTTGCAGCTAATTAATCAACAAATATCATTGAGCTCCGCCAGATTATTCACTACAACCACCATCCTTATTTGTTTAAAAAAAAAAACAGGCACTTGACGTACACACGAAGGGTCGCAAATAATCGATAAGAACAATAGAGATGGAAGCAAGAATTCAATTACAACTATGTGTTTAGGACAGTTAAGTCGACAAATAAAACCGTCCGCAGGTTTGCAGTTGGGATTTTTTTTTTTTTTTTTTTTTAGAACACGCAGACAAAAGAAAAATAGTTGTAGAAAAACGTGAAATTACCTTGAAGACGTTGCCTTCCTTGTGCCACCTCATCGCGTTGTTGTGTGGGCCTTGTTAAGCACAAAGAGGCTGAGCAATCGACCAGCCTACGTTCGATATATACCTGCAGGTTATTTCTGGGGATCGATTGGGGCTGAAAATTCTCCTTCGGGTCGATATGGGCGAGGACACTGTCCTATTACAAGCGCCAAACGTCTTGAGCTCTTCTGATTGCTTTGCCCTAGTGCACTCTCTCTCCCTCCTTTTTTTTTTTTTTTTTTGAGCTCTCCCACTGCGTCTAATAATTGCTGCACCACCTTTTTTTTTAGCTGTGTGTGTGTGTGTGTGTGTGTGTGTGTAGCACGGGCGTTTTCGAAAATGGCCGGTCCGAAGTTGATTGAGACGGCACGATCAATAACAGCTGCCGACTTTCTCTTTGGACCCTCGTTGTTTTGTTCCCCTTTTGTCAAACACACGAGGGCGTTTGAGGGCAAAAACGATGCGATTCTTTGCCGACGTTTCTATTTCTGATCTCTTTTTGAATTGCTAGAAATTGATGGTTGGACGTAGGTGTTTTGCCCAATCGTCTGTTTGACGTTGCCGCTGTCAATTTCTATGAAATTCTCGTTTGACCGACCACTTGTTGCATCCTTTCGATTGATTACGCTTGCACGGCGAGGCAGGACTCTGTATGACATTTGTAACGTGTATTTAACGTACGCGTTAGATCGCTCATCGTAAATAAGCTAATTCCAGGTTGCCATTTTTCCAATTATAGCTTTGTTTTGTTTTTCGCACAGCCTTTGAGCCCATCCAGCTTATTGTACTCAATGAAGATGATATTTTTCTTTCACAATTACCCAATGATCCTTGCATCCGAACATTCAACAGTTCTTCAACAATGGCGGGAGGGGCGGGGGGAGGTATTACAATCTTGTTTTTCTTTTTTTTTTTTTTCGAATAGTGTTTTGTTTTTCTGAATGAAAAGATCAGCATAATCTCGCGCTTACCATAACACAGGGCTTGTATGCTACGAATATGGCAAACAACTGTTGTTGTGTGCGTCTGTGCACAAAGAGATGCTCTCCGTGTGCTAAAACGGGCTTATAGCGCAGGGATTTCTCTAAATAATCGTGGGTCTGAAACTCGCGTTGTTTTTGACGTCATCACCTGTTTTTGATGACAAAGTTTTCTTCGATTTTTGCATGCCTACGTGCGGCATTCCTATTTCGGCGCAAGGTTAAGAGCTATAAGGAATATATATATCTATATCTATATATACATATATATATAGATATCTTGGGAAAGCTTTAACTAAACAGATGAAAGAAAAAGGGGGGGGGAGGAGGAATGGTGGGATAAGCAGATTTGATGAAGAAAGTTGGTAAGAGTTCGACAGAGCGTGCAAATCAGGTAGAACGACGTTTGCCACAGTTCCATGCGCCCGAGAGGCAACAAGTGGAGCGTCATCAGCTTCTTTGAAAGGAGAACCGGAGTGCGAGGGAGGGGGGGGGGGGAAATGCTATACTTTTTATATTTAGTTTTTTTTTATTTTTTTTATTTGTCATAAAAGACTATATTTGGTCGATTTATTTACCCCCATCCTCCTTTTTTTTTTTTTTTTTTTTTTTATGTTGGGGCCTGTTGAAGAAGTTTTCTCTTTCGTGAACAAGCAACAAAGAAAAGAGCGCTCGTCTTGATGGCTCTTTTTCTTCCGATGGCGGAATCGATATATTTTCACCGGGATCTTTGATGGGCTCTCCTAACTTAATCATAATCCCAACGTAATGGAAAAAGGATTTCTCTGTAATCTTTTAATATTTTTCTTTTTTTTTTTTTTTTGCTTCATCTCGTTTTCGTCCTCTTGCCTTTTGCGTGTATTTCAGTCGTTGCTATAGTGACCTCTACGTCTAGTATCAAACTAAGAAAGAAGAAAGGGAGGAAAAAAGTTTCTTTGATTTCTTTTAGCGACAGGCATTTTCAGTTTGATAAAGAATCAAATGATTCCACTCACAAGTTTGTCTATTCACGTCGATTGCTTAGATGAGTTTCGTCTCTCTTGTCAGCGAATGAATTTGCTATTTTTGGAACTGTAAATCGGAGCCAATCAGACGCCTCTAAATATTTTCATTTCATTTTTCTTTTCTCTTCAAAAAAAAAAAAAACAACAATGAAATTCAAACTCGTATTGAAGTGTCACACAATTATGATTTCTCCCTCTTCCGAGAAGCTTCCCACCCCCTTTTTTTTATGTGCTATCTATCCTCGTTACGTATTCTTTGGTTTCGCGTGATACAATCCAATTGAGAGTTTGTCTTTCAATGTACCACTTTTTTCTCTCTCTCTCTCTCTTTTGCTACTCACTTCGTAACCGGATCGATATGTAGACACTACGGATGTGAGGGTCTTTTTCTCGTCCATATTCATTCCCCCTTTTCTTTTGTGTTGTTTGTATGTACACACACAGAGACACGTAGATTTACCTCAGCAGATCTGACGCTGTCGAATAGGGCACGTATACACGTTCAAACAACTTGCCAATGTAAGCAGCATGTCAATCGATACGACATTGTGCGTATGCCGATTCACCTGTTTGATACGCTATCGTTTCGTACAGCGTTTTTCTTTTGTTTTATTTCACGAGTCCGCGATGCGAGCGGCTGCAGCGCGCAACTCTCGCATAGGGAAAATTTAAAAAAAAAAAAAGGCGGACTGGCAGAAACGGTTCGAAAAACAAAATACACACGGGAGCTCTCGTCGTCGATCTAGTCTATAAAGGAGAGTCGTGCGGCAGGTGCATCAGAGAACGGAAGGACGTCGAAGCGGCAGCAAGTCCCTCTCGGTCTCGTTCTTCGTACCCGTCTCGTGCGGATGCCATTTTTGTTTTTTGTTTTTTTTTTTTCGGGGCTTGTGCAAAAATGTCTACGACGTAATCAAAGAAAATAGGAAAACAATTTTCAGTTTGTGCTCAACTACTAGTGAGAGTGGACGCGTTATTCTGAAGTGCGTCGACACATTTTGTTTTTGTTTTTTTTCATTGTAGTACAAAGAAAACGAGAAACACTTTTGAAACAATCAACAGGTTACATATATACACTGTTCTTTGCCCCGAAACTCGCGGCCGTTCAAGTTCCAGGTAAAGCTTTCCTTTTTTTTTTTTATGCATTTTTTTTTTGTTGTTGTTGTTGAAAAAAGCTTGATGATGAGCAGGGAGGGGAGGGTTGAGTCTTGGGTTTTGATAGTTGATTGGATATTTTATTTTATTTTTTTTTCCCCTTTTCCTTTCTTATTTTGCGCAAAATTGCTTTTCTTTCGTCTCTTTGACGTTGCAAACGCTGCAATTGCGCTTGCAAGATCAAAGCCCCCTTTTCGAGTAGGTCCCGTCCGCAAGAAAACAGATACTCCCATCCCTCCACCCCTCCTGTGTGTGTGTGTGTGTGTGCGTCTCCTTTGTGATGAACGAATTTGATCTTGGATCCTTTAATGCCAGGAGAAAAAAAAAAAAAAAGCTACTTGGGGGTCGAGTTTCAAACTGAGAATATCCTCGTTCATACGGCCATCGATTGGTCGTAACCAGGTGTGGAGTGAGAGGTGGGGGTGGGGTGGGTGGAGAGAAAGCGGTAGCATTTTGCAAATGCACGAACGAACGCGTTTCTTTTTGCGAAGTGAAGCGATGAATTTCAGAACATTGCGATTGATGAGATTTAACGGGTGTGAAAACAGTTTGACATCCGTTAGTGCGGAATGGGTATTAAAACTACTTCCGAAAAACATGGTGGCGGTGGGCAAGGGTTGGGTGAGGTGATGGGATGGGATTAGTCCTTCTTAAAAAAAATATGGAGTTCTCGTGTCTGGAAACTGACTTATTCATTGCGAACGCTGCGATACGAGTTGACCGCCATTTGTGCTGCCGGTCTGTCGCCATTTAGGAACTCACGTGAGAATTGTGAACCATTTTGCTCCATTCATTTCCTGTTTTGCTGTCGCGATCTATTTTTTTTTTTTTCTTTTTCTGTTCGATACAATAATAATGGCAGTACAAATGGTTTTTAAGAGGAAGTTCTCTCTCTCTCTCTCTCTCACCTGCTAATCATTATTTAAAGAGGCTTGCCTGAGTGCACGTTGCCCTTCCGCTGGCTGTGCGAGGCGATAAAAAATGCAAATGGTGCAAACTGTTCTGAACTAGGTAAGAAAACGTCGTCGAGGAGGAAATCTGAGGGTGCGAGAAATCAGGTGGATGTGACGAACAAGCAAGAAAAAAAAAAAAAAAAAAAAAATTGTTTCGTTTATCCTCGGCGATCGAGACATTTACTGAACGCGGAGATGTTTAGTAGCCTCGTTATTTATTTATTTCCCTGCATTTCCTTATGGATGTTTGTGATTTTCCTTCTTAAATGTTTTATTTCGCGGCCTTTTTTTTTTTTTTTTTTTTTTTTTTTTTCTTCTTCTTTCCCCCCTTCTAGAGATTACAGTCCGACGTTGATTTTCGCCTATTGTTGCAAATCTGTTTAATGTTTCACATTGTATGCATTTTTTCTTTTTTTTTTTCAAGCTTTTTTAATCGTTAATAGCTACTGTGTTAGAGGTACCCCTATAGGGTCTGATTTGCATACAATGTTGAACGAATTTTTGTTGTTTGTTTTTTTTTTTTTTTGTGGAAAGGGGGGGGGAGAGAGAGAGAAGGGAGAGCTTGGCTGATGTGAAAGTATGTTGATTCAATAATGAAACGAGGACATGTCCTGCGTTCGAAAATCACGCAGGAGGATTCGCCATTTGAATCTGCAAACTCGACCATTTGCTTCGTTGACGTTGACGTGTGCGACTTTGAAAAGCACTTCTTCACTACCGTGGCGCTTCCTCCCCTATTTCTTATTTTATTTTATTTTTTTTATTTTTTTAGTGTCTACCTCTAAATAAATCAACGTCGTGATTTTATCACGAACGCATGCAAAAAATATGTAGGCCATTTTCTTCCTATTGGTTGGCAAACGCTCGCACAAAATTGTTCGCATAATTAGAACAAATCAGATGCGCCATTTCGATCTCTTTTTTGTTTTTATTTTTAGAGATTCACGTTTGACGTCGTCTCGTTCGAAACGAATCAAAGGCCATTAACAAGGTCGACGTGGATCGATGGTACTCGAAAAACGGTACCATTCAAATATCGATAGCATCTCGGCAGTTCCTCACATTTTATTTTCAAATCAAAGCCACGGATGTGTTTGATCCCCACACACAAAAAAAAAAGATGTTTTTTTTTTAAATGCTAATGATTCTAATTCGGTTCGTTCAATACCGTTCAATTAACCGGCTTGCAATTGATTATAAAAAAATACCCCTCCTCCCACACCCAACCTTTCCCCCCCCCCCCGCTTAATTAGATCTCTATGGTTTCTCGTTGTTGTTGACGATCGACATTCAATTGTCATGTGCAGCGTTTAGGATTCTCACGGCCAATCAAAAAAAAAAAAAAAAAAAAAAAAAGGGGGGGGGGAATTGATTAATTTATTTTTTATTTATTTTTTTATTTATTTTTTTTTTTTTTTTTTTAGGGCCGAACACATCTTATGCCGTGTATCAGCATGTTTTCGCGCTTTAAAGCGGATCGGAGCGGAGGCGGCGGCGGCATCGGAAGTTACGGAAGTGGTAGCAACGGTGCCGGCGGTGGCGCTGGCGGTTCGTCCCTCTCGCAAAGTTTACTCGAAGGCAATGCCATCACGACTTTTTTCGAAATCGGCCGACAAACAGCCACGGCCGGACCGGGATACCTTTGGAAAGTTCACGACGCCTATCGTAAGAGCGATGGCAAAGTACGTATTTTATTATTTTATTTTATTTCCTAATGAAATTTCATTACTAATTTCAAAAAGAAAAAGATGGATGTCCTATTGTTTGCCTCGTATTCGTTTGTGCCTTGCGATGCATTATCATTCCTGTACAAGACGAGAAAGAGAGAGAAGGGTAATAGTTTTCTCGTGATTGATGCCGTCAAGTCAATTCGATTTAGAGTTTGCACACGGATCGTGTCTGGCTTCTTTTCATCCCAACCCCTTTTTGTAGCCGGAAGTTTAGCCTGTGGGCTGCGGTGGATGGTGTTGTGAAAGCCACCATCCAAAATAGAGGCGAGCCTGTTCAAATAGTCAAAAGCGAATCCGTGATAATGTCTCGATGACGTTCGTGTGTCCTTAGAAACAGGTTGGAAGTCGTCTGAATGATACTTGCATCGTGTTTCGGCGGGGCGGGGCGAACGTGCCCAATCCCATTGAAAGCATCCAAGGCAATTTTGCATATTCATTTTCGTTTCTCTTCTCAACGAAAACGACCCGTACAAAGAGTAGAATCATTTTGTGTTTCATTCTTTTTTTTTTTTCTTTTTTTTTTAAATCAAAACACGCTGCTCCGTGAATACTTTTCCATTTTTAGCAATTCATTTTTTTTTTTTTTTTTCGAAAGGGCGGGTTTAATTTTCTCATTTGCGTTCACGCGAAGCCAATCGATTCAATCTCCATTTCTCCGCCGTTCTTTTTCTGGCTGATTGCGTTTTTCTTTTTTTCTTTTTTTTTTTGCCCTATTGGAACCGAAACGCTAAAAATAACGTCAAAATGTGTGGCGTCGTCTATTTTTCTGGCCATTCATGTGATTGACTGGGGCATTAGTCGTGAGCGGAGCGTGAAATGAACACGGAAGAAAAAAGGTATACGCCCTTGGCCTACACACACTAGCACACAACGGGAGGGGGGGGTGAAACAAGTGCAGCTGTCGGTTGGATCGATACGGAAAAAAAAAAAAAAAAAAAAAGGGGGGGGGGAGAGCGGGATGCGTGAATAAATTAGACGGGCCCAAAAATGATATCTACTCTCTTTCTGGTTTTCTCACGAATTTTTCACCCGTTGGGCCTGAAACTGTCGAAATCAAAACAACGTGAGGAACTTGCAATTTTTTCTTTGCCCTTTAAAAAATCAAATTTTCTTTTTGTTGTTGACATTTTTGAGAGAAAGATCAAACAGTTAGGGCAAATGACGTCAAAAGTTAACTTTGTCAAGAAGCCCGCCCTAGCGGTGACGATTCACCCATCTGTTAATACGTTACTTGGGTAACACAAGTCTCGTTACAAGTCAAATAAAAAAAAAAAAAAAGAAAAAGAAAGAAATAAGAATTAGTTTTCTTTAAAGTACTTCTTTCGGTGTGGACGCAATATTTGAAGGATTGTTAACAATACCCTCCCCCCCCCCCCTTCCCTCCCGAAAAAAAAAAAGAATGTTATTGACGTGCGTGTACAGTTAGTCGAAAGGAAGGAGCCTGTTGGAATAATGGATTACACGGGTCGTTTGTTGCCGTCAATTAGCCGGACGCAACTGCATTGGATAGGTCACGTTAATTGCAACAAACGGGGTGGGGTGGGGGGTGGGGTAGGGTTTTGATTATTGTTGTTTTGTGCAAGTTTCGCTTTGATTTGTGATGTTGATGTGCATTATTATTATTATTATTATATATATATATTTTTTTAAATCGCAAATGTTAGGAAGCGTCCGTATTTCTATTTGATAAGCGGACGGCGGACAAGTTGCACAAGCCGCGCCGGAAGGAAACCATTTCCGAGATGTTGAGACACGGCGTCCGCCAATTGGAGCGCTGCCGCCACCCGCGGCTCCTTCACGTTTTGCACTCGGTCGAGGAGACGAGCGACACGCTGGCCTTCGCCACCGAGCCCGTTTCGACGTCGCTCGGCAACGTGCTCGCCGCCATCGAAGACGGCGCTGACGTTCAGCAACCGTCGGCCAGCAGCAACACGATAGCCGTTGCCGAAACGCACAACGGAAGTCGACGCAACAGCGCCCGGGACATCCGACCGAACGACGTTCAGTCCTTTCTGGATATTGAAATCAAATACGGCATTTATCAGGTAAAAACCGAGTACGTACCAAGTATTTCGGGGCGGGTGGGGTGAGGTAGTGGCTAATGGGCCAACTTTTGATAGTTCGAATCATTTTTTGTTGTTTTTTTTTCTTTGCTTGCCCTCCCTCGCTCTTTATTTCGGCGCAAATGGAGCGGAAATTCGACTCGAAATGAGGAAATCAATCGATCGATCGCATTTTTCATTCGATCGTCTTCTTAACGATGCAATTTGATTCGTACGGGAAAAAGGGACGAATTTTTGGACGCATGAGTTGAAAATGTTCCAGTTTTTTTGTTGGTTGGCGTATCGATTGATGTCGTTTCATCGTTGGAATTGTGAGAAATCATTCTCGCTTAACTGGAACATTTTCTTGATTTTTGTTTTGTAAAATGGGAAAAGAAAGAAAAAAACAAAAAAAAAAGAAGAAGTTTTTAACGAGATGATTGATGTTGTTTGCTGGGCTTACTAACGGCTTTGCTCGGTGAGATTGAGCCGTGCGATTTGTTGATCAATAATTCTTGTATTTGTCGGTCTCATCCAAATAGTTGATCGAGGCGCTGAGTTTCCTACACATGACGGCCCACCTGTTGCACCGAAACGTCTGCCCGGGCTCGGTCCTCGTGACGCGACGCGGCACCTGGAAACTAGCCGGCCTCGAATTCGCAGGTAATAATTCAAAGTCTATTTATTTATTTTATTTTTTTTTTTCCTTCTTTTATCTTATTTAATTCTTTTAAAAGGGAGAGATTCAGACTCTTTTCTCAACGTTGACGAATTGTTATTTTGCGACAGCTATTTTCTCGCGATGTTACAGAGTACAAACAGAAACAATTGTTTTTATTTTCGTTCTCGTGGGATGTCAATCTGCACGAGCAGCTACGCAAATTTCAAAAGCAAAAAAGCCAACAGCGAAAGGAAGTTGGGCAATAGAAAGAGAGGCCCCGTCAGTTGGTTAGGTTGAATTAAATCAGGCCCGGAACATCATTCGGGACGTGTACGAACATTTCCGAATTTGCGAGAGTGTGTCTGCATGGGTACCCACGTTCCTTGTTTTTTTTTTTTTTTTTTTTTTTTTTTGTTTTATTATTGTGAAAGGGAATAAGAAAGGAAACGTGGTTTTGATAGAACCGTATGTTTTAACGATGCAGTTTATTATTTTATATATATATATATAAATATTTCGCGATCGTAAAAGAATGGTGGGTGACGAGAGAAGAGGCAGTGTTAGATGACAAGAGTTTGGAATGAAATTTTGCTCCCATCCATTGATTGATTGATTGATTGATTTATTTATTTTGTTCGAAAGGAGAGGAAAAATTGAAACTAAGTTTTGCTTCCAACTTTGGTAGGAGAGATTATTTTTTATTTTTTTTTTTTTTTCTAAAGCAAAAGAAAAATGTAGATTTATAGACGGGGGTGCATTCTGAATTTTATTTAGTTTTCTTTTCTTTTTTTATCGGTTTGCTTATCAAATCCGTCGAGTTGGAACGAACGGGACAATGTCAAAAGATCCTGGTAGGTCCCCTTCAGTGGCTATGGCAACGGTCGCATGAGTTTCTCTATCGCGTTACACGCCCGCTCACGCGTTAACTCACATAGGGGCAAGTAGCGCGTGTAACTAATATGCTCTTTCATTTCTCTCTCTTGCTCTCTCTCTTTTTTTTTTTCTTCTTCTTCTTCTTCTTCTTCTTTCCTCTTTCAAATTTCCTAGTGCCAACTAAGAATTAAAAAAAAAAAAAATAAAACATGACAAATCAAATATGAAACGAGTTTAAACGGCTATCTGGCGACACGATTTGAAAAATCTTGTACGATGGTCGTTTCGAACGCAAACGGCCACCACGAGTTTGTTTGTGGGAGAGAGAGAGAGAGAGAGAGAGGGGGGGGTCCTTAACGGCCGTGTACCAGCGGCGTGCGGAAGAGATGCGGAGACGCCGAAAAAGAAATCAATAACTTACCTTGCCCACCTATATATGCGCAGCTGGTCCCGCTGATCTCGTTTATTTTTCTTATTTTTTCTTGTTTGCCTACATGGGCGACATGCAAGGCGAGATGTTTATCCTAGAGCTCTCTTTCACCAATCGATCTCGAGAAAAAAAAAAAAAAAAAGCTTTCCGTTTCCTTGGCATTTCTGTTGTTGTTTTCTTCTGCTTTCAACTTCCGTTCTTTATTGCGGAATTGTTCTATCGAGTCTTGTGCGTATCCGACAACGACAAAACTTTGGGTCCCGCTCCTCCTCCGCCTTCCGATCGTCAAAGTCGGTTGGAAAATGTTGGGACAAAAGATCGAAAACAAAAAAAAAAAACAATTCTATTTCGTGGCGATGGAATGGCTGATTATAGATGGCACTGCGTGAAGTTGAACGAGTTCGCTAAATGTCGGCTCTCTCTCTCTCTCGCTCTCTCCCCGCCTGCTATAAATAGTCTAGAGAAACTTTGTTGACTTGAGTTTGTATTTATAGACATTGTCGCGGCATGTGACGTCCACTTCCGTGTCGCCAACGTCCGGTGCGTTGCTGCTCGCATCCGTTCCTCGTAACGATGTTCAAACGGGACGAACGTCTCGTTTATGACTTTTGGGATTTATTGTTTTTAGAGAAGAAAAAAAAAATGAATGATTGTAGCTTTGTCGCAAAGAGTAATGTCTTCCCTAACAACGTAATCAATCTCGTAAGCGTAAGACTTCCCCTCCCCCTTTTTTTTTCCCTTATGAATACGCCAAAGCGCACGTTTAATCTCCGGTATGACGTCATCTTTTATGAATGATGTTATTGGGCTTTTTGCGCGATTGGACAGGGTCAATGTATTGGAAATGATTTTTTGTTTTGCCCCTACGCAGAACGGATGAACGAACAGGATGGATCCGAATCGCTGACCGTCCAGCGGTGGACGTCCCGGATCGCCAAGATGGCGCAACCCGATTTAGATTTCATTGGTAAGTCTATTCAAGTCATTCTCTCGATACAAATATTTCAATTTTTTCTTTCTTTTTTTTTTTGATTGCTTATTTTGATGAATTTGATTTTGTTAATTGAATTTGTTTAACGCGTAATCAAAAGATGATGTTTCTAATTCATTTTGTGGATGGACGAATGACGTAAACAGCACCGGAAGTTCAGTCGCAGTCGACAGTTAGCGCTGCCAGCGACATGTTCTCGCTGGGTTTGGTGGTGGCGGCCATCTTCAATCGGGGCCGGCCACTCATCCAGGCCAATCACAGCAATCCGAATTACACCAAGCAAATGGAAATGGTAAATCACATCGTAATGGATGATCCTTCGTTTAGAACACAAATCTTTTCACCTTCCAATCGAATCCGATCGGCATCATTTTTTTTTTGCTTGACCTCCTCCTGTAATTGGCAAGTTAAGCCGCTCGTCAAAAGAAAAAAAAGGGACAAGGAGCCGTTTTTCAAATCGATTAAGATCGACGCCATCCATCGGCGATCGATCAACGTCACCATCTAATTGAAACGGCGACGTTTCTAATTGAAACTAAAGAACTTTTCAATCCCCACTCTTTTCCTGGTTGACATTTGTTTTCTTCAATCTTTACATATTTTGTATGCAAACGTATTTTCCTTGTATTTTTCTTGTTTGTTTTTGTTTTTTTTTTCAGTTGAATGATCAACTGCGAAATGTGCTTCCATCTCTGCCGGTGGGTCTACAAGAAGCGCTGATTCGGCTATTGAGTCGTGACGCACGTAAACGGCCCAACGCTCAGCTCCTCTCGTCTATCAAATTCTTCAGGTAGATTCATTTGAATATTTTTTTTTTTGACGTTTTTTTTTTTTTTATTTTCTCTCGGGCCCCCACCGTTCTCTGATTGCAAACTATTTGAAAAAAAAAAAAAAATGGATGGATATATTGAAAGCTTGTCGCGAATATAAAAAAAAAAAAAGAAGAGAGCGAAAACGTGAAAGAGGATTTCTATCTTTTGCAATAATAAAAAATGAAATCATTCAATCGCCGTGAATGCGCAGCAGAAAGGAGAGATGCTCTTCTCTTTCCCCCCCCCCTCCCATCGCTCTTCTAATATGGAGTCTATACAAGATCCCGCAAATCGGATTACTAGGCGCAAGGACGGAGCGCGATCGAACGATGACTCTCGCTCCGATGCGTCCGAGGCGTTGCATTGGAAATATCTTACAAAGAAGAAGAAAAAAAAAAAATTGTGTGCAATTCCTTGTGACTTGCTTACACTATTTATTTCGTTTGGCTGACAAGAAAGAAAAAATTGCATTTTCATTTTTATTTTTGTATGTACACACACACACACACACACACAAAAAAAGCGATCCGGCCGTGCATGCGCTCCAATTCCTCGACGTCATCAACATGAAAGATCCCGGACAAAAGTCGCAGTTTTACCGCACCACTCTGAAAGATATCCTGCCATCGATTCCCAAGGTAAGAGGGCGAACCCAATTCAATAAAAAAAAAAAAATAAATAAGAGGCCATTAGTTTGATTGTTTCTCTTGACTGTTATTAATAAGATTGGCATTTCATCGATCGTGTCCTTTTTTATTTGTCTCAAAACAGAAACTTTGGTTCCAACACGTCTGGCCCAGCCTCCAGCAAGAGCTGAGAACGCAGGAGGTTTTGGCGGCGGCCCTCCAACCCATTTTGCTCATGATCCAGGAGATCTCGCCCGACGAGTACCAACTGCACATCATGCCTACCATCAGGTTGTTTGTTATTATTATTTGTGTTTGTTTTGAACGCTAATGAATGCGTTGTATGAAATTGTTGAAACTTAACCATCAACAAAAACCCAACAGACAGATCCTCGGCGTTCCCAAATCGATCCAGGCCAGCGTGACGCTTCTGGAGAACTTGCACATCATCGTGGAAAAGACGCCGGTAGAGGATCTGCAGGCTGAAATCTTTCCCATGCTCTTCTCGTCTTACGAGTCGACCACTTTACAAGTCCAGGTAAATATTTGCATATGTTCACTTATTTTCTTTTTTGTTCCAGAAAGAAAAAAAGAATGGCCACGATGCACTTTAGTGTACCCGCAGGGAAAGGGATCCATTTCTTGTGGCTTTATTTTATTTTTTTTTATTTATTCTGGCGATGGGGTTAGCAGTTGGTACGATCGATCTCACCCTATAGAAGGAGCTTGTTGAGTTCCAGTTTCGAAAAACAACTGACGCTGAGACAACGGCCAGGGAAATGATTCCCCAGGTTGTCGGATATTTAAAAAAAAAAAAAAAAAGATCATGTCAAAAAGCATTTTTTTTTTTTTTTTTTTTAAAGAAGTGAATCTCTATTGCATTGCACCCAAGAACCTCGTAAAGTTTGTCAGGGGCAACTAACAATGGGTTGTCTTTTATACGTAAGTATATATCTATATATATATATTTCTGGAACCTCTAACGAGGTCCTTGCTTTCCTCTAGAACCGCACATGGATTTTTACAAAAATATTTCCTCCTCTTCGCTTTTTGTTTTGTCCCGTCTGACTGAAATAATTGACCTGACATTTTGTTTTTGTTGGAAAAAAAAAAAAAAAAGAGCGCAGCGCTAGTGGCCGTGACCAACATTGCCGCGTCGCTCGACGACCAAATGATCCGCAAATCGGTTCTGCCCAAGACGAAACTGGTGTTTGAGCGCAATTCGGGCGATCTCAAACTGACGCTGAACGTGCTGGCCTGTCTGGCTCAGGTCATCGATCGACTGGACAAGTCGGCCATCATCGACGAGGTCCTGCCACTTCTATGGGACGTCAAACTCCAGGACCCCGAAATCATCCAAGAAGTCGTCAGTAAGTGTTTTTGCTCGCGCGTGCTGCCCTCTATCTCGTTTGAGCGTATTGTTTCAAACCCTCTGTGTGTGTGTGTGTGTGTGTGTGTGTGTGCAGGCATCTACCAGCGGATGATTAGCAACAAGAAGAACGGGCTGTCCGTCAGTTTGATGGCCACTCGAGTGATGCCGTCGCTTCTGCCGCAAACGATGAATCCTTCACTCAGCCTCGAGCAGTTCTCCAATCTGCTCGAGGTCCTGCAGGAGATGCTCGACCACATCGACAGGTACTGTTGTTTCCTTTTTTTTTTTTTTTAGAAAACAATGTACCCGAATAGGCTATCGAATTAAAGAGCCTTACATCATTATGTCAATCATCATTGTTGTTGTATTTCTTTTCTGTGTTGTTTTCGATGGAAAAGGCATCAACGTAATAAGCTCAAGTTGGACAACCTGTCGCTGGGGACGAGCCCGGAGCGGATGAGGCCGTTGCGGCACCAGCACAGCACGGACAACATGCACGCCGCCAACAACTTCAACATCCCGTTCGTCAAAGTGGAACAGCGCAAAACCTGCAGCGAGGAAAACATGATCAAGAACCATTCGTCCAGTAAGTTGGATCTCGTATTTCTTTCGCTTCTGCACCAACGTTGCCATATTAGATTATTCAACAACTCGGTCAAGGCAAAAAAAAAAACACAACAACAAAACGAACTCACTCTACAAAGGAAATATTTTTTTATAGCATTTTTATGTGTGTGTGTGTGTATGTTTCGCTCTCTTCACGCCAAACTATCACATTGGCTTTATTAGATATTTATACGTCAGACGTGAAAGGGCAGGGGACAGGGAACGAACGTTTCGAATGAGGCATCATCACGACAATGGGACGTGTGTGTGTGTGTGTTTGCTGTGTATAGTACTTATTTTCGACTGGTAACTAGGCATTTAGCATGGCGAAGCTCTCGAGCGGCAGCTACCCAACGTCTAATGAAGTTGTTGAATCGATAAAACTTAATACACTGGCAGAACACAAGCCCTAGCCGGGCTGAGTGTTTTGTTGTGTATACCGTGTTTGGTTTGAAAACCCCGTGCACAATGAACACACACACACACACACACACACACACACACACAAGGGCATGTAAAACTCTCGCGTAAAAGACTTGGTTCATTAAAAAACGGCAGTTTGGAGAAGCTTTGGAAATTGTCGTTGCAGCCCTTCCTCGAGGGGATGGAAGGGCCTCCTTTTGTTATTTTTCCTTACATTAATGAGTGCGATGATGTGCTTTTCTGTTCAGATTCAGGACCCGGCTCGCCGGATAGCAATTACCTACGAGTAGCCCAATCTCTAGCTGGCCGCCGACTCTCAGACAACAGCAATTCGAGCAATCGCGGACGTCCAGCGCCGTCGTCTAGCGTCCACCTTTCGCCAGCGACCTGCCTCTCTGTCGGCTCTTTGCCGACTCGACGCCATTCCAGCATCGGATCCACCGACAGGAGACCATCCACTGCCAACCTTCTACCTCCTTCGGTACGGGGGGGGGGCATTTGTTGTTGTGACTTGCGAATAACGTTCGCTTTGTTTTCTGAATAACCCAAAGCAAATCGTTGGATCATTATGACGATGTGACGTCACGTCGCATCGTTATCGCGTTACACGTCTTCAACGTGTTGCTAAAATGTATTCGAGTTACTCGCAGCGAAAAGCTTTCGGCGTGTTACCGATTTGAATTCCATAACATTTGTTCGGGGGAAACGTGGGTGGACTTTATAAGATATGATCAGATATCATTTAATTTTTTTTTTGTAAGTTACGAAGCGAAACTCATTTTGCTTTTCTGTCTGTGTTATCCGGGCTGATTAAAGAGCGGCGGACCGAACGGCAGTACGAGCGTGCCCATGCTGAGTACGGGCTCCATCTCATCATTCAGCGGGCTAAGCGGCTTGACAAGCCGACGGCCATCCATGTGTCCACCTACCTTCATTACGGGAAATAGGACAACGGAGAGCGGATCGTCGATCCTCCAGCAAATTGGATCCGGCGTGGTGAGGAAACTCTCTCTTCGACATAGCTGATTGAATGAGGATGCGTCTATCTTTTAATTCCATCATGTTTTTTTCTTTGCTTTCTTTCTCTTGTAGTATCAACTTTTTTCTGGCAAGTGAACATCCATCGCGTTTGTTGGTGAGTTTCCCAGCTTCTTTCTGTTCGACTTTTGCTGGCATTTTCCAGCAACGATGCCCTTCAGTTGAAAAGAACAAAAACATCCCAGCTGTACAGATGAACACACTGTCTACCTACAAAAGTATTTTTCTTTTGCTGCAACAAAATATTAGATAGAATTGTTTTCTTCCCCAGAACGTTGACGATTGATTGACCATGGCGGTGTAAAACCGCTTATTTTTAACGCACAGCCGTTCATTTCACCCGAAAAGATTTTTAAAAAATAACATTGTTTATAAACAACATTATATTTTCGTCTTTTAATTGGTCGTCTCGGACCTGTTGTATATGCTTAATTTTTGTCTTGTGCCCTCCTCGATAAACTACAAAAAGAAAATTTCTCATTTGAGACCTCTCCACATGATGTATTCAAATACCTTCTCTTTTAACGCCCATGTACACAACAGTGGTCAAAATAAACACGACAGTGTTCATAGATGATGGATGGGTTTGACAGTTGTTGTTTTATTCCTTTTTACTTTCTCCAATTAGTAATCGAATTTAAAGTCGAAATAGTTGGGGTCGAATTGGTTCAAACGGACGTAACCATCTTCACCGCCACTTGCGTACGTCTTGCCGTCCGGATGGAAAGCCAACGAGTTGATGGGACCGAAATGGCCCTTGACGCGACCAAATTCCTCTTCGAATACCAGATGGAAGAAACGGGCATCGAACTTGCCGATACGAGTGGACGTCGTTGTGACGTCCATGGCATCTTGACCACCTCCGAGCACCACCTGAAGATCATGAAATGAGAATATTACACAATACAATGAAATAATGCAGAATAAGATTGTCATACGTGATCCAAGATTGGGGAAATTGCAGCACTGTTCACCGGCCGTTCAGTTTTGTATGTTTTGAGACACTCTAACGTATCAGCGTCAAAGAGTTTTGCAGTGCAATCCTTCGACGCAGTAATGAGGAAGCCCCCATCTTTAGAAAGCTGCATGTCATTGATCGACTTGGCGTGTTCTGACACAAGATTGATCTTCTTTCCAGTTCTATTGGAATCAACGAAATTAAGTAATGGTGGTATTTATTTTGGTTAAGATAATGTAATTTCTACCTAAGGTCCCATTGTGCCAAATCACCATTGTCGTGACCAGAAATAACAACCTCATCAAGATTGCCCCAGACCATGGAGGTGGCTTTTGGAGCATTGGTTAATGGAATCTGAAGAATTGGGTCATTCGTGCTGAATGAAGAATCAACTGTCCTGACGTCAATGATAAAGATTTCAGAAGGGTTGCCCATTGTGCTGTCAGTTGAGTAGAGGGCCATATTTCCACTGTAACTGAAGTTACATGTACGGACTGATGTTTTGGCTTCGATTTTACCCAAAGCTTTGCCTGTGTGACAAGATACGTTATTCTATAAGTACTTTAAATGGGGTTAGCATCATTAGTATACATACCTGTCTGGACATCCCAGATCATTAACATGTTGTCACCAGCTCCAGACATGAATCTCTTAGTTTCCCAATCGACATCAATTGCCCATACTACACCCTGATGGCCTTCATAGGTACCCAAACGTTCTCCATTGATGGAATACCACACACAAGGGTGATTATCCTTGGCAGAAGAGAAGAGCAGATCACCATCCCGGTTGTACTTGATTTGCGTAATGGAACGCTCGTGACCGTGAAGCATAAGGGGTTTCTGTGATCAACGACAATCAAATATTATAAATTTCCATACATGTTATTTAAAAAACGAAATTTACCATTTTTGTTTATAAAAATTGATCAGAGCTGAAACAATGACGTATGCTTTCTTTCAGCGTGGGAACTGAAATGGACTATCCAAGGATCGTCTGCGGTGCGTCTGCCTATTGATTTGCAGGGTTGCCAGTATGTGCAATTTGACGGCTCATTATCGTCTGCTGCCGCTGGGTGCGCTACAATCTGAAGGCGCGCCATCGACCATACACGTATGCGCATTTTCGAAGCAGACCACACTATTTAAAATTTAGTCTGCAAAATCAGTTTTGCCTCCATGTCTTTAAAATATTGAACTCATTCTAATCTGCCGAAACGTGTTCGTTTTGTGTTTTTCGATTGTTCAACATTTAATTTTAAAACCTGACAATGTTACCATCAGTTATGCCTAGTAACGCTCATTCGATAGGTGCCAATACTACACCTCTGGGTAGAGTAAATCCAGCTCTGACCGGTGGACGTAGGCAAACAACTTCTTTCCTTCTAAACCCGAATTATCGTAATTCGGATAATGAAGGCTCAGGCTCGCGCGGAAGCTATGACCAAAGTATGAAAGAAACAATAATCCAAATTCGACCAATCGTAAACTACTCCCAGCTATGGCTATGTGACATCTTCATCTTCATCTGCCAGTGCTGGTAAGTGGAAAAGGGGTCTGGAGAACACCAATATCTCAGATGACCTTTCACTTGGCGGAGAATAAGGAAGATACGTTCGCACTGGGATGGAACTGAAAAATAGAAAACATTCATTCCTGGCATGCCAACAGTTTTACCAGCAAATGTGACCAAGGATCAGGAAGAGGCACACCGTTCACGGACGAGCTATGGGAGCTATGAATTACTGGACCGGCAAAAGGATGTGGAGCACCAACGTGATTCGTCACCAAGGTATGTAAATGCTTTTGGTTTTCAGTGATAGCTGTCGAAAATCAGTCATTTTGTATTATGTAGACCAGTACAGATTAGAGCCAAACTGAATTTTACAAGACGAAAACAGGCATTAGTTATCTCTTTACTATTTCATGTGCATTATATAACGCAGTTCAAGTTAGGATGGGAAAATAAGGCAGGAAAACGTGATGGTTTCATGCGGTTATATGGTATTACTATCAATCCTCATCATATGCCACTTCCTGTCATGTTTCAAAAAGCAAATTATTGTTCGAGGGAAATACTGTACTCCTGAACAAATTCCTATCAGTTTTCCACCAATTCAGTCTTAGCATTGACTCCAGGCCAAGAAGAACGTCCTGCAGCACATAAAATATTGCCAAAAGCATTCCCACGAGCGAAGTACGGCCCTCTTTTTTTTTTTGTTTCGTTTCGTTATTTTGTCGCCTTCGCTTCCAGTGGGAAGAAGGATCACATCCAACGACTGTCGGAAGACATCCCTGTGTGGGTATCCGGAGGTACATCGCCTTTGGTTAAGTGACCGGCGGCGTGTTCGTACATAGGTCGATACGGTACTTTCGCTCGTTTTGTTTGCGTGTTTCTTCTCTTGTTCGGCTTGTTGATCTTAGTTACTACGGCATTTTTGTGTTGATCGCACACCCGCTTATGTACCGTCTGAAGAGTCTGACCGACATAGTAGACGTTGCGGGGGCCAATCCGAAGATCACAAAGCCGACAACGAATCCCATAGATGGCGTTGGTGATGTGCTTATGGCGGTCCCCTGTCACTGACAGGTCGAGTTGCGATCCTTGGAATTCGGCCGACAAGACTGTAGGACACGACGACTCAGGATTGATGGGGAATTGTTGGACGATCAGCTGGTAGTTGGCGTCCAAAAAATAGGCCAGTTGGTACTCGATTTCGACAAACCACTTGTCGTACAAAGAGAAGATGACGAGTTCGTTGTAACTATTTGTTCGTATGTAGGCGGTGTGACCGTTGGAAAACAGTTCTGAGACGATCTCATATATCAGGTGGAAAGATTCCCTTTGAAATCGCCTGTCTTCTGGGCTACATTTCCCATCATTCATGTATTTGAGTACATCATTAAATATTTTGATAAGCTGCTCTCGCAGCTCTTGAACGCGACTTTTCATGTTTGGCCTGTTGTTCTCGATAGGTTGTTGTGGAGGCTGGTTGCCACTGGCATCATTGGAGTTTGGTACTTGGTGTGGCGGAACATTAACGTTCGCCTTTTCGTCACCACTCTTGGCCATTTCCGTCAACGCTTGATTACATTGCCTTTCAGTGATGATCCGTTTGTCGTCGTACGACTGCAACTGGTCTGCGTTCTCCTCTACAGGTACGTTATCGAATCCACCCTTTGATTTCATGTCGTTACACTTCTGCTGACATTCCCCAAAGGTAATTTTGCTTGCATCATAGTCTGCGACCAGTTGCGGGGCTGTTGCTGCTCCTGCCTCTCCTCCGGTTGCCATTTTCGCATTTCTCCTGGCTGCTTTATTGACAACACGTCTGACTATTTTTTTGGCCATCTTACCGCCGGAATATCCCGCCACACCGGCGTCGAAATAGGAATCGACGCTTTTCGGGTTGTCGATGATTTTAGCTATTCCGTTGACTTCCTTCCCATCGGTTACGGAGGCATTGGTCATGTCCCATCCAGCTCCGGCATCGGCGACGAGGAATCCACCTGTGCCGGCTCCCATCACAGCCGTTGTCCGAGTGGTCGCTTTAGCCTTCTTACCTCCTGCTTCGTCTCGGCTAACGTAATGGCCGAGTCTTTTAATGGGACCAACAACTGGGATGCCATCGGCGATGTTGGACGTCGTGCTGGTGGCATCGACTATGGCCTTGTTACCTCCGTCGATGACCCCGCAAACGTTATGGCCGACTCCTTTAACGTGACCAACGACCGGTAGGGCGTTGAGGCTGCTCTTGCCTCCATCACAGCATTTCTTGTCCGTTTCGTCATCACAGCCCAGCTTAGCTATGCCGGCCGTCAGATGGGACACGTCGGGCGTTTTGGTATGAAACGTCTCCATGGTCCTCTCGGCGCCTTCCCTGTCGTTGAAAACAAAGGTTTGTTAAGGCTTTGACGTTGCCCTCGCCCGGGATATAGTTCTAGAATGACATTATGTTGTCCTACAGTATATGTTGACCAGCCCATTGTCAGTACATTGAACAATGTACAAACACAAGCATGTGCAAAAAAACAACAAAACAAAAAATATCTATTATTCGGATAAATATGATAGATAATTTTTTCATTCTTTCAAACGATTTCAACATTACATTGGCGGCAAGCTGACAATTATCGTAATTCGCGGTTCCTCACTTTATCTTGTGATTCTCGTCTTACTTGTCACCTCTAATCTTATTTACAACATATAAGTCAATCCACTTTTGAATTGATGTCTACTTTTTAAACTACTTGAACTTAACTGTTTTGTTCTCTCGTGTTTCGTTACTTCGTACACCTTTGTCAGGTACGTCTGTTTTCGCTTTGTTTGCTTCGTCTATAAGCTAACAGCTGGCCTTTGAAATTTAAAGCAAAATTTTTTTAAACGCTTCGAAAGAATTGGTAATTGTTAATTCGTTCTGTGCAGTTTTCATTAGCGTGGAATTTTGGCTACTAATCTCTTGGTTACCCCGACGTTATCAAGTTCATGTGCTGAAGATTTGATGGAATCTTTCAGTTCATTATGTCTGACTTCTGTATAGTATATTTTAACGCGCACTTGGACGGAAACACACAATATATCAGGGGTACCTTCTTTTTTGTAACGGGATTAAAGCGGTTTGGCCACCGGTTAGTCTTGATAACTATTCTTCGGTCTGATATTAGCTTGTTACTGAGCCGAAAACTAACATGTCAGGCCGTCGGGCCTCTACACAATCCAAAAAAAAACAGCCGCACAGAAACACTTGAGAGTAGGTTCACAACCACTACCTTTTGAGCAACACAAGAAAAAAACCACCACACACGACTAGAGGTACAGAGGTACACAGACAACCAGAATTGAATCAGATCTTTCTCCTAGCTCCCCCGTCTATCGTCTTATATCTCCTTTTTCTCCAACGCAAAGCTTACAATCTACTGATAGCAGGAATCGACGGCAATCTTGCGCCATACCCAGGATCGATTACATTTCCGGATGTTCGAATATAAATCTACTACTCCCAAGGGTTTAGGGTAATATTGAAACGAATTTTTTATTTTTATTTCTTGATTACAAAAACTAACATTTAAAATACTGTTACAATATGTTTGAAGTATTTCAGGGAGCTGATATCGAATTGGGTGTGACAGCTTCACGTTGTGTACTTAGCCATCCACAGATGTCTTTTCAATTTGTACGGTGTTCTGAAAACGCCGTCTGCTAAATTTCACTTCGAATCGTGGCTTATAGCCACTTTTGTTATATTTCAAGATGGTAAATTTAGTTTTAAATAATGTTCCTGTAGAATTTCCGTTTCAGCCTTACGATGTGCAAGAGAAATTCATGGAGCGTGTCATAGAATGCCTTCAGAAAGTATAAATGATTAATTGTTTTTCAAATGAATATTGCTCATCCATAGTGATTATGTTATCCTTAGGGTGTGAATGGTTTATTGGAATCTCCAACTGGCACAGGAAAGACATTATGTTTACTTCGTTCCTTGTTGAGCTGGTGAGCAACCCGAAAAGCACAGATACAGTCTGGTCTCTTGGCTACAGAAACAAGAGTAGATCTTAAGAATCAACTTAACAATGCAACAGGACTTGGTTGGGGGGAACAACACATCTCCTGGAGCTGGAGCCCCCAAAATAATTTATGCATCCAGAACTCATTCACAGCTGAGCCAGGTTGTTTCTGAACTCAAAAGGTCCTCATATAAA
Organism: Daphnia carinata; assembly: GCF_022539665.2. Lineage (NCBI taxonomy): Eukaryota > Metazoa > Arthropoda > Branchiopoda > Diplostraca > Daphniidae > Daphnia > Daphnia carinata. The sequence continues at coordinate 3,300,011 of NC_081334.1, forward strand.
TACTTGATGTTTTCTCGAGGAGAAAACATTCATTCCTGGCATGTCAACTGTTTACCAGCAAGGTATACAATTAAGCAAGGTATGTAAATGGGTGTGAAGAGTAGATAAAGTTTCTCTTTTAGCTATTCCCAGCATACCTTGACCTCCTTTATTCTGCAGGCCCCATCACGCCGGAGTCTTCAGTTTCTGATCCGTTTTTCAACCAACGAAAATAATAACAATTACTGCAAAGGCGATCCTTGAGAGATAGATTGGCTTATAAACGACGAGAGGTAAGTGCACCCATGTGCTTATTTTATGTTTCCTGTCTTCTATATTCTATTCTGTTCCTTGCGACAATTGACAAGATTCGGAGGCCATCGTAAAGATAGATAGTACAGTTCATCAGTCTCCCATAGAACTTCAATGCACGACTTGGCGTACAATCCCTTATTGGGTGAGAGGGACTGTAATAAGCAGTGATTTTCAATGATAACTGTCGAAAATTAATAATTTTGTATATGTACACCAGTACAGATTACAGACAAACTGTATATAACAAGACGAAAGGAGCATCAGTTATCTATTTGCTACCGCATGTCTATTATATGACACAGTTCAAGTGAGGGTGGGAAAATAAGGCAAGCAAACCTGATGGTTTTATGCGGTTATATGCTATCAGCATCGACCCTGCTGATGATGGCACTGCCGGTCACGTTAAAAAAAGCAATGATGGTTAAATGCTGTTGTATGCTATCAGCATCAAACCTGCTGATGATTTCTCTACCTGTCATGTTCAAAAAAGCCAGTATGGTTATATGGGATTATATGCTATCAGTATCAAACCTGCTAATGATGCCACTATCAGTCATGTTTCAAAAAGCAAACTATTGTTAGCGGGGAAACTGTACTTGTGAGTAACTTTCGTATCGGTTTTACACCAGTTCAGTTTTAGCGTTGATTCCAGCCCAAGCAGAATATCCTGCAGTGAAGAAAAAACTGCCAAAAGCATTCCCACGAACGGAGGGACTGCTCGTCTCCGCTTATGGGCAGAAGGATCGTTTCCATCACCTCTCGGAAGACATTGTGCAGTTTGGTACCCTGAGGTACATGGCCCTTTTTGAAGTGACCGGCGGCGTGTTCGTACATAGGTCGATACAATACTTCCGCGCTTTTTGCTCGCTTCTTTGCTATGTTATTCGGATTTTTGATCATCTTTCCTACGGTATATTTGTGTCCACTGCACACCCGCTCATGTATGCCCTTATCAGTCTTACCGACATAGCTGATGTTGCCGGGGCCACATCGAGGATCGCAAAGCCGGCAACGAATCCCGTAGATGACTTTGGTGGGTGACGTTGTTGGATTTTGACAATGGTCCACTTGTCTTGTCAGACGGAGTTCCGATTCTTGGAATTCTGCCGACAAGACTGTAGGGCACGATGACACAGTATCGAGGGAGAATTGCTGGCCGATCACCTGGTGGTGGACGTCCAAACTATCGCCGACTGGGTAGTCGATCACTTGTTTCCACGAGTCATCATGAGAAGAGATGACGAGTTTGGAGTTACGCTCAATAGCGACAGAATGACCGTTGGAAATCAATTTTTCGACAGTTTTGTGTATCTTGAAAAAAAAATTCTTTTGAGATTGCCTGTCTGCTTCGTCCCATTGCTTAACAGCAGTACATCTGATGAATTTGTGTATATCAACACATATTTCGGTAAACTCCCGTTGACACTCTAGAACGATATCTGCCCAGTTTGGCGTGTTCTCGGTAGGTGCTACTTCTGCCTCTCCTCCGATTGCTGCTGTTGCTTCTGCCTCTCCTCCGATTGCTGCTGTTGCTTCTGCCTCTCCTCCGATTGCTGCTGTTGCTTCTGCCTTTCCTCCTCCTGTTGCTGCTGTTGCTTCTGCCTCTCCTCTTCCTGTTGCTGCTGTTGGTTCTGCCTCTCCTCCTGTTGCTGCTGTTGCTTCTGCCTCTCCTCCTGTTGCTGCTGTTGCTTCTGCCTCTCCTACGGTTGTTGCCGCTTCCGCATTTCCGCCGGCTGTTTTATTGCCCTCCTCCTCCTTCTTGACAATTTCGTCATCAACGGCCATCCTAGCTATGCCGGCCATCAGATCGGACACGATGTCCGGTTCCTGCGTTGGGGTCTGAAACGTCTCCATCGTCCTCTCGCCGCCTTCCTCATCATTCAAAACGATTTGCGTCGAGGCTTTGGCGTGAGCCACACCCGGGATATGGTTCCCGAATGACATGATGTTGTCCTATATGTCGACCAGCCCATTGTCAGTGCATTGAACCAATTTAGAATGAAAGTTGAAATGAACATTGATGACTTACTTGGTTAAACAACGTCACTGCTCAGTTTAATGAGATCAAAGTGGTGTGCTCAACATGCTCAACGTGAACTGCGCAGTCTATTTGCGCACTAAGATTGGTGATTTTGATAACTTTCTAAATTTCATAGAACATCCTTTGAAGCTTTTTCTCACCACACATATGCAAACAAGTAATAACATGGGCAAATCAGTCATCCGGCACAATCTATATTTTATTTAAAAAAAAAAAAAACAAGGAAAAAAGAAGAGGGACAGGCTGAGGGGGGAGAGGCTGTGAGGAGGACGGACAGCGACAACAAAGGAATCGATGATCCACTACAACGAGTAATATGGCGGCCAGAATGTGGGTCACGGGCAGAGGAGGGTTACTATGACAGAGAGTGCGAGCAGTTAGACGGGCAGAGGCAACGAGCGGGTCGACGGGCAGAGGCAACGAGCGGGTCGACGGGCAGAGGCAACGAGCGGGTCGACGGGCCGGAAGGACGGGCGGGGCGACGGCTAACTACAACGTGCGTTTTTGCAGCCAGAGACAGTGAGAGGGTCTATGGGTTAAAAAAAAAAAAATAGTCTTTTGTTATGAAAAACAACGGACAACAATGGATTGGATCGATTGCCAGTCTCAAATTGAAAAACAAGGACTGAAATATGCTAACCCCAGCTATTCTCCGGCCCTAGACGGGTCCAAAGTTAATAACACTGGTAATGAAACACTGAAAGAAAACCGAACGACTGCTGCAAAATTGGCGGAAACAGGGAATCTTGCCTCAGGCCGTCCGTCTGTGGATGGCCTGCTTACACGTAAGGCTGCCGCACTCGACTGGTCGACTGTAGCTGTCCCACTGAAAGTCGTGATTCTCGTCCTACTTGTCGCTCACTCTTGACTCTTATTTACGATCTGTAAGTCAATCCACTTTTGAATCTACTTGAACTTAACTGTTTTGGCCCGCACGTTCCATCATGTCTCGTTACTTCGTACACCTTCGTCAGGTATGTCAGTTTTCCTTTGTTTACTTCGTCTGTAAGCTAACAGATGGCCTTTGAAATACATAGCTAGTTTTTTTTAACGCTTCAAAACAATTGCGAATTCTGCTCGTTCTGCGTTAGCTCGTTCTGTACAGGTTTTATTAGTGCGGAATTTTGACTACTAATCTCTTAGTTGCCCCGGCGTTATCAAGTTAATGTGCAGAACAATTGATTGCATCCTTCAGTTCTTTTTATAATTTGGCTTAAATACTGAAACAGTTCATTATGTCTGACTTCTTTAAATCATATGTTTAAAGTATTTCGTGGAGCTGATATTGAATTGTGTGACAGCTTCACATTGTGTACTTAGCCATCCATAGATGTCTCCTCAATTTGTACCATGTTCTGAAAACGCCGTCTGCTCAATTTCACTTTTAACTGTTTTGGCGCGCACGTTCCCTCGTTTCTCATTACTACTACTGGTGGAACCGTGGCTTATAGTCATTTTTGTTATATTTCAAGATGGTAAATTTAGTTTTAAATAATGTTCCTGTAGAATTTCCGTTTCAGCCTTACGATGTGCAAGAGAAATTCATGGAGCGTGTCATAGAATGCCTTCAGAAAGTATAAATGATTAATTGTTTTTCAAATGAATATTGCTCATCTATAGTGATTACTTGATCATTAGGGTGTAAATGGCTTATTAGAATCTCCAACCGGCACAGGAAAAACATTGTGCTTACTTTGTTCCTCATTGGGCTGGTTAGCAACCCGAAAAGCACAGATACAATCTGGCCTCTTGGCTGCAGAAACAGGAGTGGATCTTAAGAATCAACTTAGCAATGCAACAGGACTTGGTTGGGGGGACAACACATCTCCTGGAGCTGGAGCCCCCAAAATAATTTATGCATCCAGGACTCACTCACAGCTGAGCCAGGTTGTTTCTGAACTCAAGAGGTCCTCATATAAATATATGAAGGTAAGCACGAGAAGTTAAATATAAATATACACAGTGTTTGTTTGGCAACAAGTGGTTTGATGCACTGGGATATCCAGATGGGTTTGTAACAAGTGTTTTTCTATTCTGCATTTAAGGCAAGCATTATTGGGTCCCGTGATCAACTGTGCATCCATCCTGAAGTTTCAAAGGAACAAAACAATGCTGTCAAACTTCACATGTGTCATGCTCGTACATCTACTCGCACATGCTTCTATCACACTAACCTTGAAGTAAAGAAAGAGGAGCCTGACTTCAAACTGGATGTTTTGGACATTGAGGACCTGGTCACCTTGGGAAAAAAACATTCTGCTTGCCCATATTTCATGACCAAAGAAATCCGTAAGGGAGCAGACATCATATTTATGCCATACAACTACCTTCTTGATCCGAAAGTGAGAAAAATTCACAATATTGAACTGCAGGTAAATTTTTATCAAACATGTGTACCATATAAAATATGGATAAAGCAATGGATTGCCTGTCTAAATAGGGAAACATCATCATCTTTGATGAGGCTCACAATGTGGAAAAAATGTGTGAAGAATCTTCTTCCATTGAATTAAGAAGTTTAGATATAGCACTTTGTGTTGATGAAGTAACACAGGTATTTAATTACCTCTTCATTACTTGACGTTTTTTATTCGGCGTTAATTATTTTTATCACAGGTTATGAAAAAATTCAGAGAAAATAGTGATGATGGGGTTGCTGACTTTCTATCTCCTTCGACTCCAAAAGATTTTAGTTTAGACGACCTGTGTATTCTGAAAGCCATGTTTTTAGAATTAGAGAAAGCCATCGATGCAATACCTATCTCCAAGCCTGAAGGAGATATTTTGCCCGGTGAATTCATGTTGGAGCTTTTAGCAAAAGCAGATTTGAGCCCTGGGAAGAAAGATATTATTTCAGACCTTCTTGATCGGGTTGTTCAATTTCTAACAGTGTCCAGTACCTCTCCTTTTCAACGAAAAGGCAGTGGGCTGCAAAAATTTGCGGATCTAGTCAAAATTGTATTCAGTAAAACAAATTTCACCACGGAACACATGGAACGTGTGAAAAGATCGTATAAAGTTCATATAAAAGTGGAGCAGCCAAAGACTCGTTCCAAAGGCGATTCCTGGAGCACACCTAAAATTGTTTCCAAAGCCGGTCGAGTTCTTTCCTACTGGTGTTTCAGTCCCGGTTTCGGTAACATTTTTATTTTATGCGTTTATATCGTTTGTCGCAGTTTTATTTATTGTCCTATCTTGCAGGAATGCGGGACTTGGTGGAGGAAGGCGCAAGGTGCGTTATTCTTACTAGTGGAACCCTTTCGCCTCTTAGTAGTTTCGCCGCTGAATTGCAAGTTCCATTTCCAGTTACACTTGAAAATCCCCATATTATTGGTTCCACTCAAGTAAGTTGACACAAAAAAGAGCGCTAAGTATGTCGTGATTGGTTATTGTGATTTATTCAGGTCCTTGTCGGAGTTGTGACACACGGCCCAGATGGTACACAGCTAGATAGCAGTTATAAAAACCGAAGCAACACGCAGTATGTTCAATCGCTAGGCCGGACTATACGCAGCACAGCACAGGTATGTTAATAATTCTTTCATAATTGACGTCTTTCATAAGTTGTTTGCGCCTGCGTTCTACAGGTAGTTCCAGATGGTCTGTTAGTATTTTTCCCGTCGTATCCGGTAATGAAATCGTGCCAAGAAGCTTGGCAACTCACCGGTTTATGGGACGCTATCAATCAAGTGAAACCAATTTTCGTCGAGCCCAATTCCAAGGTAATGTCAATAGATCGAATCAATTGCAGTATTTTTAAACCTGAATTGAATTCATTCAACAGGAAGGATTCCAAGAGGCCATGAATGGCTTCTACAGTGCTATAACTTCGGAAGATCGTAAAGGAGCGTGCTTTATGGCTGTTTGTCGTGGTAAAGTCTCAGAGGGTTTGGATTTCTGTGATGGCAATGGTAGGGCTGTTATTATAACTGGGCTTCCATATCCTCCATCACGTGATCCTCGCGTTTTGGAAAAACAAAGATACCTCGAAGACAATAGGAAAACTCCTCAGTTTAAGGGTCTAACAGGACAACAGTGGTATCGATTGGAAGCTACCCGAGCTGTCAACCAGGTGTGAAACTTAAAACTTATTTTTTTATTTCGTTCTTTATAACTTTTTACTCTTACAGGCTATTGGTCGTGTTATTCGCCATAAGATGGATTACGGAGCCATTCTTCTGTGTGATCAACGGTTCGGTAGTCCTGATATAATTCAGCAGCTATCAGCTTGGGTTCGGCCACGTGTCGTGAATTTTCCCAAAATGGGGCCGTTATTACGCGATCTTGGAATGTTCTTTCGTAACGCCGATATCCTGTTTCCGGGTTCGGCTAAAGCTGTACGTGCGCCAGTTGCAGTTGATTCTAACCGCGAAGAAACGAAGAAAACTCGATCCACTGTGGATTCCTTTCATCATGCCCTCAGCTCGAGTTCATCTCGAGTTACCACTCTTCATTCGAAGGCCAAAAGTTCCTTAGCAGAAACCTTCCAACTGGATCTTGCAGGCTATTCTTCTACCTCGAAACCTGATTTGGCAAAAGAAACTTCCATCTTTGATGGATCACAAGCCTCGAATAGTTGTATTGATTTTAATGACACCGAGTCGTTTGCTACTCCAATAGTTTCGAATGCAAACGTACCAGCATGTCAACCAGCCATCAAAAAGAGGAAAATTACCATAGTATCCGAGGCGGAAAAGGCTAAATTCGACCTCCGACGAATGAAAGTTGAGTCCGTCGAACAGGTTTCTTCCCTGGGCTCTGCGTCATGTACCAAGTCGACGGTGGAAGTTATGAAAGTGAAGAAAGAAAGCGCAGCAGAATATTTAAAATCAGCGAAGAATTTGTTAGATCCCCCCGGCTACATGACGTTATCTAACATGATTCGAGGGTATAGAAGTGATAAAAATTATGATGTGTTGGTTTCCACGCTCAAGAAATTGTTTCTTCAAGATACTAAACTTCGTCATCTATTCAAAGGTTAGACTACCATGGAATATTTTTGGTACTTTATTGTTATTGTCAAATTTTTTAAATATGTATTTCAGGATTTCGTCAGTTTTTGTCGAAGGAGCATACGAAAACATTCGATGAAGAATGTAGCTCACTTAATTTATAGCATGATAGTGCTTCCTTTTTATGTTTGCCAATTAATTGTTTTACAGTGATAAACAAGGATCATGTTTCTTAATCGTAAGTACGAATTTTCGAAAACTCCAGTTTTAAACAAGCGTGTAATGAAATAGTCTATTTAACTTTTAGGTGAGAAACATTGTACACTTTAACACATTTACAGAGATAACTTTCATCGATTCAGTGTAACGAAAAGCGCAGCCAATAATTGAAACAAGATGAATTAGTGAATTTATGCTCGATTATTTTCCCAAAAATAAAACGTTTAATCCGTAGTACGTTGCCCGACGTTTGCTATGGGCTATGCTATTCCGCTTAATCTACTTAGGCAAGGTATCGTGTAAAATGTCTTTTACGCTTTGAGCCAGATGGTCGGGGAATTTTATATCGAAATTAACAATTAAATCGCCTCGTTTAGCAGGGTCTTTGGGCATGGGCAATCCTTGGCCAACTATTCTTTTACTCGTGGACGGTTTGATTATTTCGTTAAGCATGTCCACAGGGATTTTTTCTCCTGTCAAGGTGGGTACTTCGACGAGTGTTCCGCAAAGGGCCTGTAAGTAAACAGAAAAATTTAACTACCATGCAATAAAATCAATAATCTTTCAATATCTTACTTCTCTTAGGGACACTTTGGCGGTATAGCGCAAATCACAACCATCCCTCTTCAGGAAATGATGGGGTTTATCTCGGATAATAAAAACGATGTCGGCTGGTATCTTGTTTGGTGTCTGATCTCCTTCTCTTTGAAAAGTGATTTTTGTTCCTGCTTTCCAGCCCGGTTTGACGTTAATGGTTAATACTTTGTCTTCCTTTTTAGATGAGCCATCAGCCTGGTATACTTTACGGGAGATTTTCATTTTCTTTGTGCATCCTATAAAGAGGGCAAACAAATTATTAAAAAAAAAGCGTGATTATGAGAAATTATAAATGTCACTAAACACTTACCCTTCAAGACATCTTCCAAAGTGACATTGAGGTCATATTCAATTGGAGGGTCTTGCACTTTTTCCTTTCCCATTCCTGGCCCGTGCATGTTGAAACTCTGAGATCTAAAAGCTCCTCCGGGATTTCTTCCTCCGAATCCCAAGTTAATAAAGGGGTCGTCTACATCCATGTCTTCCCCGCCTTCTGGAAAGAACCCTCTGTTTCCTCCTTGTTGCTGGCCCATTCCGCCCATTGAGAAAAAGGATTCAAAGGGGTTGGAAGATCCGAAAAACTGGGCAAACGTAGCTCGTGGGTCACCGTGGTAGGCATAGGAAAAGCTAGCTCCAGGACCACCGCCACCTCCTCCTCCGGCACTGCCTCCTCCCAAGCCACCCTTCATTGGAAAATTATTTTAGGATAGATCTCAATTTAAAAGATGAAAGCATCAAGTCATCTAAGTCATACCTTCAATCCTTCCTCTCCATACTGATCAAAGATGTCTCTCTTTTTCTTATCACTGAGAACTTCATATGCTTCAGCTACCTCTTTGAACTTGTCTTCAGCACCGGGTGCTTTATTTTTATCTGGATGGTACTTTAAAGCCAGCTTACGATAGGCCTTTTTGATTTCATCATCAGTAGCTGATTTGGATATCCCAAGAATTTTGTAATAATCTTTTCCCATTTTCATGAAGGAAATTACAATGTAAAAATATCTAAAAAAATAAGAATAGCTAATTAATGTCAGTAAAAATGTTATAAACCATCACCGAACATAATAAGTAATATGTACTATTTAACATTTTGGACATCACATTTTCCCCCTTATTAAAGAAAACAGGGAAGGTGGGGAAAACGGTGTGATGCACGATGCCCAAACAAGGTCAACGATTCAGGGTCGTCGATGACGTCGATTTCTAAGTTTGGATTGCGTGACACGATTTAACCACAGATATAGCGGACATTTAAGTATTACCTTGGTGTAAAAGACGAGGCAGAGGTTCAATCTTCGCTCAGTATGAGCACAAATGAATAAACTCACGTTGCAAGAGAGTTAACACAGGAATGAAACTTTCCACTACAATTGTATGCGAGACAGAGCTTGCAATAACTGAAAATGAGGCTTTGCGCAGTGTATATGTTTGTTATGAACAACATCGAGAAAACGCGAGAAAAGTCTAGAAACTATAATCCATCTGCCGGTGAAATGGAATACAAGTTGCCCAAAACGCAAATACGTTGGCATGTTCTCCTGCAGATGGCTTTTGGCTTTCACAGCTGAAAGTTCTGATCGGTGTGGAAAATAAGAACAGGAGAATAAAATCAAAATGCAGGTTAACATCCTGAGTAAATTGCCCCAAAATCTCAAGGTATTTTTAATGGATTGCAAATCATATAGCTTTGGAAATTTGTAAAGCTTATTGGTCAAAATGATCAAAAACCATAACATTATGGCTGAATCTGTTGGCTGCACGTTACCTAACGAGAAATGGCACAGTATTGTAGTGCCGTTTTCAATTGTAATGCATTAACGTTTAATTTTAAATTATTAACCGTATGATTCTTGATGTTTAGGTCTCCTCAGCTGTCAGGAACCAATTGGTCAATTGCAGATGGTACTCTGACAGTGCTGAAGCTGACCTTGTAGTCATTGGCTCCGGTCCTGGAGGATATGTGGCAGCTATCAAAGCTGCCCAGTTGGGAATGAAAACAGTTTGTGTTGAAAAGAATGCAACACTTGGGGGCACATGCCTCAACGTAGGCTGTATTCCTTCTAAAGCATTGCTGAATAATTCTCATTATTATCATATGGCCAAAGCAGAATTCAAAAACAGAGGAATAGATGGTGATTTGACGCTTTTCGTGTGTATCCTTAAGTAGCTTTAATCACTTGTTTTGGATTTAGTAACTGGACTTTCACTGAACCTTCCACAAATGATGAAAGCCAAAGAAACAGCTGTAAAATCTTTGACTGGTGGCATTGCTCATCTTTTCAAGAGCAATAAAGTTACACATATCAGAGGACATGGTAAAATTACAGGTTCAAATGAGGTTACTGCCCTAAAAGAAGATGGAACCCAGGTATTGCATCAATTAATATAGGAACTTATGTAGAGAAAGTACCAGTGCTTAATGCTATTTTTTATTATTTTTTTTCACTCTCCTGTAAACTCGTTTTCATCAGGAAGTTGTTAAAACAAAGAACATTTTAATTGCTACTGGTTCCGAAGTGACACCTTTCCCCGGTATCGATATCGATGAAGAACAGATTGTCTCGTCTACCGGTGCACTTTCATTGAAAGCGGTACCTGAAAAAATGATTATCATCGGAGCTGGAGTCATTGGTTTGGAATTGGTAAATAGCGACAGTATTTTCTGTACATCCATGGATATAATCAAGTTTTGGTTTGATTTTCGTGGTTCGCTTCTTTCTAAATAGGGATCAGTGTGGTCTCGGCTGGGTGCCAAGGTAACGGCTGTTGAATTTATGAATCAAATTGGAGGTTTGGGCATTGATCAAGAAATGGCCAAATCTTTCCAAAGAATTCTGACAAAACAACACATGCAGTTTAAGTTGGGAACGAAAGTGCTAGGAGCGCAGAAAACCGGTGGTAAAATCATTGTCAATGTGGAAAATGTGAAATCCGCTAAGCAAGAAGAGGTAAGGGGACTGAAATTTTCGTTGTTATTGAAACTATGTGGCTTATAAATGTTATTTCTACAACTAGATGGAGTGCGACGTTCTGTTGGTGTGCGTTGGTCGCCGACCATTCACGAAGAATCTAGGATTGGAGGAATTGTCTATCGAACTCGATCAACGAGGAAGAATTCCAGTCAATTCACGTTTCCAGACCGTTATTCCCAAGTCAGTATTTTACTTTTAACCGATAATTTTTTGCTAACCATTTAAGGTTGTAAATGAATTTGTTAAATATTATAGCATTTACGCTATTGGTGACTGTATCCTTGGCCCTATGTTGGCTCACAAAGCTGAAGATGAAGGCATTATCTGTGTAGAGGGTATTGCGGGTGGATCCGTTCACATAGATTATAACTGCGTACCTTCCGTCATCTACACGCATCCAGAAGTTGCTTGGGTTGGAAAGTCAGAAGAAGACTTAAAGTCTATGGTAATATATGACCACTTGTTCAATCTATGCGTAATGCTAAACTGTCGTAAAATTAGGGAGTGGAATACAAAGTCGGCAAATTCCCTTTTGCAGCCAACAGCCGCGCCAAAACGAACGATGATACGGATGGCATGGTCAAGATTCTCGGTGACAAAACAACTGATCGTCTTCTTGGAGCACACATAATTGGACCTGTATGTTACTTTTTCTTTGTAAAATTTTATTTAATGTGGATTCAATTTCAATGGTCATGTCTTTCAGGGTGCTGGCGAAATGATCAACGAAGCTGCGCTTGCTATGGAATATGGCGCCTCATGCGAAGACATTGCCCGCGTTTGCCACGCCCATCCGGTATGTTAAATGTTTGTTTTGACAAAAATTTATTCTCAAACTTTCTCCTTTTGTGTTCTGTAGACCTGCTCGGAAGCGCTGAGAGAAGCCAGTCTTGCTGCCTTCTCCGGCAAAGCCATTAATTTCTCTTAAGCGATAGTATGCTTAAATTTTTAATTTAGATGATAATATGGATTCTCCCCATTCTTTAACTGCAGTCCTTGTATAAGATTGTATGTGTGTAAAAAAGAAACAAGCCTAAATATAAGCGCCAGCCACAGTGTTGCAGCTTAACATTTATTCACATAACGAAAGATAGTGTTCCATATAGTCTATCACAGCAGTAGTACTAGAAAGCGCATTAAAATACTTTCTATCAACGCGTGACATGTTCTTTTCGCACATATAGATAAGGTGATGGTGAAAATGGGTAAAAGAGGTTCCAGTCTCCAAGGCAAGCTGAATCCAGTCTTTGATGCACTCGATAGGAGTTTCGGAATATCCACCGAACATAGCTTACATAAAATAACCCAAATCATTTAATTGACAAAACAGAATTTAAGGAAGTATGCAGGAAAGGTGAACTGTACCTGGATTTTCTAGGATGCCTCTGGCTGCCATTACACCTGAATTTTGCGTAAGTTAACAAATAATCTGGATTCCGCATAATTAAAATAATTGGCAACGTACCGTTGACGCAAGTTTCGCGTTGGACACGTTCAGCATCCTGAATGCTACAAATATCTCCATTGGCTATTACTGGTATTCTCACACTTTCTTTTATCAATTTGACAGCCTCCAGGTTAACAGGATCAGATCTCTGGTCTTTTGTTCTACCATGTACAGTAAGGAAAGAAAGGCCTGCAGCTTCCACTTGCTGGCATAACTCAACTGTTTTTCTTTAATCATAATTTGATTGATTACTTTTTTTTACAATCAGATTTTTACTTTCATATTTTACCTGATGTCAGAGTGAATGCGAATTTTTATAGAAACTGTGAAGTCATTCGAAGGAATTCTATTGCGTGTCTGCAGGACTACATCACGAAGAAGTTCTGGCTTATTAATTAAGCAAGCTCCATATCCCTCTTGCATAGCCCATCTTTGAGGACATCCACAGTTTAAATCAACCCCATTACAATTTCTATATAAAATACAGGAATTAATGATTTCATTTGACAGGGATTTAAAAGCCATACTCTGCCACCAGTTCAGAGGCAGTTGCAAAGTCAGTTGCATTATGGGCAGCAAATTGAACAATCAATGGCTGGTCAGCTGTAGCAAAAGTGATGTTTACAAGCTGATAAATTTGAATTATTGAAACAAGCTCTTAAATATTATCATTACCATCACAGGTGGTGAATTCAATATCCCTTGCTTTGGGGGCTTGGATAAACGAATCAGAAATGATCATAGGGGTAAAAGCCAAGTCACAACCATATTTTCTTACTAGAAGGCGAAAGGGTAATCTAAAGGAACAGTGATCAATTCATTTTCTCTTAACATATGATTGTTGTTAGCATAAGATAAACACTATGTTTCTCAAATGAATTACTTCGAGTAGCGAACCATCGGGGCACAGATTTTCACCAAGTTGTTATCTTCAAACAATTCCAGTGCCATTTTTTTGTTAATGGTTTTTAGCAACCTGCATCAAAAAAGAAGTATTTACAGGTTGTAGGCCTATTCACAGTATAATTCACAAGTGCAAACGCTGCATCGTCTGCTTATAGTAAGCGCGCCAATTTAGCCCTCTGGCATCAAATCAATAATACAATTTTTTATCTAGCATGGTTGCTTATTTTTAAAGTAACCTGCTATCTTTGTAGGATACAATGATTAATAAGCCGATTAATAATAATAGTTGGTTATATAACATGTAGGAAAAAAAGAATTTTGGTTTTATCGTCTAACTGACGTCTGATTCTATATCCGGAAACTCTATTGCTTGTTTAGTCATTCTCCAAGTAAAATACGATAATAAATTTATATTTCAGAAATGGACGGTTATCGGGAAATGGGCAAGAAGACAGGTGAAGAGGAGGAGTATGGATTTAAAAAGTAAAGTAGCGCAATTCAGCCTACGGGAAAACGCATTGTTGCATTCATCCTGTTTTGTTGGGAAAATGTAATTACCGGCTCATATTTAATTTTAATCAAAATTTTATAAAGCAAAATTTTTTTCTTTATTTTCAAATTTTTCCTCGTGTTGAACGAAGAAAGTCGGTTGGTGAAAAGGGACGAATGACGGCGCTGATACTCGTGGAAACAATCAAGTGTTTTAGCGCGGAATCGCACATCTTCCATTGTTCGCTGGTGTATGGCTGCCATTTTTTTTTTTAGTTAGACAGTGTTTTGGATCGACAGTCAGAAGTTTGGTCGTGTGTCGGAATATTATTGTTGAGTTCGCAGCCATCTAGAGATTAGTGACGTCGCTAAAGTGGTAATTGGTAAGATGACATTTATATCATGGTAATGTTAGAATAGTAAGTCTTCCATGACCATGCTTTGAGTAATCGAAAGTAATGAACCACGTTAAGAGCAAGCAAGAAGTAGGCGGGTGTTGCCCCGTTTTGGTAACGGAAGGGGACTGGGGAACGAGCCGGCGTTATCCTGCTATGGAATTGTAGATGGCTTTTGATTTCCGAGAAAAAGTGCAATATCCTGGCGTAAGTGGCACAACGCTTTTATAATTTTAGCAATTACACAGACATGGTGGTAGAGATTTACATAAAGTAAGCAGAACGATAGACAGATGTGACCCGCATCATAATGGTAACGCTGTACGATTTAATGCCTTTTCACTTTTGTACTGAATATTCAAGTAATCTGGTAGAACAAAATTTCTATAAAAGGCTATGAATGTACCAGACAAAATCAGTCCTCAGAAAGTCAGAAAAGTAACAGTTGTAAAAAAGAGATCAACCCTTTCTTCCCTGACCTTTGGATAGAGCAGGCTGGCCTATCCAATTTTAGAAAATGCTGGGTAGATTGTTCGTTGTTATGGCGATTTTCACCTTTGCACATCTTTCTGCACTATTTGCCAATGAATACGAATTGTTTCAGGTAGTTGAGGTAAATGAATACTCTTCTAAATCTTTTGGCTGTAAAACCAGAGTAATTGTAATGTTAGATTAAATTATTTGTAACTTTTGAAAAATTATATTTCTAAATTGCATAGTCATTCCTGTTTATTCATTTTGTGGAGGTTGCTGCATGTTTATGAGTTACTTTGATTTGGGCTGTGCATGGAAAACTGATCAGGATTATGAAAATTCGAACGTTATTACCAGCCGAGAAGATTTGTCGCCATCAGATGTTAATGACAAAAGGCTCCAGTATTTCCTGTGGATGAAGCGAGCAGCCGATGGGGCCAGAAGTGGAGGGATGGGACGCTCGAAACAATTACGGTGATCACAAATCATATATTTCGTCTTTCTATCTTAAACCTGAAATAAACAAAAAATCTAATTTTTGTTAACATAGCTATCATCACTGCTATTTTAACCCGATCAGCTGTTTCAAAAAAAGGGCTATAGAGTCGTCAAAATTGCCAGAAACATATATTGGAAATTTATAACGCAATCATACACGCAATTTAAAAAATTGGTTCCTTGTAACTTTCCATTATTATGCCTTACCGTATCCCGATTTATCGACTTCGAAAATATACAGTCATGGCAGATGATGCTATTGTTTAAAAATAGGACTCGGACATTAGTCTGTTACAAATAAAAAATGTAAACTAAACGGAACGCGCATTTTGAAACTAGTAATAATCTCTTTTGTTCCGCAATCACCTGTATAATCTCAACTGTAATCAAACTAGGCTACCTTAAGGTAGAATTTACGAGGGGTCACAGAAAATGTAAATTATGAGGGTGCTTTGGATGTATTACAGTAAATATTATTGTTTAGCCCTTGCATTAACTTATGTAAATATCGTATACAGCACTTAATGCATATGTTTGTAATATTTCGCGTGTTGTTGAAATAATCCCGCAAGCCTAGAAAAATGGAAAGACGACAGCCATCTTGTTCAATCGGCATCAAAGGGGAGTGTCAAGTGGAACAAACAGGCGAATCAAGATTTTCCATAGGTCCTGTACAAAGTATAGTACAAGCTGATTACCGCCAGGAGGCTGATCAAATCCGGTATAGAGCGTCCATAGCGATACGACAGAATTATTGTTACCAGGTGCGTCAAGTGGTAAGTCAGATGAATGCTGATTGAAAATTAAATAATCCGTCAGAATTAATTTTAAAATTTAGGATAATATGACTAATGAGCAAAAAATTGGGCCGCTCGCCTTTAACCACGAATTTTTGAAATTTAGATTTCTAACACCCAACAAAAGCTTACAGAAGTAATCTAAGTTTTGACCGGGCAAAAGTTATCTGGGGGTACCGGAACATGGTCAGTATGGATGGAGAAAATTCTGAGAATATGTTTTGAATTTTAATGGCTATGATACCTTTTGCACAGTAACACCAGGTTGCATTTGACTTAACATATGGCATCGAAGTAAATAAAAATGTTAAGGGGTTTTGAAGACCATACCCAATATACATTTGCAAAAAGTAGGTAACTGGAAGCAAAAATTGAGTCTCCAAACATCCTGTGTTTCTCTAACCAATTGAAAATGAAGATGGAAAGAAGATTGACTTGAAACATAATCAAAGTTCTTTTTCTGGCACCCAAGCTGAGTTCTTTGAGAGTGATAACTTTTTGCCATTCTTCTACAAGCAAGGTACATTGTCTTAGACACTCTATTTTCATGATTACTAAACCATTTTCAAAGTTGTGTTTATGTTTTCAGTGCGTCTTGCTTTCCCAATGTTTCTGTTGCTTCAAGTAAGTAATATTGGCAAGGATAATGTTTGAATCGTTTCATTTTTCCATACACCATAGTAACCTGAACTTCTAAAGCTTAGCTTGGAAAGGAGACCAAATGAACGAAAATATTTCTCTTCTTAAAAACAACCGTCTACCCAGCCGCGGGCAACAATGTGTCTTCCACCATCACAGAAAGGTTATTGTCAGAAACAGATAACACCCTCGTACAGTATTAACTCATTAGGAAAGCATTCAACTTGCAGGAAAAAGTTGGAAGTCATACAAGTAAGAAACATATATTTAACATTTACCACTTTTCAATCGATCCACAATTAAGCTCTGGAAAGCTCTTGCCAAGTTCATTATTCTTATTTAATTTAAATTTTCAAAGTTATTGTACGGAGATAGCGCACGCACGCATATAGATCCAAAGCACTCTAACATCCAGGTGGTTTGCTGTCTGTAATTCGTTACGTACGTATCCCGCTCAATTAGGAGACATGTTTTTTCTTGTTTTTTTCCTAACAGTTCTTATTAACATTCTTCAAGTTGGCACACTTCTCAACACTCTTCGAGTGGGCTTCTATCATCTCGTGACCAAAGATCAGACCCACAGCAGGAAGATTTGGAAATAGTATACAAAAAACACTTCCAATGAACTGAAGTAACGTTGTCAAATATTTTTAAAAATTTTTGATAAGATCGTCTAGGTCATTTAATGCGAAATGCGGATTTAGCGCCTCATTCTTTCTCACAGACAGCGACCCAAAAGATTCATCGTAGCTGTAACTGCATATTGTTTTATGATTCCAGGCTTTTTCAACATGTTACTCTACCATTAAAGCACTAGGAAGAGAACGTACTTTTCAATTCAGACTTGGAAAATTCAGTTGACCGAAACGGTAAAGTTTCGACAAAATGGTTTCTGGTCAATTTTTAAAAATGACTTTCC
Organism: Daphnia carinata; assembly: GCF_022539665.2. NCBI lineage: Eukaryota > Metazoa > Arthropoda > Branchiopoda > Diplostraca > Daphniidae > Daphnia > Daphnia carinata. Next base: position 3,317,652 of record NC_081334.1, read on the forward strand.
TTTTTAGGTGGGTCTCTATTGGTATGGGGCTTGTGCAGGCAAAACCTACTAAAACTTTGCAATTGAGGATTGAATTTTTTGCAACTGAAATGAGCCATCTGGCTGTACCACTGGAAAAGGCAGGGAAAAAAGTTCAAATTTCACTGTCTCGAAACTTTACTCATTAATAGGGTGCGAGGCAATAAAAGTGACCTTATGGAAGCATTTGAGGAAGATAGGTAGGTTCTATTGCACAGTGGACACTGCTTCATATGCTTCTGACCTGTTACATGCTAATTATAGGAATGAGTTCAGAGCATACATAATCATTGTAGGTTTTACACTTGTAATTGCCATTTGGCAAGGCAACTGGATTTGGAGACAAATGAGTCAGAAGCTATTGAATGAACCACATATTGTTATTGTAAGGAAATCGTACTTGGTGTTGCCAAACTAGCTGCGTATGGCGCGTTGAATAAAGGCAGTTGGAAGGAATGTTCTCGCTATTAACGATCCCATTTAGCAAATGTGCCAAAAAAGGCAGCGGATCGTCTGGTGGGCATCTTTAGGAATCCTACGTCATGAAATCCATTGGGTGGATACCCTGGTGCGGCGACGATTAGCTCTCGAAAACATTTTAAAATGATCATGACTTAGGCAAAGCAACCAAACCAATGATGACAAATAACTTCTACGATAGATAACTGAACTATTTTCAAATACTATTATCTAAAATGTACATCGCTAAATTTTAGGTATTCTGAATTTATCTCTAATGATATAGAATGCATTTTATAGGTAAAAAATTTAAGATAATTTCGAATGTTGTAGTCTAACTGCAATATTCGATAGTTCAGTTTTCGATACTTGATTTTTTGCAAAATTGCATATTTTTTAATTATTGATTTTCTTTTTAAATTTAAATAAGCAAGTCAAGTAGCAGTGCAATTAAAACTTTTTTTTTTTGTCAAGAACTCGCTTCAGGCATTAGGTTCCTGTTTACACTTCAGGTATAGTACTGCTGATTACGTTACACTTTCACCAGTCCACCTCTACGCCACTTCACGTACAGACGGTCGTAGAAAATGGAATTCTAAAGAATTTTAAAGTTTTCTTGCCATTTGAAAATGGGCGAGAGATTATTTATTCATTTATTTACTTCTTTTTTTTCGCATCGTTCGTCGCTCCAGCAGTTTTAAAGAAGTAACAGAAAATTTATCGTGGCGCTAGTAGTCAAAAACCAAACGCAACAGCAGAAGAACTTAGTTTTCTTACCCATGCCGCCATGCTTGCTGTTAACTTGTGCCATGAAGTCAACTCTAATTAAGAAGTGTTATTGAGCAACTTTAACGTTAAATTGAATATTTAGCAGCAAAGAAATGATTCCATAGGCATTAGGCGGCAGTTCTACGCACGTATCCAAAGATTCAGTAATGCTTGCTACGGAAACACGTGAACCCCCAGAAAGAGGTATGATTCTGATAATTCCCTTGATAAACGGTGAATTTTTCCAATGAAAAAAAGTGGCTTAAGTAATAATGTCAAATAGTTTCTAATCAATTTACCCACTGTTTTGTATCTTGGAAACCATTCCTGTCAATAATTAATCCCTGATTTGTGGCCCACAATGGGATTTGCAGGAAAACCATAAGAGGCTGCTGAGCATGCCTTCAAAGTTATGAGCTTATAATACCACAGGTAGCTTAAACATATATAAAAAATTACATGAATATGGTTCTTGTCATTTTCATGTTAGAGAATAGGAATTCAAAATATTTTTGTGATGAACTCGAAGGGAACTTAATTAAGTCATGTGTGAGAAATTTCTGCAAGGAATAACACTAATGATATGACTTTATTCCTTGCAGTAGGATCTCTTCTAAAGTGCAAATGAGTGCAATTATGTGATGTGACATGAAACGTTTGGTGCAATATTGAGGTACAAATACTGCTATTAGATCTTACATATTTAATTTTTGTTTGCTTTTTTTCGTTAGCAATGAACTAGTTGACTCAGTAGAGTGGAAAGGTATGATCAAACCAAAATCTGTTGCCATTTACTCAGAATTCAATTGACCTTGGTTCCACTCAAATTTTAAAAATCCAAATCCATAAAAATTTATCAATCAAATTGTCATTGCCATAACTACAACTTGGTGTGGTTAGAAGGTTAAATTCGTAATCGTGATCGCAATTCCCATCTACTCCCCTCTGGAATTGAAAGATATCAATTTATATTGCATATACCATAACAAATCATGGGGGACGTGGGTCCCGAATTAGAACTTTTCAGTTGGTGGTTTGGATTGTTTTTGTTTCCTTATTAAATTGTCCCAAGGAGGCATGCCCAATTCAATCCCGCACTGTGAATAGAATATAAATTATTATCGAAAAACTGTTCTTGAAAAATGCTGTACCTTGAAATCGAATCGCTTTTGACTTGGAGTAGTTTAGTAACGTTTATGTTTTAAATGTTACTAAGCTTCTTCTTAACTTGCGTTATTCCCATTGTGATGCTGCAATTTTTATTCACAAGTGACAGGTCGTTTCGGTGCAGAAGCCATCTTCCCAAAACCACATTTCAAACGCGGTTTTTTTCACATGCTATTTTGTTTTTGATAAAACCGCTTCGCCATTTTAATACTGAAGTATCGGTGCAAATGTTGTACGTTCGAAAACGAAATCCCAAGTAGACAGATGACGTATTGCATCAATGATCCAGTCCAAATAGTTGTAAAACGCAGTGAACTGGGTATTTCATTGATCATGCCTATTGTATTGCTGATCTTAAGCAGCTTTACCTTCTTAGTTATAACTTCGGTTTTTTTGTTGAAAATTTCCAATGTACCATTCTATGTAATGAGGTTAAGTGATTCATTTTACAGGTAATCATTTGGCAATGAGTTTGGTTTGAATTCACTTTATTTTCTAATGGTTGTACTGTACATGTGTGGCATAGAATAATCCAGCTATTCAGTTGACATACTTTTGATTAACCACTGTGATGCATTTTTAATTTTTTTTTTTTTTTTTTTGTGTGTGTTTTAACTTCTAACAATTTTTAATTGATTCAGTCTGCCTGTGAAGAGGTCGCAAAATTGGAAAAAAATCCAAATTGTCATTATTGTGGAATCCTTGACTGGCTTGACTGTAAGTTTCTGTCACTTTCTCTACATATTTATAGTAAATTGATGGATATTCGTTCTCCAAAGATGGGAGATAAGGATGGCCGACGTGTTTAGGTGGACGGTGAGGCAACTAAGTATGATCCAACTGGGGGTAAGGCGGCGGTAACTTGTCATAGATTTCTCCAGTTTCGTATAGACTAGGATATAAGGATGCAGGAGGGTCGTAAGTTGGAGTCTTTGGAGGAGTGAAGGGCGTTTGTGGATGAACGGGGAAATGGTTGGCCGGTTGTTGGTTGTAATCCGGCGTTGGTTTGTATTTTAGTTTCAATGGTTCAAATTCACTGTTTGGTTGCTGATAATTGTAAAATCCATCACGTTCCTTTAACAGATTCCTTGGTTCATTTGCTTTTCCTGGTGCGAGTCTTTGGACTGCCGTACTGCTTTTCGCTTTTATTTAATGGTTATCAAGTCCAACAACTGCCGTGGCCAAAAGAGCGAGAAGGATTGAATCCAGACACTGCGTAATACGTTAGTATACAAATATTTATTCATTAATTTTTTTCTTAAATTTCTTAGAGCCTTTGTTTTATACTACTTACGTTCTCGCGGTGGATCAGCTTTTGTTTTCCTTGCTCCGCAAGGCTTCGTGAGTGGTTTCATCTTGGATTACCATTTCTATTTATTAAATTTTGTTAATGCTTTGCTGCAAGAATCAGGCTTCCATTCGTGATGCCTACCCTGGTTAGTCCTGCCAAAAGAAAAGGAAATGGTGGTTGAAAAATTCAATAGAATTTTTAAAGAAAATTAAAGCAGAATATTATGAATGACCAGAAATTGTGCCACTAGTCGTTAACTACGAGTTTGAGAACCGAGATTTCTAACACTCGACAGAAGCTTTCTAAGTAATCCAGGTTTTGATCGGCAAAAAGTCACCCGGAACTATGTCAGCATGGGTGGAGGAGTTTCCGAGTATATGTATTGACTTATAATGGCCATCCGTTAAATTTGTATGGTAATACCGAGTTGCATTTGGCCCAAGACACAGCACCAAAAACTAAAACCATACGCAGGACATGTTAATTCGAAAGAATTAACAAAAAGTAAGCAACGGGAAGCAACTTGCTGTATACAAGTCCTGGATTTCCCTCGCCTACTGAAAGCAAAGGTGGAAAGGAAATTAACCTGCACGTAATCCGAGTTCTTTTTCGAAAAAAATTTAGTTATTGCCCGGATCCGGGCAACCCGAACTGTTAATTTGAATGTGGAAGCTTTATTGTCATCATGCCATGAGCAAGGTATATCGTCTTTGACATTCCACTTTAATTACAATTAAACCTTTTTCAAAAGTGTGATCCAGTTTTAAGTGTGCTTTGCCATCAGTTCCAGTGTCTCAAGTAAGATTGTTTAAGGTAAAGTTTGCATCGTATGATTCGTCCATGTCCATACTAACCCGAAACCCTGAAACTTAGCTAGGAAACGAGGCCAAATGAAAGGAAGTATTTATCTTCTTTTAAAACAACCGTCTACCCAGCTGCAAGCAACGGCGTATCCAGAATCGGAAGGAAGCAACAGCAGGAAGATTTGGAAACATTATACTTTGTAATTACAGTTTGGTTAAAAACAAGAAAACTAGATGGCGCTAGCGCGTCTTTATGTTTCGTTGTTGATGTGTGACCTGGTGTGAGAAGTGAAATCGGTGCTGGAAAGTTATTGTTAAAAGTGTTATATTATAATGAAGAGTTATATTAAACTGGCTACTGTTAAGTGCTCTCATCTCTGTGTAAGTTTGGGAAGTGAAGCATATCAAATGGATCATGGTTTATGTATGATTAAAATTTGTCATCAGCTTTGCAAGATGCCAAATATAAACAATCATAGATTGCACTGTTAGCAACCTGTGGCCTTAGCATTCCATCTTGCTATTCTGTTGCACTTTGAAAGGTATATGACTCATATTTTGCCATTAGTATACAAATTGGCATTTTTCTGCCTTTAAGATCTAGATCGGGGAACTGACAACACAGGAGATACCAACTTTGAAGGAAGGTCACCTACAATGTGAATTCTTTGGATGGAACTTCACTATCTCCTTCTACTACTCTTTACCCAGTCACCATCACACCAGTTTTAATTGGATGCTAACAAGTGCAGCAAACTGTTTCCGGTGAACAATAAACCATCATCAGCCAACAAACGTAGACGGGGATCTCAACACCATTTCCTTTTGGTATTTAAAGCTTTTTGCTTGTCTAGTCTTATTTTTACTCAAATTTAATATCCCATCATAGGCCTGCCAAGCCTTCGCCTTTTTCAGCAAAATATCTGGCCCTACAATTTTGCCAGTCTTCAGACAACAAACGTAAATAAAATTGCCTCCTAAATTCTATTATGTCAAGAATCTTATTACTCATGTGGTGACACATTTTCTTCTCATTTATCATTTAGAATCATGCCATCTTCGTTTTTTGTCCCACGCAAAATTAAAATCAAGATTCGAAGTTTTGCTGCTTCTTCGCTTTATCATCCGTCTTCATCTCGCTTTGCGCCCCATCTTCACCTCGTCTTCATCCCGTCATGGCATCGTCCGTCACCCCATTTACGCCTTGCCCGTCGCCCCGTCATCACTTCGCCCGTCGACCCGCCATCGCCCTGCCCGTCGCCCCGTCATCGCTTCGCCCGTCGACCCGCCATCGCGTCGCCCGTCTCCCCGCCATCGCCTCACCCATCGCCTCGTGGTCGCCTCGTGGTATCGTTTTGTTTTTGTTTGTATTATGTATGTTAACTAACCCATTGGCTGCCACCCACCCTCTTTGATCCCCTTTTTTTTTTTAGCGTGACAGGGACGGGCCGCGCTGTTCTGCTCCATGGTCATCTACCATGGGGTGGAGCAGCGCCACTGCCCAAGATTGGCCGAACGGCCCTTTAGGCAATGCACCAATAGGGAATTCCCTTGTTCGATGCGGCTGATGAGACCGGGGGTGTGCATTCCCGGAAAGGTCTCATCGCCGTGTCAGCCCGGACTTGCCCTATGGCAAGTCCCTTTGGCCGCTATCCGTATGATAGCGGTAGTAGCGAGTGTAAGTAAGGGTGGCGTGGCAGCCAATGGGTTAGTTTTAAGTGTATGTGTGTATGTATTTTGAATTGTATGTGAAATATGTATAGTGGTGGATTTGAGGGTGGAAGGAGGGAAAATAAAAAGCATTTTAAATTTATATTCGTATTTATTTATTTTGATACATATTGGATGATGTGGGGATCGAACCCAAGTATTCTAGCATGCCAATCACGTGCTTTACCTGTAACCTAATCACAAGATGTTTACAGTTAATAGTCTTCCCATAACTACTTTGTATGCCGTTCATTTTAACATACGCATCAAAATTTAAAGCATTCTATGTAAGGACAGCCATAGTGCAGACGTAGCGTGCACGGCTGGAGTGCGAAAGGTCTGTGGTTCGATTCCCAGACCGCATGCTATTGCTTCACCGCTGTCGAGGAAAGACGGTCTCTTGGCCAGAACAAAATCTGGGCAGAAGGCATCGGATGGTCGAGAGAAATGAATTTTTGCGATTTTTCGTTATTTCAACATTTAAATGGGAATTTTTAAAAATGGTATGTGTGGAATGTCTGGGTATTGAACCTTGGTCCTTCGGCTACTGAAGCCGATGCTCTTCCACTGAGCTATTTCACATATTTTAATACTACTATTACTATTGGTGATTTTAGGAATGGCTTCTGGACTTAGAAAAAAACGACCAACACCTAACAACAGCTAACAACAGCCTTGGCTGGCTCGAAAAATCGAAGCCATGAGACCACTTGCCTTTTCCAAGACCAGACAACGGCTTGGCTGGCTTGGAAAATCGAAGCCAGGACTCAGGCCACTTGCCTTTTCGAACACCAACACCTGATATACCCGAAAACCAATTTTTTTCTCAGACAGATGTTTTTCTACTGAGTCATATTTGTACATCAGCTGTAAAGCAAAATATTCTATTTTTTTCTACGGTGTATTCTACAATACCGACATCTCTTCTACCTGTTAATCGTTTTTGACGGTTGTTCCACAGTTAACGTAGACAGAATTTAACGTAGATCACAGCTCCGTAGAAATAACAATTTAGATAAAGTTGCAATTGACAGCAGTTGACATACACCAAAGAAACAAATGAAGTCATTTTTCACATTCTGCTTTTTGACAACCATACATGCACACATATACAAATCTATCGATCTATATATATATATATAATTAACATTTAATTATATATACAAATAATTAGATTTTCTGTTTCTCTCCCATTTTTCAATAAATGTAAGAGAAAAAAAAGGTCTCCTTTTTGCCTCTGATTACTCACATGTGCTAAAAAAGAAGTCTTTTCCAGAACCTGGAAGAGTTCTTCTAGCCATAGCCAACAACATCTTCCCGATACGAGTTCGTCGTCGTCAGAGTATCTTGTAGCCAGTAATCTTTGGTCATCGGAAGGCGAGAAGGAAAGATGTCTCTTCCAGTCCAGTTAAACCTTCTTCACCAACCATCTTCTGAATTCCTACTTTCCATTGTCTCACTTTCTTCCTAAAACATTCTGCTTAACACAATAAATATTTAATTAAAATTAGAAAAGCAAATTAACTCTCAAAAAAGCATTACCATGTGTAACAGCTCTAATGGTGACGAAGAATTCTTGTTCCATCGTAGAACAGGAAACTACATAGCAGTTGACACAAAACCTGGACGGTAAAAATGCTACCCATCAGATTAATTTTTATGAAATGTTGGTATACCACATACTTGTCATGCATCCTACTACGTGATTGGTGATTGGGAATAATCACAGATGTATTAACTTTGTACCACTACTCAATATGGCTGGTTGTTGCATTCGATGAGGGCTGACAATCCCAAAACAGTTACTTGCTCGCAAGTTTTGATACTCTATTTGAAAGGTTAGAATTTAACTGATTAGACGTAAGGATGTCTACGTACCCAATACTGGGTTACTAGCATTCTGCCTCAAATCTCCAAATTTCACACCGACTCGCACCACACTCGGCTGTTCTCCTTTTCCTAACCATAAGTTGACGTACACATTTTAATTAAAAAAAGGCTATGTGCAGCCATAACAACGTAAAAATCCATACCTGCCATATTTCGTAAAAATCAAAAGATTATCCCCTTTCGGTTTGCACACAAAGAAAAATATGAAACAATGAACATTCGAATTTGAAGACAAGTACGATCGTGGCTGCCGGTACCAGATAGTTACTTACGGAACTGTAAAGCTTTTAGGTCATTTTGTTAAATTCCATTTTATTTCCCCAAATCTAACTTTTTTTTTATTCTGAATAGAAATTTCTTCGATTACCTAACCAGTGGTTCACCTACATGTTTAAGGGAATTACATTTCCTGAAGAAGGGAAAAGCATCAACTAGCCCTACTAACAATTAATATTCAAATTTACTTACTGCATTTGTACAAACAACCTGCAATTTAATCACGGAAGTGTAAATGATACTAGTTTATTCACACTGAATAATCAAGTTTCAAGAAACTGATAGTTGCATGAAGGAGTTATCAGCAAAACATTACTACTAAGATGGCTCAACGAAAGTGTGAAATCAACATAAAAGTAATTACCCTGCAGACAGGTAACAGCAGTTCGATTTGCTAAGATATTCTTATTCATGTCCTCAAAACCAGTTTCGACATGTTACACCTCAAACTTCATTGATCATTTTAAAGGCCTCAAGTACACTCACCACAATGGCAAACACTGTCCTTTAGGTACACATCCACTAATTAAAGATTACCATTCTCCACACCCAAACCTACTTTAATTGAACTGCTGTCTTTGGAAGGTTCACACCTTTACCTGGGATAAATGATAATTTATTCCTCATTTCACTGAATATTATCATATACCTGGATCAAGATTTACATGCTAGATATAGCTGGAAAACAACAGCAAGCCTAAAAAGTAGTATATCATTTACTTATTATTTTATGTATTTATTATATTAATTTACTATTAGTACTGAACTCCACAACTCACCTAAAGAAATAGAAATACTAATTGAATGTTGGACATCCAGTGCACAGGCACAGATGACTTTTCCATGTTAAGGTTTTCAGGTCACCAACTTCTGCTAAATGAGTCAGGTGGAAATGAGCTTACAAGACCAGAAACATAACCTTACAATTCAACTGATAAATCAAAATACCACGATGTATGAAGGTGAAATAAATCACATCAGAGCTGTTAAAACTGTATGATTCACCACCCACGAAAAAAATTTTCATCACCTAGCCTATACCAAGAAAACCAAACATAAATAGTGCAGAACATTTTGATGATGAAAGTTAACGTACCTGACAAATTCTTCTTGACCACTAAGCTTTAATTTCAAAAGTGTACCCAGCATCAAAAATTTTCACAGCAATGCCTCCAAACCCTCACATCTGCCCGAAAAGATTCTGGATGTCAGTACAGAATAAAAACAGATCACAACCAATTCCATACTTTGTATAACCATTGCCGGAGTTCTTCCAGCAGCGTTATACCTAACATGACAGACGAATAATTAAAATTAATAAACTAAATAAACTAAGTGAAAAGGTATACCAGGCGTAACACGTTGAATGCTAATGGAAAATCCTTAGTCCAAAAAGCAATGAGAAGCTACATAGCTAGAAATAGCTACTGTGAGATGCTCAAAATGGGCCTTGAATACAAGCTTGACATATTTGTAGTGGGCTCTAAATTGTGGAGTGGTCATTGGTCACAGATGAGTTAATCTTTAAGAAGAATTTTAATTTGCTATAAATAAAGGATGTAATTCATAATTATAGAAGGGATGGTATTAGTTATTCTGTATAATGTACCTTACATTACAGGCCCTCAGCCTAATTACTAAGTTAGCAAAATGGTTTGCCGCTATTAATATCTGGATAAACATACATATATGTCAGTATCATGGTTGTTTTATCAGCAACACAGTTACATCTGGTAAGCCATAACGAATAAACATTATAAGTGCCAAAATTTATAATTATGCAATTACGGGGCAGAAATTTCCCTCTGTTACAAACCTTTATTGTTCACTCGGATGAAGAACAAATTGTAGCTAATATTGATTGTTGTGTAACAAACATGAAATACTCATGGCAACACAATATCTATTCACACTTTTAACCTACGCACACCACACCGCAACAATAAAAGAACTGAAACAAAGCCATTACGTGCGTCGCCCTCGACGTGTTCGAACGGAAAATGGACGTACCAACAATGACCGGGATTTTAACTTCTCCATCCCTAAACACACTCACATACGCAAAATCGGGGTATATACATATATAGCAACTGCAAAAAAAATTAGTATTGGGATACCTATGGACATGAAATCAGGTGTGTTTTTGAAGAAACATTTTTTGTAGCTGAAATGTATTTGACCTTACCACGAAATAAACAATTGATGTTTCATTACTGTTTCCTTTTTCTTTTTCTGGGCGTCGTTTCACACGAAAGCAGGCAGTCGAATCAAACACCCTCTGTTTTGAATCTGTTCCGTTTCAATGGCTGTTAAGAGGATGGCATTTTCATTTATGATTAATTCTTTCAAATTTTAATGAAAATGACTTTAATCTTATTGAACGTGGTGCGTAATTACCTATATCGCAATTATTTCGTAACAGGATATGTTTTCAAAGTCAGATTTGTTTACAAATAACGGAAAAGGGGTGACCCCGAATTTCTAGTATTTTCAAAATGGACCTCGATCCGCCATTCGCCTGGGCAGCGGCCCTTCTGGCATAAGTGTAAGAGAGCGAAGGACGCTTCCCTCTGTTCCAGAAGCCCGCCCAGTTGAACCGAAACGCAAAAGATCTGCCGACGACAACGACGAATGCTGCGAGCCTGGTTCGAGCAAAAGAGCTTGCCGGCCGGTTACCATCGCAAGACAGGATAACAGAGTCGATGAACAACCCGAGCCTCCAAAACGGACTTCTGCCTTCGACCGTTTTTTTATCACTATCCAATGTGTTGTGTACAATTATTTCATCCCATCTTTAGATTAAATAGTTTATGTCTGCAATTAAAAGCTATAATGCTTGTTGCAATGTGTATAAGAACATTGAAATTCACATTCATATGTATGCGGAATATAGTTATTATGGTAATCATACGAGAAAGTATAAAGATAAAAAACAAATAATGTCAATTAATTTCCCCACATACATTTCTTTGTTTTATTCACTGATATCGTAATCTAAATCTCCTTTCGATACCGAACAAGTTCTGTTTCCATACTTACAAGGATAAGTTCCGTTTCCAAACTTAGAAAGAAAAGTTCCATTTCAAAACTCACAGCGTCAGTCTGTCAGATTAATTCGTCTGCTCTGGAAATCAAGGGACCTAATACTATGGCTACGCGGTTAACAGATTGCATTTTACAACATAACAACTATCACCACAAGTGGCGCTCATAACCGTTGCATACCAGGTGGCGTTGCAACAGTTGCGTACTCTCTACCAGCCATTCCACTTCTAGGGATATTACCCTATTTAGGGGGATTTAAGGAAAATTTTTGGAATCTAGGGTGCAGTTATGGAAATCTAGGGTTTCCGGGATTATCCAGGGCCTATTAATTTTCTGGGGATTTCTTGGGATTTTGAGATTTTTGGCCAAACCGCTGTTGCTTTTGGCGCTTCTATGCAACTTCAAAAGTAAAATGTTCCTCAATAAGAGCCACCAAGCGGACAATGGTGAACGGTACGCTTTTCAGAAAGTAACACTGACTAGGATACACCACGAACTCTATTTGATCCTCCAAACGTCTGTTCCAAACATATCGCACGCCGAATTTTATAAGACTCAAGTCTCCGGCTGAATTTCTGACAAGCACTTGACCCAATTGCAAAAGCTGGGGAGGAGTTCCTTGAATTTATACGTAGGAATTAAGAATCTATTTTGTTCAACCATGATGAACAATTTGTTGTTGAGACATGATGAACCCGAGGCCTCTCACACAATTTTGTTATCTAGGTGAGCAACACACTGTTCATTAGGAAACGCTGTGATTCTCTTGAGGCTTTATAACGTTGAAAGTTCGATGACAATTATTTCTGGAAAAAACCATATCTTTATTGCTTAACTAAACAAATATGATGGGGCAATCCGATGGTTTTATTTCCATAGCCAATTTAAATTTTTCTGGTAACTTGTTTGGCTTTGACGGGCACTGGTTAATTACTTTAAAAATGTGTTCGATTTAATACTGTTCTAAAATAAATAAAATGGGTTATTTTATATTTTTTATTTACATTTATAAAAATAATTAAAAGATTTTTGAAGCAATGGCGTCTATAAGAACCGAACACGGACAGTCGCCGTATGATCTCAGTGCTATACCACAGTGCCCTACCACAGCGCGACACCACTATTAGTCACATATTATATAGTTCCGGTATTAGAACGAAGGTCGATGAAAAATAAATTTGTTTCAGATGTGCGGTCCTGGCACAGTGGTTACCACCTTCGCTTCGCATTCTGAAGGCCCCGGGTTCAAGTCCCGACACCGCCAATTTCCCCCCCTCCAAATCTTCATTCAAGATACGCAAAATTCATCGGATTACGCAAGCTTCTACAACAGATCAAAACGCAAGATTCTACGCCTTCAAGAAAGAAAAAAAGAAGAGAGAAAACAAGAAGAAAGAAAAAAAAAGAGAGAAAAGAAAATAGAAGAGCCATGCCTACTATAAAGGGGCTAAATGGCACACCAAAAAAAAGCCTTGCCAGGCTAAAATTGGCAAAAATAGCCTTGTCAGGCTAAAAATCGATCTGTAGTACTGTTCACTACCTTGAAGATCGAACCTTGAAGATCGAACCACAAACTGAAAGGTAGAGAAGAGGTGATCGTTGAACGTAGGCTGTTCGTTAGCCTCCCCACGGCCTGAAAGACGGCTCGTGGATGCAGGCAGCTTATCATCGCGATATGTGACCCAATTCGCTACCCGTAAGTTTTTGTTGGTTTTTGTGCCAATGTGTTAGTAGTAGTAGAGTGTTGTTCAAGTTCAAAGAGTGGTTTTGTAAGTACCTGCACAATAAAATAACAATTTCCACTGTTTTTCCCACACATTTCAATTCGTCATTCGTTACCAAACAGTGGAAAGTTTTTTGGTATGTTACCCTATTTGTATATTTGTATATTTTGGGTATTACCCTCTGGCAATGCAGTTTTAGGCGCTGGAGGTATTGCGCGCTGACAGGCCGTTATTATAGTAGCAATGTATGAATCATTCAAGCATAGATAAAGACCTCTGGTTCGCTCTCTGCTATGCTTTTAGCCCTAGCAGAAAAAGCCGAATGCTTACTCTGGTTACAGTGCCTCTCGCGGACATAGGGAAGAACTAAATGACATGAACGCCAATAGAAATAGGGTTTAGGTTTGAGGGACTTTTGGCGGATGTTCATAACGAATATATGTTTACATGTAGGCTAGTTCATTATTATTAACATTTGATAAATGTTTATAGGAATAATATTATAATCTTATGTCTTGTCTTCCCCTTATGCACATTTTCAAGGAGCTATTGGTACCAAATTAAACATCCCATACTACACTGAAATTTAAGGAAGCTTTGCACTTGTCGCTAACAAAGTTACTAATAACGAAAAATCAATTTTAATAATTTTCCACCATAAAAGACCTTATGAGTCTGTGATTAATGTTAAGTTGATTAATGTTATGTGTCTGTGGTTAATGTTTATGATTAAGTCACTAAACCTTTTTAAATAAATCAAAGATTTTTTACTTCAAGTTTTCCACGATCATGGAAAGCATGCCAGTGTATTTTTATACAAAACTATCAGACTATCACATGTTTTGCACATAACAGAACACGAGTTAACTCATCCAAGAGTCAGTATCGCTCATTAATACGATAAATTGGCCTTTTTTCATTAGTTTAGGTTCTTTCTTTTCATTTTTCTTAATCTTGGCTTTTCTCTTTTTCTGTTCTTCGATGCAGTCGTCCCCTCCTTTTTCTTCGTGATTTAATTTTATCTTGTTTTGACAAACTCTGTATGATCAGAGGTTGCTGACACAGATGCTGCCTTGGTGGTTTGTGAAAGTTTCACAATTTTGTACTATCGAGATCTTGAACTATAGAAACATCCCGAGTTTGAATATTGGTTAGCAAGGTAGAAATGAAAAGACCTTCAGAAGAATTATTTTTTAAGAGAAACGATGTTAATTGGCCCTCGCTTTTCATCAGGCTCTTGACTTTTTGGCTCAATTTTCTTCATATTGTGGTTACACGGCACTTTCAAGTTCTTGTTTTCCGTTTTTCCATTTACCAAAGCTGTCCTTGATATCGTAACCTTTAAATTCAATTATCATTTACTTTGGTCTCTCAACATTGTAACGATCACTCCATAGATCAAACTGTACAAACCTATCCTATTCTTATTTTCTTTAGGGAACGACATTTTCAAGCCAAATCTAGCTTCAGGACGCCACAAACTGCCACGAACAATGGCGGTTGTTGGAAAGCTATTTACCCATCAGTAGTGATAAAAACCTCCACTTGATGGCACTGCAAGCAGTGTAAGGATCCAAAAAATCGTAGGAAGGGTACCCAAAATTTTTGCGTCAGCAGCCCATGTTATTCGTGTTTGTTATTATTTATTTAGTCTTATGGAGATAGCGAACCAGAGGTCTTTATCTATGATTCAAGTATGAAAGTAACAGGGATTTTTCTGGGGATTTTATTTTTTTTAAATAGGGATTTATGTCCCCAGTCTGGCAACGTTCTAGGGATACCACTTTGCGGAAAGTGGAAACACTGCTCTCTACGACCATTATGCGCAGTACTAAGGAATGGACGGCAGTGATGAGATGGTAGCAAGAGGTTTCCGACATTTTGGGCCCATGATGTCGAAAAGTTCGTTCTTGAAGAAAGAAGAACGAAACTATCATGGAGGTTTTACAACCAACTAGCTTAATATGGACCGTGTTTCATACCTGCAAATCGGTAAATTTACATTGTGTGATGTACGACTTAATTTTTACAATTTGTATTACATTGTACGTCTCGTAGACCGTATGTTCTGCAGTTGTACCACGTTGCATCCAGGCATTTTTAAGGAAAAATCTATTGCCCCGCAGAATCCGGGGGGTAATAGCATTTTGTCTATTGCCCCCCCGGAATCTGTGGGGCAATAGGCGTCACCCATGTTTAATGTAAAGCTGTTTGCTTTGGGTGAAATTTATGCAGTATAAAGTTCTGGATGATAAAATTGCATTTGGGATGTGACCCAAACTACTGGATCTCTGTCTCGCAATGACATCTGGCAAAGTATTATGATAAAAAAAACAATTAAAAATTATACTATTTAGATTAGAATGGTGAAATTTATTGCAATGCATGCTGTTTCTAACAAAGTAGTTCCTTGCAATGGTTTCTATTTGCTTAATCACATTTTGTTTAGGCAACTGTATTGGGGGTTCAGTAAAAGCCTAATACGATAGGGTTCTAGTAGAATCTAAACTGTACAGTTTGACAAACCCATCTAGAAAATTGGCACAGTATATTATGTGATTACTTCAAGTTGGGTTTAGTAATTGCAGGCAACTTCTAATATAAATGTAACAAAGCATGCTTAAGGGTTCGGTGAGTATAGAGTTATTACAGTTTTGCTGCTTAATGTTTTTGGTTGATGTCTGGGCTTCCCATTTACTTGTCTTAAAGGACGAATTTTTCTTAACTTTTTTAAAAGTATGTTGCTGTGAGTATTTTTAGTAATAATAAACTTGGCATATTAAAAAAAGTTAGCATATCTTGCTGTTGAATGGTTTGATTAATATAAAAATTTTTACACGACTTGGTTGCTATTCATTGGCATTAATTATTTTTTTCTTTAGGGTTTCCTGTTGCTGATGTGCTAGCCATGATACTGACAGATCTTTGTAATATTTTTAGAAGAAGCACGAAGTGGAGCTTTTTGGAGGTAGCTTAGACCACTTGCGTTTAAACCCATGATGTTCTGTATAACCCCTGGTTACACAGAACCCGACAAAGATATCAAAGCTGTCTTCAACATGAAAGGACATGGTAGAAGAATTACCAACTGTTGGGCGGTCAGCTGTAGGTGTTTGTTACGAAAAAGTACGAAAATCAAACAATGATGGTCGCTATGGTGGTTGTCCCGAAAACTCAGCCGAATGCGAAGCTCGTTAAGTATGCTCTACTATCACTACCTGTTTTAAGTGGTTTCAAATGTAAATCACGTTTTTAAAGAAAAAAGCCAATTATTTTGCTTTTCTTGGCTATTTATTTGATTCAGGAAGCAGCGTACTACTTCATGAGAACCACGAATTATGCACACCGAGGCCAAACAGTAAGGGCCTCTAGGGTAATTATCTAGACAGAAT
The DNA here is from genome assembly GCF_022539665.2 of Daphnia carinata. Lineage (NCBI taxonomy): Eukaryota > Metazoa > Arthropoda > Branchiopoda > Diplostraca > Daphniidae > Daphnia > Daphnia carinata. The sequence goes on from NC_081334.1 coordinate 3,334,195, forward strand.
GTCGATCAACTCGTCGTTACTGTCTGATGTACTGGCTATTCTATAATTCTAGAATCTAGTTTGTATGTCCCATACATTAAAGTTTTAAATACTCTCAATAGATTAACACATCTGCGAGCAAGGACCTTTACGGGCTATGGGATCCTCAAAACGTATGACAACGAGCCCATATTCAAGTTGTAGCTCGAAAGTTCTACAACTAATGTTTTCCCTGAACATCAATGCAGCATGGAATGCTTTACAGGTCAATGGTACACTAACATCCCAGAGATATTATTCATCTGCTTTATTTGTTTTTCTTGCAATAGATGCCTAATGCGAGATGTGGAAAATGCTTGACAGAATGTGTAGGCTATTTTGATTAGACACATTGGTACCTAAGGTTTCTTGTGTTGGGTACATCAAAGCAGAAATAATTGTACTACAAAAAATGTGCAAGGCATGCTGGTCTGTTCTTCACAATTATGAGAGGTATAGAATTTATCAAGTAGCATTAAGGAAAGCTAAGGTTACCTAGAACTGATGAGGTTAATGTGGACATCAAGCTTTCAACTCCATCTATCTAAAACCTCCTGGCCTTTGGTCTTATTATTTGACCAGCTATTGCAAATCAAGTCGAGGTTAGTTTCAAAACGAAGAGGAAAGAATACTATAGAATTTGTGGTGTTTGCATCAGCAATGGACCCTTCTTTTATTTCAGAATTGCAAGGTACTGATCGTTTGCGTTGGAAATCTATATTTGGCGATGGTTCCAAATGTTATATTTTACTTATTATTGTGCAGGCTTTTGCGGTCCAATCTGAGTGAAAACTGCTGTGTAACTTATTACATGAGGAACTGGCGATTTTTGGAGATGGTTACACCTGGTAATACTTTTTTTTTTTTTTTTTTATATACAGAGTGCCTAGTTTTTTTTTTTTTTCATACATCCATTATATTAGATTAAATTCTTCTGAAAGAGAAGCATTTGCCTATGGATAATGGTAACCCCAAGTGCGTCAAAACTTCGTTCCTAAAAAGAAGTTTCTAGGTATGAAGGCAATTTTCTTTAAATTATTTTCAGTTTTCTCTTTATTTCCCGGCAAATCCTAGTACCTGGCCAAGGAAACAGTTTTTAGCCTTATTATATGACAAACCTTCCGAAGTCGCACTAAGTTGAATTTATTAATGAAGGGGAAAGAAAACTTCAAAAAAAATTGGAGCTTTGCATTGTCGAAGAATTTCTATTGGGTCGGATTTCAAAAGTGCTAGCCTTGGGCGTTATTAAATGTTCAGTCGTCTATGGTTCTTCAATAATTTGTTCCACGTGCTATTGCGTGACTATTGTTAGAATTTCGCCATCCAAGTTATGAGGAAACTCGTGTAGCTTCTCAATTCATGATGAACAAAGGATTCGCGATCGCCATTGGAGATGTTGCATTTGGTAATGTGTTTTATGGATTTTATTCGGTGTTGTAATCTTAATTTATCTTTGATAATTCCCAACGAAGAAGAAGCAGATGAGGCAGGCAATAGTTATCTGTTGCTGTACAGTGCGCTCGCGGCCTCTCCGGTGTTAGCAGTGCAATTGGCACATGAAACGATGTTTCAACGAATACGAATGCAGTCGTCTTTCGGTTCAGCGTTGGATAAGGAAATATGCAACGGTTATGATGTGTCCGGCAGTATGTTCCATTACGATCGCCGTAACGGAACACGTTTTACGTAATTTCGTTTTCTATGTCCGGACATTGGAAACATTTTAGGTGATATTCTTTGTTTGTTGCTCGTGCTGCCACATGAAACCTGTCGTTGGCTTATTTTGAGAAAATGTGCATGTCCTATATCGTTCTTTGTACCATATTAAACGGCCGCCAGATGATTCTCAGGTGTAGTTGTCTCTTGACTCTGTCTCCTCACTTTCCTACCTCCACTGTCAGTCGCCAAACGTCTAATAATAGACTTCAGTATAGTGAAACTGTGCAGCAATTTATATACCGAAACAGCAGGTAAGAAATGATGTGTTATAATTTTCAACAAAAATATGTAGTATCGTTTTGTCTTAAAAATGCCGTTTGATGTTGGTCATGTCCGCGAGTAACGAGCCGTAGTCAAATATTTTTGCTAAATTTTGAATCCAAATCACGTATTTTCGTAAAAATTTCTCTGGTTTTTAATAAATAAATAAAAAATTGATAAAGTTGCAATTTAGTATTAGCCCAACATTTGATCGAGTGCTAGTCACAATTTTTAAGGGGACGCTGGGAATTTGCGCTTTAAAAACATAATTAACGTGTTCCTATCAGCATATCACTGTTAATACAGTTTACTCGTTAAAAAAACAAGTTTTACACTTCTTTAAAAACCTGCCTTTTGATTATAAATTTAAAAAACAAGATGGCGCTACTGCTCCTGCTAACTTGTGTTGTGATTCCGTGTGACAAGAAAGATCCGTGTTCGAATGTTTGTTAACTGTGTTACGTTCCAGTAGAAAATTCGAAAAATGGTGTGCTACTGTCTGCCAACTACCAAGTGTTTTTTTTTCTCGTGTGTTATGGAAGTAAGGCAGATCAACTGGATTATTTTTCTGGTATCTTGTCTCATCTATGCCAACTGTGAAACCCCAAAACTGTTAGCAACCTATAGTTGTTGCATTCCATTTTGCTATGAAGTTGCTCACCTAGAGGTATAAGACTTATATTTTTGCTATAAGTATCTGGTTGAAATGATTCTGCTTTTAAGATTTAGCTCGTGAAACTTGCATTGCAAAGAATGATGACGGGGAAGAAATGTCACCAATGATACAAATGCTGTGGGATGGAATACCATAATATTATGCTGCTACCCTTAATACGCTCATGATCTTCTGTCATTTCCACTCTGACTAGTGCATGATCATCATCATTTTGTGTATCCAACTATAACCACCACCATTTCAGCATTCATCTTACAATTTCTACTTAGCTGCGAACACACAAACATATACGTCAAAAGCATTTCCTGTGGTATTAGATGTCTTTCTCGTTTAGTACTGCTTTTTTCAATGTCCCCTCATAGAAGAAGCTATATTTTTTTCAATATCCCATCGTAGAACTGCCAAGCCTTTGCCTTCATCTTCATAACTTCAGGCCCTACAGTCTTTCCAGCATTTGGACAACAGGCGTAAGTCAAATTGTGTTCTCTGTTTTAGTTACATAAACAATCTTATATTACCCAATAAGTAACACTTTTTCTTGACATTAACCATCTAGGACTATGCCTTCTTCCTCATTCGGATTCATCCTCAATATTCAAAGTTTTCCCTTCTTCGCTTCATCGTCGTCCCGTCTTCGCCTCGTCCGTCCATCGCCTCGTCCGTCCATCGCCTCGCCCGTCACCCCGCCTTCGCCTCATCGTTGCCCGCCTCGCCCGTCGCCCCGTCATCGCCTCGTGGTCGCGCCGTCTTCGCCTCGTGATCGCGCCTTTTTCGCCTCCCCTATCTCCCCTTCGTCACCTCGTGGTCGCCTCATCGTGGTATTGTTTTGTTTTGTTTCGTATTATGTAATGCTAATCTAATTAACTCGTTGGCTGCCACCCACCCACTTTGATCCCCTTTTTTTTGTAGCTTGACAGGGACGGGCCGCGCTGTTCTGCTCCATGGTTTATCTGCCATGGGGTGGAGCAGCGCCACTGCCCAAGATTGGCCGAATGGCCCACAGGCAACGCACCATAGGGAATTCCCTTATTCGATGCGGCTGATGAGACCGGGGGTGTGCGTTCCCAGAAAGGTCTCATCGCCGTGTCAGCCCGGCCTACCCGGCCCCCTTGGTCGCTATCCCTAGGATAGCGACAGTAGCGATTGTAGAAAATGGTGGCGTGGCAGCCAACGAGTTAGTTGTATGTATTTGTGTATGTATTGTATTTTGTATAGTGTATTAAAATGTATGTAAAGTGGTGGATATGTGGGTGGAAGGAGGGACAATAAAATACTTTATACAATATTTACTTTTGTATTATTTATTTTATTTGAAATTGACGGACTTGGGGATTGAACCCAAGTATTCTACTATGCTAGCCCCATGCTATATCGTTACGACAACGCTGCCTTAATTTATTTCAGTAGGCATTCCATAATAAGCTAGTGCGAAGTCCCTTTTTACATAGCTATCGAAATCTAAATCATTGTTAGTAAGTACAGATATGCCATAACGGTAGGATGCTGGCCTACAGTGCGAAAGGTCCGTGGGTCCAACCCCAGAATGGTTAATGTTGCTTGGACGTGGTTGTCCCAGGATAATTCTGGGACGCTGGAAAGACTTTTTGCCATTTTTCGTTATTTCACAAATAAACATTTGCACACTGAAAATTCCTCGTTTGGCGATTCTGAGTATTGAACCCTATACCTTCGACTTCTGAAGCCGATGCTTTACCACTGAGCCATTTCACATATTCTATCACTACAATTATTAATAGTGAACTTAGGAATAAGATTTGGACTTAGAATAAACAATGAACAACTTATATTCCTTCGCCTATACCAGTGTTCATGCAACGACAACCCCAGCAATATTAATCATTCTGGGATTCGAACCACAGACCATTCGCACTGTAGGACAGCATGCTACCTTTATGCCATAACTATCCTTGTAGACATAGTTTGAAATTTTGATAGCTATGTAGGTATGCGAAAAAGTAAAAAGAAAAAAACATAAACCGGATATGCAGTAGAAAAATGTAAAATAAAGTATTCTTATTAACTGTTTCCTTAGACAAAACGATTCCGTTCTGTATTCAGGTATCTGCCATCTTTTGTTCGTCAAAGAAGCTTATTGATTTTCCAACATTTCCCACGCTGCCCGTTCGACCAACACGATGAAAATACTCTTCAATATTAGTTGGCAAACCATAATTTACAAAGTATGGCCAGCTTCATGACACAAGGGGTAAGACAATGGACCTGGGAACATAAGATATTTTTGTGAAGTACAATTAACATTATGTTGTAATACTTGCTGCCACCACTGCCTCCTCTTTGTGGACAATCCCTTGCTATATGGCCCTCTTTGCTGCACTGTTACAAAGAAACATTAAAAATTTGGAAAAAAAACAAACAAGATCTGAGTCTCATACTTACCTTATGACATGTACAAGCTCCAACACCCATCTTTTCCTTGTAGGCATTCCGGAGGAATATTCTTCTCTATATTACATAACCATGGATTAGCAAGACCAGAATGTAATAACCCAAAATGATTTTTTTTTACCTTATGGCGGCTACGACTTCCACCACCATCGCCAGCTCCTTATGGACAATCTCTCGAAAAATGTCCCTCTTCCACACACTACATAAAGCACCAAGAAGTTAAGTTTGAATATATATTTCTATACTTTTATCTTACTTTGTTACTCCACCACCACCGTCCCCTCAGACTTGTGGACACTTTAACAAAATATCGTTCTTCTTGTCCACACTGTTGAACTAAACCGTATTAAAGTAATCACACTGTTATCGGAAGGCGAGAAGGAAAGATGTACATTCCAGTTCAGCTAAGCCTGTTGCATTTACGGTGAGGTAAATACTTCATTGGCGTAAGACCTCAACACTTGACTTTTACTCATTTGCCTTTTCACAATAAATTGTAAAAACAATCACACTTCCTCCACACACCCACTTTCTTCCTACAACATTCTGCTTAATACAATAAATATTTAATTCAAATTAGAAAAGCACATTAACTCTGAAAAAAAAAAGCAAATTAACTCTAAAAAAAAAAAGCATTACCATGTGTTACAGCTCCAATGGTGATAGAGAATTCTTGTTCCATCCTATAAGCAAGCAGCTACATAGCAGTTGAGACAAAGCCTAGACGATAAAAATTCCATCCATCTTATCAATTTTTATGAAATGTTGGTATACCACATGTCCACATGCTTGTCATGTAGTTCCTATTGCAAAGGTGATCGACTTCGTACGACTACTCGAATATGGGTTCGTTGTTGCATTTGATGAAGGCTCTCAATCCCGAAACAGCTACTTGCTCGCAGATTTGTTACTCTATCTGAAGGATTACAATGACGATGAAAAATACGAAAGAAAGAAAACTCGCCATAGGATCGAGACGATTCGCGGCTGACGTCACCGCTGCTCCGAAGACGATCTTTGTCGCTTTGATCCGGGTGCATGACGAGAAGTTCTGATTGGGAGAAGAATGATCTTTGTCGGAGCCGCCCTTGCCAGAATCACGTTTGCACGATTTTTACGATCAATTCTACTGAAATCGAAGCACGAGAAATCAACACATTAGTTTATCAAAGATTCAAAGGAAGTTTAAAGATATTTACAACCACCATTCATCCATTCATTCTTCCATCCTTTCATTCTTCCATCCATTCATATCAGATAATAGAAAAACCGAAAGGAATGGAATTCGCTGCAAGTATCGCCAATAAGCTGGCGGAGTGGACATCTTCATGGTAATTGTCAATGTCTTGTCTCTGTAAATATAACTTTGTTGCTTGATTTCATGGTACCTGCAATAAAAAACCAACAATGCTGTCATATATTGGCAACTCTCGAGATTAGAGTTGCGCTACTGTACGTTTGTTCAATAAGCACATATAAAAACTTAAGAGAGTGAGTGTGTGATTAATGAATGTAAAATGACTGAGACAAAACTAAACATGATGCAAACCAAACACATGCAATGGCGGTATTTGACTTACATCAATCATTTTCTCTCCTTCAAATGAGCTTAGTAATTCCACTGTGCAAATGAGCTTAGTATTGGCAACTGGGCAAATGAGCTGTTTAGGCTACTCACCCTTTCTTTACTGTGCATCCACTAAATTCATCAAAGTAAATGTTGTTCTCTCACCTTACCATCCCGGTTTTCATTAAATTTTTTCGTTTAATTCTGGTAGTTCTGTAGAAAAAAAACTTTCGCTGTTGTACTAGAATAATACAAAGCGAGAATGTGTGAAAAATAGACATGCTTGCTTTCATATACATTAACAACTTTACACATACCTGAATCTGAAGTGACATGCAGTCGGACACTTAAAACAGAATTGTGGAGTGTTTATGTGCTTCATTCTGGTTATCAATCGCCTCGCAATTCTTTAACTTCAGCAGAAACGTGGCAAGGTCTTAGAAACCAGTAAATAAAGAGGTTATCAGACATAAATGTGAAGGGCGTAAATTAAGTACGTAATTAATGCCATAATAAAGTATAGATTACCTTCGGCAATTGAGAAGTAGAAATTCAGTACATCGTGAACCCTCTCAAGAATGCATTATGAATATCAAATATTTCCTGATCCATACACTTTTATCAACAGGGAACACCTCAATATTCTAAGTGTCTAGATGCAGCGAATTCATGGAAATGCGTTGTTTTAAGGGCTTCCATGCGACGTTGCCGTACCTTTTTAAAAAGACATGACAATATGCCTTTTTCACTTCAGAACAAAAAGGATTGTTAAATATTTTACCGCTAGATGTCGTTGACGTCGGGAAACTCGTCCAAAAGCAAACTTTTTGAGTTGTTAACTTTTTAGTTGGTTACACCCGTTTTCGATGCTATCGCAAAACCCGATTGACTGATGCCGTTCATCCAGTAGTTTTATTTTTCCTACAGTTTTAGGCTTTCTACGTAAAAGCGTATAAGGAATAAAAGGGTGGAGGTTTGACACATATCGCTTAACATTGTACGATGATGTCATGTCTTATAAGATTACAGTAGTCTAATGAGATCACTTTGCCATATAGACTCTACTGTAGTGTCACTAGAGCCGTTAACCAACGTGTTCTTATTAGGTGCATACTTAACATTACCTTCTACACTGATTTCTGGCTCTTGCCTCAGTCTTTCCCCCGATGCATTAGCAACCTCCCCGTCCAGCTAGTACAACTAGCAAGGCTTGCTCAAGTTCCATGAAAATCTAATGCAAAAGCAAAACAAAACAAACCAACAAAATTATTTTTCTGTATTGATTTGTAATCCAACGGTACCTGTCGCATTGGACCTACGCTGACGACCGGCCCAACCGTGGAACCTACTCAAATGAATTTCTTCAACAGAGGTAGTTACATTCATTTTGATTTTTACACAACTTTCTCTAGTCCAGTGACATGCATAGCGTGAATGGTTTTAATTGCGGATGTAAGCCCTAAAACGTAACACGCAAAATTCATAATAATGAGGAGGCTGCGTGTTTGCTGTACGCAGAACTTGCCACATTCGAAATCCAGTTCTGATTTGATGGCGTTCGTTTTTTTTTTTTCTTCATCCCGATCCCATTGAATTCATAATCGTGAGAATTGGAACAAGCTATGGAAGAAAAAAAAAGAAAATGTGTCTTTATCGGATCGAGTCTAAATTTTTTTTTTCTTCGATCTTCATTTTCAGATAAACGGCAACCGTTTTCTTATTCTGAGCGATTTTATATTGAAAAGTAGAATCAAAATTCAAGTGTTTAAAAAATAAAAAAAAAGGGCGATAATCATTATTAAAGATCTGACCATTTTGAGATGATGTGACGTGCTCGAGAGAGCGGTCTCTTGGTTGTCATAGGAGCCTCTCTTTCAGAAAATAGCTTTATACATATAAACATATCGGATAGATGCCATGGAGCTTTTGTTCTCGCATCGTTCTCCATCGCTCAAAAAATGATGGATCGATTTCTATTTAATAATTGATCTCTCCCCTCTCAATATAAATGCATATGCATGGCAGAATGAGGACGACAGACAGGACGGAATAGTTACACACACATGAAAGAGAAGGGGGGGGGGAAATAAAATAAAAAGAGACATGCAAGAACGGCAGCTCAACACACTCGCGCCGGTTGTCATCCGCGCGACGGCGTCACGGAACAACAACACGACGACATCACACACACACACACACACACATTCTTTTCTCTATTCTCTTTTCTTTTTTTGTTTTTCTAAAACTTCAGTGAGGCGTGATTAATGAATGGACTACGTTCACGCAGGTCGTTCAAAGCTCATTTGCATATACGTGGAACCGGCAAGACCAGCAGAGCTCCTGTCGCCTTGTCGGATCAGACAAGTAATTCAATCAGGAAATAATCAACACGTTAAGTATATATGAGAAAACCATCAAGCATTGTGTTTGAATTTTCGAAAGGAACAACAAGAAAAAAAATAAAAGGCTCCTTTAAATTTTTCTTCTGTTTTTTTTTTTTTTTTTAGATGTTCACCTCGTTGTCACAGTGATGGAGTTAGAGAAGCTGGAGAATAATGAAACAACAACGGGGAAAAAAGAAAACAGAAAAAAAAAAAAGAATAGACAGGCAGACACAACACGAACGATGTGATCATGACTTCTGATTTTGAAAGACCGATAGCTTAAGGCCCTCAAATGCTTTTGTTGTGCCTGTTGGGCTGCCAGTAGACAAAAAAAATGTGTATCTCTGTGTGTGTGTGTGTACAAGTCAGCTATGTAGGAGAACCCGAAGGAGCAGAAACAATGGACTAATTAGGTAGCCTATAGGGCTAGAAGGTAGAAGGCAGACAACAAGAGAGCTACCAGAAAGCGATTCAATCAGATAATGTCAATCTTTTTTTCTTCCAGTAGAATCAGAAATAAATTCTCATTGTTTTTCATACCCTTTTATTTTTTTTTAAAGCAATCATTGGCTATGTAGCCAATTAAAAATGGCAACCGCATTTTGTCCGTTATATGGGCGCAGTTCATATTGTAAAAAAAAAAAAACAGAACAAAATATGGAGTAGGGAAAATCGAAAAAGAGTTGAATTGTCATGACGTCCAGCTGAGATTGTTGACTAGTCAGCGACACGCCAAGTCACGAGCCTTTTAAAGTCAAGAAAAAAAGAAAAAAAAAAATCTAATTCTTTTATTCTCAGTCCGTCTGGCTGTCCCGGTGGGTTTAATGATTCGACGCTGTAATTATTCCATCAACGAGAAAAAGAAATGAATTTTTTCTTTCATTTTTCTAGACAGAAATACGAGTTAACTTTGAACATAGGCGGAGATGTTTTAAAAATAAACGGCTTTTGATCGAACCTTTTTTTTTTTTTTTGAATGGCATTTAGCGTTTTTTTTTCTCGTCGATATTTCTGAAAATGCCACAACGGAAGAATAAAAAAAGAAAGAAAGAAAAAAAAAAAAAAAGGCGGTGACGGTTTTTAAAAGTCCGTGACGAAATAGCCTAAACAACGCAAGAAAAAAAAAAAAAAAAAAGAAATACAGTTTCTTGGGGGTGGTATATGTATATCTGCTCGAAAGAAAAGAGTGTGGAAATGGGAATGAATGGTTGGGGAAAGAAAGGAAATGAAGCATTATGGCATAACAATTCTTTTTCTGAAATATTTTGGCAGTTAAAAGAAACCTTTCTTTGGCTAAAAAAAAAAAAAGCACGGAAAATAAAGAGAAAAAAATCTGTAAAAATATGTCTCGTGACAGGTGTCGACCTGAAAGAGATGGCAAGCGGGAGGGGGGGAGAGATAAAAGAAAAGAGGAAGGTAAAAGACAATTGGCTATTTTCAGTATTGAACCCCGGCAAAAAAAGAAGGGCACCCCTTATTTCCCAACAGCCCAAGTGGCCGTGATTCTTGTCGGCATTGCCACGTCACTTCCCGCACAGGATGTCGTCCCGATTGTCATAAACGCTCTTTTCATTCGTATAAGCTCTTTTTTTCTTCGACTTTGTTTCCTCCGAACTCACATCCGCATCACATCGCACTTGCCGGGTCCGCTCTGAAATTCGTGTATATATCTCTTGCTGGCGTACGCAATTACGGCCGTTATCAAAATGTGCCGATCTGCAATTGTAGATCATTATTTCCTCAGACCTATTTCACATAGACAGTCGAAATTACACCGTTAGAGAGAAACACAAGGGGGGAGCTGCAACTTCCGGTAATATAAAAGGCTTTTCCGGTTCCTACTATCTCGTACACTTCAAAAGTCAAGTTTCAATTTTTTTTTTTTCAAAATAAAACGAAGAGAAAAAGAAAAAAACAAAATCAAAATATTTTGCGTACTTAAAATGTGCGATAAAAAAAAATTAATAAATAAGAGCAATTGTCTTTTTGGCGGGACCGGATGCAGGATGCGAAGAAAAAGAAATCCTCACTCCACTGGTGATGTTTAAAAAAGAAAACAAAAACACACAACCAGTTCAGAGAGCGATGACTTTTCAAAAAAAAAAAAAGAAAAGAGGTGAAACCAGAGCACAGCAATGATAATCAATTTCATGTATATAGATTCGAATTTAGCGCTCCTGTCGAACGGTATAAAACAAAAACACAAAAAAAAAGAGGAGCTATATCCTCGCCCTATCGTTAACTTCCCCCCAGCTGCTGCTGCTCTTTGTAATCCGCATCGTTTTATTATTATTATTTTTTGGTGTTCTTATATTGAACTTTTGTTTTCATAGTTTTTTATTTTTAATTTGATTATTTACGATCCCAAGTCCCTTGTTTTTTTTTGGTTTTTTTTTTGGAGGGGGTTTTATAGTTCCATTGTGTTCCGGTGATATAGCCCACTGGTTGAATAGGTCACCATCCTACACGTTTTTAACTCGATTCTCTCTAAACATTTAATCGTAATCATAAAATTCCAGCATCCAATTTTGATTTATGAAATTCGATTTTCCTTTCCCCTACCCCCTCCCCCCTCTCCTCACATTGGTTCTACCAATCACCGTGCAATAACGAAAAGCGGTTCGTGGACGACTTTATCGTGTTGTCAAGGACCGACGTGCATTTCCCGATCAGAGGCGAGTTCAACTATCGAGCCAGGGCTGGAAATAAAAGTTTATCAATTATTCTTCTCTTTTTTTTTGGGGGGGGGGGGAGTTTTCATTATGGATAAGTGACTCGCAAATGCATCGATAATCGATTGATCATATAGAAACAGACGATAGGATAAACGAGCCGAGAGCCACTTTTTGCTGCCATTTAATTCAATCAAATAATAAAAGGCGCCGTGTTGACGAATGGCATAACGTGAGTACACAGCCCCACGTTTTTACGTTATCAAATTGAATATTGAATTGAGTTCTTTTACACGGCCCTTTATTATTCAATGTTTTTTTTTTTTTGGGGTATGAAATAAAAGCTGATTTCTCTTGTACACGTAGCACAACCGGTACATAATAATGTGACCCTTTCCGTATAGAGACAAGCGATCGAAAGATCCAGCTGGACACAATATGCATAGCCCCTATGAATAATTGAAATCATTCGACATACAGGAGAGGGGAAAGAGAAGAAAAAAAAAACAAAAAACATAATCAATAAGTCACTTCTCTTTCTCCCATATTAACATGAATATTTGTTTCAATCGAACGTTCGATTCCAGCATAGGGGGGGGGGGGCCTTCGCAATTTAAAGGCGATTGATAGAGTGTGTAACACATCTCGAACGGGGTGGAGTCGCTAGTTATTAAAGAGGATCAAGTCAATCATCTCTGATTCCTCTTCGTGTAACGCAATGACTGTCGCGAGCTGTGATTGGTCCCCCCCTCTCTTCCCTTCGTTCTGCTTGATTTTCCCTGCCGTTCCAAAACAGTGGCGTTCCAGTAATTGAATTTTTTGTTATTCAACTGCAGACTCGTCGATGTCCCCCCGCAAGACCCTCAAATGCCACAAAGTCACGGCGTGCTGCACACGCAGTCGTGTCTATTACATAATGAAAAAAAAAAAAAAGCCTGGACTGCGTTGCTTTTTTTTTTTGGACCTTTTGTGCGGAATGAAAAACAAAAATAATTTTTTTTTTTTTTGGAATGAGGGGAAAGACGAGGTAAAAAAAAATTCTGCTTTTTTTTCTCTCTCTAGTTTCCCCTCATGTGATACACGGCAGGTCATCCGGAAGTGGCTGTCGTGGAATTGATTTATTCCATGACGCTGTTTTTTTTTTTTTTTTTTTTTTTTTGTGTATGTCCTGAAAAAAAAAAGGCCTCTCCGACATATTTAATTCGAATGCTACGTTGTCAATCAGTTAAAAGTCTTGTTGTTGTTGTGGTCTTGAAACGAAACAAACCTGCTGAACGAGCTGCAATGCCTCTTATTTCCTCCCCCCTTCCTCGTGTGCGCGAGTGTTTGATTTGTAAATGGTCACGGCAAACACAAACGCGTGTCTGGGACGCCGTGGCGCGGCGGAAGTTTGTCTTTCGACTTAACAAGTTGACACTCTCTTTTTCGTTTTCTTCTTTATGTGTATATAAACATATACATATCCCCCCCCCTTTCGTTCTTCTTTCTACGTTTCCCGTGGCCAAAACCGGCAGACCGTGACAACACGCGTTTAAGTAGACGTTCAATTTCTCAACGAAAATATGGCTGGCCTCACACATCACGCACCTCACAAACAAAACAAAAACACTTTGTTATTTCTCTAATTCAATCTCGGTTGGAAAAAAAAACGAGGGGGGGGGGAGAGGATATTTAATGATGATGTAATGATTGTACGATATGTTTTGTTTTAAATTCTATTTTCTTTTGTGGCAACAAAGAATGGCTTGTGCCACATATAATTTGACTCCCCCCCCCCCCCCTCTCTACTTTGCGGTTGGAAAAAAAAAAAAAAAAAAAAAAAAAAAAGGCTCCGCCGGAAGAGGTCAATCGCTTTCAACACCGACGGAGCGCACATTGTTATTATTATTAACATACAAGCCCTTGTTTGTCTACACGAGCCATTCGCCGAAAAAGGGTCACGTTCATTTTTTTTTTCTCCTAACACATAACATCTAAACTTATTATACAAGCAGAAAAGAGAATTTAAAAACAAAATTACATCGAATTGCATTTTCTTCTTTTCAAATACATGTGAATAGGGCAGCCTCTTTAGTATTCCGTTTGCTGGCTCTATTTGGAGCGATTGACGTCAACATTATAGATCTCTCTATTACAGCAATGCGATACGACTATGGCAGATTGACGTGCTAAGCTACATTTCAGCCATGTTCCAAAAAAAGGAAAAATAGATTTCTCATTTTCTCTTCCCCCCTTTGGTCATTGGGCTTGATTGAGCGTTGAATAAACGATCGACAGGCCAAAGGAAGTCTGACCGCGAGGGGAGACACATGATTGCTTATAGACTCTCTTTCCCGATAGATTTTCTTTTTTTTTTTTTTTTTTTTTTTTCCCAAACAAAACTGGCATCATGGGTGGGGTAGACTTTTGTTTGGGGAGAGCTGCAATATATTTTCGTCTTGTAATATACACACACAGGTATATACGTGTGTGTTGTGCAGAGAGGGGCCGATAGAGATATAGATGGAATAACAGAGACATCAACCCGTTCGTGCAGCCAGACACGCGACACAAGTTTCTCATTCAATAACTTGTGGCTTTCAAACTGTTTGTGAAAAATGGATTTCAAAAAAAAAAAAAAAAAATAATAATAATAGTAAAAAAAAACGGCGCCAGAAGATGCTTTTCAATTTTAAGGAGGGAGGAATTTAGGGCGTCTATTGCTCTATTAGTTTTTGTGTGTGTGTGTGTGTTCGCCGAACAAGAAAGAAGATGTCACTCGCCCCATTTTTATTGCGACGCTCGATGCGACGCCCTTAATGGCAAATTGTTGAAAATATCGTTCGGTTACATCCGTCGGTAGAGCTTTTTGTTTTTTCTTACATAAAGGGATTTCGCGTCTTGCAACTTTTCAAAATTGAATTGGTCGGCAGAGGACACAGTCAAAAGTTGATGAAAACAATAAAAAAAAAAGGTCACGGATAAAAGGAAGTAGAAAAAAGAGAGAGCGTGCGTGTATATCAACATCCCCCCCCCCCTCTTCTCTCCATGTATGCAAACCCCACAGTTAAAGGATTCCAGTATGTGCGTGTAGCCGAGAAGGCAAGCCGGGGAAAAAAAAAAAAATACAAAAAATACAAAAAAACATTACCGGCCGGATATGACACGTCGAATGTTATAACCGGAATCGGATAATACGAAGTGTCTTTTCTCTTTTTCTTCCTTTCGTCACTTGTCTCTTTATCCTTAACAAACAAATAGGACATTTTTATCAGATTTTAGAAAATTGACTAATTGTAATTTCTTTTTTTGTGTGTGTGTGTGTGTGTGTGTGTGGTTTGATTCAAATTGACGATATGAAAATAGTAGCTCTTTTTGTTGTAATCCCATTTTTGATGTGTGGGAGCGCTTTGATTCTACGCATTAAATAAATACAAAAATAAAAATGGATATAGAAAAGAAGAAAAATATAAGAAAAAATGAATGTGTGTGTGTGTGTGTGTGTATGTATATAAAAATCGAGTCAGAAACTCGACGGAGCTTTATTCGGAGAAGTTGAAACCCCGCCTCGTCCATACATGGAGAACAAACTGTGCGCTCGCGCTTTATACAACAAGAGTGATGAATAATTTCTCTCCAAAAGATTTTTTTTTCTTTCTTCTTCTTCTTCTCAACTGAAATAAACATTTTGCCTTTTTTTTTTTAAATTTCTTTTTTTTTTTTTTTTATCTTCAGAATTTTTTTTTTTTTGTTGTTGTTGTTCCGATCCCGGCAGCTGACATCATTCTTTGCCAACCAATCAAAAGAGCCCAAGAAAAACTCGAAATAGATTATTGTGTTTAAAAAAAAAAAAAAAAAAAAAAAAAAATGGGGGCGATGGTGTTACCGATGGCTGACTTAAAAAAAAAACAAACACGCTGCTGGCATTGTCTCTTTTTTGTTTTGTTTTGTTTGTATTGCGTACATTCGACTGGAAAATAAAAATTTGCATCAGAGATGACGTCAATTCCTTTGGAATAGATCTGCGTGTAAACAACGAACGAGTTGTTGACGAGGAGACTGTGTGGGCGCTCTATCGTTCCCATCATGTTTCTTTTCGTCCCACCATTTTATATTTTTCGCTGTAGACGCCAATAACTGGAAATAATAATTTCTTTGGGAATTTTTTGCGCCCAACTTGAATTTTTCAAATCGAAAAAGAAAAAAAAAAGAAATTTATATTTTACAATTGAGAGTCTGGAGAGAGAGAGAAAGAGAAGGGAGCATATTAGATATAGGATTGGAAATGTGTTATGTATGTGTTATGATGGGAAGTATAAATATACAAGATACACACACACACACACACACACGTACACACTGAAGCTCATGAATGAATAATGAAAATTTGTGCGGGTTTGCCGGACTCACCGAACTTTATATACATGTATATATATATATATAAAATAAAAAAAAGCCGATAGAGATGGAGAAAACGGGCGTGGTCCTATCGGTTCGATGGATTCGTCTGGCCAATCATCGCGTCCATTACTTTTGTATGATCAAAAACGCAAAGCGAATAGAGAGAGTCCGCCATCACGGCAGAACATCTTGCATATTTGTCTTCCTGTCGGCTACGATTTCAAACGCATAGGCAACATTGTGCGCGTTCATAAATTACGTATTTACTATGCACGGAAATAAGACGAAAAAAAAAACAAAACAAAACAAAAATCTCGCATTTCCCGCACTCACTTCTCATCGACATTCATTCGCACCTCTCTTGCGCAATACGCTGATATACGGCGTTCTACGCTCTCGTTAATTATAAGAAGCTGAAGTTGATTACACATCCAAGAAAAAACAAAAAATACGTACTGATTACACGCCCTATTGTTTTCGTGAAATGACACTTGGTATCACATCAAAACTTCATTGAAAAATAGAAACAAGAACCGAAATTTCGAGCGGGGGGGGGGGGGGGGCGAGAATTCAAAATGGGCGTGTACACCTCAGTTCTTTTTTAAGATTTCTTTTTTTTTTGTATGTACACGAGATAAATCGTTGTTGTTGTTGGCTTTTTCTTCGGCTATGTGTGTGTAGGTGTTTTTCGTGAAAAATAAAAGACGCAGACGGTTCGTGCTGACAGGTGGAGGTCTCTGATGGGGGCAAACGAGTAACATACCCATATACGATTTCTCCCCCCCCCTTTTTCTTTCTTTTTCCAAATGTTTTGTCACTTGAATGTTTACGGACGGAAGAGAAATCGGGACCAAAATAAACCACTCCAGCGCACTCGAAGAAAACAAAAACAAACACAAACACATTTTGAAATGCATTCATCTTGCGCCTTATTTTTACGTTTAGGATTTAAAAGGATGCCTTTAAGGACGTGATGGAAACGTTAAGATTTGGATGAATGGAACAATGTCGTCAATGGATATTCGGTAGTAAAACGACAATCTTTGCTAACGTTCCAAGCGTGATTTACATTGGAAATGTAGACAAGTGCGTCTACACGAAATGAACCTGTTTTTCTTTTTTTTTTTTTGCATACACGAAGAAAGAAATTTTCACAAGACACGCAACAGCTTTTGTTTTGGTTTGTACCACCTTTTTAGCAGCCGAGTGTGAGTTACGAGAAACAAGTGACTGATAAAAAAAAAAAAAAAAGGGGTTTCCTCCATCCATTACGACCCTCCTCTCTTTTCGTTCCATTTCCCTTGTCGTTGTAATCTTTTTTTCCAGTACACTCGAGCGGAAGTCGATGTTGCCTTTTGTTGTCTCTTGTATTGTAAAATACTGGATACCATGTTTTATGTGTGTGTGTGTGTGTGGCTGGATGACTTTGTACACGGAATAATATCTAGAAATATAATTTTTTTTTTTCGATTTGTTTTGGAGCGTTGAACTTTGTCCGACCTGCACTGCGATAAAAACGGGCAACGTAATTCGGTTTCATGTTAAATCAAACATTTTTCTTTTATGGTGGGGGGGGGATAGAGATAAAATGATGAAATATCAAAATGGCGTCAGATTTCAATGGACGGAAATCAGTTAGAAAAAAAAAAAAAAAAAAGGCGCATTGAATTGGAAATTGAATGAGCCACTTCGCAACGAGGGAATGTCCATTGATGGAAATTCTTCTAGAGGATAGATTTATACATGTCTCTCTTTTTTAGTGGTTGAACAAGAGGAATTATTATTAATATTATTATTTATTTTTGCATTCATCAGACGTTATTTACAGTTCACATTAAGAGCCAGGGCATTCTTTTCGTCGACAGGCTCCTCTCTTTTTAAAATGGCAGAGCTTCTTTGCTGATTAAATATTCAAACACGATTTGGATGATGACGCAAATTAAGCCTATACATCTACGTGCTATACATATATATGATCGATTTCTCTCTCCGAGTATAATGTTCTTTTTTCTTTTTTTTTTCAAATCAAATCAGACGCACTTGAAAATAACACACACAAAAAAAAAAAAAAAAACGAGTAGAGAAATTTGATCTTTCTGAAAAGTCAAATGAATCAAGGCGTCGTTCGAAACAACCAAAAAAAAAGGGCCTATAAATTTCTCAACAAACTCTCATCACACAACGCGAAAAGAAACGCAAGAAAATAATCAAACGAAAACAGTAAAAAAGCAGAAGAATAAAAACTTTGGTCAGCCATTTTGTTAGTTTCATTCAAAACAAAAAATAATAATTGTGCTATCAATAAAAATGAATTTTGTTTTTCGCGCCCTTTGCAATTCAAAACCTAATCTTTTTCATTTGATTGTATTCCTCTTAAAAAATAAATAAATAAATGTTTAGGCAGTCACGTGCCGTTTCATGTGCAAGGCAAGATGGTCGGAGCGCGAAAAGGCCCGCTCGCACAAGCGGCACTGGAACGGCCGGTCGCCCGTATGTTTGCGGTAGTGGCGGGTCAATTCGTCGGAGCGGGCGAATTTCCATCCGCAACCCTTCCACGAGCACTGGTACGGTTTCTCGCCCGTGTGCGTCCTGTGATGGGCCTTGAGATGCGACGATTTCGTGTAGGTCTTGGCGCATCCGGCAAACGAGCACATGTGCGTCGTCACTTTTTTGCGACCCCAACGTTTCCGTCCTGAATTTTTGTTTCACCAGACATTTTTTAAAATAAAAATAAAACCCAAAAAAATCGTTTCATCCAAAAAAAACAAAAAAACTGACCGCGTTTGGATTTAATCAACGGCCCAGATGGGCCGGCTGATGTTTGCCCTGTCGGCGGAGGAGGCGGTTGCTGTTGCGACGTGGACGGATGTAATAAATGCGAGTGATGGTGGTGATGATGATGATGTAATTGCATCTGATTGTGATGATGAACGGCCGAAGGATTGAGCGTCTCGGCCGTCACCTGAGGCGAACAGGGCGGCGTCGAGACGGCCACCCTCGCGCCCGGCGGATGGTGACGGCCAAACGGCGGATGGTGGTGCGCAAACCTGCCGCCGCTGGCCGTCAAATGATGATGCGACGCGGCCAACACGCCCTGCTGATGATGTAGGCCATTGTGGGCCATCGGCACGGCCACCGGTCCGTACGCGTAAGCCGACGGATGATGATGATGATGATGGCCGAACGCAGCGTAACTGCTGTTGCTATTGCTGCTGTTAGGCGACGGAGACGGGCTGCTAATCGACGGATTGCTCGACGCCCTAGCGTGAACGGCGGCGTGATGATTGGACGCCGCCGGCTGATAGAGGCAATCTCTCGCCGTCGTCGAAGCCGACCTGGCGTAACCGCTGCCGCCGTGGTCGGCCGACGCGTTATTCGCTTGATGATGGAACGAGCTCGACGGATAGTAGTGATGCTGCTGGACGTGATACTGCGTCAAGTGATGGCTGGCCGCGTTGTTGCCGAAACTGTAAGAGCCGCTAGTGTCGTCCGTTTGGTGACTGATCAGGTCGACGGGTTCGTTCTTAATAACCGGCTCGCCCGTCACATCACTGTACGTCGCGCCCTTTTTTTTTTTTTGTTTTTTTTTTGTGCGTTTCATTTGAGAAATAAAAATAAAAGAGTGTCAAAAATAGAGCAATAATCTTTGTGAATGATTTCAAATAGCTTTCACAATCCAGAGCAAATTTGTTTTCGTTTTGGAATATAACAAACACGGCTGGAACGATAGCCCTTGCGGCTTTTTGGTGTGTGTGTGTGACACCTCGCTTTATGTCGGACTACTATTTCAAAATTCAGAAGCAAAAAAACAAAACAAAAAAACAACGACCTCGATTTCATTTCGTCCTCAAGTGGAATCAAAACTTTTGAATGAAATGCGCTTTTGGTTTATAGGCTAATAAAAACTTGAAAAGAGAATCACACACACACACACAGACACACACGAAAGACGCCATGTTGTGATTGATACGTTAAGGTGCCAGTGTATCATTATTATAAAACAAAAACGTTTCGTTTCTTGTTGTGATTGCGAAGAGGGGGGGGGGGGGGAAACGATCCGTTTCGCGCGGGTCATTCTCCCAAAGACACGCGCGTCTATGTGTTTTACATCTTCTCAAGAGTTATGATTATTTTTCTTTGGCTTATATACTTGATGGTTGATGGGGTGCTGCTGGAATCCTGGATGAACAAGACTCATCTGATGAGCTGCAATCGGATGATGGATGGCGTGGTAGTGATGGTAAGCGAGCGGGTCGCCGCCGGAAGCGTGTCCCGCGGTAGCAACGCAAGCGTTTGGACCTTCATCCAATAAAACGCTCTCAATATCTTGCCACATCTGAAGTGTTTTGAAATAAACGAAAACAAAAAAACAAAAAAATAAAAATAATAAATGATACATTTTCTCGAATAAATGAATCGAGGATTTACACTTGATCTTCAACCCCCTTAGCGGACCAATAGCGACAGCACAGACTCGCTTGGCTGAGGCCGGAAAAAAGGGACGCTAAAGTTCGATGACTTTAATGTTTCAAAAACAAAACAAAATAAAGGGAACATCTGCCGTGTGATGTTTGGACGGGCCGGCTTATTATACCATTATATTTAAAAAAAAAAAAAGAAAGAAAAGAAGCAGGGAAGGGTTGTAATAATTTGTGACTCGAGACGGACGCATTAACGAGCGTAACGATACATAAAGAAAACAGTGTTTGTACGCAACCGAGATTATATGTGTGTGTTGGGTGCACGTGCCGAGAGTGTGAGCCGTCACTTGCTGGACAAGGATGATATGCTGGACTCATTTTTTTTTTTTTTTTGTTAAAAATGAAACGAGCGCGCGTTTGAAAAAAAAAAAAAATTAAAAATTCCAGGAAAAAAACAAAACAACAAGTTGACTGACGACCGTCGCGGTTTGTGCGCATTTTTGACAGACAAAATGATGATCGATCCTTCCAGAGTTGTCATTTTTCGTTAGAAAAACGTAAAATAAATTTGATTTCCGTTATTGCACGTCACCCGACCAATTCGGACGGAAATCGTGAACAAAAGACGAAGAGATTCATCTTTAAATGTAAAACATTTCAGCGCGTTAACGACGTCGTAGGCGTATTGAAATGTGCCTTATTGGTGAATGGACCGTGACTAATTTTTATAAACAAAACAGAAAATTTAAAAAAAAAAAAAGGGGGTGCCACGACGTTCGTCTAAACGTTTTCTTCTCATTTGAAAAAAAAAGAAAAAGAAAAAAGAAAAAGAGGGCCGTGTACTTGCTTTCAGATCGCTCCATCATTATTACCGAGAAAACGTTCACGTATCGCGTCTTGTTGTTGTGGCAACTATGAAATCAATGCGCGCAGGGCTTTTCGTCTGATGTGTTCACCTAGGAATTTTACATAAGCTACACCTATTTCTATACTCTTAGTTTCAAAACAAAATTGAGATTTAAACAGGTAAAAGATTTTTTTTTTTTTTAAATAAGGGGAGGAAAAATAGTGATCTTTAAATTCGTAATTTCTTTGAAACAAAACATCGCCTTAAGCGAATACAAGGTCTTCCCGTTTTCGTTTTACGTTGATGCAGTTCTTTAAAAAAAAATACGCACCTAGTCGCAAACCAGTTCAATATTATCTCCTTTTTAGTTGAAATCAACACAGAAATTTAAAATGGGAACGTCTTTGTCCTTAGAAAAACAACAACAAAAAAAAAAACCAGCAAACATTGACAGCGCATTTACACGCGAATTAACACATCGGATGATTTTTAACAAAACCTGTTCAAAGATTTGAATTCATTTTGAATAGCAAAACGCACGAAATGCATCTAGGCCTATAAGAAACACCCCCCCCCCCCCCCCCCCCAAAGCTGAAACGCACATTTTTTTTCTGGAGGGGGATGTTGGGTTTAAAAACATCAGTCCAATATATCGGACATTCACTTACAGCCGCATAATAAAAATAAATACGAAGAACATGCACACACGCCAAAGATAAAACTACGAAGATTTCGATAAAGGGAGAAAAAAAAAAGGAGGTACCGCGATGAGCAATAACAATATTTTTGGTCACATGAGATTGCACTTACGTCGGTGAGATCGGTCATCTTGTTGAGTCGTTGATGATGTTGTTGCGGCTGGCCGTGGGCTGGCGGCGGCGGCACGACGGCTGCCATATCGCAAAGTGAACGACAATTTTCGTCTCTTTTTTTTTGTTTTTTGTCCTTCTTTTCGTTTGTTGTTGGTACCTTCGTGCCACTATTGAACTCTTTCCGTCAAACACACACACAGACACACACACACACACACACGGCGCAACGGTTTTTCACGATATGAAGGGCAATCAAAGAGTTTAACTATCGACACTTAAAACCGAATAAAAAGACACGAAAGAAAAGATGCCGACAAGAGGACGCGCGTTGGCGGCGAAATTCAATTTCGGTTTCTTAAAAAAGTAAATAAATAAAAACCTTTTTCCTTTCTTTACTCCGAAATGACAACACAGCACACGACACACGACACACTAATAAAAAAAAA
Organism: Daphnia carinata; assembly: GCF_022539665.2. Classification (NCBI taxonomy): domain Eukaryota; kingdom Metazoa; phylum Arthropoda; class Branchiopoda; order Diplostraca; family Daphniidae; genus Daphnia; species Daphnia carinata. Next base: position 3,356,825 of record NC_081334.1, read on the forward strand.
AACAAAAAAAACCTTTTGCTCTCGTCGTCTCTCTTGGCTCTTGTGTTTTATTTGCTGTTTCGACTATAAGAGCAAATAGAGCCGAACGATCGCGATTCTTTAAGAAATAGAAAAATTCCTTTCCAGCTCGAAAAAAATCAGCCAGAGAGCGAGAGAGCGAACGCAAGAAAGAGAGAGAGAAAAAAAAAAATAGAAGAACTATTTTTTTTTTTTTGTTTGTGAGTCGGGTGTTCTGCCGGTTGATCGCGACGGAGCACCTGTCCAGGTGGAAATGCTTTCAGCTCTGGCGCAGGCTCTTGCTCTATTGTTGGCTCGAGGAAAAAAAAAAAAAAAATATATAAAAAATAAAAAAAAATGTTACATCGGCAGCTCCCCCCCTTTTTTTTTTCTCTCGATAGAGGGAGAGATGTTGCGTGGAACTGTGTGACGTTGTTATTCCTCTCTCTCTCTCTCTCTCTCAGTCTACTCCCGGGCTTATGTTTTTTTTTTTTTCTATCGGTTGTCTATTTCTATTTTTTTTTTTCATTATATTTTTGTGGGTTTAATTTTTTTTTTTTTTTTACCTGTGTCCCTTCCCCCGAATGTAGGAGAAGAGGAGGAGCTTGTGCTGCAATGTCCTCGCCTTCTTTTCATTCCCTTTGGCATCCGTTTGCGCATGACGTCAGCATTGGCCAATCGCAAACGCCAAGTTCCCTGCCGACTCGTTTTTTCTTCTTCTTCTTTTCTCTTTCTCGTTGTTTTACGTGAGATTTTTACATTTTTCTTGTTGAGCAAGAAAACAAGGAAAAAAAAAAAACAAAAATACGAAAGGGGGTTGTCCTCACTCGTTTGAAACTCCCGCTAGACGAGGAATGGGGGGGGGGGGGCCGCCATCACTCCCCGGCGACTTGTCGGTTATTCGCGTGACTGTCAATTAAACACGCACACGAACAACACGACAACCTCTATTTCTCAGCTTCGTTTTTCTTTTCTTTTTTTCTTTTTGTGTGTGCATGTGTGTGTTACCTGTTTGTTTTCTTCTTTCCTATTCGTCGCGAGAAATTTAAAGAAACGCAAATTTCTCAGACGATATCGATCGCAATTTTTTTATGTTCTCATTCGAAAATAAAAACAAACAAGAAAAATTTAATTTGCAAGAAGAAGAGGGGCGGTGAGAGGTGTCAAAATAAAAAAAAAAAAGGGCCGATATGTACACGTAGCACATTATTATTATTATTTTTTTTTGAATGATAAAGGAAGAAGCTCATCGTGCGATAACATCGAAATTAACTTTCAAATCGCCCGCCAACTATATGAAATATTATCGTGTGTACACAGTGGCCACAGGTCGTGCCACAGTATCTCTTCAAAAAAAAAAAAAAAAAAAAAAAAAAAAAATAAAATAAATTTTTTTTTTGTTTTTTTGTTGTGTCCAGAATCAACTTCTGGAACAACTTCCCAATATAAAAAAAAAATGAACTGGTATATATATTTATTTTCTTTAAAATAAAAAGCAGAGCGGGTTGCGTGTTTGGCCTTAAGAGATATAAGTGGTCATTTATTTATTCCCCTCTTCACGCACCCTCCACCTCCTCTTTTTTTTTCTTTTATTTGGAAAGATAAAAGAAACTTAAAAAGAAAAAAAAAAAAAAAAATCAGGAAACGAGTCCGTTCTGTAACTCAGGTGGTGATGGATGAGGAAGTCTCTGGCTGCTGGCCTGCCGCACTTCATTAAAAACACCTAACAGACGAGAGATGGTCTAACATCAAAACGAAAAGGTAAGGAAGAAATGTATAACAAGCGATCCGAAAAACATTTCCTTTCAAGAAAATCAAGAGAAAATTCAAGATTGTCCAAACAGCGCCCCGAGATGAAAAGAATCAACTGGAAAATGTGGCCATTGGCGCGAACAAAATGGCCCCCAAAAACGCAAAGGCAAATCAGAGCAACAGACACACACACACACAAAAAAAGCTCCAAACTTATCATTACGTGTGTGTGTGTGTGTGTGTCTATTAAACGAATGTGGAAACGACCAGCCAGAGGTAAGCACGTCAGCTGTTGCCAGTTGACAACAACAAACAAGAAAACAACGAGACAGTGATGGAGAACCAATCGCTTTATCGATAACTTGCTACCCACTTTATTTAAAAAAAAAAAAAAAAAACTAAAAAAATGTATTTCTGGTTTTTGAATTGAAAAACAAAACAAAAAAATGTTGCGTGGTGAACTGCCAACTACCGTGGGAAATGACTCGTTTCGAACGGGACAATACGCAACACCTTTCTTTTACGAAGTAACACGTTTTAAAAATCTTTGGAGGGCGCAGATGATTGAAAGAGAATGAACCACTTGAAGATCTTTGAGAACTGTGGATGTTGTGCAGGCATTCCTGGCATTTTCTGTTCAGCCATCAGCGCGTTGAAGAGGATCAAGTGCGGCCATTCAAGTCACCACACCCAACTGGTGGGCCCACAACGAACAGGGAATGCTAAAGAGCAATTTCTGTTTTTGTTGTGCCAAGCCGAAAAAAAAAAAAAAATAAATTTCTTTTGGATGAGTCCTAAGTATCGAGCCACTGGCCGATAACGTTCACCATTCGATGCAAAAAGGAAGCATTTTTTTTTTAAATATATAGAATTTATATATTGAACAAAAAATAAACGAAAATTCCTAAGAGCTCATAGAGAAGGGAGGCTCCTTTCTCAGTGTCGGTTGTGATGAAGTGTGGCCGTCTGCATGAAAATTTGTGCTCTTGTTTTCTCGTCAGAGAAAGTTTTTTTTTAAGGATTGAAAAAAAAAAAAACAAAAAAAAAAAACGTATTTATCTAGACCGGGCGATAGATAATTACGACTTGTAAAGTAAAAAAAAACAAAAAAGATAGTCCAGCACTCTTTTTTAAAAACTAGGTAATCGATTCAATCTGCATACAAGCGGTGGGTGGGCGAACGTGAGCGATAGCCTCGCGTTTCCTCATCGCTTCTCGCCGATCTTATTAATACAGATACCCTTAATTATATAGATTAACCAGCCAATGATTTCCGACTTCGTTCGAGCAAGAAGAAAAAAAAGCAAAAAAGCAAAAAAAAAAAAACAAGAAAATAATTCCAATATAGAAAACACAGTCGACTATGAGTTATATCAAATTGCGCGGTGATGTCATGAGCTTGGGAAAAAAAACAAAAAAAATTACAATACGCCCAATTGCACCTGTTGGCCATCAATAGCCGCGTCCTATACAGCACATAATATTTGCTTGTCAAAGGGTGTGCGCGTCTGATATCATCCCCTTTGAGAAGCTGCACAAAGATTGGAATCACCCAATATATCAAGTTACCCCATATCCAATGGAATGCGCATTGACATATCATTCGCCTCCCTTTTTTTTTTTTTTTTTTTTTTTTTATATCTCCCCCCCCCAAAAAAAAAGAAATGATTGTGGGAAAATAAAAATAAACATGATGATTTCTATAAATGTAATAGAAAAACATATTTTCTGCCCTCCCCTCTCCCGGCCGTCCTGAATGTTTGAAGAGTTTCATTATAAAACAGCAAGGAGCTGTGTTCTACCTGCACGAATGATGTACGATAGGCAGTGCGAGTGTGCGGGATAGATATAGCATGTGATTAAACATCCCTCCCCCCCCCCCCTCTTTTGTGCATATTGAGCTGGCCCATTCATTTAGCCGTCAACTGTTCTTTGGTGGAGGTACGTTCACGAGTGCCAGCAACTGAACTTGCAGCACGCGTCGCCCATTTTGCTCTTAAAGAAAAAGAAAAAAAAAGAAGAAGAAGAAGAAGAAGTGCGTCTTACTCTGTTATTACGCGCACCAGCACCGCTGAAAAAGAGATTTTCAAATAACCACATTTTCGCGCGCGCGCATTTTTGAAATATCGCACACACACCTGTGATAAGCGGCAAACGATCATTACAACCCCTTGCACAGTTTAAAATAAAAAATCAGGGGGAATTAGAGGGTGAGAAAAAAAAAATTATGTAATCCAACTGATGACGTATGAATTTGAAAATAAAAAAAAAAAATATAAATGGAAACGAGTAAATATGTTCGTTGGTGGAAGGTGTTGATCAATGATTTATGATGATGGAAAAGTCCGGTTGGGGAACTTGCTTTTGAAAAAAAAAAAAAGAAAAAAGAAAAAGAAAAGAAAGAAAGACTTGGAAAATGTGCACAATTACATAAAAAGGGGGCGCCTGAATTAGAGGGTGGAGTCTGAACGGCCAAGGGTTTGGCTGGTGATTGTAAAAGGGGGCCCCCATTAGTTATTCTACATATCCATTTAGACTTGTTTTTGTTTGTTTTTTTTCTTCTTCTTCTTCTTCTTTCAATCCTCTGTGCCTACATCTTGTTTTTCCTCTCTTTTCTTCGTGTTTGCAATCACACGTTTAGAAGAAAGAGACAAAAAAAAAACAAAAAAAAAACAAAAAAAGCCAATCACAAAACAAAACCAAAGAAATAAATAAATCAAAAAGGCCTCAAGTTATTGGTTTTTCAAACCCCCCCAAAAAAATCAAAGAAATGAGTCACACGATTGCCTCACCAGCCAAAGAAAGACAAATGCGGTTTCTCGTTTGATTTGATTTGATTTTTTTTTTTGCCAAGACATAATCAGACTAATTCGAGACGACAGCTCCTTCAACAAAACCTGCGACTCTCTGAACTTGTGAAGAGGAGCCAAAAAGAAAAAGAGCTACGCACGTCCGCATCACGAATTCTGACCCATTATCCTTGCGAGGAGATTAATATATTGCCTTAAAAAGAGAAGCAAAACGTCCATTTTCTTTTTTTTTTGGGGGGGTGGGGTGGGAGGGGTGGGCAGGATAGAAGGGTCGACTTGGAAAAAAAAAAAAAAAAAAAAAAAAAAAACGTTCACATTTTTTTGTTTAGTTGCGTTTGAATCGGCACGTGATGAGGCTATAAAAAATGTTAAACACATAAGCCGAACGAGATTGAGTTGGCTTCCTCGGCTATTCAAAAAAAAAAAAATATATATATACATCTCGCGCAGAGTGCCGTCTTTTTAAAGACTGGCCACGACGGGCGGTAGGTCGTCAGCTAATTGAATACGTGTGTGTGTGTGTGTAAAAAGATGGCCCGTGTCTCTCTCTCTCATTCCAAAACAAAATGAAATATAAAAAGGAAGAAAAAATCAGCCATTTCTTCCTAAAAGATTATCTACGTTTTTAGATCAATGCAACATTTTTATAGATCACAGTAGATGACCTTAATTGGATTGAAACATCAGATCCGACAGTTTTTCTTTTGCTCCTAGTGGCATTGATTGAATTATTCATCGCTTTTCCCACCGTCCGCTGGAAAACAACGAAGAGCTGTAAAAAAAAAAAAAAAAAGCAAAACAGAAAATATTTCCAGCGCACCATAACACGAAAAGGAAAAAAAAAAAAAAAAAAAAAAATGAAACACAACGAGGGTCGATTGATTTATCCGAAACAATATCATCAAACGGTCGTTTATAATCCCCCCGTGTACAACCGCGATCCTACACGGAGTCGGCATCCTTTTTTTTTTTGTTGTTGTTTTCAATTCTCTTTATAAAATAGAAACCCCATTGAAAGTGGGCTTTGCCCTCCTCCAAACTGTATCTTAATGAAAATGAGAGCTCTTATAATAAACAACGTCTATAAGCTTTTTTGTGTATGCAAACAAGAGAGCATGATCTTCCTTCTTTCCTCTTCTTCATTGGACTCTATCAAAAGCAATAGGGGCATTATCTGTGCATGGAACAGATTCTTTTTTGTTTTTAAAAACGTAGAGTGTATACTGATCGGCTTTAAACACGATCGTGTGTCATAGATATGGACCTATTCTATCGTCTATTTATTTAAAGGGAAAAAAAAAAAACAAAAAAACAAAGGGGCCCTGTTGATATTGAAGGAAAGGAAAAATTTGTCGGTTTTTGTGATGCTGATGACTGTCGATCGAGACAATATCAATCGCCATAAATTCAAACGAAATTCTATGCCCGACAGAGAGAGAGAGAGAGAGAGAGAGCTGAAAAGAACTTCCTTGGCGGGTTGGGGGCATAATAGAATTACATTTTTGTAAGACTGGCCGTTTAGAAATTAGCATAGGTGGATGAACACGAGTCAAAAGGAGCATTTTCTTTTTTCTTTTTTAAGAAACTAATGAAAGGGTGTCCATCGCCGCAATGTTAAAAAGAGCGATTCGTCAATACTAAAAAAAAAAAAAAAAAAAAAAAAAAAAAAAAAAAAAAAAAAATGATTTTGGCGGGTAAAAATCAACACATTTGAATTTTCGCTCACGTCTTTTAAATGAAAGATAATTTTCCGAATGTTATTACTGCCCGACAGGAAGAGAAACAGACGGTTAAAAAATAAAAATAAAAAAGGGTCAAACGGTATTTAAAATAAAAAAGCGCCCAAAGGTGATGAATCGATTTCTGGCGTGATTTAATCTTATTTACATCAAACGAGAAATTCTTTTTTTTTTTTCCCGTAATAATTCCAGTCGCATGCTGTTACTAAAGAAGAAGAAAAAAAAAGAAATGAATATTCAGAGCATCTCGTCTGATGATTTTTGACAAGTGGCCAAAGGTTGTTTATACAAGCGGTGTGAGTGTGTGTGTGTAGAAGCGAGCAGGGCCAATTTAACGAGACACACACACACACACACACACACACACACAGATGGCCGTACACCTTGCGTTTCGAATAATTTGATGTGTAGTATTTGTCTAACTAAACGAATTCGAGTTGATTAAGAGCCCGGGCCTATATTTTTGTTTACAATTCCAGCGGGCATTTATAGGTTGGATGAATACAAACAAATCGAATTATACAACTCGGCGTGTGTGTGTGTGTGTGTGTGTGTGTGTGTGTCTCGAGGAGAGAAAAAGGGGACGGTCATTTTCAAATGGTTTTCCATTTGATTAATCTTTTTTTGTGTTTCTCCAACTCAACGATCGTAACGAGCTGTAATGACAATCAAGGGGGGTGCCTACAAGATTGATGAAAAACAACGATGAAACACACATTTCGACTCGAAACGAGAATAGCCAATCAGAGAAAGAGAAACGATTCAAAAATCTCACACTGTTCTTTTTCTTCTTCTTCTTCTTCTTGACGATCGTTAAATTTAAAACAACATTTTCTTTTCTTTTTTTTTCCCCTCTTGTTGTTTCGATGCTGACGAAGAGGGTGGACCGAGTTAACAAGGAATTTTGATCGAAGATCCTCCGTAACTTTTCAACATTGAAATCAAATGGATTTTTATGTTTTTTCTTTAAATCGAATAAAAGCGCAATCGAAAATTGATTTCTCGTGACTTGCCCTACACACAAAAAGAAAGAAAGAAAGAAAAAAAAAAAAATGAGCATCTTCACTTTCGAATAAGAAAAAGAGTTGCGAGAAATGCGCATCGGTGGTGAGTCATTAGTCTTCACCTGGTGGGTGGTTTCTCCCCCCTGTTCTTGTATACACGTCGTTCTCGGGGCTCTCCTAAGAAAAAGAAAAAGAAAAAGAAGAGAACCCAAACGGAGTTATCTATTCGTTTTTCGAATTGTTTCGTGTGTCCGCGGCTTGTACGCAGGTGCGCAAGTGCTGCCTAATATTTATCATCCCGTTTTCCACTGCGCAACACATTCTTCTTCTTCTTTTTGGGACCACTCACGCAGCATAAGAAATAACGTCGTAACTCGCAATGATGTTTCAAAACTGTTCTACATCTTATTACATGATGAATTCCAAGGCACGCGCTTTTTTCTTTTCTTACCCAAACATTAGAAATAAAACACGATACAAAAACAAAAAAAAAAAAGAAATGTTTCAATAAATTAAGGGGAAAATCTCGCGTCGGATATCGTTTAAACGAAGGAGCTTATCATCGCGTGTAATTCACCCATAACTTTGGGGTTTCTTCATTTCCTTAAAAAAAAAAAAAAAAAAAATGTACCATCGTCAATAGACGATCAATTTCCGACGCTACTTCATCATTCAACTTGCGCGTTCCATTGGGAAACAATCGTAAGACGAATGAAAAAAAAAATAAAATACAAACGGTCCTCTCTCTCTCTCTCTCCCCCCCTCTCCCTCCTAACGTTCGGATGTTGTTGCACGAACGCGAGCGACTTGTAATTACATTGATAAGGTGCCAGCGCAAATCTATATCTAAAAAAAAAAAAATAAATAAATAATAATAATAAAAAAACAGAGGGAAAAATGAATTGTTTTGGAGAGAGAAACATGACCGTAAGTGACGGCTGTCTTCTCTCTTAAACATCGCCGTGGTACTCGTTTTTCCATCACGATATCAAAGACAAAAACAAAAAACAGTAAGAAAAGCGGCGTTTCTTTTCACTTCTTTTTTTTTTTTTTTGGAATGAAATAGCCAACAGCAATTGATAGCGTATAGAGTAGCAATTGTTTTTTGAAGTCATCAAGGAGAAGCTATCAGACCACCGGCGCAGACAAGCCTCTGAAATGGCTCACAAGAAGAAGAAGAAGAAGAAGAAGAAAGACAATAATTGAATCGGATATTTTTCGTTTGCAGGCGCCCCCTAGGCTCAATTGAGAAGAAGCGGCTTCTCTTTTTCAAGAGACTGATGTGCTGCCGTGTTCGGTTATGATTATCATACACAAGCATTTCTTTTTTTTTTGTTTTTGTTTTTAGACAAGTCGGGAGAAATCACAAGCAACATTGAATTACAAAAATACAAGAAAAAAAAAAAAAAAATAAGCTACTGAAATCGACCGCCGTGTTCAACGAGGCAAATTATTATTTTTTTTTTATTATTATTTATTAAAAGAAAAACCTCCAGAAGTTAGAAACAAGAGGAGAGAGATCACTTCACACGTCTTCGTGTTTTTCAAATCACAAAATTGAATACTCTCGAATGAAATAAAAAGTCGTGATGTCTCGTGAATCGTTGCGGCTAATTTTAATCACACGGCGGCGCGCGCATTAAGCGCTTCAAACAAACGTGGCGGGAATTTGAAAAAAAAAAAAAAATTGAAAAGAAATTCAAAATTCTTTGATTTCTTCAACATTTCAAATCAATTCAATTAGTAATTTAATAAGAAAAAAAAAATGGGGAGTTTTCTAATGATGTTCGATGTTATTAGCGCAATTTTTCACAGACGTCTGGCCTTAATATGATTTTTGGGGATAAATGTTGGGTTAGAGCGTTAACCGATGACGGTTCTCATAGTCATCCGTCTCGTTGAGTTGATGTATCAAATGCAAACCACCCATCGTGTTTGGATGAAAGCAAAAAACAAAAACAACACAACAAACTTCACGTTGATGCCGGGACCCGATAAACCTCCAATTGCCAACGTTAATCAATTAAATAAAGCAACGCAACGAGAAGACGCGTAATAAATGAGGGCAACACGTAGAAACGACGTCGCTCGCGCTAAACTGAAAATGGATCGAGACTTGATTACTAACTGATTACACGTGTAATTAAAATGAAGTTAAAAAAGAAAAAAAAGAATTTCTTATTTTTTTTTCCACGCCCATTTTTACTCGGAACTCAAAAACCGAAATTTTTTTTTTTTCTTTTCTTTTTTAAATCTAAAATTAATGATGTAGTAAAATACACTCCTGTTGGCGGGTCGTGCATTACTACCGAAGAAAAAAGAAAAACACATTTCGTTTTCCTCAGTTAAAAAAAAAAAAAAGAGAAGAGTTAAACCGACTAATTTGCCTACTATTGTACACACAAACGTACAATAGAATTGAATATATTTCAAACTTTTTTTTATTGATTGCTTACTGCCTTTTGAGATGCTTCAAACCTTCCGAGCAATTCAAAAAAAAAAAAAAGCGTCAAATCTATACAGAGAAATAAAAAAAAAAAAGAGAGGAGGTTCTGTCGTATTGTTGAATACCGACTGATTTGCATGATAAACATTAAAGCATTTTTAGATAAATATTTTCCTCTCTTTTTCTTTCTTTTTTTTCGCTTGACTGTATAAGCTGCTGTGTGTTTATAGACTGTGTGTGTTGCGCGCTCGTTGGGCCCAGGCGCAGGCAAAGACCTTGTAATTAGATATGCAAATCCAACAGAGGTTACCTAAAAAAAAAAGCGCGCGCGCGTTCCACACACTTTCGGGAACCCCGGGTCCCGAGACACAATCCGGGTTCTGAATTTTTGGAACGTCTAAAAAAAAAAAAAAAAAAAAAAAAAAAAAAAAAAAAAAAAACCTTCACAGTGTGAAGCGCGCTCTTAATAACCGTCATCAATATAACCACGCGAGCAAGCAAGCAAGCAAAGAAGAAGAAAAAGAAAAAAAAAGCCTGAAACATACATTTTATTATAATATGTTTCGGACTTCTATCCTGCTGTTCCATTTTCTCTTTTTTTTTTTTTTTTTAAATCCGAAATATTTAAAAAAAAAAAAAAAAAAAAACGCGAGATAACATTCAATCTAAACATTTTTTTTTTTTTTTTTTTTTTTGAGAAGGGTAAAGAAAAACTGTTCCAATTTTCGAATCGAACACGTCAAATGAAAAAATGCGCGCACAGAGAGAGAAAGTTCGCTTAAAGATGCATTCCTTACAAGGTGATGTTCAATTGGAGTCTTCATTTTTCGAGACTACGGTTTCTACTTGCATGAAATTTAGAGAGAGAGAAAGAGAAAGAGAAAAAAAAAATGTGTAAAAATTTGAAAACTAGCTTCGCACTTTGACGCTTCGCGAGCTGCAATTTGAATAAATACACAGTTGTAAAAAAAAAAATAGAAAATGACGGAATCATTCAAACCAGTTAATATTTTTTTTTCTTTTGTTTTGCTGGGGAGTTTCGAAGGTTTTAGAACGTCATTTATAATTGGACTTTGCGTCCTCCCCGAAAACCAAAAAAAGGCAATTGGTGACATCATCCGCAGAGCGAAAGGAAGGGGGGGGGGGGGGAAAGCCTCGAGGATGGGAAGGGGGGGGGGACCGGTCCGTCATCATTGATTCACGCCGACGATTATTGGCGCGAGCATTGATTAACTTTGAAGTCCGAAAATATATTCGTGAAACACGCAAACAAACGAGTTTTTTTTTTCTTTTCGTTTCTTTTCTTTTTGATGGCCAAAGTAGTTAGAAAGGAGCAAAGAAAAAGATCACAAACGACCTCAATCAAGAGCCATGCGATCTCGTCATTATTACTGTCCCTGCTTCATTAAATAAATAATAAATTTTTTTTTTTTGAGGGGAAATAAAACCCCATCGTCCATGTGTCCCATAAATGGAATCGTGGCCCTCAATTGTTTTTCTTTTCTTTTTTTTTTTTTTTTTTTTTTTTTTTAAAGAAAAATTCATATTGATACTATCGACATGTACCCCCCCCCCCCCCGTCACTGGAACAAGGACCAACAAAAAAAAAAAAAAAAAAAAAAAAAAAAATTCGGTGCTGTGTCGGGTGTTGTTGATTGTGTCAGATTAAGCCAGTTGGTCTTCATCGAATCACGTGGATGATGGGTCAAAAATGAAACAAAATTAAGGAATTAAAATAAATATAAAAAAAAAAAAAAAAAAAAAAAAAAAAAGACTTGCGAGTCTGGAGAAAAAGATTTAAGTGTCGGAGAGCACGCAATACTTTAAGGTTTCGTGATAAACGATCACGAGCTGTTTGGACAAGGCAAAAGCGGGGAGTTAAACTGGTGCGCGTTTCGGGACTGACACACACACACACACACACACACACAAAATTATTATTAGAATAAAAGAGACAGCAAAGTTAAATGATGATGACTCAGTTTTTGTGCAGCTCTTACGACACCAGTTTAAAAGAATAGGTCAGCTGTGTGCATTATACACAGAAGAAACAAAAAACGAATCATTATTAAATCATATTTTATTTTTTGCCCGAGTCCAGTGCGAGCCAAAAAAAAACAAAACGTGACGATGATGAGCATCGTTTTGAATAACGAGAACTTCAAAGATTCTTCATCTGTCATTTCTCCTTGTTTTTTTTCTTCAAAAATTAAAACAAAATGTTACAAAGAGGCTTGTAGAAACGAATTTTCGTAATCAGCCGATTACGAGAATTTGGAGAGGAAAAAAAAAAAAGAAAAGAAAAAAGGGAAAAATGAAACAAGTGAGAGGCGACGGCGAGCAGAGCAGATTGGTGCAATCAAAGCCTCGCGTCCTTAATTACTGGCAGAGGGGCAACACGCAGACAGCCATCCCGCGGGCCCGAGAATAACAAGAAGAAAGAGAAAGGTGATGGATCTCTTTCCATTTTGTTTCTCAGTCAATTCCTCCTCGTTTTTATTTTTATTTTTATTTTTAAGACAATTTGAATTTGTTGGAAGACAAAAAAAAAAAAAAAAAAAAAAATAATAATAATAATAATAAATAAATTCTTGTAAGAGAAAAAATCAGCTGATGTTTGAAGCTTGTAAGAAAAACAATTGGTGGACAAGTTTTTTTTTTTTTTTGTTGGTTTGGCCGAGGATGACGACAATGTCGCAATTAAATGTTCAACGTGAGAGGCGGGAATTTTCAAAAACACGAGTCAAAAAAAAAAAAAAAAAAAAAAAAAAAAAAAAACTAAAAAATTCAAATTTGAATGCGTTTATGTTTGGTTATAATCAGTTGAAAATGTACGAGATGAATACATTAAAGGCCATCGATCTTCAAGAGAGGAAAAAAAAAACAAAATTTAATCGAACTGGCCTGAATGAAGAAATCAAACCTCCCCCTTTTTTTTTTCTTCTCTTAGCAGAGAGTGAAAAAAGAAGAAGAAGAAAGAAAAAAAAAAGAGTTGATTATCCCGTGTTATAGTGTGGGGGGTCGGATTCCCATTTGCATAAAATCAATGAACATTTTCCTGTTGGTGGTGGTGTTACTTGTTCTTGTCAAGTCTACGTCTTACTTCATTATTTCTCAAAGCGTCAGAACGGGCCGATTGTTACGTCAACGAATCACGACCGACGGCGATGTAGACCACACGGGATCAATCAGAAAATCATTACAACCACAAAACAAAACTCAAACCTCAAAAAGAAAAAATTGAGAAACATCAACATTAGCCAAAATCGACTTCTCTTCTTAAGGGCCTTTAAAAAAAAAAAAAAAAAAAAACGAAACAAAACAAGAAAACAAATCAAGTCGAGACATCAGCAGATCCTCTATTTGCGCGCTGGCCATTTCGTACCGAACTTGTGATTTCAAGTCGGTGCCGATGGGTCGCAGCTGATACAGCGAACGTCCTTAAAACAAACCAACAACAACAACAAAAAAAAATGTTCAACCCCATCCATTTAAAAATGGACTTTGTACAAGCGATAAATAAACAAGTTCGACCTTTTCTTCCTACAGACCTCACAGGTACGACAGAAAATCCAAACTTTTTCTTTAAAAAAGAAAAAAAAAAAAGGCAATTTCAAAATGAAAGAAACATGCAAAAAAATATTGGCAAACAATTGACGTTTCACGGATAGCCCCGCTGCGTCTTGTTGGCTCAACGCCATCCTAAGATGACCCTACCATTCTCTTTTGATTTTTTTTAAACAAATTTTCCGCTACTTTTTTTTTGTTTAAAGGGGGGGGGGGGGAATGCGCTTGTTCTTTTCCTTTAAATAAAAAAAAAAAAAAATGAAGAAAAAAAAAGGGACCATATAGTTCACCGCAAATTTACGAGTTGCTCGTATAACTGGCGGGCCTTTTTCAGAATAGACAGCAACATAAGAGGCTCTCTCTCTCTCTCTCTCTCTCTCTCTCTCTCTCTCTCATTCGTGTTGTTCTGATGTAGGTGAATAGTTTTTCGATTTATCGGCCCCCACCGAAACTCTGCATCGTGTTATACTTTGAAATCATACGCATCTGTATGCACACACACACACACACACACACACACAAAACGTCTATAAATGTTTTAAGAGTCATTTAGAAGACAAGCGTTTCACAGCTGGCGGGCCGAAACGGTGCGAGAAATTCTCAAACATTTCGATCGGAAACTTTTGAAATGTTCTTTTAAACTGCAAACAGAAAAAAAAAAAAAAGAAAACAAATGAAAAACGGTGTGAACGCGAGAAAAAAAACAAAAACAGCATCGATTATGATAATTGCCCGACATCCTCTCTCTCTCACGGATGTCTATTTACACATTCTTTTATTGTTTCAGTTTGGTTTTCCAGAGCGGCTGCTGGACGGCCGTATACACACACTCACACACAAAACAAACAATTTTATCTATATATACATTTTGGAGGAAAAAAAAAAAAAGAGGCGCATCGAAACGATGGATTTATTGAAATGATTTGGCTTTTTTTTTTTCCTCTCTCTCTCTCTCTCTCTCTCTCTCTCTCTCCCTACCCCACATAAAGTGTGGAAGAATGTAACCCCCTTGAGGTGATGTGGTATGTAAGTTCCCCTTCTTTTCCAAACGTTTCGTCGCTAGGGCACACACATCTAGTGTTACCTGTGCGCATAGGAGAAAACAAGAGGAACGCACTGGGCGGTCCCCCCTTGTGTCTAAGTTTAACAGTCGACTCCTACACCAACACACACCTGAGTCCTCTTTTCTTTTCTTTTTTTTTTTTCTACCTACTTGTCGTATATCGTCGTCATCCCACTCGAATTTTCTTTTTTTTTTCTTTTCGAAATGTTAAAAAAAAAAAAAAAATCAACTGCACAAAGTTTAAGAAAAATAAAAAAAAAAAAAGTTTTTGGATGATACGATTGAATCAATCAAACGTTACATCCGGTTATTATCGAGTCAGGACGTTTGATAAAAACGTCGTGTACACGGGAATGGTGTGTACCGTTTATCCGCCCTTGTGTGTTTCGTTTTTTTTTTTTGAATGATTTCTTCATCGTTTTTCTCCGTTCGTGAAAATAATTGAGACGTGTGCAGACTCGGCTGTTCAACGCTTTGAAAAAAAAAAAAAAAACTCTACACACATCATATCACACAGTTTCCAAAGAAAAATAAAATAAAAGAGGGGAAAATGAATTTCCTTTTGTCACGACCACCAAGGAAGTCTGGCCCCAACTGCGGGACTCCATCATTGTAAAGCTGATCAAATGTTTGACAGCTTTTTATCCCGAAACCCCTTGATTTTTTAAAAATTACACTCGGCCTCTTTTCTTATTTGAAAACAACAACAACAAAAAAAAATAAATAAGAAAATTCCCGCGTAACCAATTCAATCAGGAAAAAAAGAACAAAAACAAAATTTTAAAAAAGAAACTCCGGATGATTAGTCAACATCCAAAAAAAATAAAAATAAAAAGACGCAATGCTTCGTTTCGAAATAAAAAGGGCGGTCGTAAGCGCCCTCCCGCCGTGCACTTGCGTACCCTCTGTGCGCGATGATATTATTAATTGCAAACGCGATGGTAACAAATGGATTACATTTTCTCCGCCAGACACACACACACACACACGTACACACGTACACACACACACACACACGTGGAAATGTAGAAAGCAAAGCGAAGAGAAACGAAACTGTTGCACCAGGAACTGCGTGCGACAGCTTCATTTATCTCTCGAAATGCAAGAGACCTCCCCGAATGCCATGACGCTATTTTATTTTATTATTGTTATTATTTTTTTTTTTAATAATAAATATCGAAAATTTTCATTTAGAAAAAATTCAAAAATAAAAAAATAAAAAATAAAAATCGACGATTTAAGAGTAGAAGGGGGAAGAGATGTTGAGCCTATAAATGATGACTGGAGATGATGCGATCACCTGTGCATCCGGCTGAAATATCAGGCGCGCCATCCATCGTCCAAACAAAAAGAAGCTTGCTGACCCCACACCTGGAGAACTGTGGAACCTTTTTTTTTTTTCTTCTTCTTCTTCTTTGATCGATTTATGGGCATCAAGTGTGATAAACGTCCCTGCCTATTTTTCTTTCAACAAATTCCCATTCTTTTTTCTAATATAATCATCCACCACACACACACACACGAGGAAAAGAGCCCCCTCCTACCCCTATCAGCAAATGGACAAAAGGCCATACGCAGGTACGCGACAATTGAGTTCCATACGCAGGAGAGCATTGGCTCATTAAGGACAAACGTTTTTCACACTTTGGCTAAGAAAAACTATTAATCATTTTTTTTTTTTTTTTTTTTTTTTGTACAGGAGCACGAGCTGCGTAGGAGGCGACTAATTCAAATACAAAAAAGAAAAAAAAAAAGAGGGAGAAACGATGTCCCACAAAATTCATTTAAAAAAGAACGACGCGGAACGGGTCAAACCCTCCATTGTTCGAAGCGGTTGAACACAGATCCATACAGCACAACTTCGATATATAAATAGAACCTCTCTACATGTGTGTGTGTGTGTTTGTGTGTGTGTGTGTGCGTAGAACATTTTGAATAATGCAAAGGTCAAACAGGTTGAGGAGCTTCCCTCCAATGGAGGAGAGATCTATAAAAAAAAAAATAAAAATAAGAGAAAAAAGTGTTTTCTTTCAAGACGCCCATCTCGTTCTATATGCCAAGTTTTGAATCTTCTTTTCGCTGGGGCTGCTGATCTGTTCCATCAGCTTTCGACCATGTTCCTTTTCGTGTATAGGCCTGGGCGTGATTTCCGTATATCGCACTTCGTTTGTTGTATTTATAAGACGCGAAAAAAAAGGGTGGGAAAATAAATAATAATAATAAAAAAAAAAAAGCCAACAACAATAAAGGGCTGGGCCGACTCTGTGTGTGTGTGTGTCTATGTGTGTACATATACAAATATATATTGGTATTGGCGCAGACACACGTAGCACCGGTGGAATATTAATCGGTTGATCGATTAGTTTTTCCCAATTTCCTCACACGTGTGTTTTTTTTTTTATGGCTTTGCCATTGTTGCAAATCTCTAAAAAGAAAAAAAAAAAAAAAATTCAAATCCGCATTTAAAATTTTAGAAAAATAGAATTTAAATAAAATTCTATTATCCGCTTTGAATTTGTAAAAAAAAAAAAAAAAAAAAAAAAAAGTGTGTACGCTGACTGGACCAGAGTGAACGCAACGAGCGGACGGGTAGTTAACACGGACCCGAATAAAAAGAAGGGGAAAAAAAAATAGGGAGACTCGGGAGTGTATAATTGAAATTTAATGACAGTGGGCGCAGATAGGAAAAAAAAAAAAAAAAAAAAAGTTTCGACACCAAAAACGATCCCGCTCCGTACAGTCAGCGTGAAAGCAAAAAGAAAAAATCATCATAAAAAAGAGATATATAACGCGCTCAACTTTAAGTATAGAGATAGCAACATTTTTTTTTTTTTTCTTTCTTGCGCTCAATTACTTGATTATCACAACACGAAAACCTTTTCATAGGGAAGGAAGGAAGAAAAAAAAAAAAAAAGGGGGGGGGGGGGGGTTTCAAGTGGACTATATCTATATCATTAAGAGCTATCCGAAACCATTCAAGAATATACACACAGAAACACACACAAGATAAGCCCCTCAATGATGATGATGCCCTTCGGAGCTCGTATTTATTTTCTTCTTCGGACCGGGTGTTGGGAAAGATGTATAATAGAAGGGCGCAACGTTACATAACAACGATTCGGCACACAAAATGGCGCAACACTTTGGGGAAAAAAAAAAAAAAAAAAAAAGCTGCTCATTTTCAAACACCCTCCCACTTTTTTTTTTTTTTTTTGCTACGTAATTATTTGTGATGGCATCATTTGAAATAGCGAGATTTCGAATGTACCGGCACCGTTCAAATGGTCAGCAATTTTATTTCATTTTTTATTTTTTTAAAAGAATTTTAAATTGAATAAAATCTCAACATTTTCGTTATTTCAACAGCTTATGGAAAACTGAATGTAAGGTAATGAAAAATAGCGATGATTTTTTTGGACCCATTCCTCATCTGGCAAACGGAAATTTTATCGGCGAGATAACGAGGCGTGAAATGAGAAGTAAAAATTCCCCGACAAATGGCCGCCATCCATTTATTTTTCCTGCAAACACATTTGTTTATTGCCCCTCTCCATTAATTGATTAAACGTTCAACGATTTATCGCGCATTCTTCCTTAAGAACGAGATCGTGACGTTACGACACACGACGTGCATCGCTGTCGTCGGCGCATTACACATTTTTCACGCTCTCCCCGCAAACAGGTGAAACGATAAAACAAAACAGAAAAACAAATGATTTCAAAACGTTCGGCGCGTTGTGGAAAACAAACGAGTAAAGACCGCGCCCCGTTCTCTCAATGCCGACGAAATTCAACAGTGCGCACTCCGTTAACAAAAGCCAATTTACGTTTAGTTTGACGTGTTGCGCGAGCGCAAAACCATTGAGAAACAAAGTGAGTCACGTAAAAAAAAAAAAAAAAAAAACAACAACAACAACAACAAAAAGATATGTACCGCCGAGTTCAATTTCATTCACCCTCGATGACCTTTTCCAAACATGCCGACTTTGACGATCAACATCCGGAAATTTAAAGAAAAAAAAATTTAAATTCTTGATCAATTTAAGTTTGTTTTTGTTTTTTTTTTCATCCATAATTTGTTAATAATGGCGCACGTCTTTACATCGGGGGGAGAAAAGAATGGTAGCCCTATCTGCGACTACTGATCCATCAATCAAAGTGCAGTTTGATGGTGCCAGCCACTTGGAGGCGGCACAGTAGCATTAACGTCAACATTTATGCCTTTTGCTGTCTGTATGTTTAGCAAGGAATAATAAATAAATAAATAAATAAATAAAAAACGATCACGATTCTTTCTTCTTCTTTTTTTTTTTTCACGTTATTATACTATTCAAGTTGATGGATGTGTCCGGCCTATTCGAAATTCAATTTTTTTTTTCCCCACCGAAATAAAAAAAAAAAAAAAATCAAAATAAACAAACCGGCGTGAAAAGAGGCCGATTCAATGAAGCAACAACAACAAGAAAGAAAAAAGAAGAAGAAGAAGAAGAAAAAAAAAAAACATGTTGTGGGTTTCGCCCCCTTTTTTTTTTTTTTCGCTCTTCTATTTACACACAGAGTCCTTGAATGATTAAAATCCTACAACAGCAAACTATATCTATGCTCTTTTCGAATTGAATGTTGTAGGCACTCGGTGGACATGCGCACACCGTTCAAATGAAAAGGCTCCCAACTTCTCTCTTCTTTTTTTTTTTTTTTTTTTTTTTTTCTTCTTGTCATCATTTTTTTTTTTTTTTTTCGGCGTCGGCTTCTCTTTTTATCAAACTACGTTTCCCCACCCGTCCTGCCCAACAAACGATTTATCCAGCAAAAGAAAATGTTTAGAAAATCTATTCCAGAAGCTCCGTGTACGCAAAACAAACATACACACACACACAGAAGGGCAACGTCAAATGACACGATCCCCAAACAACAACAACAAAAAAAATTCTTTTTAAATTCCAAACATAAAAAAAAAGAGGAGCTTAAATTAATGACACCAAAACTGGACAACGCACACACACACACACACACAAAAAGATGATTTATTCAACAACAAAAGGTAGTGTGCGCGCCTAACGTGTGTCTTGATCTTCTTTTAACAAGCGTCCACTCTTTTTGCTGCTCACAACACCTTGACAACTTTAGTTTTACCTACTCCCTCCCCTCTCTTTTTCGCTGTTATTTATTTGATTTATTTTAAAAAGTCATCATCATCATCATCATCATCTGTCTGTGGGCGCAACAGGGGAGGATAACCCATTCTTTCTTTCTTTTTTCTATTTTTACACACGAGAGAGAGAGAGAGGGGGGGGGGATTAATAATTTCGTGTTTGGAGATCTTGACCAACCCCGCGCGCGCCCATTTGATGATTTTGCGCGCACCGGCGCATCAGCTCAAACAAAAAACAAAACAAGACAAAAAATGTCGGCGCTACTTTGGCGCCCTCCTTTGACGGAAAACGCCGCCATTTTCAATCGCCACAAAAAAAAAAAAAAAATGTAAAAAAAAAAAAAAAAACCGACATATGAATTAAAAAAAAAAAAAAAAAAAGAAACGGGAATTGTATAACAAGAAACTTATTAGAGGCACATCAACAGTAAAGAAAATGTTGGTGATTTCTTTTGTGTGTGTGTGTGTGTGCGTGTCTACGTTTGACAGATTGGCGCAAACGGAGGGGTGGGGTGGGGGAGATAGAGGGAGAGGACCCTGTAATCAAAAAAAAAAAAAAAGTTGGAAACGCAAGTGAGCAAAATGGCCGCCATCCATCACGCGACATCCGAACCGCAGCCGACGGCATATCCGGTTTTTCTCCCCCGTACGCACAAAGATCCGACATTTAAAAAATTCTCTCTCTGATATTTCGTGTATAAACACACATCCGCGCGGAAGCCGTGAAATTTGTGATTCGATCCCCTTTCACCGTATACGTCTAACCCTAATATTGGGAGAGAAAAAGAAGAAGAAAAAAAATGCATGCCGCACATGAGCAACAGAATCCAACGGAATTCACAGTTTTCGAATAAGGGGAACGCGGTTTATTAGGGATAGAGGTAAAAGAGAGGGGAACGGTATATGACTCGCATCATCATCGACATCACGGCCGGTTGAATTCCAAATGACTTCCGGATATTCAAATTGTGTGTATCCCCCCCCCCCCTCACTGGTTCTCCTTTCTCTCTTACTAGAAGAATTCGAAAAAATATATGTATATATTCAGTTCCGGGTATTTATAATTCGTTGCGTTATCTTCTTATGTATCAGAATTTTCAGCATTTTATTTGATCGTGTCAATTTTCACGAGACTCAAATAAAAAAAAAAAAAATAAATAAATAATTCAGATTTATTATTACGGGTAACGTGTACGCACTCGATTGTTAGCCGTTGTTCCATGTTTCTCTCTAATACGTTCCTCCTCTTGTTTTCCCCCCGCGTGTTCGTTTTCCGGAAGCACGCTCCATCGACGCATCGTCCTCTTCCATCATAAAATTTGGATGTTTCAAATGTGTACAACCCCCCCCCCCCCCTCTTTTTTTTTTTTCTTCTTTTTTCGTGTACGGACTGTCCAAAAAAGCAACAAAAAAAAATAAAAATAAAAGTGTGTCGGAATGTTGTGCCTCTACATGCGTGCAGTACGCGTCTATTGTTATATCTACACACACGAACGAGTCACACGAGAGGGGGGTAGGAGAATGATGACTGATTTCACTCACCTACCCCACACTACCCCGACGGGTGGTAAGGCGGCAAAAAAAAATAAAAAATAAATATGAAAAAATAAAAAGGGAAATTGATTAGCAGACGCACATAGTTGGAATGGCATTTCAAGTATTTAATACCATTTTAAAGATGATGCATCATCGATTGAATTCAATTGAACGGAAAGAAATTTAAAATGAATGGATTCGTTTTCACTTAGGGGATTTGTTTTGTTTTTTTTCTTCTTAAGAAATACTAATAATAATAAGCGTGGGTGTTTTTGTTTCTGCTTTCCAGGGTGGAAAGAACGTGAAAAAGACGGGGCCCTTTGGCGGCGGGAAATTTCGAACGCGAACAAACTCGGAGAAAACAAAATGGGTCAAAGGTTATAATGGCACCAGAGTGAATCACTTCGATAACAAAAAACAAAAAAAAACCATACACAAGAGAGAGAGAGAGAGAGAGAGAGAGAGAGAGGGAAAAAAAAAATGCATAATAGAAAACAAAAAAAAAAGAAGGGGGGAGGTGAAACAGACAATCTCGGCGGGAGTTCATGACAGACGAATTTTCACGCTCGTTGAAGAAAATGGCCCCTTTCGACTCCCCCGCACAAGGGGGGGATAAGAAAACATTCCATGTTTGTTGTGTGCCTCTTTTGCATCGATAGAAAACATTCCAAAGCGCATCTACATACGAATGTAGATCCCTCTTAACGCATTCACATTGTTCGCCCTCCTACGCCTATTGGGGCAACCCATTTCGCCATCTTTTATTCCTTAAAAAAAAAAAAAAAAAAAAAAAAAAAAAAAACACGAATTTTTTTTTCCCCCATTGATTCACAAAAAAAAATTCTTCAGAAACAAATGCCAAGCGCATTTCTATTTTTGAAAAAAAAAAAAAAAAAAAAAAAAAAAAAAAAAAAAGAATTCCGGTAACAAACAAGCCCAGTCATTTTTGTTTAATGCTTTGATATTAATGTGATAGACATCCGCCCATTGAGATGTATGGGCTCATTGTTTTCATTTCTCTTCGGTTTTTTTTTTGTTTTTAAGAATAAATCAAAAAAGAAAAAAAGTCTGCACGATAATTTTGTTTTTCTTTCAAAATTATTCAAATCAAGTGGAATCTTTTATTTGAAATAAATAAAATGATATGGGCTGGATGTTGTACAAATTCCTTCGGCGCTTAAAATCGTCAGAGAAACAATACGTGAAAATGCCTCTCCCAAATTGAAAGAATTCATCAAGACGCAATCCCGAACAATAATAAATTCATATACAAACAACAACAACAACAGATTTATTTTTTTGTGGTGTGTTTGTTTGTTTCCTAAAGTTGCACAACACACACACACACACACACACACAAAACGACATCACACATGTTTTTGTTTTTTTTCTCCCTTACATTGCCCCCCGACTGATGGAACGCGTTCATCTCCCGCAGTCCGCCTCGTGCCGTTTCACGATCCATTAGCATATTCAACCGATTTGTGAAAGTTCTTTCTAAAGAAAAAAAAACAAAACAAACCTCCTACGCCTATGTCTGATGAAAACCTTCTCTTTTTTTTTTTTTTTTCTTTCTTTCAAAGTTATATCGAAGGGGAAGTCTGTTAGTGGTTGTATAAAAGCCCCTATAAAAATTCACTGGCTGTGTTGTTCTATACAGAAAAGACATTTTCAAAAAAAAAAAAAAAAGAAGGCGGCGCCCGTTGTAAACCCCCTCGTGTGGTGGGCCCAAAAAAAAAGAATTGTCGGACGATATTTAAAAAAATATATATATACATGGCGGGAATCGGTTGTTCTTTTTTTTTTTTTAAAGAGGAATGGGGGGAAGAGACCCATCTATGGAAAAAGCCAGCAGCCAAAACACGTAAATATTTTGGGGAGTTCAAATAAATAAAAATATAAAAAACATGCACAAGAAGCAAACACGCAGCGGTAGTCTTTTGCACGAAGAGACTCCCGAAGCGCAGTGCTTTATGGAGATGAAGACCAACGAAAATTCGATTCCGATTAGGTAATTATGTTCATAAAAAAAAAAAAAAAAAAAGAAAAGAAAAGGAAACGAGGTTTTTTTTTTTGATACCATATTGTCCTAATTCAATCCAAATGAAAGATGGCCAGCTGGGGTGGAGCTGCCCATCAGATTATTTGTGTTCCAAGGAGTTTATTAGTCAAAATGTACCAAAAGAGAATATACATTTTTTTTTTGTTTTGTTTTTTTAATTTGATGCGCGCGACATCAAAGTTTCATCAATCCTAATAATACGCAACGATAAGACCAAACACGGCCAATCGAAAACAGTGAATTTGTTTTCGAGGTTTTTATCAATTCCGGTTTCCACACATTTTCAAGTCCCCCCCCCCCCACTTTTTTGTTTTGTTATTTCTCTTTAGACGCTATACATTTATGGTCCATTCCCTTTTTTCTTTTTTTGTTTCAAACTTCTCAAGAAAGAAAGAAAGAAAAAAAAAAAAAACGATCCGTCTCAATCTTTGAAAATGGATGGCCGGATGATATTTTTTTTTTCTTTTTTTTCTTTTTTTGTTTCTTAGATGGAGATGGATTTCCATGCAAATGATTCCAGACAGAGATAACAGGCAAACAGAATATTTATGACGAAATACAGTATTGCTTGTATCTACTTGTAACGTTTAAAAAAAAAAAAAAAAATATGAAGCGCGACACGAGCCATTGAAAAAAAAAAAAAAAAAAAAAAGCTCCCGCTGTCGAAGACGCACTCACCAAAAAAAAAAAAAAAAAACGAGTCGTTCAACACAACTGTGAACGTGACTCGGTGAGTTGTAACATTTGAAAAAAAAAACAAAAAAAAACGTACATATAAAAGAAACAATCACACACACAAAAAATGGAATAAATGTATATGGAATCTTGGCGTCACCTTTTGTTTTCTTTTACCTTTACTCTCTCTCTCTCTCTCTCTCTTTCCCCCCCCCCCCCCCATTTCTAATGGTCTCCAGCTGTCGGAGAGAAAGAAAATAGTGATAGATTATAAGGCCAAATCATCTTCGATATGATGGAGCGAAACGTTAACTGAACGCAACTCGAAAATGCCGCCATTGGCTTATCAAAACGAACGTGATGAAGATGAATGCAGTCCAATCAAACGGTATCAATCTTTCGATGAATATCACAAATAGATTTTTTTTTTTTTTTTTTTTTTTTTTTTCAGATATGAGGAAAACTTGGTTGGACGCGTTTAGCAGAATCCCCGCACGGGCGCTGCTTGACGCGAACGCGATAACGGAATAGAAGGAACACAGGGTTTTCCTCTATTTTGAATACGGAATTATGGAAAATGAATTGAAATAAAAAGGAGAGCAAAAAAAAAAAATAAATAAATAAATAAATAAAAAAAAAAATATAGGCGGCTAAGAAACGAAATGTGTCGATCATTATGCGCGCCGCGTAAATACAAAAATAAAAATAGAAAAACAAAAACAAATGTTTTCCTGTGGTCTGCTGCTGTGCTGTGTTACGTGTGTTTATTGAAATGCGACTTGCATGAGTAATGAAGCTCCCATTGTTTCTCTCCTCTTCTTCTAAAAGTCCGACGCACTGAACAAGAAGGAAAAAAAAAAAAAAAAAAAAAAAAAAAAAGAAGGACGCCCGCGGTGAAACGATGCAAATCTAGAGCGCTAGAAAATAAATAGACGAACACTATGCCCCGCGTCCTGACGTTTTTTCCAACACCTACACTCGCCATCGGATGTTTGTTTATACAACTCCCAAACTCGAAGATTTGAAACGTGACTCTGGACAAATGGAATTTCGGGTTTTATTTTTATTTTTTTATTTTATTTTTTTTTTTTTAAAGCGTCCTGGAACATTTTGTGGAGGAAAATCTTTTCGAGCAAGAAAATGTAATTAGAATGTAAAAGAGGCAAACAGAAACAAGTTGGTTTTCTCGCTCCGATACCAGTCGATTATAAATTGTCCTTTCGTTCGAATTACCAATTATAGAACAACTCGTCCGGATGATTCACCTACCCCCAACCCCAAAAAAACGTCTTTCTCGTGTGAGAAAAGAAAAAAAAAAAAAAAAACAACAATAGAGTTGCGTTTTATATGGAGCGGTCAAACGAGCACGGAGTCAATCCATCAGCATCACCCGATTTGTTTTCCTTCGTTTTTAAAACAATTTTTTTTTTTCTATTACAAGAAAACAAATCTAAATACGGTCATTTCTTTTTTTTTTTTTTTTGCCTTTGAAAGAGAAATCAATGGACAACAAGAAAAATATTTATCACAGTCCCCCCCCCCCCCGATTGAAGAAATCATTTTGTTCACACTCCAAATAAAGGAGAGCGAGAGAAAGAGAGAGAAGGTGCTCATAAATATGGAAGGGGCCGAAACGACACGATATCGCCCAATTAGAAGGAATCAAGTAACGGGCCCTTGTTTTTCTTTATTTCAAAAAAAAAAAAAAAAAAAAAAAAAATCAACGTCCCCAATCATTTTTCTTCGAATACACAAAGCTCTTAAAAGAGCCTATTTTCAATATGCCTATCAACAACAAGAACGGAAAAAAAAAGACAGTCACCGTTAAAAACGAAAATTCGAGTGGAATACATATTTTCGTTGTTTTTTTTTTTTTTGTTTCAAATGCAAATGATTTATAAATAGGGAATAAGGGCGTTTTTACGTTACACGCAGAATGTTTTTTTGTTTTTTTTTTCTTTTTTTTGGAGAGTCCTAGAAAAAATCAAATCAAAAAACCTCATTTGTCGGGACGATGGCGAATCAGCGCACGTTTCCCTTTTCTTTTTTCTGTTTCAAATGACTCAGAAAAGTACAAATGTTATTATTATTTATTCACGGACTGTTGTTTGATTTTTTTTTTTCTTTTTTTTTTCGTGCGTCATTAATCAGGACACCAAGTCGTCAAACGAAAACCAGTTGTTCAAAATAGCTCTAACTCGCCTAAACTCCCCCCCCCCACCCTACCCCCGATATGAGAAAACATTCTCGCCCAATCGGAAAAAAAAGGACTTTAAACAGCCATTTTTCGTTACGATTAGAAATCGATTGTATTCTCGAATTAAAAAAAAAAAAAAAAAAAAAATTGAATAATCCGGTAGGCACGTGCTGCCCGCCCAAACGCAATTGTTAAAGTCATCAAACTACTCGGATTCTTTGATGAACCTGTTTCGATTCTTCTTCTTAAAAAAAATAAAAATAAAATAAAATCTCTTCTCTTTTTTTTTTTTTTTTTTTTTTTTTTTCAATGTACTATCTCCTCCCCACCTTTCCCCTGCCGTTGTCACAACGCTTTTTACGAGCGCCGCCAGAGTGGGCAGTAAAAAGTCACACACACAAAAATAATAATAATTGTCTAGTGAGAGAAAGAAGTCGTCGTCAAAGTGCCTGAAAATGACACTATCCCCCCCCCCCTCTTTTCTTTCTTTATCGATAAAAGGTCCCCAAACCTTTCGTCTCTCTCTCTCTCTCTCTCTCCAAAAAAAAATAATCCCGCACTGTCCCGTGTATACCTATCGGGGTCCGCAGGTGATGATGATGATGTCGCCTTCGATTGTTTTGTCGTGTCACGCGCGCGATACAAGCACCGGCCGACCGGTTTAAAAAAAAAAAAAAAAAAAAAAAATCCTCTTCTTTCAAACAAAACAAAAGGATTTTTCTTTTCTTTTTTTTTTTTTTTTTTTGTTTTGTTTTTCTCTTTCGGTCGAGCGTGTCGTCATAAGATAAAAGTCAGCATCACCACACAAGATGGCCACCAAGTCCCATGACCTATACCGTAAAGCCAATAAGCCAATAGAATTTTCATTCCAAAAAAAAAAAAAAAAAAAAAAAGATGTGGCTAAATACGCTTTATTTTGTTAAGATTTTCGGGATTCTTTATTTTTTTTTAAGAGTTGATTTATCGCCATCGCATTCGGGAGGTTTAAAAGAAAACCTCAACATTGTCTTTAAAATTTCAGGAAAGATAGTTCAATACGAGACTACAAGATGCTATGGGATTGCCTCAATAGTTGGGGGATATTTGAATAGAAGATTCTTTTTTTTTCTTTCTTTTAAATAAAAATTCAAATGCGCCATACCGTCTTCGAGTCACGTTCCTACTCTTCTGTTCCGACATTTGAGGTTCTCTTTTGTCACCAAGGGCCAAAGAAAAAAAAAAAAGGTCAAACGTAAAAAAGGCCTTTTAAGAGGGCAAGACAAGAGGTGTCTATATCTACAAGAAAGAAAAAAAAAAAAAAAAAAAAGGGAGGATATCATCATCCGTGGCATCGATGGACCGGTCACAAACTTGTTGGCCGGAAACGATCTCCCCCCCCCCCCCCCCCGCTCAAAAGTGCACTAAGTTTGAAATGAATTTATATATTAAAAAAGAAATATAGGCCTGTACAGCGATAGAGAGGGAGAGAGAGCTGCTACAAGTCATACAAGTCAATAAATGTTCATGGAGCCTCTTTCCAACTTGGAGAAAGAAAATCAAATACAAAACGATGTTCCAGAGTATCGCGTTTCACAGTGTTTAAGCTTATTGGGTATAACCACAAGTCAATATATTTGAAGAACACATTCCAATCCTCTCTTCTTCTTTTTTCTTTTTTTTTTTTTTTTACCTCGGTGTGTCCCGGAACGTCTAAATAACAGAATGTTCCAACAAGATATTTGACTTGGCTCCCTGCACAAGCAAAACACTCAACTAATTTCTTCCTACCTCCTCCTGCCCCCCCCCCCCTCACAAAACGTTCTCCAGTCAACACACCAAAATCAACATATCGATGGGCCTATCCTCGACATTCTTCACGTTCTTCTTCGAAAATTCAAACAAAACAAATTCAAATCGTTTCCAATACCTTTTTTTTTTTTTTTTTTTGGCTTCTAAATCCCCCCCCCCCCCCCCCCCAATTTTTCCGGGTCAAAATTGAATGCAGATAGAGACTACGTGTGATTTGTTTAGCGTTTGGCAAACGAGGCTCAAAGTGTTGGTACACACCGAACCGTCGGTGATGGGCCGAAAGATACACAAAACGTTCCAGTGCTAAAAAGCGCACCTGTAATTCTTTTCGAATTACAAACGCATCTAGTTCTCTCTCTCTTTTTTTTTTTTTTTCTTCAAAGAAAAACATACCACCACCATTCAAATGGATGGCTCTTTTTTTTCTCAGGCCTCGAGCATCTAAAAAAAAATAAATAAATAAATAACTCGTTGAGAGCGCAAAATAAAAAGAAAAAAGGTGATTCTTTCTTGTTCCAACACCTACGTAAAAAAAAAAAAAAAAAAAAAGAAAAAGAGAGGCCCTCGGTTGCGTGTTTGCGACGAGTTGGTGCGTCAGCGGCAGAAGAGCCTTCACGAAAAAGGGGGGGAGACGCTTCTACGTTAGAAAATTAATGATAGTGGGGCACACACACACACACACACACACACACAAGAAAAACCGGGAAGCCCGAGTCGATTAGTCAATGCCCAAGTTACACAAACGTATTTCTTTTTTATTCTTTGCTCTATCCGTCCACTCGAAAATGCAAAGAGACAGAGAGAGAGAGAGAGAAAAGAAAACGACATCTAAACTGTCACCACAAAGAAGATTCTTCTTCTTCAAACGCGTCCCAACTCCCATTCTTTTTTCCGTTTTAGAAAACAAATAAGATCAACACCAAATTTCCAAGTTGAGAAAATGACAAATGAATTTCAAGTAGCGCGCGAATGTTAAAACAAAAAAACCAAGTGGAGTTAGA
Organism: Daphnia carinata; assembly: GCF_022539665.2. Taxonomy (NCBI): domain Eukaryota; kingdom Metazoa; phylum Arthropoda; class Branchiopoda; order Diplostraca; family Daphniidae; genus Daphnia; species Daphnia carinata. The sequence continues at coordinate 3,385,614 of NC_081334.1, forward strand.
AACAATCGACGTAGGCCTACGACGGCAAACGAAAGGGAATTCAAGATAAAAAAAAAAAAATAAAAAAAAATATGTCCATAAAAGGAAATATTTAACAAAAACGGGTCTTCTTCATCATTGACTCCTCATTAAATGATAGGAGAGTCCGTCCCCTATAATCATAATGCAACAAACGATATATCGATGATGAGAAATGAACACGGTTTTTTGAAGAAAAAAAAAATATCTTTCATCATTTTCCTTTCTATTAACGTCTATACCGATCCAAAAAGACATTGACGTGCAGACATTATAGCATTTTATCTTTCAGAGGCATAATCTTCTTAATTTAGAGGGGGGAAAGAAAAAAACCACTTCGTTAATGACCCCTCAACGTCTCATCATTTTCGTGTCAGCTTCGAACTGAATTCAAGGGGATTCGATAGGAAAATTTCAAATGAATCGTTTTCTTTAAAAGAAAAAAAAAAAAAAAAAAAAAAAAAGGAACGAGAAAAAATGGTAGGAAAAAAAAAAAAAAAAAAAAAAAACAAATGGAAAGAGACACAGACATCCGCCAAAAGTGGCGAGACGATGGCCCAAATGGCCGGCCATTGTCAAAGCCGTCACGTATACAAACATTTTCACTAACGGATACAGTTCCACACAAGAGCCGGACCACCCCTCAAGTCCATTTGCACCTCTGGAACTCTTCTCCTCACCCCTCACCCCCTCTGCTCTTTTTAATTTTAAACCGAGTGTGTATAAAAACGGACTTCATCTCTCTCCCCCGCCCCCCCCCCCCCCCCCCACCCCCGTTTCCTTCTATGCAGGGTTCGTTCTAATCAATAGAAAACTCGAAAGGTCACGATAATAAACAAACACAACAGAATCGCACATTCAGACATCCGTGTGTGTCCAAAACGAATCTGGTTGTTTCAGAAGAGACTGGAACTGTCACAAGGAAAGAAAAACCTGCTGGCTGTGGGGGGGGGGGGGGGAAAAAAAAAGTGGGGGCACAGAGAGTCACGTACCATGTAGACATCAAAAGATGGTCATCTCTCTTTGAATGTTTGACGGCCATTTAAAAAAAATAAAAATAAAAATAAAAATCGATCATCTCCTTTTTGCTTCTTTTCTTCAACCCCTTTTTTGCTACAACCAGTCGACCCCCCTTCAATTTATCAACAGGTTAATTGGCTACTACTGTGTGGACGCTTTCCAGACAGAACCAGACGAGTCAAGTGGTTTCCTTTTTAAAAAGGAGTCAACAGGTAAAAACTTTTTTTCAATTGTTGGGATCTCATTCCATTTTTGTTTTCTTGTCTTTTTGTAATGTAGCATTCTGATGGAAATAAAAACTGTACAGCAATAGAGGCGACATGGAGAAATCAATTTGTTTTCTTCAAATTAAACAATTCTTATTTGATAATAATAAAAAGAGGCAGCAGCAGGCACAACCAGAACATCATCAGAAACAGAAATCGGGGAATGCAACAAATAAATTCCATCGCGTTTAAAAGAACGAAATGAAAACGTGCGTTTAACGACGGATATTTTTGTCATAAAAAAATACGATCATTCAAAATGGCCTATTTTTTTTTTTCTTTTGATGAAAAAAATATTTGCATACACGAGAAAATAATGATTTTTTTTTTTTGTCTTTTTAAAAATCGAAAATGAAAAGAAAAAATAGTCTAATAGTCTTGTAGGCCTACAGAAAGAAAAACGTGCGGATCCCTAGACGATAGGTAGAAAACATTTGTTCTACGACAACAGGGTTACACAAATCAAATCGACGCGAATCCTGAATAATGTCAATTTGTCCACAATCAAAAAATATTAAAGATAATTTCAAATGATTAGTAAGATATATAAGATTTTAAAAAAGATTTAAAAAAAAAAAAAACAGAAGGAAAAGAAAAAAAAATAATAATAATTTGACTAGACGCATCGAAAATATAAACCGCATAATCGAGAATTCAAACGCTTATGTGCCGCTTCATGTGAAGGGCCAAATGGTCGGAGCGCGAAAAGGCCCGCTCGCAGAGGCGGCACTGGAACGGCCGGTCGCCCGTATGTTTGCGGTAGTGGCGGGTCAATTCGTCGGAGCGGGCGAATTTCCATCCGCAACCCTTCCACGAGCACTGGTACGGTTTCTCGCCCGTGTGCGTCCTCAAATGGGCCTTGAGATGCGACGATTTCGTATAGGTCTTGGCGCATCCGGAATGCGAGCAAGTGTGAATAATGACCCTCCGTTTGCCCCAAGTCCTTCGGCGACGGGGTCGCACCGTCGCGCCGGCCGCAACGACCGGAGCGCACGACATTTGCGCCGCCTTCAAGTGCGGAGACGACGGCGGCGTGAGAGCCGGGACGAGGCGCGGCATGTGCCCCTGCATCGCTGGCTGTTGCGGCTGTTGGTTATGCAAATGAGTCTGTTGCTGATGGTGATAGTAATGCGCGTGCTGCTGAAATTCGTCGCCGTTCAAAACTTGAGTCTGTTGCTGTTGGGCCAGCCGATTATTGGACGCCGTCGTTTGCTGGTGGCCGTAGACGCTGTCCGGAGTCGTCGGCGGCGACATTTGACCCTGCTGATGCGGATGATACGCCTGATGATAAGCCCCGTGTTGTTGTTGATGTTGTTGTTGTTGCATCCCGTTGTACGAGGCATCGGCCGTGTGATACGAATAATAATTCTGTTGTTGAACTGCTGCTGCTGCTGCTGCTGTTGCTGGAACGCGGTGATTGGCGACGTTCGCATTGGCCATCCGCTGCGGATGAAGAAAATAATTCTGCTGATGATGGGCAACGGCCGTGTAATTGTCCGTCGCCGCGACGTCTTGCAGTTCCTGTTTGATGACCGGATATGCCGAAGTGGCGCCAGCAGCGGATGGAATCGCCACGCCGCCACCTTCCTTCCGGTAGTTGTAAAACGGATACGAAGCCGCGGAAGAGACGCACTCCGCCTGGTGGTGGTGGTGGTGATAGTGTTGGCCGTGATAATTGTAGGCCATCGTTTCGCCGTTGTACTGCTGTTGCGCGGCCGCCGACGGATGCTGCTGGAACGCAGCCTCCACAGCCAGCGAGGAAGGGCCGGAAGACGAGCGCGTTTGCTGATTTTCTAGAGACGAATAGGCGGCCGTTGCGGCTGTCGGCGCATTCGAATACGCGCAATGCTGTTCGTTCAATTCGCGGTTACCGTAAACGGACGCATTGACGGCGTGAGCTCCCGCCGGAGCAGATCCTAACAAAACCGTTTCGATATCTTGCCAAATCTACGCGCAAAAAAAAAAAAATTTTTTAACGAATAATTAATTAACTAATTTTTTTTTTTTTTTTTAAATCCCCTCTCATATTTCGGGCCGAAAATTCGATATGTTACCTCTTGAAAATCCGACATTTTTGAGCAGACGCAGAATCGGCAAAAAAAAAAGAAAAACAGATGTTTCACAATTTCACGATTGTCAATTGTTTAGCGACGATTTCAAAATGAAAACTCAACAAGTCAAAATAAAAAAAAACGTCACTTGTGACGGGCACAATTTGTTAACACACTGTTTTTCTCGTTGAACGCACTGCGAACAAAACAACAAAAAAAATAACAACTCGTTTCTTTTTCTAAGAAGAAGAAATGTGCGCGACGTGTCTACCAAGAGCTTCACCTTGTGAATGACTCGTACGACCACCTGAGCCACTCGTCTTAAAACCCCCTGAAAAAGGGTACACACACACACACACACACACACACGGGGAAAGAGAGAGAGTCAAGAGAAGTTAACACAGGCCCTCTGGGTTTACCAGGCACAAACACCTGGGGACGGAACCTTTTTTTTTTTTTTTCCCTAACGATGGAGGAGGGTCCTTTAAAACTGAAAAAAGAGATAGAACTCGCTGTGTGCACATACCTCCGTTGACGTCAAGACCGACCAATCACGAAGTCGAGTACCATCCTCCTCTTTTGGCCGTGCATATCCGGCCCCTTTTTGCCTCTTTTGTTTAACCAAAAAAAAAAAAAAAAAGAAAAGAAAAAAACACACACAATGAAATCATCCGAGCATCGAATATTCAGGAAAAAAAAAAAGGAATATGTTCCATGTCCTTGTTGAAAAAAATATCGAGCGAAAGAAAAAACAAGAGGGGAAGGTGACAAAAACGAACGAACCGCAGACGAACTTTCTGAAATCAGTGGCTAACAAGGCACGAAAGAGATTTTTTGATTTTCTCGGGAAAGAAACCAGATCTTGATTGAGAACAGCTTACAGAGTCTTATCAGTTGTGAATCCATCATTGCCGAGCGCATGCGCGCGTCCAAAACGTCTACCTGTTTGCGTGCGTCTCGCGACTTACACAGGCAACGTTGTAATCTAAGCGCCAGGCTTGGGACATTTGCATCGATGACGGACACGTTTCACACTTTTGCCTTTTTACCAATAAATGTTTCGATCTTTTATTTCCTTTATACTTCAAAAGAAAAAAATAATAATAATAATAGATCTCCCCTTTTTTGGAGCGGGAATTTTAAACCGGTCCCGCGGGATAAAAAACCAGAACCGCCGCCGCACCGAAATAAAAAAAAAAAAAAAAAAGAGAGAGAATAGTATGTCGTAAAATCATCAAATTCGGCTTAATAGATGTGTGTGTGCATAATAATAACAATCGACTATCGCATCTGTTTTTCTCAACATTTTTTTTTTCTTTCGGTTTTTAAAAAAAGAAAGCGTTTTTTTTTTCTTTCTAAATGACAAACATTGTCACTTTTAAAAAGACAACAGGGGCGGATATCTGTTGATTGTGTGTATAAAAATATATATATATATAAACACGGACGCACGTTTTTAACAATCAAAAAAGGACTGCACGGAGGCAAGACAGAGGGGGGAGGACGGTTGGGGGATATCGCGTTACCACCTTTACCTATAAGATGATAAATAACGCGATACATATGAAAATATATCTAAATAAAAACTAAAAAAAAAAAAAAAATCTGGGAGAAATAAGAAGCAAAGCAGAAGCGAGGCCAGTGGGGAAAAAAAAAGGAAGAAAAAAAAGTAAACAAGCTTCGGTCACGTGATTTGTGACTTGTCTCCCCTGTCTAAACACAGCGCGAGCGCAGATAAATCTTTCTTTTTCTCTCTCTCTCGTTGAGGAGGAATCTTTAAAAGAAAAAAAAAAAAAAAAAAGAAGAAGAAGTTGGTGGTGGTTAGGAGAATTTAAAAGAAAAAAATAAGAAAATGCAACACGGGCCGCAGCGCATATGGTTTTTGATGAGATCATCTCGTTAAGCCATCTGGTGGCGGTCAGTTCACAAAAAAAAAACCCAAAAAAAAACACGGAGGAAAAAAAAAAAATTAGAAATTGCAAAGTAGGTGAAATGATGATACAAGTCAAATGTTATTATTTGAAAATGGAAAGGAGGGAAAACATGAATGTCTGCCGAGTCCAAATTTGGAAAAACGTTTGACGTGCGATGCAAAAACTTGTCGGGACGAGAAAACACGCGGGATTTTCGGGATAAGACAACATGAAAATAATCATTTTAATCGAGAAAGAGAGAGAACGGGAAAGAAATACGTTCAACTCTCGCGTGGTGTTCCATTCGCGCGTTTGTTTCACTTGAGAAATGTATTCATCACCATTTTCCCCTAGTCACAATAATCAGATCTGATTTTTTTTTCCCCCGACTGATTTACGACTTAATTCCTTTCTTCTCGATTTATATTGACGGTGCATTATAATAGCCATAAAAAATAAGGAAAACGAACATGGAACAAAACAAAAGTTTTGAGATCAAAGATTCTACAACAAACGGGATTTTTTTTTTTTTTAGCTAAAACAAAATAGTCCAACCGCACACGTCAGATTATTTCCATTACTAAAAAACAAAAAACATTTCCGTTGGATTAAAAAATAATTAAGCCAAACCCTCTCCCCCCTCCCCCCCCCAAAAAAAACGTGTCCTTCTAGCGAAAAGATAAACGCGCAGCGCAAGGACGGACGACACACGAGGCCTTTTGTTCCAAAATAAATTTGGCCCATGTTTATGTGCATAACCTTTTCTCTTTGAAACAGAGAAAGAAACTGGCCCGTAGACCTCGTAAATCGGACGAAAGACTTGGTCAAAACAAAACAAAACAAACAAAAAAAAACAGCGTTGCACACGACGTAAGGAGGGACGCAGCGGAGCAGAAAATAAAGAAAAAGATAAGCGCACGCCATACGAAAAAAGACACTTTTTTCGTCGATTACGTTTAGATAAACATGAAAACAGACTGTTCTATTAGTTGCGCATACACACACACACACAAGCGGACATTCCATCTCCCCCCCCCCTTAAAAAAATCGATCACGACCTTTTATGCGTATCGGACCCTACAACGTCGTCACGCAAATGATTTAAAAAGATAAAATAGAATCAACGTAACAAATGAACGTTTTCGACTCTACAAGAATTTTCAAACCAAGTTCCAAACATTGACAACCTTGCACTTTTGACGGAACGAAATGATAGTCGTCTTCTTCAAAAAATAAAAATGCAAAATGAATTTTCATGTTGCAGCAACAAACGAACACCCGTAGAAAAATGAATGAAACGGTAGTCGATGGCCATCACAAGAAGAAAGGTACACACACACACACACACGATGGTCAAAAATGGGTGTGGACTTTTTTCAAGATCCAAAAGAAAATACAACAAAAATGAGATCTATGGGCTATAACCGCAGACACAAGAAAAACATGTCACCTGAATTCTTTTCTATCGCTTCGAAAATTGTAATAACACACGCCCCCCCCCCACCACCTCTTCAGTAGATACACACACACATAGAAAAAGGTGCTGATGGCTGTAAAATTAGCCGCACTTGATGATATATTGGAGTCACAAAAACCTTTTTTTTTTTTTCCTTTCCTTTACCTACCCCGAGCACTCAAAAAAAAAAAAAAAAAAAAAATCTGTGTGTAGTGGACTCACTGACTCACAAAACGCAGGAGAGGAAAAAAAAAGAGACAAATGTCACCTGGGCAAAAGACCTCCATGGACGAACACGATGGGGGGAGCTATTCCTTCTCTTTTTTTTTCTTTCTACATGCCCCTTAACAACAACAAAAAACTGCTGATGCGACGTGGTGGGTGGGTGGTTGGGGGTAGTATATAGACGACAACTTTTTTTTTTTTTTTTTTTCTCCAGGATCCTCAGAACCGTTTTGTTGTTGTTGGTAAAAGGCATCCCCCCACGGTGGGCAACAATAATGACCATAGGAACAAGAAGAAGAGAAAAAAAAAAAGGCAGGTACATATAGAAGAGAATCAATGGCTCTGCTGGAACGTACTCTCTTTTCCTTGCTGGTTTTCTATTGTATCCCATTTACGAGAGATGGCCCTCCCAGGGTACTCCTCCACACACACACACACACACACTACATCAAAATGTCTTCTTGTGTGTGTGTGTGTGTGTGTGAAGGGACAAAAAGAAGGAAGAAAATACAAGTGGGAGGAATGAAACGACACGGTGCCAATAATCACCCATTTGACGGTTTGGGATAATAAAAAGTTTAAAAGATAAATCATTCGTTTGACGAGCAAAAATAAAAATGTTACGCAAAAAAAAAAGGGGGAACAAAAGAATTTTCGTGCAAAACGGAGTTGAGCAATAAGTTTAAGTGTCTGTTGTTTACCTTTTTTTTTTTTTTTCATGAAAGAGCTGGTCATAATACGTCATTTTTGATGGGCCCTCACACGTTACACTTATCGCATTTTTCAAATCTCCCAAACTATTGAAATCGAATGGCCAACATTGTGTCGTTCACCGACGTTCACCTGTCTCTGCCAAAACTGCCACTCCATTAAAGATGGACACATTTTCTTTAGTAGAAGAGACGCGCAACTGGACCATTCAAACAAAAATCTTTTAAAAATGTGGCAAATGTGGAGAAACAGGTGGACGTTTGAGGACACCTGTATTCCGCCGAGACCCCCCCAGTTAATAGCTTTAACTCTGGGACATGGTGCATCCTCATTGAACCAGCATCATTATCATCATTCCATGAATGATGGTTCACTCGTGAGCCTTTCATCATGCACCATCTCTTTTTGGCTACCCACAAAATTAAACCAAAATCTTTACAGGTGTTTTTATGAGAATGAAGATTCAAAGAAAAAAAAAATCCCAGGGATTTAAAAATTCTTTTAATAAAAAAAAATAGGGGGTCCATTATTTAGCCCACACGAGCCAAAAAAAAAAAAAAAAGAAAGTTTGAAATACAAAAAAAAATTGAAGAAGACATTCGTGAGGTAAAAAATAGAAAATGTTTAAAGATGATCGGTGTGTGCGCACACTGGTCGATAGTACAGAACACGTATGTTGGCATATACAAATGTATCGGCCCGATCTATTTTAGAAACCCCAAAAAATTTTACTTCTTTTTTTTCTTTTTTTCATGAAAGCGAATCGGAAAAGAAGGTTGTCTCGATACGGAGATGATTCGGTATGATTATGATGATTGTGTGTAAGCTTTTTATAGTGCAGTCGATGACGCTGCGATATTGCCCCGTATAACCCGCCGGGTCTATCTCCATTTTTTCTTTTTCTTTTTTGATGTTTCGATTCATTTTTTTAAATAGACACAACAAAAGAAAAAAAAAAAAAAAAAAAAAGGGAACGAGACTTTATTTTCTTTATTGATGGCCTCCGGAATAAAGAAATAAAAAAAAATATGTGAATCATAGCAAAAAAAAAAAAAAAAGGAGGCTACTATCTCGTCCGTCTTGCGACATGACACGATACAGATAGCGCCGCCGCCGCAATAACCGCCAGTCAGAGGATGAAAACAAAAATTTAAAGGGTAGAAGCAAAATACAGAAAAGGTTAATTAACTGTTTCTCCATTTTCAAAAATTACGGCAAAAAAAAGTCAAATGTATTTCGAAAGAAAATGATAGATAACGAAACCTCTTTTTTTTTCAAAATGGCGCCGCGATTCTATTTTTAACTGTTGGAACGTGAGATCAAACGACACCCAATACACACGTACGTCATCCATCCCTATCTGTTACGCTTTTTATGACCATTTGTTCCAGCATCTACAGAGAAAACGATGTTATCTCTGACGAAAAAGAACAAATCAAAAAAGAAAAGGTTTTATTCGATTCGTGTACGATTGTCATTGGCACGTGATGATTACGCGTACGGCTGTTTTATGACTGTGCCAACGCAAACAGAGGTGCCCAAAAAAGGGACTAGACGACCCCGACTTTATTTAAACCAAAACGCATTACATTTTTTTGGTGTTTTTCTCCTCCTTGCCAATTAATCACTCGATTTTCCAATTTCAGTGGAACCAAACACAATCCCCTCCTTTCCCTGCTCATGCCGACCGCAGAGTCATGCCCGATTGGATCATTCCCTCAAAATCATCGACAACAAGAAAAAAAAAATAAAAATAAAAATTTCAAAAACACACAGACCTCCAAAAAAAATAAATAAAAATCTTTGCTTATAATTATCGGAGAAAAGACAAAGAAAAGAATGTTTTTTTTGTTTTTTTTTATGTCGAGTCAACATCGAGACATACACACCCCTGTCACGGCTCCCGTTTGTGTTTATTTGAGTTTGTTTGATGAGGAGAGCAATTGCTGCGGAAAGTCAAAAAAGAAAAGAAAAAAATGAGACGCAGATATAATCATTCGAATTGATTTACTGCGGGTCATTTTCCAGGAAATTTCCTCCGAATAAAACGTTCCAATAGAAAAAATATCCATCACCAAATTTATTGAATGAATTGAATAAGAAAAAAAAAATGTATTTTTTTGAATGAGACTACGAGGAATTTGGTTCGACCCACGTTCCCTATTTGAGTTTCTATTTAAAAAAAAAAAAAAAAAAAAAACACTCGAGACAAGTGGAAAGAAGAGAAAAAAAAATATATAAAAACACGATGAGATCTTCCAGATTGATTCGATTGCTCAAAAGTTCAAGAAGCAGCTGAGAAAAAGAGAAAAAAGAAGTTGATGTATGCATTTGGCACTTGTCAGGATAAAGCGCTTGTCTCCTTCTCCGACGTTTTGATAGGCCATGGCGATAATAAAAGAAGCCTACAAGACGGCAGACAAAACAAAAGCAAAACGCTTTCAAACAGAACGAGAAAAGAGGGCCCAAGAGGTATACATATATAAACCGTCATCGCGCTCCCTTCGCTTCTCTTATATATATATATATTTAAATATTATACAAGAATGGGAAAGAGTGTGTAGTGTGTGTCTCTCGATTTGTTTCAACCATCAACACGCCAGCAGCTAGAAGTAGCAACTTCAGACACTCTTCATCTTCCTTTTCGAAAACATTCTTTTTTTTCTTCTTCTTCAACATGTCGAAACAAGTAGCTCCACTCTCGTGAAAAAAAAAATGCATTTCTTTTTTTTTTTTTTTTTTTTAAATAAGAAATACTTTTTTTTTTCTTTTAATTTATTCAGAATACGACAATTGCCTGCGATATTCAAAAATCTGAGCACAACTCCATTTCACACAGTCGCTCCGTGTGGAATGTGTTTTTCACACATTATTCGGAAGCCTTTTTTCCCTCCTTTCTAACTATACTCTGGCACCTCAGCGTGATGTCAATTCCCTTCCCCCCTATTTTTAATATTTAAAAACCTGGCCCCACGAGTTAAAAACCAACAGCTCCTGCTGCTGTTTTTATGTTTTGTTTGTTATACAAGTCACAGATCGAAAAGAGAAGAAAACACATTTAATGCAGACGAACTAAGTCACGAATTTTTGTGATCCACAAGTTAAAAAAAAAAAAAAACTCTTCTGATAACGAAAAAAAAAAAAAAAAAAAAATCGTGCTCATCATGACGCTTAGAGGGGGGGCCCCAAAAAATGTTTTTTTTCTTCTTCTTCCGAAATATATATATATATACAAATACAAGATTGCAGCGCAGAGTCAAGTGCGACGATAACCATCTCCTCCACGAGCTACCAGGTATATACAAAAACAAAAACCAGCAGTAGCCAAAAAGAGTAACAGGTAGTAGAGAAAGGTTACTCAGCAATCAATGGGGGGGGGGGTTGTTGTTCTATAGCAGTTATAAAGCACAGCTTCTCTTTTATATATATATATACGTGGATCAATAGAAAATGAATAAATCAACCCCTCTTCTTTACATAGGGGAAAAAGAAAAAAAAAAACCTGTCGTACGTGGCTCTGAATTTTTGTTTGTTTGAAATGTACACACAACGCCGCAGTCGGCGTTTGTTCTTATTTTCTTTAAAAAAAAAAAAAACAAAGGGAAAAGATCTTGATCGGTGATTGCTTACACAGCGAAATACAGACACATAAGACGAGTAGCCCTCCGACAGTGCCGATGCCACTACAAAAAATTTTTCCCCGTGTGTGTTGTTCTTTTTTTTTCATAAAATATCGATTACCTATGGTGATTGACTCGACCCTATTGCTTGTTCTCTGAAGGAAATTGACTAGAAAAATAGCTACGAACAACGTGTCGATGTAGTCCCTGCTGGAGGTATACATCTATCCGCGTCTAACAAAACATCAAAGTCAAGCCAAAAAGAAAAAGAGAAAAAAAAAAAAAAACGACCGTGTCCACGCGCTACCGCCTTTTTTTCCCTTTGATGTTCCCTTATTTGTTCACATTTGATTTCAGATTTAACATCACAAAAAAAAAAATGACGATAGCGAATAATATTTTCAGCAAATGCGTCAATGTAAATTTGAAAAAAATAAAATCTCGTCGGCATTTTCTTTCTTTTCAAATCAACATCATATATAATCTTGAAAACGCTATCTTTAAATTAAAAAAAAAAATACACTCGAAAAAAAAAACTTTTCTTTTCTTTTAAGTTGCGGGGTTTATGGCCAGCGCGCGCTAAGCGATAACGAAGCTTGTGTTGATAATCAACTTCTTTCTTTCTTTAAGAAAAAAAAAAGAAATATATAAATATACCCAATGGGTGAAGAAGTGGCAGTGACCAGTTGCCATCTTCACCTGGAGCGTATCATTCATGGCAAGAAAAAAACAAAAAAAAACGAAAGAAAAAAAAAAGGAGTTGAAAGCCAAAGGGGGGGAATAAATGTGTGGCCAGGCACTGACTTATTCCCTCCGTCTTTTTTTTTTTTTCGCTGGTAGGAATCCCAAAAACCAGCCGCACCACCGTAGGAAAAAAAGAAAAGAAAAAGGATTTACGGCTGCTGATACACGTCTCTTCTCTTTTCTCTTAAGACTTTCTATATAAATATCAACTCCAAAGATATCAAAGTTCAACGGGAAAAAGAAGAAGAAGGGGGGGGATAGTATATATCGCGTGTCTTCTTCTTGCCTTTGCTTAGTTGAATGGCATTTCATTGGACCAGATGCGGGGGCAAGATTATCAAAGAAAAGTGGATAAGCAAAAAAAAAAAAAAAAAAAAAAAAAAAAAAGGAACTGGAGAAAAGACACAAATTTCGTCAGTCACCCGCCAAAATGGTCGCACAACTTCTCTTCACGATTTATTATTTTTTATTTTAATTCACGCACGGCTCAGTTACATTTTTTTCCCCCTTCTGGATGGGAAAAAAAATTGAAATTGAAAAAGACAGGGGGATTTGATTGGACACACGCTGAGCTGTTCAATCGCAGCGTTACAAACGCGAAATTCGGGGATCAAACATATCTACCGAATCTCTTTCTAGTACACCCCGCCATCCGAGACTACCACAATTCCAAATGTTCCTTTTTTTTCAATGACCAATGATTCGTGGAAAAATACAACACACACACACAGAAATAGAGAGGGGAGAAAAAAATAGAAATCTTAACAAGATCAGTCGGAATCGATTTCGATAAATCGGACAGAGAAATCGGTGCTGACCTCTGATTTTCAAGAGAAAAAAAAAATTGAGAAGAATCCCACAGCAGGGGCTTGTATCAAAAAAGGGAGATAGCCAACGAAACAGAGCAGAGACCCCAAGCAATTTACGATCTATTCATGTACACACACAACATCGTCTCATATATACACACCTTTCGAAAAAAAAAAAATATTTAGCCCGCACAATCATCCAGGCAACGCTCAGGGAAGAAAAAAAAACAAAAAAACATTTCTTGTATATGTGGGTGTGTTTGTGTGATTGGCTTTTCGCTGGCGTTATCTATTGGCTATTACGTATACATCTAGAGAGGAATGCGCTCGCGCACATAATTGAATTCCTTTCGGAAGTTGTTGCGTACGAGATTATCTTTCTTTGCCCTGCTAGTTCGTATGCAAAGTAGGGCAAAAACAAAAAATTTATATTTTTAGGGGGAAAGGCTGCCCACGTTCTAGCGTCTGAGAGAGAGGGGGAGCAGCAGTCAAACCAGTCAACAGGTGTGAAAAGATTTACTATAAGAGTGTCTGTTTCATTTCTCGAACTTTCAGTGTTGGACGAGAAAGAGAGAAAAAAAAAACTAAACAAATGACTATCGACTACTTCCACTACTGAAGCAGCCCATCGATTATCATTCCAACCCGCCATACCACTCGAAAGAAACAAAAACGATATGAAATACGATCCACACACACACACACACACACGAGATAAGTTTTTTTTTTTAAAGCGATTTTTTTTCATTCGATATCAACGAAAAATGTTATTTCAAAATATAAAAAAAAAAATAATTTGGGATTAGAATGTGTGTCTTTTGGATCTCGTCCAAAAGAAAACATTGTTTTAATGGTCCTTAGCATATCGAATAATTAAGACAATTGGCTCGAACGAAGCAAAACAAAAACAAAACTTTGGCTAATGTTTTTGTTTTGCTTCCTTGCATACTAATTTGAATAAAGGCGACATCAGCAAATAAATAACTGTTTTATTTACCGACGTGTAGTGGCGTACGACAAACGGAACCTGTGCCAGGTGAGTTAAGACTCGGAGTGTGCGTGCATGTCTGACCGTCATATCGTTGATGCGTCGTTCAAATCTAGAACAGCGCATATAAACTCTTTGTTTTAAAGCATCCAATCCAACTTTTTCACCTTTACCCACCAAATAAAAAAAAAACCAAAACCATTCCTATCTTTAAAAATATTTTCCGGCCGAAATGTAACGCTCGCAGCTGAGATTCGAAGAAGGGGAAAAAAGCAATTGCATCTAGCGCGAGCGGAGGATCGTTAAGAAAACCTGGAACGCGCTCTCTCCGGAGCGCTGGAGAAAAAACATTCAAAAAAATTTTTTTTTTTCTGGGATATGTCTCTCTAGACCGTAGTCCCTTTTTTGTTTATATCGGGACAGCTCTACATAAGAAAAATAAGAGGCAGCCCAGATGCGAGAGGAGCCCCGTTTTCTAATCAAATTAGAACCATCGTGATTTGTTAAGATTGGCCTGTTTGGTCGTAAAAAAAAATATAGATAGAAAAAATAAAAAGGAATGTCTGTTTTGGCTTTTTATGATATCTCCCACTTACAGGCAGAGAGTGCAGACATTTCGATCGAGAAAATTACAAACAAAAAATTGCCAACCGCTTGTGTTTTTTTGTTTTTTTTTTTTTTTGTTGGTTTCTTCTTCCTCCTATTTGGCTGTTGAATTAGAATTTTCCAATTGTGGCCAGCAGCAAAAAAGAGAATTTCGGCATCAAAATCCATTTAAAAAATTTAAATCCAAGGGATTCCATTGACCTCGCACAAATTGTGACCAACTTCAACAGCACAGGAAACTGCTTGTTTTAAATAGTTAATTGACACGAAATACTTTGGCTTTCGAAAAAAAAAAGATCAACATAACAAATCAACATGGACGCAATAGCCCAACAAGAAATTCCCCTATTCAATTATGCAGCATCTTTACATCACGAACATCTTTTTTTCTTCAGATGAGCTCGTTCATTAAGCCTCCAACGATAACGATACGTCATCGAACACAACTCTATCATAGACAACAAGCGAACAAGAAAAATCCGAACATTTTCATTAAATTGAAAACATTCAAAATAGTGGCCACAACAAGAGACGAGGGTGCTCTATGAATAAAACTAACATCGCATCAATTGATCAAGAGATTGTTTTGCATATGCGCAGCTGCGCAACACGAAAACCTTTTAAAACAAGAAAAAATAGAAAGAAAAAAAGAAGCCTGATAGAATGCTTTCCGCACGCTCATTCCAATTTAAAGCGCTTCTTTATGAGCTTGTCCCGAGCTCGTTTGAATTGACCGAACTCGACATGGTCATTTTTCTTCTCCTTTCGCCCGTTTGGAGGCACCACGCGCGACATGTTATTACATAAAAAAAAAAAAGAGAAAAAAGGTCGCATACAGTTTCTCGAAGACAAAAAACTAAACAAGAAAGCGCCTCGAGATTCCAACGGCGTCGTATAGATTTCAACAAGCTTATCTTCATCGTGACATCTGGATAAGAGAACTCTTAGACCGGTGGTATAAACTAGATGGAATCCACACGCAGCGCCAGCGCACACATCACTTAACTCCCCTCAATTCACATTTATGGATGTTGACTATCTCAAATGTCTATTTTGAAGAGAAAGAAGAAGAAAAAAATTTCTTTGTTTTTCTTTCTGTTCGGCGCGAGTAAATATAGTATAATAGTATATGTACACAAGGGCCTTGATAGTACTGTAGTAGTAGTATCAAAAGATAATCGAGGAAAAAATCCCTTCACACCAAAAATAGGAGAAAATCGATTTTCAAATGAGAAACAAAAAGAACAGCCAGTAATCACTGCAGTTAGCAGTCGATCCAATCCAAAAAAGCCTGTCGCCTTTCGTAATCCAATCATCAGACATCCATCGTAAAGTCCAAGAGATAAGTTGACGTCATTTTTTTTTCAAACAAAAACGAAAGAGAAAAAAACAAGATTTCGAAAAAATACAAGAGCAACTGAATGGCATTCGCCAACTAATCAGATGGTCTTTCTCTCCCCTTTGCGCGCACGTTCAACAGCCGTAAAAAGCCATGGAGTGACGTCACTGTCTAGCAATAACAAGGCGGGGTCGCCCAGCAAATATCACTCCATCAATACGCAACAACAAGAAAATAAAAACGTGATTTAAACTGTTTCAAGGACGCAAAAGTTAATCAATTATTTTGTTTCTTAAAATTTTAGTTTGTCAGGGATTTTCAAGTGCGTAACTGTCATTTGAAAAACCCTTTCAATTAAAAATCAATGCAAGAATGTGTATCGGTAAATATAACTCCCTTATTCAAATAGGGTGAAAGAGCTAGCATAAATTTTTAATAACCAACTAGCAAAAAAGGAAAAAGAAATCAAAAGTTGATTCAAGTGGGATTGGATAAGACTGTATTGACCAACTCCCATTAGGTCGCAGGCTAATATCTAGTGTTACACTTGAAGGTCAAACCATGAAATGAAAAAAAAACCACCCACCATTTGCACAACTAACCAAAGATCGAGACCTCCCCCCTCTTTAGCAAAACAAATTAGTTCAGCCATTTTGCCAGTGATTAAGCAAGCTGAACGAGATTGAAACAAAACTTCAAAAAGAAACGACCACGATAGTTGTAGCCATTTGCATTAAATCACCTGAGGTCAAATTGATTTCAAAATTTGAACAGTACTCGACAAGAAACGTTTGGAACTCTCGACGAAGTTCCCCAAACAAAAGAGGAACTTCACCAGATCAAAAATACAAAACAAGAGGCCTAAACGATAAAAATGTAGAAAAGATTTTGGCGCGAAACTGAACGACAGCGAACCCTAGCGGTGAATATTGAAAGCTTTCGAACGAAAGAAAAAAATTGCCCCTAATTCTTCAAAAAATTCGGCAATTTCACAAAAATCTCCAAACGAAAAATAACGACAATCGCGTGCAGAGAGTAAGGTGATAGTTTGTTCGATCCTACCTGGTTTGAAGTTCTGGAAGAACGTTGCTTTGGCGATTCTGGTCGAGGGTAGCGGGCAGGACGAAAACGGCTTGACCACGTGTGAAACAACCTTTCACGTGTTGCTAGGTGTCCCTGATGAGTCAGGCATCTAAATAAAAGAAAGATATTAAATTGCAATCGAACGCAGACCGAAAAAGAACAAATAAAAGAAGATAACACTAATATTACACAAAGCTCAGGTACATGCATGGCAAATATTGCAAAGACTGCAGCAAAACAAGTCCCCACACGAAACAATTAGTACCGTCCACTGTGACACAATAGCAATTACTGAAGGACCGCCAAAAAACACTCCAATAAGACGATTCGACGTTTCATTACCATACCCGTGTTGCCAGCAAATAAATTAAGATCTTCACGCGCATTTTTTTTTTTTTTTTTAAATTACATTTAGTCAAAATGGCGGCTAAACCGTTTGGCAACACCGTGGAGCGAAAATAAGGAAACCAAAAAAAAAGGTGCAGAACGAGATGCTTTAAGACAGTGTGACGAGATCGTCTGTACTAATGAAACCAAAATGCGGATTGCTAGAAAATACCTGTTTGACGTCCATCGCATCACACCAGCAAAATGAAAAGTTTCTGGCGTCATAAAGAGTTCCTGGCTCGGAATGCTTTGTGCGCAAAGCGAAACATCGTTCCTATGTATTCCAAATAGAATTATTTGATGCATTTAAATATGACAAATAGAAAAATGCTCTTATACCAGGTTCAGTTTTGACGATAACGATAACAATAAACGAACTTGGCACAAAGCCTTGCAGATTCGTTATACTCGGTATCCCAAAAATATTCTGCAAATTATAAATAATGGCATAGAAATAGATTCATCGATTAACAAAAGGAAACGAATTACCCAAGTTCACCCACGCAACTGAATGAGGTCCATATTTATTTTAAGACCTTGGTATTATTCAATGTGATGTAGCTAATCTGCGCCAGCATAATGTGAGGCTGCTTTCACATGGCCCAGAACTCTTCGCAGATACATAGTGCAATCTACAGCTTCCATGCAGATTAGATTACAGCCAAGTCATATTGGCAACAAAGATCTTTTAAGTACACAATAGTTGGTCAATTCATGTACCTTTAGAAAAATTGTTGTTTAGGGATGGTTCTTGACCACTAAGCTTTAATTTCAAAAGTGTACCCAGCATCAAAAAATTTCACAGCAATGCCTCCAAATCCTCACATCTGCCCGAAAAGATTCTGGATGTCAGTAAAGAATAAAAACAGATCACAACCAATTCCATACTTTGTATAACCATTGCCGGAGTTCTTCCAGCAGCGTTATACCTAACATGACAGACGAATAATTAAAATTAATAAACTAAATAAACTAATTGAAAAGGTATACCAGGCGTAACACGTTGAATGCTAATGGAAAATCCTTAGTCCAAAAAGCAATGAGAAGCTACATAGCTAGAAATAGCTACTGTGAGATGCTCAAAATGGGCCTTGAATACAAGCTTGACATATTTGTAGTGGGCTCTAAATTGTGGAGTGGTCATTGGTCACAGATGAGTTAATCTTTAAGAAGAATTTTAATTTGCTATAAATAAAGGATGTAATTCATAATTATAGAAGGGATGGTATTAGTTATTCTGTATAATGTACCTTACATTACAGGCCCTCAGCCTAATTACTAAGTTAGCAAAATGGTTTGCCGCTATTAATATCTGGATAAACATACATATATGTCAGTATCATGGTTGTTTTATCAGCAACACAGTTACATCTGGTAAGCCATAACGAATAAACATTATAAGTGCCAAAATTTATAATTATGCAATTACGGGGCAGAAATTTCCCTCTGTTACAAACCTTTATTGTTCACTCGGATGAAGAACAAAATGTAGCTAATATTGATTGTTGTGTAACAAACATGAAATACTCATGGCAACACAATATCTATTCACACACTTTTAACCTACGCACACCACACCGCAACAAAAAAAGAACTGAAACAAAGCCATTACGTGCGTCGCCCTCGACGTGTTCGAACGGAAAATGGACGTACCAACAATGACCGGGATTTTAACTTCTCCATCCCTAAACACACTCACATACGCAAAATCGGGGTATATACATATATAGCAACTGCAAAAAAAATTAGTATTGGGATACCTATGGACATGAAATCAGGTGTGTTTTTGAAGAAACATTTTTTGTAGCTGAAATGTATTTGACCTTACCACGAAATAAACAATTGATGTTTCATTACTGTTTCCTTTTTCTTTTTCTGGGCGTCGTTTCACACGAAAGCAGGCAGTCGAATCAAACACCCTCTGTTTTGAATCTGTTCCGTTTCAATGGCTGTTAAGAGGATGGCATTTTCATTTATGATTAATTCTTTCAAATTTTAATGAAAATGACTTTAATCTTATTGAACGTGGTGCGTAATTACCTATATCGCAATTATTTCGTAACAGGATATGTTTTCAAAGTCAGATTTGTTTACAAATAACGGAAAAGGGGTGACCCCGTACTTGTTAGCCAGGTTTTCCCCCAGGTCCTCCCTACTTAATCAACCGAAATTTGAACAAAAAATAAGCAATCTCCACTCCGAATTTCTAGTGTTTTCAAAATGGACCTCGATCCGCCATTCGCCTGGGCAGCGGCCCTTCTGGCACAAGTGTAAGAGAGCGAAGGACGCTTCCCTCTGTTCCAGAAGCCCGCCCAGCTGAACCGAAACGCAAAAGATCTGCCGACGACAACGACGAATGCTGCGAGCCTGGTTCGAGCAAAAGAGCTTGCCGGCCGGTTACCATCGCAAGACAGGATAACAGAGTCGATGAACAACCCGAGCCTCCAAAACGGACTTCTGCCTTCGACCGTTTTTTTATCACTATCCAATGTGTTGTGTACAATTATTTCATCCCATCTTTAGATTAAATAGTTTATGTCTGCAATTAAAAGCTATAATGCTTGTTGCAATGTGTATAAGAACATTGAAATTCACATTCATATGTATGCGGAATATAGTTATTATGGTAATCATACGAGAAAGTATAAAGATAAAAAACAAATAATGTCAATTAATTTCCCCACATACATTTCTTTGTTTTATTCACTGATATCGTAATCTAAATCTCCTTTCGATACCGAACAAGTTCTGTTTCCATACTTACAAGGATAAGTTCCGTTTCCAAACTTAGAAAGAAAAGTTCCATTTCAAAACTCACAGCGTCAGTCTGTCAGATTAATTCGTCTGCTCTGGAAATCAAGGGACCTAATACTATGGCTACGCGGTTAACAGATTGCATTTTACAACATAACAACTATCACCACAAGTGGCGCTCATAACCGTTGCATACCAGGTGGCGTTGCAACAGTTGCGTACTCTCTACCAGCCATTCCACTTCTAGGGATATTACCCTATTTAGGGGGATTTAAGGAAAATTTTTGGAATCTAGGGTGCAGTTATGCAAATCTAGGGTTTCCGGGATTATCCAGGGCCTATTTAATTTTCTGGGGATTTCTCGGGATTTTGAGATTTTTGGCCAAACCGCTGTTGCTTTTGGCGCTTCTATGCAACTTCAAAAGTAAAATGTTCCTCAATAAGAGCCACCAAGCGGACAATGGTGAACGGTACGCTTTTCAGAAAGTAACACTGACTAGGATACACCACGAACTCTATTTGATCCTCCAAACGTCTGTGCCAAACATATCGCACGCCGAATTTTATAAGACTCAAGTCTCCGGCTGAATTTCTGACAAGCACTTGACCCAATTGCAAAAGCTGGGGAGGAGTTCCTTGAATATATACGTAGGAATTACGAATCTATTTTGTTCAACCATGATGAACAATTTGTTGTTGAGACATGATGAACCCGAGGCCTCTCACACAATTTTGTTATCTAGGTGAGCAACACACTGTTCATTGGGAAACGCTGTGATTCTCTTGAGGCTTTATAACGTTGAAAGTTCGATGACAATTATTTCTGGAAAAAACCATATCTTTTAATAATAACGAAAAAAAAACCATATCTTTATTGCTTAACTAAACAAATATGATGGGGCAATCCGATGGTTTTATTTCCATAGCCAATTTAAATTTTTCTGGTAACTTGTTTGGCTTTGACGGGCACTGGTTAATTGCTTTAAAAATGTGTTCGATTTAATACTGTTCTAAAATAAATAAAATGGGTTATTTTATATTTTTTATTTACATTTATAAAAATAATTAAAAGATTTTTGAAGCAATGGCGTCTATAAGAACCGAACACGGACAATCGCCGTATGATCTCAGTGCTATACCACAGTGCCCTACCACAGCGCGACACCACTATTAGTCATATATTATATAGTTCCGGTATTAGAACGAAGGTCGATGAAAAATAAATTTGTTTGAGATGTGCGGTCCTGGCACAGTGGTTACCACCTTCGCTTCGCATTCTGAAGGCCCCGGGTTCAAGTCCCGACACCGCCAATTTCCCCCCCTCCCTTTCCCTCCAAATCTTCATTCAAGATACGCAAAATTCATCGGATTACGCAAGTTTCTACAACAGATCAAAACGCAAGATTCTACGCCTTCAAGAAAGAAAAAAAGAAGAGAGAAAACAAGAAGAAAGAAAAAAAAAGAGAGAAAAGAAAATAGAAGAGCCATGCCTACTATAAAGGGGCTAAATGGCACACCAAAAAAAAGCCTTGCCAGGCTAAAATTGGCAAAAATAGCCTTGTCAGGCTAAAAATCGATCTGTAGTACTGTTCACTACCTTGAAGATCGAACCACAAACTGAAAGGTAGAGAAGAGGTGATCGTTGAACGTAGGCTGTTCGTTAGCCTCCCCACGGCCTGAAAGACGGCTCGTGGATGCAGGCAGCTTATCATCGGGATATGTGACCCAATTCGCTACCCGTAAGTTTTTGTTGTTTTTTGTGCCATTAGGGCGTGTTAGTGTTGTTGATGAAGTTCGAGTTGTTGATGCAGTTCAAGCATGAAAGAGTGGTTTTGTAAGTAGCTGCACAATAAAATAACAATATAACAATTTCCACTGTTTTTCCCACACATTTCAATTCGTCATTCGTTACCAAACAGTGGAAAGTGGAGCTCGGTTTGGGGTATTACCCTCTGGCAATGCAGTTTTAGGCGCTGGAGGTAATGCGCGCTGACAGGCCGTTATTATAGTAGCAATGTATGAATCATTCAAGCATAGATAAAGACCTCTGCTATGCTTTTAGCCCTATCCCTACTGACGCAGAAAAAGCCGAATGCTTACTCTGGTTACAGTGCCTCTCGCGGACATAGGGAAGAACTAAATGACATGAACGCCAATAGAAATAGGGTTTAGGTTTGAGGGACTTTTGGCGGATGTTCATAACGAATATATGTTTACATGTAGGCTAGTTCATTATTATTAACATTTGATAAATGTTTATAGGAATAATATTATAATCTTATGTCTTGTCTTCCCCTTATGCACATTTTCAAGGAGCTATTGGTACCAAATTAAACATCACATACTACACTGAAATTTAAGGAAGCTTTGCACTTGTCGCTAACAAAGTTACTAATAACGAAAAATCAATTTTAATAATTTTCCACCATAAAAGACCTTATGAGTCTGTGATTAATGTTAAGTTGATTAATGTTATGTGTCTGTGGTTAATGTTTATGATTAAGTCACTAAACCTTTTTAAATAAATCAAAGATTTTTTACTTCAAGTTTTCCACGATCATGGAAAGCATGCCAGTGTATTTTTATACAAAACTATCAGACTATCACATGTTTTGCACATAACAGAACACGAGTTAACTCATCCAAGAGTCAGTATCGCTCATTAATACGATAAATTGGCCTTTTTTCATTAGTTTAGGTTCTTTCTTTTCATTTTTCTTAATCTTGGCTTTTCTCTTTTTCTGTTCTTCGATGCAGTCGTCCCCTCCTTTTTCTTCGTGATTTAATTTTATCTTGTTTTGACAAACTCTGTATGATCAGAGGTTGCTGACACAGATGCTGCCTTGGTGGTTTGTGAAAGTTTCACAATTTTGTACTATCGAGATCTTGAACTATAGAAACATCCCGAGTTTGAATATTGGTTAGCAAGGTAGAAATGAAAAGACCTTCAGAAGAATTATTTTTTAAGAGAAACGATGTTAATTGGCCCTCGCTTTTCATCAGGCTCTTGACTTTTTGGCTCAATTTTCTTCAAATTGTGGTTACACGGCACTTTCAAGTTCTTGTTTTCCGTTTTTCCATTTACCAAAGCTGCCCTTGATATCGTAACCTTTAAATTCAATTATCATTTACTTTGGTCTCTCAACATTGTAACGATCACTCCATAGATCAAACTGTACAAACCTATCCTATTCTTATTTTCTTTAGGGAACGACATTTTCAAGCCAAATCTAGCTTCAGGACGCCACAAACTGCCACGAACAATGGCGGTTGTTGGAAAGCTATTTACCCATCAGTAGTGATAAAAACCTCCACTTGATGGCACTGCAAGCAGTGTAAGGATCCAAAAAATCGTAGGAAGGGTACCCAAAATTTTTGCGTCAGCAGCCCATGTTATTCGTGTTTGTTATTATTTATTTAGTCTTATGGAGATAGCGAACCAGAGGTCTTTATCTATGATTCAAGTATGAAAGTAACAGGGATTTTTCTGGGGATTTTATTTTTTTTAAATAGGGATTTATGTCCCCAGTCTGGCAACGTTCTAGGGATACCACTTTGCGGAAAGTGGAAACACTGCTCTCTACGAACATTATGCGCAGTACTAAGGAATGGACGGCAGTGATGAGATGGTAGCAAGAGGTTTCCGACATTTTGGGCCCGTGATGTCGAAAAGTTCGTTCTTGAAGAAAGAAGAACGAAACTATCATGGAGGTTTTACAACCAACTAGCTTAATATGGACCGTGTTTCATACCTGCAAATCGGTAAATTTACATTGTGTGATGTACGACTTAATTTTTACAATTTGTATTACATTGTACGTCTCGTAGACCGTATGTTCTGCAGTTGTACCACGTTGCATCCAGGCATTTTTAAGGAAAAATCTATTGCCCCGCAGAATCCGGGGGGTAATAGCATTTTGTCTATTGCTCCCCCGGAATCTGTGGGGCAATAGGCGTCACCCATGTTTAATGTAAAGCTGTTTGCTTTGGGTGAAATTTATGCAGTATAAAGTTCTGGATGATAAAATTGCATTTGGGATGTGACCCAAACTACTGGATCTCTGTCTCGCAATGACATCTGGCAAAGTATTATGATAAAAAAACAATTAAAAATTATACTATTTAGATTAGAATGGTGAAATTTATTGCAATGCATGCTGTTTCTAACAAAGTAGTTCCTTGCAATGGTTTCTATTTGCTTAATCACATTTTGTTTAGGCAACTGTATTGGGGGTTCAGTAAAAGCCTAATACGATAGGGTTCTAGTAGAATCTAAACTGTACAGTTTGACAAACCCATCTAGAAAATTGGCACAGTATATTATGTGATTACTTCAAGTTGGGTTTAGTAATTGCAGGCAACTTCTAATATAAATGTAACAAAGCATGCTTAAGGGTTCGGTGAGTTTAGAGTTATTACAGTTTTGCTGCTTAATGTTTTTGGTTGATGTCTGGGCTTCCCATTTACTTGTCTTAAAGGACGAATTTTTCTTAACTTTTTTAAAAGTATGTTGCTGTGAGTATTTTTAGTAATAATAAACTTGGCATATTAAAAAAAGTTAGCATATCTTGCTGTTGAATGGTTTGA
The DNA here is from genome assembly GCF_022539665.2 of Daphnia carinata. NCBI lineage: Eukaryota > Metazoa > Arthropoda > Branchiopoda > Diplostraca > Daphniidae > Daphnia > Daphnia carinata. The sequence goes on from NC_081334.1 coordinate 3,410,191, forward strand.
TTAATATAAAAATTTTTACACGACTTGGTTGCTATTCATTGGCATTAATTATTTTTTTCTTTAGGGTTTCCTGTTGCTGATGTGCTAGCCATGATACTGACAGATCTTTGTAACATTTTTAGAAGAAGCACGAAGTGGAGCTTTTTGGAGGTAGCTTAGACCACTTGCGTTTAAACCCATGATGTTCTGTATAACCCCTGGTTACACAGAACCCGACAAAGATATCAAAGCTGTCTTCAACATGAAAGGACATGGTAGAAGAATTACCAACTGTTGGGCGGTCAGCTGTAGGTGTTTGTTACGAAAAAGTACGAAAATCAAACAATGATGGTCGCTATGGTGGTTGTCCCGAAAACTCAGCCGAATGCGAAGCTCGTTAAGTATGCTCTACTATCACTACCTGTTTTAAGTGGTTTCAAATGTAAATCACGTTTTTAAAGAAAAAAGCCAATTATTTTGCTTTTCTTGGCTATTTATTTGATTCAGGAAGCAGCGTACTACTTCATGAGAACCACGAATTATGCACACCGAGGCCAAACAGTAAGGGCCTCTAGGGTAATTATCTAGACAGAATGTCGATCAACTCGTCGTTACTGTCTGATGTACTGGCTATTCTATAATTCTAGAATCTAGTTTGTATGTCCCATACATTAAAGTTTTAAATACTCTCAATAGATTAACACATCTGCGAGCAAGGACCTTTACGGGCTATGGGATCCTCAAAACGTATGACAACGAGCCCATATTCAAGTTGTAGCTCGAAAGTTCTACAACTAATGTTTTCCCTGAACATCAATGCAGCATGGAATGCTTTACAGGTCAATGGTACACTAACATCCCAGAGATATTATTCATCTGCTTTATTTGTTTTTCTTGCAATAGATGCCTAATGCGAGATGTGGAAAATGCTTGACAGAATGTGTAGGCTATTTTGATTAGACACATTGGTACCTAAGGTTTCTTGTGTTGGGTACATCAAAGCAGAAATAATTGTACTACAAAAAATGTGCAAGGCATGCTGGTCTGTTCTTCACAATTATGAGAGGTATAGAATTTATCAAGTAGCATTAAGGAAAGCTAAGGTTACCTAGAACTGATGAGGTTAATGTGGACATCAAGCTTTCAACTCCATCTATCTAAAACCTCCTGGCCTTTGGTCTTATTATTTGACCAGCTATTGCAAATCAAGTCGAGGTTAGTTTCAAAACGAAGAGGAAAGAATACTATAGAATTTGTGGTGTTTGCATCAGCAATGGACCCTTCTTCTATTTCAGAATCGCAAGGTACTGATCGTTTGCGTTGGAAATCTATATTTGGCGATGGTTCCAAATGTTATATTTTACTTATTATTGTGCAGGCTTTTGCGGTCCAATCTGAGTGAAAACTGCTGTGTAACTTATTACATGAGGAACTGGCGATTTTTGGAGATGGTTACACCTGGTAATACTTTTTTTTTTTTTTATATATACAGAGTGTGCCTAGTTTTTTTTTTTTTTCATACATCCATTATATTAGATTAAATTCTTCTGAAAGAGAAGCATTTGCCTATGGATAATGGTAACCCCAAGTGCGTCAAAACTTCGTTCCTAAAAAGAAGTTTCTAGGTATGAAGGCAATTTTCTTTAAATTATTTTCAGTTTTCTCTTTATTTTCCGGCAAATCCTAGTACCTGGCCAAGGAAACAGTTTTTAGCCTTATTATATGACAAACCTTCCGAAGTCGCACTAAGTTGAATTTATTAATGAAGGGGAAAGAAAACTTCAAAAAAAATTGGAGCTTTGCATTGTCGAAGAATTTCTATTGGGTCGGATTTCAAAAGTGCTAGCCTTGGGCGTTATTAAATGTTCAGTCGTCTATGGTTCTTCAATAATTTGTTCCACGTGCTATTGCGTGACTATTGTTAGAATTTCGCCATCCAAGTTATGAGGAAACTCGTGTAGCTTCTCAATTCATGATGAACAAAGGATTCGCGATCGCCATTGGAGATGTTGCATTTGGTAATGTTTTTTATGGATTTTATTCGGTGTTGTAATCTTAATTTATCTTTGATAATTCCCAACGAAGAAGAAGCAGATGAGGCAGGCAATAGTTATCTGTTGCTGTACAGTGCGCTCGCGGCCTCTCCGGTGTTAGCAGTGCAATTGGCACATGAAACGATGTTTCAACGAATACGAATGCAGTCGTCTTTCGGTTCAGCGTTGGATAAGGAAATAGGCAACGGTTATGATGTGTCCGGCAGTATGTTCCATTACGATCGCCGTAACGGAACACGTTTTACGTAATTTCGTTTTCTATGTCCGGACATTGGAAACATTTTAGGTGATATTCTTTGTTTGTTGCTCGTGCTGCCACATGAAACCTGTCGTTGGCTTATTTTGAGAAAATGTGCATGTCCTATATCGTTCTTTGTACCATATTAAACGGCCGCCAGATGATTCTCAGGTGTAGTTGTCTCTTGACTCTGTCTCCTCACTTTCCTACCTCCACTGTCAGTCGCCAAACGTCTAATAATAGACTTCAGTATAGTGAAACTGTGCAGCAATTTATATACCGAAACAGCAGGTAAGAAATGATGTGTTATAATTTTCAACAAAAATATGTAGTATCGTTTTGTCTTAAAAATGCCGTTTGATGTTGGTCATGTCCGCGAGTAACGAGCCGTAGTCAAATATTTTTGCTAAATTTTGAATCCAAATCACGTATTTTCGTAAAAATTTCTCTGGTTTTTAATAAATAAATAAAAAATTGATAAAGTTGCAATTTAGTATTAGCCCAACATTTGATCGACTGCTAGTCACAATTTTTAAGGGGACGCTGGGAATTTGCGCTTTAAAAACATAATTAACGTGTTCCTATCAGCATATCACTGTTAATACAGTTTACTCGTTAAAAAAACAAGTTTTACACTTCTTTAAAAACCTGCCTTTTGATTATAAATTTAAAAAACAAGATGGCGCTACTGCTCCTGCTAACTTGTGTTGTGATTCCGTGTGACAAGAAAGATCCGTGTTCGAATGTTTGTTAACTGTGTTACGTTCCAGTAGAAAATTCGAAAAATGGTGTGCTACTGTCTGCCAACTACCAAGTGTTTTTTTTTTCTCTTGTGTTATGGAAGTAAGGCAGATCAACTGGATTATTTTTCTGGCATCTTGTCTCATCTATGCCAACTGTGAAACCCCAAAACTGTTAGCAACCTATAGTTGTTGCATTCCATTTTGCTATGAAGTTGCTCACCTAGAGGTATAAGACTTATATTTTTGCTATAAGTATCTGGTTGAAATGATTCTGCTTTTAAGATTTAGCTCGTGAAACTTGCATTGCAAAGAATGATGACGGGGAAGAAATGTCACCAATGATACAAATGCTGTGGGATGGAATACCATAATATTATGCTGCTACCCTTAATACGCTCATGATCTTCTGTCATTTCCACTCTGACTAGTGCATGATCATCATCATTTTGTGTATCCAACTATAACCACCACCGTTTCAGCATTCATCTTACAATTTCTACTTAGCTGCGAACACACAAACATATACGTCAAAAGCATTTCCTTTGGTATTAGATGTCTTTCTGTTTAGTACTGCTTTTTTCAATGTCCCCTCATAGAAGAAGCTATATTTTTTTCAATATCCCATCGTAGAACTGCCAAGCCTTTGCCTTCATCTTCATAACTTCAGGCCCTACAGTCTTTCCAGCATTTGGACAACAGGCGTAAGTCAAATTGTGTTCTCTGTTTTAGTTACATAAACAATCTTATATTACCCAATAAGTAACACTTTTTCTTGACATTAACCATCTAGGACTATGCCTTCTTCCTCATTCGGATTCATCCTCAATATTCAAAGTTTTCCCTTCTTCGCTTCATCGTCGTCCCGTCTTCGCCTCGTCCGTCCATCGCCTCGTCCGTCCATCGCCTCGTCCGTCCATCGCCTCGTCCGTCCATCGCCTCGTCCGTCCATCGCCTCGCCCGTCACCCCGCCTTCGCCTCATCGTTGCCCGTCTTCGCCTCGCCCGTCGCTCCGTCATCGCCTCGTGGTCGCGCCGTCTTCGCCTCCCCTATCTCCCCTTCGTCACCTCGTGGTCGCCTCATCGTGGTATTGTTTTGTTTTGTTTCGTATTATGTAATGCTAATCTAATTAACTCGTTGGCTGCCACCCACCCACTTTGATCCCCTTTTTTTGTAGCTTGACAGGGACGGGCCGCGCTGTTCTGCTCCATGGTTTATCTGCCATGGGGTGGAGCAGCGCCACTGCCCAAGATTGGCCGAATGGCCCACAGGCAACGCACCATAGGGAATTCCCTTATTCGATGCGGCTGATGAGACCGGGGGTGTGCGTTCCCAGAAAGGTCTCATCGCCGTGTCAGCCCGGCCTACCCGGCCCCCTTGGTCGCTATCCCTAGGATAGCGACAGTAGCGATTGTAGAAAATGGTGGCGTGGCAGCCAACGAGTTAGTTGTATGTATTTGTGTATGTATTGTATTTTGTATAGTGTATTAAAATGTATGTAAAGTGGTGGATATGTGGGTGGAAGGAGGGACAATAAAATACTTTATACAATATTTACTTTTGTATTATTTATTTTATTGAAATTGACGGACTTGGGGATTGAACCCAAGTATTCTACTATGCTAGCCCCATGCTATATCGTTACGACAACGCTGCCTTATTTTATTTCAGTAGGCATTCCATAATAAGCTAGTGCGAAGTCCCTTTTTACAAAGCTATCGAAATCTAAATCATCGTTAGTAAGTACAGATATGCCATAACGGTAGGATGCTGGCCTACAGTGCGGAAGGTCCGTGGGTCCAACCCCAGAATGGTTAATGTTGCTTGGACGTGGTTGTCCCAGGATACATCTGGGACGCTGGAAAGAATTTTTGCCATTTTTCGTTATTTCACAAATAAACATTTGCACACTGAAAATTCCTCGTTTGGCGATTCTGAGTATTGAACCCTATACCTTCGACTTCTGAAGCCGATGCTTTACCACTGAGCCATTTCACATATTCTATCACTACAATTATTAATAGTGAACTTAGGAATAAGATTTGGACTTAGAATAAACAATGAACAACTCATCTTCCTTCGCTTGTACCAGTGTTCATGCAACGACACCATAAGCAATATTAATCATTCTGGGATTCGAACCACAGACCATTCGCACTGTAGAACAGCATGCTACCTTTATGCCATAACTATCCTTGTATATATAGTTTGAAATTTTGATAGCTATGTAGGTATGCGAAAAAGTAAAAAGAAAAAAACATAAACCGGATATGCAGTAGAAAAATGTAAAATAAAGTATTCTAATTAACTGTTTCCTTAGACAAAACGATTCCGTTCTGTATTCAGGTATCTGTCATCTTTTGTTCGTCAAAGAAGCTTCTTGATTTTCCAACATTTCCCACGCTGCCCGTTCGACCAACACGATGAAAATACTCTTCAATATCAGTTGGCAAATCATAATTTACGAAGTATGGCCAGCTTCATGACACAAGGGGTAAGACAATGGACCTGGGAACATAAGATATTTTTGTGAAGTACAATTAACATTATGTTGTAATACTTGCTGCCACCACTGCCTCCTCTTTGTGGACAATCCCTTGCTATATGGCCCTCTTTGCTGCACTGTTACAAAGAAACATTAAAAATTTGGAAAAAAAACAAACAAGATCTGAGTCTCATACTTACCTTATGACATGTACAAGCTCCAACACCCATCTTTTCCTTGTGGGCATTCCGGAGGAATATTCTTCTCTATATTACATAACCATGGATTAGCAAGACCAGAATGTAATAACCCAAAATGATTTTTTTTTACCTTATGGCGGCTACGACTTCCACCACCATCGCCAGCTCCTTATGGACAATCTCTCGAAAAATGTCCCTCTTCCACACACTACATAAAGCACCAAGAAGTTAAGTTTGAATATATATTTCTATACTTTTATCTTACTTTGTTACTCCACCACCACCGTCACCCCAGGCTTGTGAACAATTTGATAAAATATCCTACTTGTCCACACTGTTGAATTAAACCGTATTAAAGTAATCACACTGTTATCGGAAGGCGAGAAGGAAAGATGTACATTCCAGTCTAGCTAAGCCTCTTGCATTTAAAGTGAGGTAAATACTTCATTGGCGTAAGACCTCAACACTTGACTTTTACTCATTTGCCTTTTCACAAAATATTGTAAAAACAATCACACTTAACATCATCTTATGAAGTCCTACTTTCCATTGTCAAACCTTCTTCGTACAACATTCTGCTTAATACAATAAATATTTAATTCAAATTAGAAAAGCAAATTAACTCTGCAAAAAAGCATTACTATGTGTTACAGCTCTAATGGTGATGAAGAATTCTTGTTCCATCATAGAACAAGAAGCTATATAGCACTTGACACAAAGCCTGGAAGGTAAAAATGCTATCCATCAGATTAATTTTTATGGAATGTTGGTATACCACATGCTCGTCATGCATTCCTACTACATGATTGGTAATAATCACAGATGTACTAACTTCGTACCACTACTCAATATGGCTGGTTGTTGCATTTGATGAGAGCTGTCAATCCCGAAACGGTTACTTGCTCGCAGATTTGATACTCTATTTGAAAGATTACAATTTAACTGATTAGACGTAAGGGTGTCCACGTACCCAATGCTGGGTTACTAACATTCTGCTACAAATCTCCAAATTTCACACCAACTCGCACTACACACGGCTATTAATTTACTATTCGTACTGAATTCCACACCTCACCTAAAGAAATTAAAATACTAGTTGAATGTTAGACATCCAGTGCCAAGTATAACAGGTATCATCAGAAACGTGGGCACAGATAAGTTTCCTATGTTAATGTTTTCAGGTCACCAACTTCTTCTAAATGAGTCAAGTGGAAATGAGGTTACAACACCAGAAACTTTACCTTACAATTCAACTGATAAATAAAAATACTGTGATGCATGAAAGTGAAATACACCACATCAGAGCTGTTAAATCTGTATGATTCACCACCCATGCAAAACACTTTCATCACCTAGCCTATACCAAGAAAACCAAACACAATTAGTGCAAAACATTTTGATGATGAAAGTTAACGTACCTGACAAATTCACTGCAGACCAACAATTCCTGATGGACTCCCACACAACATTCCAGATAAACAAGACAATAGTAATTCCTAAACATCTTGCAGTGGTTGTAGATGTTCCTAACTGATAAACATAACATCTCAACAATGAACAGATGTGAGTGTAACCATTTGAAAATGAAGTTCATGTAAAAAGGTTTGATACACTCACTATAAAATTAAGAATGAATTCCTGAAAAACAAATTCCAAAAATGAATTTAAAGGGTTTTGCACAATTCTTATGTTCCAATATTTAAAAAATAAGTTATGGTTTCTTTAAAAACTTAAGTACCCTTAACTAATCAATAACAAACGAGCTGTCAACGACTTTGGAGCCTAATCCGCCAAGCAACGGCAGCTGCAGGGCATCAGGAGGTTTGGCAAGCTGGCCATCTATCGGGTAGTCTTAGTCAATCAAACTTGGGGTCATGTTCATATACTAACCCTGTCCAACAATGCCCATTATTCTGTGTGACATCCATCTGTACCTAACTTTATTATTAACCTCAGCACCATTTTCTCCTTTCGATTCGTAGTAGCTATGTAATCACGAAATATCTTGTTTGATCAACAATCAGATTGCAGTCAATCTGAGTCAACACGAACAAACAACAAATTATCAGGGATTTTTTTAAATTTGTACAGAATGAACAAATACATATACATTATATATATATATAATTAAACATATAATTACATTTTGCTTTTTTCATTATATATATATATAATTAAACATATAATTATGCATACATATAATATGGCTCAAAACACTTCGGTCAGCTCAGATCGTTCAGGGGAAATAGGAATCATAATAATAGCAATCACACGCTTATGTAAATGTGTATAGAATGCTTTTCTTTTTCGTTTCTTTCCCATTTTCCAATAGAAAACGATAGAGAAACAAAAAAAGTTTTTTGCCTGATTACTAACATTTGCAAAAAGTTTTTTTCAGGGCCATACCCTGTTTTTCTTTTCTTTTTTTTTTTTTTGCCCATCTCTTCATCTCGTTTTTGATTATTATTTTCTTTTCGACTTTTTGCAAACACGTTCAGCAGTCAGCGAATTGAAGGATAGTAACAGCAGAACTACATTGATTTTTCAGCACAGTCCGATATCCACAAAAATGCACTCACCTTTTATCAAACTAAAGGCAACCAGGTCCGCCTCTTGTTCATACGAGTAAGTGGAGGTTTGTTACCACGATGTAGGTTTATACTTCCTTCACTTACTGTTGTTGCTGAACTAACGGCTGCCGGTCACAAAGTTGCCGCTGACGGAGAGAAGAATCTTGTTCGGAGGTGCCATTGCCAGAATAACGTCCACATGATTTTTACAATTCACTCAAATGAAAAAAAAAAAGACACATTAGTTAAGTACATATCAAAACATTCATGTCCGGTATAATATATTACCTCTAGAGTTCGGGAGTGGTATTGACTATTGGCTGCCATTTCAATGCGCGAGTATTGGATCGCAATGGGCTGTTTTGGATGTTGTTGAGCCGTATGCTGCTATCCTGATCCTTCCAAATTATTGCTGCTGATATAATCAATTGTTCGTTCGTCATAACAAAAGAAGGAACTAGCGTAAAAGGAGTAACAGTAAGTCCCAACCATAGTGTGATGCCACGATGGCATTTAAGACGAGTCCATCGTCGTCAGAGTACCTGGCTTCCGTTGAACTTTAACCTAACCCAACCATTCATTTCTGAATGATGTTAACGGTTGACTATAGGTCTTCGGCAAGGCAAAAAATGATTGGATATCCATTCCAGTTCAGTTGAACCTCTTGATGTCGAGGACGTACTAAATTGGCGTAAACCCTCAGTAGTTGACTGGGAACGTGTGAAAGATCAGCAGCAAAAGAGAAAAGCCAAAATCCTTCCTCTCAGAGTTATTCATCATATTTCTTCTTACATGCCTAATTTTCTCTTCTTCAATAATGAGCTTATTAACATTTGCAACTGGGCGAAGAAACCATCAACGCTCTTGGTTTTTTGTTACCTGGCCTTTGTTTAACTTCATGAAAATAAGCGTCACATTTTCCATCTTTTGCTCGCTGTTCCAATTCTTTTGATATTCTAATCATCCTGTATGAAAAAAACTTGCAATATCACATTTGGACATCCACAACATGCTATCAAATTCAGAAATGACAACTAATCATTTAAGAATTTGATGTAATTTGGTGTGTATTCAAACCTGCACAAGTCCAATACGATCCTTTCCTGTAAAAAAAATTGATAAATATAAAAAAATAAACTTAATGGATGTATTTGTGATACCAGTTTGAAAAAAAAATGTACAGTTTATCTATGACGACACAAGGCTTCCTTGGGGTACTGCATTTTCCTGTAAGTGCCGAGTCGTCATCAATTAGGCAGTGGGGGCGAAAACAGGTATATTATTAGCTTGTGAAGCGTTAATGATTTTCTAAAATCTGAAAGTTACCGGAAAACAAAGTCATAAATCTCAAAATAATATAAAGAGAATTCATTTCTTGCCTAGGAATGAATGTCTGGATGTTTTTACTCCCTTCGGGTAACCATTGTACAAAGCTAAATACTTTTTTTCCCAGGAGTTTTATCTAATATGATGGATAAATGGTTAAAATTAGAAAACTAGACCAACTCCGAGAAATATCATTACCAAATATAACCATCTCCACAATAATGGTAACTCCGCGGTTCATCATGTAACGAGACGCTACACAGCTTCTCAAGATTCTCAAGCATTGTTGAAATAACATTAAAATTATTTTCACCTGGCTAAAGGACTGCGGCTTTTTGTATACATGGAGGTAGAGGATTAATAACATTAGCCTCACCAGTTGTAAATGTAAAGCATCTTTGGAGTTCCTTAATGTTATTAGATAAATTTTTCTCATCTATTAAATGAGGTCAGTTCAGCATGCACTGCAAATTTTTGTAGCACAATTATTATTGCTTTGAAATAACCAATACCAAAAAAACCTTAGGTTCTGAATGTGCAAAACCAAAGGTAGCTACACATGCTGTCAAGTCCATTTTCTACATTGGGCATCTTATACTTTCATCCCCTAGAAAAAAATCATTTAAATTAGGCAGAATATTGAAACTAATTGGATATTTACTACACCATTTGCCTGTTAAGCATTCCATACTGACCAGGTGTTCAGTAAGTATTTTGACTGTAGAAATTTTGTCCTACAATTTTAATATGGGCTTCTTGTTTTATTTTCAGACACCTCTCAATGACGAACCTGATCTCTGCATCGCAGATGTGCTAACCTATTAGGAGGATTTTAAATGTTAGCCGATGGAATATACAGTATGCCTTTTAAATTAAAGATAAAAGACAGTAATGGAAGAGATAGTACCGAAGGTTGAGTTGCTAACATTCTGCCTGGAAGATCTCACATCAGGGGCTCTCATTCCAGTCATGAAGTTAGCAATAGGATTCGGGTTTCGGTCGCCCTGATCAGAGTTCTGGTAACGTAGCACGCTATTTCCTGCTTCAAATAAAAAGCCAAGATAAGCCAAATATTTTGCTACTGTAATCTTTTAATTCATTATTTAAATGTGAAGATATACTTATACAGATGATAAGGACAATTTTGGCACACTGAACACGCTTCGTATTTGGTTGAATCTGCGGCGACTATCGTTCGCTGTACCTCAAAGATGACGCCGTCAAATATATCGGACCACCTATCGGGAGAAATCTCAGATAAAAGTTTGGTCGATGGCGTTGAATTTGACAATAATAGAGGTTCCTTGTATGATACAATCTCTATCGGGGAACATGTGATACAATCCCTATCTGGAAATAACAAATGTAGAAAAGCAAAATGGAACTTTTTTAAAAGTTTTTTGCTTTTTTAAAATTCAATTTCCCACGAGAAGAAAACAGGTACGCGTACACTGACACATCCCCCGTCGATCTTTCATCGTTACTCACGTTTCATTATTCTTTCGTTTGTGCTGTACGTACCGTGAAAGAAACTAAACATGCTTCGACTGCTAGTCCCACGCTGACTAAAAACGAAAGAACACAACCGGATGATTAGTCTACAAACTAAGGTGCAGCTCATAAAATTCCAAACGCATGTTTCGAGATGTGTGCACCTGACGTGAAAAGTATTCGTCATTAAAGCCTTTCTTTCATGGTTTCAACGCGTCGAAGTAAGTCTACGCCCAAGGTAATTAATAATCCATTGATAAACTCAAAACCTATGGTAGTAACCTATTCTGAATGCCAGGATTTACAGGGACGAAGGTCGATTGAATTGCTAACGATGGACGCCACATCAACGCCATCTTGAATAGCAATTCAACGAAAATCGTATGTTTGAAGAAACATGAATATCAAATGTGCCATAATGAAGCTTTTGAGAAAAAAAGCTTTCTGGTTGGAGGCTTTCAGTAATTATGAGTTGCTTAGTGACGTAGTCTACCATAAACTCAGCATTAGGTACAGACATCGTTCAAACGGCACCCATCCATCGTTTCAACAGCTACGCTCAATTCTATCGACTCACGCGATTGCCATTTCGTTCCACCTTTGACTATTCAGCAGGGCTGATGGTTAGAAAGGTATGTAAGAAAAAATTCACGGCTTTCTAATGTTGAATATGTGATTGATGCAGACTTTTACCAAGTACGAAAGTAGCCAATAAAATTGTGCCGGCCGGCAAGCCTTCTGGCTCGTAAAAGAAGAAGCGAGGAGAATTGTGCACATTTAAAAAACACGACACACAGGATAAAAGAAATTTTAATATCTTTTTACTGGAGACTATATCAGCTGCTATACTTCATATCTTCCCCAAGGTTGGTTGATTTAATTACATGCTAGAAAACGATCGTAATTCATGAAGAATGACTTGCAAGAAGTAACAAACCTAAAAAAGGCCATCCATTTTTTTTTATGTTATGATGGACACACACAACGTGATTTCTTTTTCTTTTTAATTACAGTCGTTGAAGGGCAGTCCGTGAGGAACGCCACCAACACAGCTCGTGGAAAGTTCTTTTTAATTCATTTGGTAATTTTAAAATATAATTCATTAATTAGATGGCCCACGAAAAAGGACAGTTTCTTACGTCAAACGCAGTTGTCACGGTCACGCGTAGAATTCCTGCAGTCTCAACAACGCACGGCCCTGCAGCCGTAAATCTTACGCGTGATGTGTCGTGACAGCATCTACTACGTTTCATTCCAGGTATTTATACGCTCTTTCTTTTTGCTCGTTTGTAGGCTGATTACCACGATACTTAACTAAGCCAACAGCAATGTTAGTGCCGAATATTTTCAACTTTAGTAGCGCAAAAGAAAAACCTCAACACGTTCCATTTCCAGAGTTAGAACTCGGCTCCTTAAAGTTCTAATTAGAACAACAACAAAAACGGATTCCAATCTTTTCGAGAAAGTGGGGAAAAAAAGAAGGAAATTAACGGGGTGTGTTCGGGACAGCTGCGTTCGAGATGTGCCAGACTAATTTGGAGGACATTCGCGGTGTTGATTTACGAATGGTCCAGCTTTTCATCTCATTTTTTTTTTCCAGCCGCATTTAAAAACAGTAAATATAAGCTTTTTTTTAATTTTTGCATCCTCCTAATGCCACATCTTATAAAAAAAAAATATTTTCTTTTTAGGCTATACGGAAAATTCCTACCGTGTTATATATCTTGTTTGTTTAAGGCCGCCGCACATGGAAGGAGAAAACTGAACGTCGGGATTTAGCCGAGTGTTTTACGAGCCACTCGAGTCGCCGCTTTCAACCGACAAGTTTTTTTTTTTTTTAACTTGTTGCTCATCCCTTTTTTTTTTTTAAATCCTGAAGACCAACCAAATAAACAAAACTAAAAAAAAAAAGAAAACATCCGACAATTTGAAACGACAAAAATCATAAACGAAGCACGCCCTTTTTTTTTCCTACACAGCTACTACACTTACGACTCTTGTAACTGTTTTCTATGTGCTGTGCTTTCTTCTTTGTATTTCTGTTTCTCAAAGGACGATGAAATGACACATTTCTCTTTTTTTCTTTTTTAAGAAGTTGTTTTCTTTCAGTTTGTTTCTTTGTGTGTTAGCAAACGGCCAGAGAAAAAGGAAAACAAAATGATGATTCTTCTGTTTAAATCTAGTTTAGGTTGAAAAAGGAGAATAATTCCAAATATTAAAACAAACATAATTAATCACAATCCTATCGTCGTTAACGAGGACATTCTATGTTATGTAACAAGAAAGAGGGGAAGGCAGGAGGAGTGGAGTGCAATTGAATTGCTACAAAAAGCCCAAAAGTGAATTTTGAAAAAACAAAAACAAAAACAAAATATAAAAAAAACGAACCAAACGAAAAAAAAAAATTTTGGCAGCATCAAATCTATGGAGGGGAAATGCGGTTGAAACAAATAATTCAAAAAATAATTATTATTCCATTTTTTTTTTTTTTTTTTTTTGTCATACGCATTATGTGCGTGAATTTTTGCGGACGGATTTTGCGGCTTCTTCAGCGGCCGTGGCAGCCGCTTGCTCCCGCCGGAGTTTCACCCAATCTTTGAACATGTTGATACCTCCTTGATTGCACTCGTTGTAGTAAGGCAATTCCGTTTTGAGTTTCGTGACCCAACGGAAAATGTTCTCGTACGACTTGTACGACCACTCCACACCTTCCAGGTGAGTTACGGTTGCCAAAATGGCCAAATCAGCGATCGTCAGATTATCTCCAGCCACGTATTCTTCAATTTCCAGGTACTGGTCCAGGTAGTCGAGGCTCGATTTCAATTGGTTGGCCTTTTGGGGATCACCTGATGAGCCCATGTACAGGATCGGTTGCTATAATTAAAATAAAGTTTTTTTTCGTGAGAAATCAACATTTTTCGATGGGTTCGTTCTCATTTTTTCTTTTTTTCTTTTTTTTTTTTGGTTTCGTCAATTTGATTTATCGATCAAGATTTCGCAAGGTCTTTTTCAATCTACATATGTAAAAGACACCCTGTTGCGCTGAAAGGAACTGACCATATACAGTTGCCGCGGCACATAAGACTCCCGCGGGAAGTAAGCACACAAATAAATCAAAAACATGTTGTCTCCCTCGTGTTTTCAGATATCCCTTTCGTTTTGAAATCCGTGGGGTCCGCGCGTGAAAAACTCAATTCACCGTCAGATATCAAAAAAATTTCTTTTTGAAACGGGAAAATAATATCAAAACACGCGGTAATCAGCTTAAAAGCATCCCGCAAAAGAGTAAATTTGTGTGTGTGTGTGTGTGTGCGCTATCAAATTAGATTATGCAAAACCAGTTTGTAAAACAAACTTCTAAATACAAATTTTCGCTATCTATGATGACCACACACCCACGACATTAATTATTCCTTAAAAAAAGGAAAAACAACATTTGGGGTGTACAGTGCTGCCGCTGGGGTCTGACGTAATCGCAGTGAACTATCTCGCTATTGGGCGTAGTTTAAATGGATGGATGATGAATTGGTCAATTCTTCTACCATGTAGGGTAAAACTACATTTGATATTTGCTGGAAATATTAGTAGTTTCTCTCATCAGACGAAAGAAATGACGGTGTATACACAAAATATGCATACATTTGAGCTCTCTCACAGACACACACACACACACACCCTTCAATAAAGAGTAACACGGAAATAGCATTCGGGACTCCCGCGGGCTTGACGGCCCACCCCGATCCCCTCCCAAAAGGCTCCAAATAAGTCCAAGTTCCAAATCCAGGTTACATAGACAGACAAGCTGCCTTTAAAAAAAAAAAAAAAAATGTTTCATTCCCGCCCTGTGCGGGAAATCCATTAGGCGGGACGTCAAAAAAATATTTCACGTTGGATATCAATCGCCTCGGGGACAGACTGATCGATCATCACCTTTCTTTTTTCTTTTTACATTGGCCCTAGTTCTTGTTTGTTTTTTTCTAAAAAAACTGAAGAAGATACCACACACGAAAAGTTGAACGAGTTTTCTTTGAAAATGACTTACAAAGTAGTCGACCATCGACTTGTAGAGGGTGCCGATGTCAAAGTAGAGCATTCGGTCGACCATGGCCCTCTTCTGCGGATCGTTGGGGTAGATTCGGTCGTCCTTGCCGTATTTGTTCACCAGATAGCCGAGGATGGCGCGACTGGATTTCCACACACACACACACACAAAAAAAAAAAAGAAGAAGAGATAAATAAAAATTCGTTAGAAAAAAAAAACCCCAACACACTCGTTGAGAAAATTGAATAAAATTTTTGGCTGTTAAGGGAGGAGGTGTCTCGTTTGTTTAACGTCTATACCTGGAAGGAGCGTTGCCACCTGTAATCATCAGCGGTTAAATAAAATAAAAAAAAAAAAGTGCCACAACAGCACATCAAAATAAGAACCAGTGACGGATACGTTGATACGGTCATAATAATGATACACACACGCCATACACTTTTTTGTTGAAAACATATGGTAGCTTTTTCCTACTTTTTACTATGTAATTTTTACATGTTTTAAAAATGCGTTCCAGCCTCTGGCTGAGAAAAAAAAAAAGAGCTTGTGTAAATAAGAAGCCCTTTTTTTTTGTTTGCTTCTGACTACATATAATCTCCATTTGAAATGACTTGTAGGCCACGGGGAGGACTTCCCGTACACGTTTGATTATGCATACAATTGATGTTACGAAAAACAAAAGGGGAATTATAAAAAGCGCGTGTGCCATTTCATATGAGACTGATCGATCCTTCCCGAATGAATAAATAGTCGTATAATTCAAACTGACGTGTCTCTTGTTTTTTTTTTTTGGTTAGGGGATCGTACGAAAAATGAATTGAAAATATTCACGTATGATGGGCGGAGTTAACCAAATCAAAACGGATACGCATACAAATAGTCACAAGCTTTTCCTTCGTTTGATTTCTCGCACACAAGAAAAAGGAACAAGAAAACAAAACAATGCCCTCTCATTTCAACAACGTCGGCGTAGTTCACGTCACGATCTTTATGCAAATTCGAAACGTTCACGTAGAGATTCGCCTCTTGGCGATGTGTCTGACAAGCGGTGCCATCATTTTCTTTGTGGACGTCATCGTTTAAACTTGTAACGAATTGCGTTTGAAATGACACATTGTAATTTTTCAAGTTAAACGCAATCAAAAAGGGAAAAGCAATTCTATTCGCGTTTCTAATTCGTGTCTATAATTTTAATTCAAAAAAATGTCTATTTTTTATTAGAATCACCTGTTTGTGGCATTTAAGGAAAGTGTGCGGAATTGTCGTTTACCACGCGACCGTAACACAAGAAGAATTGCGTGTCACACACAAAGACTGCCGTAATTTCATCTTGCGTTCGTGCAGCGTTCAACTGAACGGTCCTTTTTGATTGGCAATTTTCAAAAAGGAGGAAAAGTTTTTTGTTTTTTTTTTATTACGCATAAAGAACTCTATCCGAAGGTAATAAAATTATTTACAGTAACTACATAATGTCAATAAAAGTTGTAACAAGACACTTTGGGTCTAAAAAAAAAATCGCCGTATGTTTGCAACGTTCCCCTCCACTGTTTAAACATAATAGGTTCTTATCCTATAAATGGTGTTGGCAAAAAAAGAACGTCCCACTATCAAAAATTTCTAGAAACTATTTGAAAATGTGGCAACCTGGAAAACTTACAATGTCATCATTTTTAAACAATAGCTTTTTTCTTTTTGTTTTCTCTTTGTGCTGTGAAGACGCAGTCTCAGATTATACACGGGCCCCACCTAGCCATCGAGGTTAGACAACACCATCTATCGATTTCCTCTAATAATAGGAACGCCTAATGCCCAGTGGTGAGAGATTGCACACATCAAAAGAAGAAGAAGAAGAAAAAAAAAGAGTGGAAGAAAAAGAATTCAAATACGATTTCTCCCGAAAAAAAAAAAAAAAAAAGTTCCGCAAACGCCCATTTCGGGATTGGCGGCGGCACAATCACACGTTCTGTTTTTGGGCCGCACGATTGTAAGCGATTTCCCAGAGCGATTAGAGAAGCCACAACAACAAACCTCCCCAAATTCAATTTCTTGTTGTCTATTTTTATAAAAACGATGACGCCATGTTGCGTTGAAGGAATTGCCCTCACAACAACAAAAAAAAAAGGGACTTGACTGACGTCATCTTCTTTCATCATCTTGGGTATAGAATACACCAACATTCCGAGAACAACCCAAAAAAGTTGGCCAGACTGTCTCTCTTCCCCCCCCCCAAAAGTGTTTTGTTGAACAACACACACAAAAAAAAAAAAAAAAAAAAAAAATTTCGAATCCGCCCCCTCGAGCCTTGAAACACTAGACGCCATTCAGAAAACAGTATGTTACACAGGCCCCGGTTCTTTTATAGCGTACGTGCGGCAACAACGGGGAAGGAACCATCTGTTTTCAAACGGACTTAGTCTCTACGTCATAACACGATGTGAAAAACTGAACCAATAGATATGCTAATTTTTTTTTTTAGTTTCCTAAGTTTCTTACCTTTCCCATAGGATGAATCCGTCATCGTTGATGGTAGGCACCGTATGTTGCGGGTTCAACTGCAACAATGAAAAAGAAAAAAAAAAAAGGATTTAAGGTTAGGAATTCACGAAACGGCCAATCAAAGATTTTTGTTTTCTTATTTTTGGACTTTTCCAATATAGTCGAGATGTCGTGGTATTATCGGTGAACAAAAAAACCGTAGATGGTTCGAGCTATACGCCGATGACTACAATAGGTAGCCGGTGCGGCCATCAACTGCAAATAAAATCGTCGGGATCGGCCAAAAAAAAAAATGTTTTTCTTAGCGCCAACTCACTTTGATGAACCACGGTTGGGTGTGCTCGGCTCTCTTGTACATGTCGATGTGGCGCATGTCGACTTCGATGCCCAACTCTTTGATGCACATCCAAACGGCGCGGCAGGGCGGCGACGCTGCCATGTAAATGAACTCGATGCTGGCCGAAGAGAAGCTCATCTTCTTCCTGGAGTCCATTCCGACCTTTAAAGAAAAAAAACAAATGAATGACGTTATTACGTGATGTTACAAGACTGTTGTTTTTTTCTAGAGCTTATTTTTTTTTTTTTAATGATATCACGTCACTCTAAATACAGTAAAATAAAAATTGCAAGTTGCGTGTTTTGCCCTTTTTTCTTTTATCGTTTGATTTATTAGGTACAGAACTAAATTTCTTTCTTGATCACCTTCATATGGTCACCACCATTTTGAGGTGACTTTTCAAGGATGTCGGAGAAAAACAAAAACAAAAAAAAATACTGTATATATATATAGTGCGCAATAGAATGGCGCAGGGGAGGCCGCTGTGGGCTAACCATGTCTGGCCGAACTAATGCGCTAAATAGCGAAAATAAAAATTTGTGAAAGATATTAAAAAAAAAAAAAAAATTTTCTCAAAAAAAAAAAACAAGCCGAGCAACCCCCTCCGGGATGGTGTTCTTTTATATACAGCATCTTCTCTCAAGTCCCTGCACCATCTTTTACCTGTACTATCGACATGCACGCGTGACCATATAAGGCCAAGGACCTTATCCACCGAAAGAAAAAGAAAGATACATATATTTTTTACTTGAGATGCTAAAATAAAAAGTATAATTCTCAACCAGCGGGTTATATATATATATATATATCTTTTTTTCTGAAACAAAAACACGGCATTTAACTGAAGAAATAGAATTTCGTTTTGCCCTGCCCCAGACCTCTTTTTCTACGAAACATTTTTATTCTTTCCGATTGAATGGTAATCCTCTCAAATGTCGATTGGATTTCGTGACGATGGTATTTTTTTTTTCTCCCGTTGTCGCTCTTAACGCCACGTTAAATAGGACACTGGATGCATTTAAAATTAAAACTTGGCCGAGAAGGAATTTTCGTTATCGAATCAAACGCCTGATTTTTTCTCGATCTTTTTTTTTCCCGAAATGTCTGCATCAGATTGTTATAGTTATTACAGTTTGTTACGAGATTCATGTCTATCTATAGACCTTTTGACGACGAGCTGGGCGTGACACGATCGTCAAATTCGACTGTTAGACACACACAAAAAAGATCTCCCCCCTCCCTTTCTTATAAGGTGAAAGTTTTCGATTCTATCCGTGCGGATAACAACATCTGAAGCTTGGTATATAAATACTAAACTTAAACGCAATTCACGGCAAAGAAAACGTCAAAAAAACAAAACAAAAGAATATCAGTGGGCCACATAATTTGACACTGGTTTGTCAAGATAAAACAAGAAGCCAAGCAACAAAAGGAAACCTGTCAATTGGGTTGTATACCTATAGCCTCACCTGGCCAGAATTAAAGCCCCCAAAACGATTTCTTTTTCTTCAGCTAACGCTATTTGAATAATTCATGTGTCTTTGTTGTTGTATTGACTGAAATTCTTTCACGCATTTTCTTGAATTTTTATTATTTTAGCTTTGATGTTTGATCAACCAATGACGCAGCTTTTGCACTTTTTTTTTGTTTGTATGTCCCGCAAAAAAATTTCCATGTCTCTCTCTTGGCACATGAATTTAAAGAAATTTCCTTTTTAAGAAGGCATTTTTTTTTTGTTCCCAACTAGAATATTTCGCACTTGGGCGTTGTTGACACGTTTGTCGATTGGAGAGGATAGAAAACAAGAGAGAGAAAAAAAAATAGGAAAACTTGATATACGAAATGACGCATACGCTTAACGCAAGTTCTTCTAGCATCCGTAAATAGAGTTGGCTGACCCCGACAGGTGTACTACCCACCCGATTTAAAGTAACCCACCAGTACAACAACTTTGATTTCCCTATTTGTACACACACACGCAACTAACTCGTCTTCCGATTTAGGCGCATCCTCGCACACACAGTGTAGGTAAAAACAACAGAAATTTTTCTGAGAAAAAACAAAACAAAACCTTGGGAATGAATTTGAAAATATAAAGGCGGATATCATTTTTCGATGTCTACGGCCGCATTAATGAGCGAATCCGCTTCCTAGTCACGCTGAACTCTTGGGGCCCTGTAATTTCTTTTTATAGTACCATGCATGTTATTAAAACATAATTAGAATATGGCTGCGGGGCGAGTGCGTACGTCAACGCGAAATGTGTAACACAAACAGAAAGCGTTCGCAAAAGCTGTTGGATTCACGCATTTGCGTATCTTAACAAGAGTAAGCGAAGAAAAGGGCGTCGCCCAACAGAAACATTTCCTTTTGAAATGGCTGAAAAAAAACCACTCTGCATCTGACAGACGCTTTATAGTTGTATCTGCCAAAAAGAAAAGGATAAAAAAAGGTGGTAGATGTATGGCAATTAAACTGGTCTATTGAGATGGAGAGACTCCGAAATTGGACTCTCTGAATCTCCTTTTTTTTTTTTGGCTTTTTCGTAGTTGTTGTTGTGTAAAACTGACAGGACTCTTGTGCCATAAATTTACGCCGGGCTTTTTCGAATGACCGAAACTAACCGACAGAAATTTCCATACATTTTCCTTTTTTTTTTTTGCCTTTGAGGAAAAAACAAAACCCCCCCTCCTGTTGAATAAAATTACAGGGGGGGAGGGAGTTTGATTGTGTTTAATAATTCGTCTCAATTCGATCTAAATATCTTTTTCGTGCTTTATGGAAATCAACCGTTAGGGCGTCTCTCCTACCATTTGATTTACAGCAAACCCTGAAACGGGTTATACGATCAAATCAATTTATCTGATTCCAAAAGAAAGAAAACGAATGGCTTCTATTTACGACAGAGCAAACGACTGTTGAACAAGATGCTTAAAAAAAGGGAGGGAGGGAGTTTTCGTGTAATTTTCGATTTTATTTCTAATTCTCGCTCTAGTAACTCGCAACAACGGTAAAACGCGGGAAATAAAAATGTGTTTTGAAAAATATAATTCGATGGTTTCTGTGAAAAGACGATCATATTTTTATAAAGGCATTGATATTTACATTATAAGGAATGCAACGTCACGCGTTTCGATTCCAGTGAAAAAAAAAAAAAGAGAATATGGGCCACTCAGATTTTTGGACACTGAAACCACATCAATGACTTATCACTTCCTCTGTTTACGCTCTCAGCCGACGAGGGGAGAAGAAAAAAAAAAACGAATTTAAAGAAGGAAAAATAAAAATCTTGAAATTTAAACTAAATAAAGCAATTACGCGTTACGACGCCATTTTTTAGTGCTCCACGACAAACGCGAGTTAAAAACGAATTCAAAAAGACGATGGCCGTATTTAAACGAAATGAGGACGGTCAGAGGTGAAAGCTTTAAAGAAAAATTGTTTTTCACGAGCCGGATCTCTCATTTGCCATATGGAAAATGCATAACCCTACAGGCAAGGGTTTTTCTATAGGCTCTCTTTACTCTCTCCCTACCACACGATGTGTGTTCTCGCATTTCGCAGCCTTACGTATTTTTTTTTTTTTTTAAAGATTATCCTTCATGGGCACACACCATAAAAGGCTGAAAAGATGTGCGTACAACAACAAGAGAAAAAAAATTTTTATAACTTTTTTTTTTTTCATCTGGACTTACAGGTGGTTGGAGCTAGTCGACAGCGTTGAAAAAAAAATACTTTTTGGATATTCTGTACGAGAGAACCTGCTGGTTTTGTTGAAGAACTTGGCAGCCGAGAAAGAAAGAAAGAAAAACAGGAAATAAAAAACAAACTTGTTGATGTTGAAATGCACACAAAAACTTTAAAAGTCGCCTCTTTCTGTCTGATTTGCTTCCAGTTATTTTAGCAAACGAGTAAGGGGAAAATTAAAACTTAGTGTGGGAAAAAAATCGTGAATGGACTAGCGATCAATAAAAATTGCTAAAAAACGAAAGAAACTGTTTTTCGGAAGAGGAGAGAAAATAAAAAAAAGTTTTACTTCTTTCGGGATCGAACCGTTCGCTACGAGATGATTCGACCGACTGGTGAAGTCTCGGTTGGCGTTCGGTCCTTTTTGTTACGGCCAGATTTTTTCGGTGTGTACAAGGGGGAGCTAAGAAGAAGAAGAAGAAGAAGAAGAAGAAGGAGGAGGAAGAGGATGAAATAAGAAAAAAAAAGAACTTTTTTTTTTTAAAAAAGAACTCCCGTCTGGCAAACTCTCAGCTGATGATACCGTAAGAAACTTTAAAAAACAAAAAAATGGCCTAGTTGATTTTCAGAAAATCGGTAACCACAAAGACGAGAAATAAATTATCATTCAAATGCCACGTACGTAGTGAAAGTTTATGACATTTATAAAAATGTCACATTTCCCTTCTTCGACTGCCCACCCAAATACGAATGGAATACAAAAGTCGATAGTAAATCACATTCCTTGTTATGTCCATTCTCCCCATTTAACACACTAAAAAAAAAAATGAATTCGAAATCAAAATGCAACGCTTTAAATAAAAAAAAATCAGCGCCGATTAGACATCGCACACGCCAGGAAACGCGACAGTAAATGTAGTGCAAGTGTGATTATCTGCTCCCGAGAAAGGATGTCAGATTCACGGCTGTCAAAACGAGAAGATGGGAGTGGGCATCTCAGCTTAAAGATATCATTAAAAATTTTCCTCCCACTCTTACACGACTGGATGATAGCGAACTCTCTAATGGCGGCCTCGATCGTGAAATCGTGCCCAGGTGGTAAACGTGTCACACGCCCGTCCATCACCACACGGAATAGATACCGCAGTCGCGTGCCCAGTCCCGGAAATTTTTCTTTTTGAAAACTTAAGAAAAAAAAAAAAATATATGTTCCAATTTGTTTTTATCTGAACGAATAGAAAATACGGGGCCACTTATCTTCGGTCGACATTTTTCCGTCCTTAATGATGCCACAAAAAGCCTTCGGAAATGTTACGCAAGTATTTCAGATAAAAAACAGTTACACATTTTTTTTTTGCGTCTACAAGTCCATTTTCTTTATCTCCGGCCAGAGAAATGTCCGTCACGCGCCCCCCCCCCTGTGATGAATCATTCGGAACGCGCGGCCCACTATCATTTACATATCTTCATAAATATATGCAAGACGAAAATTCGTACGAACAGCTCGGAACTGACGAAGCGGAACAATTAAGCGATGACTTGATTTGCCTTTCTGCCGGTCTGTCGACATATCCTACACCGCGATTATGTCACAACGAGCCGAGTCATTTATCATTCCCACTTGTTTACCGCTTTTATTTTTACTTGACATTTTGTTTTTGTCCATTTCACGCACGACCAGTTTGCAAAAAGACAAGTTCTTTCCCGTGAAACATTTTTAAGCTGCGTGAATTTTCAAGAGCCGAAAAAAAAAATTAAAAACGATGAGGAAATTGTCCGAAAATAGAATGTGTGGATTTTGTTTTTTAAGTCGGCGTCGGTCGTGGCCTCTGTCACGCTTAAACGAGTATAGACCGAGAAAAATAAAGCCAGACTTTGCGGCGTCTTTTCTCTCGGCGTTAGAGCCTGATGGCGAGGCCATACAACGGGCCGATAAACGCGTGGGAAAAATACACAGACCTAGCCTTTTATGGGCTAATCTCAAGCTCTTTGCTCGTTCACGGTTGGCCCATCAATACTCCCGCGGTACAATGCACTTTTATTTTAGCTACATGATGCGAAAAAAAAAGGGTGGGATTTTTCCTGGTTCTTCTCGCATTCCATTGGTACAACCAATAGGATACGTTACTGGTTAATATTCCAACATCTTTTCAAAAACCACTTGGATACACAACAAAAGTTTGTTCGTGAGTAGTCAAATTGCCACGATTTGTTTTCGTTTTCAAGCATTTTTTTTTTTTAGGTCTTAGGAATTCCGCGATTCTCGTGTTCGCACGTAAAATATACGATTCAAAAATGACGACGTAAACCACGCACGAGAGAAATATTTTAACACGCCTAATGGTGCATTGTAAACACAAGTTATATCGACTATGCAAGGAAGCCAGGTCCTGCTATGCTGAAACCTAATGCTAAACGCCATTCGTACGCAGAAAAAGTAAAGCGTTCTTAGTAAAAAGCGATGATGAAAGTCCGTCGTTTTGTTTTTCATTGAGAAGTTGAAAAACCTCTAAATGCAGCAGTTTTCATTTACAAGCAAAACGTTATTCTTCGCGAAAGTTGCAATTTTTTACCACTAGGTGCCATTAGCTCCGTTTGGATGTCTTGCAAAAAAAAAACAGCCATGCAAAAAAAAGCTCTAGTACTAAAAGAAAATGTAGTTCCACTTACATTCGATGTCAGCAAGACGATGAAGATTGGATTCAATTTCGAGCCGTCAGTTCAGATAAAATCAGCAGTGCTGCCATCCTTGGCAATCTAGGGACGATCATGAACGCCGATACATCATCGTCGTATATGCAGAATTTGATTCTTTTTATCACCGTATCGCATGCTGGCACTTTCTCAAGGAACAAACTCGAAGGCAAACTGCATAGATAATTTCGAAATAAAGAAATGCAAATCATTTGAATTTATACTTGGCAAGAAAGACAAGCATGATGGTAGATGTACCTGATGGACGTCCGTCAAGGATCGTTCATTGTAGCTGTCAGAAGTCGTGATTATCAGTGTTCAACTGATGGTAGGCCTTGGAAAATTCACATTTCATGTGATGGATGATGAAGCGTCTATACGTGAAGTCCATGTATCAGCCACTACATTGCACCATACACTATCTATTACATAAATATGGGTATTAACGTCGGCGAGGTCAGCAGCACTCAATGAAAGAGCAATCCAAAGTTCTTTCCATTTTCTTCCCTTTTGGGGCTACCTGGCTTTTCCTTTCACGCTAAACACTGATAATAATCTCACCTCTCAATTGTTGTGCAGTTTACGATTGAGTTCAGAAAAACTCTGACCAAGGGCAGCCATGATTCTTTCGAGCCAAGTCGTGCATGAAGTCAAGGCAGCGAGAAAACGTATGGCGGTTCTGCGATTACTATTATTCGGTACACGTTGCTCTAAATACAGGAATTAGTCGAACTAAGATTCTTTCTCGACAGAACTCCAAATCAAACCACAAAATCTATCGTCAAACGTGCTAGCAAATCTTGCTGGATGGCAGAGTTCAAATTATTTCCATGCCCAACTTCAATGTAGCAATGAGTCACTTCACGTGGTGGAGTTCTCTGGTGGTATGAAGACAGTGTCATCTGGCGGCCTTTTACAAGTTGAGCATTGTAAATTTGTAATGAAATGAAGAAAATTAATAACCATTAATAAAAAACTGGTATTTGTTTGGCCAAGATTGCATTAGTATGAAAAAGGCATTATGTTTTTATTTAAAAACTTGTTACGTTACATAAGGTTTGTGGCAACACTGCTAAGCCACAAAAAAAAAAAAAACGACTTCATGTAGGCGCGCAGTTCGTACGATCAACGTTGATTGACCGTTGCATTTTCCAGCAGTTTTTCGTAGTGTAGATTGGTATGGCTGCACGGAAGTCTGTAGATTAACTTTTGGTCATTCGTAATTGAATAATATTTAAACCTTCTCCGTCAAGCGCGAAGTGATTAGGATGGCAGACCTGTATGGCGATGATTTTGAGCTCTTGTTAGACGAATGTGAATCGAATGTTATCGTAGATTTCGTTATTTTCCCGCTTAATGATAATCTGGAAGAAGAAAAGCATAAAATCGCCGTCCCGAAGATCGAAATCAAACAAGAACCAGAGTATTGTTTTGATTTCCATGAGGAATCCACACACATCAATTTCAAAGAGGAACCCATCTCCGATGATATCAAAGAAGAATTCCCCTCCAACCTCAGCAATTTGCTAGAGGAAGCACTACAGCTAAATCATGAATTACAAAAGGATTTTGAAGGCATTCTTTATGGATTTAAAGAAACTCTTCGGTTGAACTACCAAAAACAAAATGAATTGGAAGTAGAAATAATAGCATTGAGAAAAAGAATTTCTGGAGCAGACAAAACAGAACATGAAAAAAGAGTTAACAAAAGACAACAGCTCTCAATCTCATATTTTGGAGCCCCCTACTTCAAGAGCAATTTAGTTCTGGAAAGAATTCCTCCAAGTAAGTGTTTCGTAGACAAACTCTTCCATTTAACAAACAAATTTTTTTTTTGCAGTGAATGCAGATGTAGATATTGCACGAAAATTAAATTTGAGACCCATAATCTTTCCGTCAAAGAGGATAAAAATGACGGACTGCGAAGAAATCAAATTGCACGAAGCTGTAAAATCGGAAGTTATACGGTTGGCATTAGAACTCAAACTGGGGCCCGAACAAGAAAAATTGGAAAAGAAATTGGCAATGCAGAAAGAAAAAGGACGCGGCACGAGATCTACTGAGATGCTTCTGGCAAAACTAAAACAGAGAATTAGCAGTCTTGGACAAGATGAACACGAACTCTTCAAAGACTCCACCATTCATCGTATAGATCTCGTCCGATGGGATTTGATTGCCTACGTGATATTTCCAAATAAGTTTGAGTATACTGGCGAATTTTTACGGCTTTGGTGGACAAATTACCTTCGCTCTGATTTATTGAAAGGAGAAAAAAGTACAAAAGAAAAACAAGCCCTTAAAACACTGCTTGCAAATGTCGACTTGAATCGGGGCGTGTCGTGGTCGGAAATCGCAATAGAATTGGCACGTAAAACTAAAAGTAAACTACAGCGACCTGCTTTCGATTGTTTTTCTTACTTCCAACGCCGTTTGAATAACCATAATCGTATATTCGGCTGGTCAAAGGTAAATTTTTGCAAACGTCTTGTGTTTTTCCAAACCGTAATTTTCTCAAATTGCATTTCAGGAAGACGATGCGAAGCTCACTTTAATTTTCAACCAGCATGTATATGTTGACAGTAATGGATTAGTCAGAGTCGACTGGGAGGGAATTCGACCGCATTTTCTTGGTCGATCAGTAGCGCAAATGTGGAGCCACTTAAAGTACAGTGCACGCGCTTCCTATACCTTTCCGAATGTGACCGTCTCAAACGTTGAAAGCGGTCGAAAACAAGTGATTGCTAGAAAGGCTAAAGTTGCTACTAAATTGAAACCCCGTGGAAGACCGAGCCGAGTCAAAATCCCACTTGAAGACGAACTCCAACAGTTGCTCCGACCCATGGGAATCTTCAGGCAGTACCGTCAGCGCGTCATGTCGCTTCCCGGCGATGGTCGCAGAAACGGCCCAGTGCTCGCTGCTCTCTGTCGCTTGTTGGGCGTCCAGTTCGACACGACCAAGCTTCCCAACGTGGAAAAAGGAGCATGGAATCGTGCCACCATAGATGCATTTTATGCATCTGGAATTGAAGAAAAAGACCTCCATTCATATAGGGTTCTACTGGACATGATTGCGGAATTTCCAATAGAACATGATACCTACAACGCACGCTACTTGTCTGGAGAGACCCCACCGCCGGAATCACTTCTGCCCCCTTCGCTTCACACTCTGGCTGGGCTTAGAGGACTGCTACTTTGGAGCGAGTCCGTAGCACATGAGGTGGAGGAGAAGTTTGTTAAATTGGAAAAGGTCGAAGCAGCCGATGACTTGTACGAAGCCACAGATGTGGACATAGAAGACCTGAAAATCGAAGATGTTTTCGGAGATCCTGAAGCTGATAAACAGTTGCTTTTTTTCCTAGAAAGCATTTTTGGTTTGACCGGAGAAATGGCCTGCGTCTGGTGAAGACGTTCTGTTACTGCCATTGAATTTTCCCGGCTTAAAATTCTTGTTTTGAAATTCTTTGTTGCAAAACTTTTCGTGTTCTTTTTTGTTTTAGGTATTGGGAAAGCCATCCCGTTCCACTCAGTTAATGTCAAAATTTTAATATAGATGCATTTAAATATTTCTATTCCAAAAGAAAGAATATAAATTGGCAAGGAGACCAGATACAGTTCTAATACGTGCAACACAAAACAGTGTTCAATTACACTTTGCTGTCTTTTCTTTATTTGGTTCCTTTTTCTTTACCTTTTGAATTGTCAGTTGGCTGATGTATTCCGTTGTTGTGCGTAAATAGAAACAGAGTTCGATGACATGGTCCTATTTCTTTTATTGAATAATTAAAAGCTATGCACTTCCAGGGACAACAAAGATTTGTACATTAACATACGTTTCTTTTCCGTTTAAGCTCCTCTTTCCATTTCGATAGGCTTGAAATGGCCTCGCATTTCTTTTTCCATTTCAAAAACTTTGTTTTTGTATTTGGCGGCTAATTCAGGATTTTGTGCCACTCCATCACCTTTTGAGTACATCCGACTTACATTGGCACAAGCATAAATGTTTCCTAATTCACAGGCCTTCATACTGTAGTTGTATGCTGTTGTCATGTTCTTCTCTAAAACATCTGGTACACCTGAAAGGTACATACCACTCAGGTAATAGCATCCATTGTGGTTACCCTTGTCACATGATTGATTCAAGAATCCCATTCCTTGTGGGTAATCTAGTTTAACTTGATGCTTTTCATTGTTGGATGTGCACAAAAGGCCAGCATATAAGCAGGAATCTGCTTCTCCCAGGCTGCAACCTTTTTTGAAATATTCAAAAGCTTTTGGTTGATCGGCTTGACATCCTTTACCAGTCAGTGAATAGGTAGCAAATTTGTGGCAGCTCCGGCCAAAATGGTAATCGTCACATGTAGATCTGTATAAAGAAGCAGCTTTGTTGAAATCCTTTTTAATACTTTCCATGAAATCTCCCAGGAGATGGCACACTGTAATAAACACATTCTATTAGGTCTTTTTTGAGAGTTTACACAACAAGTATTATGGTAAATGTTCAAGAGGTTAAGAGCAAGCCGATGTCGTTCACCTTCCGGTTTTTTCTCGCTCAAGCATCCGAACCTATATTCTGTTCCTAAGTTTTCCAGGTATTGCTTTACCTCCTCCTCATTTTTTAAATCCCACGCCATGGTAAATATTACTGATTCGAATTTTTTCCCCGGTAAAATAAAACTTATTATACAATCGTATTTTCGTCTGCGAAGGTTGCAGCATCGACATCTGCTGACAGATTAGAAGTTCATCGCCATCTGTGAGCAAAAAAAAAAATAAACGAAAAAAAAAAACAAATAAAAAGTTACTCGTCAATCCGCAATTCAACATGCTACATTCGCGAAATTGTTTTTAGAACATAAACGAAAAATATTTCTGTTTAAATTCCAAAGGAAAACTGGTACAAGGATAAACAGTTCCTGCCTGAAATGCGCAAAGTTTAACTTTTGGCTAACCATCACACGTTTTGCGTCATCGTTTTTCGCAGCAACAAGAGTCGGACGTGATTTTGCATCTTATTTGGTCCTAGTATACCCGCAGGTTACGTGCTTGTCACGTTCGCAAAGGTGGCGCCACAAATCTTTTAAATGAAAAAGGAAATCGTCTTTGAAAAGAAGCCAACCCAGTAAATACCAGCACGCTCATGCAAACATTGAAAATTCTGCTACGGACCACCAGTTTGGCAACTACAGTGTGTTTATTAGGGTGTTAAGTTAGGGATGGGTGATTCTCCTGAATAGGGAAAGTGAAGTTTTGCGCTTCTGGTTTGTTTAGACATAACAGATTTGCCTAGAGAGCACTCTAACTGGAAAGTGCAGAGAACACGAACAACACAACCAAAACGGAAGCTATTCATCATTCAGCTATTTACGAGAACAGAGACAATTTTATTCCCACTTCAAAAAACCACAACGGATGTTGTTAAATGGTCAGCGGCCTAGCAATTCTCCATTGCCCATACTATGTGATAAGGGTATTTAGGTGCCTTTCTTATGTTAGTTATAGATATCTAACCGGTCAAAATCTTTAGTAACTTTGAAGCTAAAGTTTGCCTTGACTAATAGTATCTCTTCCCAGACGCTGGCGGACCCAGCTGTTTCTAGTATTGTGGTCACAGTGTTGATGGATCCAGAAGAATAGTGTACCCAGCTATTGGGTTCAATTATAGTGGGTTTTTAAGTATTTGGAAGCTTGGATTAACGTCACCACGCAATAAATTGGCCTAGCGGTCAAGTTCGTTAAAAGGAAGCCGTGGCCGACTTCGGCCCGGCAACCTTTGGTCCCTGCAATTGAGAAAGTTAACGGTTATCACCTCTCACTGAGAAGCCAATGATTGTTTAGAAGGTAAACATAACTACGTTTAGCTAATCACGTAGGCTGGCACGGTCGCCTAGGAGAGAAAACGACTTTGCAGGGCCCTGGGACTATTAGTGTAAATTCAGCTGGACGAGAAAGTTATTGATTCATGGTCCTAGTTCCAATGTATATCCTCCATTAGTACTTGTCACTGTAAGTTTCTTCTCTTAGATTTCGTTGAATCTTCTTCTTTAATGCTAAAAAAAGATACATTATTAGTCATCATTATTGCTATTTAGGCTAAACATCCCTATGTAACCAGCAAGAAAGTAATTTCCCATTTAATCTCAATAGACCTATGGTTTTATGCAAATTCCTCAATTGCAATATCAGCTTTTATGCTTATTAATTTTTTTTCTTTTCAGGAACATAACATCCAACCACTTGCTGTGACAGCAACTAAAGTGTGCAAAGAAACCAAAGCTTGATGCCGGTGTACAACTCTTTTCTCCTTTGGAGCCTTAATACTTGGAATGAAGAAAAGATTCATATTGTTGGAGGACGTGTCTGCTTCGTCCTCAGTTGATTGTCACCCGTCTCTATCCAGCATGGTCGATTACTCTGGTGCAGCACCCGGAGGCCTTCTTTTTGCTGTCTACTTCAGTCCTGGTGGAAATGGTGGAATTTTTTCCTCATGCTCCAATCAAGGTCTTGTAGCCAGTCCAGGTGCCATCGCCTTAGAGAGCGGTGTGTGTTCTTTCTCTGGTAATGTCGGCATTGAAATTTGTTGGCTCGAACAAGCATGGGCTATTGCCAAACATTCAGGTAATGTTTTGTCGAACTACCATACATTTTTGCATTTGACATTACATTGTTTGTGCAATTTTTTCTTCAGCCAAGGCGGCAGGATTCGTAGTACTTCTCGGAGTAGGCGGTGTTCTTTGTTACCACTGGCTCTACTCCATGCACAGGAAACGAAACCTGAGTGGAAGACGAACTTCTTTATATCCGTTCACCATTGAAATGGAACAACAAGGCGATTGTGAGGAAATGGAAGAGGTACGTATTGTCGTGTGACGTCAATACTAGGACCGTTGGATCCTTTCCACCTATTGATCCATAAATAGCGTGGCGGTGTCGAATAGACTGGGCATGTACTTTTTTGTTTTCGTTTTCTTGGCTAACGGTGATGTATTGTGATCAAATTTAGGATTTATTTGATTTGTTCGAAGTCGACATCTCGGTCGGTCTCAACTGCCTTTCGGGCGATCACAGGCCAAAACGCAAGGTGTGTTGCATAGTCTTGGAATGTTTCATCGCTAGATGAAAAACTAAATTTTTTGTATGTGTTGTTGATTGGACACATCGTTCCAAATTTAGATTGGAAAAGGAGTATACATAGCCGATCAAATTCGCACTCGTTGGCGTCACGTACCTCGTCGCAATAAACAAACGCAGGAAGTTGAATACCATCCGCAGCCACTTCACCAGAGCTATTCCATCCCCGATGGATTGGTTAAGTTCAATGAACCGCATTCATTGCACAAATTTGCACAAAATGAACGCTTTTTGGTTCGCCAATCCAACGAGTCATTCTCAGGATTTTCATCACACGAAGCGTCACCCAGCCATGCCTGTCGTATCCGTTCTTACAGCCTTTCTGTTAAAGATCAATACCTTCAGGTATTTCCTTTAGCCGAGCACTTTTTTTATGAATTTTCAAATCACGTTCCGTTTGTTTCTGAATAGTCGGAAGGAAGCTCTTGGAGTTTTTGGGATAGTTCTGTGGAATCCTTTATATCCGGAACAGATTGCAGTGAAACGAGTCGACTGATCCGGGAGTATTCAGTCGATAGCGACTGTTCCGATTTCTCCCTTGATATACCATTCAGCGAGAGTTGTAATTCAAACACTCTGGAGGTTATCGAACGAATCGAACAAGAGATCAACAGCGTCAAAAACAACTGTTTAGCCATGAATCATGAGTTATATACCCTTCACGACGTCCATCCATCTGGCATTACAAGTGGCGAATCAGAGATGGATCTCTCAAGTATTACCATGGAGCTCGCTCCTCTCCATATGTCCCAATCTTCCTTCAAAGGAATGCTAAACTTAACGTCCATCCCAGACGAAATCAGCGACGTAGCTTCAAATGCTTCAGATTTTTCACCAAGTCGCATGCAACTTGCGCTTGTTTCAGGAAGGTAGTATTCTTGACTGTCTTTTTTTTCTGCCTTATAGCCAGAGGTGATTTGACTTTTTTTTTTTATCTAGCGACGAAGACGGAATCTCTATGGAATGGGATAACCGTGATCTACAATCGTCCGTCCTGGACGAAGAGAGTAAACCCTCTGAAGAGGTATTGGTATTTACGGATCCGGTAGTTCCAGCTCCTAGCCAGTCGCTCGTCTTGTACAAAAGTGGCAATCTGTTGGACGTTCAAACTATTAGTCCCCAATGGTGCTCGCAAGAATCCGGCTACTTGGAGTGGGAAGGAACACCTGGCAGCGATGTATCAACTTCCTTTACAACTGGCTCAATCCTCTCACCTCTTCAAGAGAAGAGGTAGGAAAACTAGATAGTCATGGCCAATACTGGGATCGAGAAGAAAAACATTGTTTCATTTCTCTTGAAAAGGGAGAATGATTCCATGAGCTGCACCACGACTTCGTCGTACAGTAGCTGCCTTACCAGCCCGGATGATTCATCCCACGAAGATAGCATCGGAGTGGTCAAGCGTCGACAGTGGGCAAAAGCCAGTCAGCAAAATCGGGATTCAGCCATCTCCGATCTTGGACTTGATCTGGAAGCAGCCTGGAGAGAAGAGGCGGTTGGAATTACTGTTTTATTGCATCATTACGCCCAGGATACTTGGCAAGCACCAACGCCGCGTGCTCAGACTATTAAACAGGTACCTTGTTTGGCAGTTAAGCTTGCATATCATCTTTTCTGATATCCCGATTGTTTGGTAAACAAAGGCGTACATCGAATTGGAACGCATGACGGAATGCCGGCGGATGAGAAAGATGCGCGGTGATAACTACGGAATTTTGCGAGCAGCGCTGTGTCAGATGGTGATGAAGAGGATTCCTATACCTCGAGCAAGTGAAGCCATCGATTCCATTTCTCGTGAGCTGGCACACGGAGGTGACTGGATTCGGCAATGGACGTTTGGGCACCGACTGCCCTATGGACCCAATAACGTCTTACAAGGCATGCGTTTATGTCTAGAAACGCTGGACCGTTTGGTATACCTACTAATGTTATCAATTTAAAGTACTTGTTAATGCTCTTTTTCTTACTGTAGATGGAAGAAATGGAAAAGGAGACCGATCCGTTAGAAGCTTTAGTGTCACGTCTTAATGCTGACCTTGTTTTAGACACACAACTCATGGAAGCTCTCAAGTTACACATGTTGAATGCTGCCTTGAATCTGCAGTTAACCGATTCGCTTGGAGATGCACTTCCGCTGTTCGCCCTGGGTCTCTTTGCACGACCTGATTCCAAAAATGTCAAAGAACTGACGATTAATTATCTGAACCCCATTGGGGATTCAGCTACGTTACAGCGGGTACGTTTGCTTCTTTACTATTACCTCATATTGTTACGAGACATTATTCTGCTTGTTTTACGTTTACTAAATTGCCGCGCGTTACAGAGGAACGTAAGAATGGTAGAAATAGTGCGAAGAAGTGAGTCGCGTAATGTTAATTATCATCTTTATCCGTTTTCTAGGCCGAGTATTATCTATTGGGATTTGCACTTCACGCCCGCATTGACGTATACCGTCCCACGACCACAAATCTTGATGGGCAAGACAACGTGGACCTACGAACGTCTTACCCAGATTTCGAATCCTTCAGTAATTTAATATCCATCATTGAGGAGGACGAGCGACATTATTCAGTCCCAGTGCCTTAACTTTGCTAGCTGTTAAACAAATCAGTTTACATGTCTAGTCTTTTCTGTTGTGTTACTCATTTCTGTAAATGACTGGAATGAAGATAGTGTCGAAACTGTCTGGTCGTTATGTTCCTATGCAAAATCATCCCTTCTTGCTTGTATAGTCTTTTATAGGTGTAAATGTTTCAATGGCAATAGTGTTGTAATATACCTAAAGTTGTTAGAGCTGTTTTAGATGTTTAATAAAATAAAACAGACATTTCCTTATAGTTATGGAACAATCATGTTTTACTATGCAGATGAAGAATTTCTAACAACCAGGAAATGGGTCCACCCTATTTGCCCTCAACACAAACTGGATTTTTCTATTCATGTCTTCATTGTAAATGGCTTTACATTTTTCAAAATTGATCCTCCTTCTGGCCTATGAAATACAATCATTGAATTATTAGAATTCATCTTTAATTTCTTGTTTCATACCATGTAAGGCTTTTCATATCGTCGAGTTCTACGATACTGATCAAACCATCCTTCTGAGCCCATAATCCTGTAATTTAAATGGAATATATGAAAAAAAAAACATGTAAGTTGTAACTTATGCGGGTGGACCTGTTAATAATACGACAGGCTTCTTCGACATTGTTGTTTTGGACCAATACAGTCCTAGCAATGAACTTGGCATGCTGGCCCATCATCTTGCACACCTTTTTTGGTATATCCCCCTAGTTTTTATACAAAGAAAATTTGCGTTGATTTCATACTTGCAACTTAAGTCAAAACATATGAACATTAATACGAACTTGTTTAGAATTATACCTGATCTTATAGCAGTGGAAAGTCAAGATACATGAAAGAGCTTGCTCGCAAAAATGACAAAATTGATATAGTCGTCTGCTTCGCTGAACGATGAATACTTAAAATCGATTAATTGGCCATACTATTTTAAGAATTTATTGTAATGCAAAGATTAGCTTCCTGAAGAAAGTTATGGCCCGACATTTTCTCATTCCCATACTTCTAACAAGAATTTTTCCAATGGCAGGCATTCACAAATAGTTCTTTATTAAAGCAATTTGGCTAATGCCAAGAGCATGCAGTTGCATTCCTTTTGTTGATGACGCTTACAGCCAATCGCATTTTCTTCGGCCACTGATTGGACGTCCTTGTTTTTCTGGACAAAATTCAACTCACAGTTCCGATAAGTTTTCGCAAATTATTTTTTTCAGTTTCGTTTATTATTTAAAAATGATGGATGGGAATGACGCTAATCAAGACTTGGGTGCGACGTTCCTCTCCTCGGACTCACAATTATTTGTGCAATCTGATGGCGATGGTAAAAACTAAAATTAATTCTTGAGTTTTCATGTATGAAAATCTTAACTTATCAATGGAAAGGTGAAAACAGTATGGGAGGAGACAATGCAGATGATTCTGGTGATGGAGATGGAAGTGACCGTTCCAACCCTATGCTCAGGGAACAGGATAGATTTCTGCCAATTGCTAATGTAGCTCGTATCATGAAGAAAACAATTCCTCGCACAGGAAAGGTACGATTCACATTCTTATGATAAACTTGTTCAAAGTTGCACTACGCTTAGCCCTAGGTTAATAGGATCTTTGACCCTACAAAACCAGCTTTACAATTGTTATCAATGGTTCCAGATTGCCAAGGATGCTAGGGAATGTGTTCAAGAGTGTGTTTCAGAGTTTATCAGTTTCATCACCAGTGAAGCTAGTGAACGCTGTCACCAGGAAAAGCGCAAGACTATTAATGGAGAAGATATCCTCTTTGCCATGTCTACCTTGGGTTTTGATAACTATGTAGAACCACTTAAGAATTATCTTCAAAAGTATCGTGAATCAATTAAAGGAGAAAGGACAGCTGGAGCTGATGGATTTGAAGAAGGGACTGAAGAATCTTATGGTAATGATTTTTGTTTGGTTTTGGTTGAACGTATCACTCACCTTGTTTATTTTAGGCGACGCCAGTTCTTCAAACCACACAGTAAACGTTTTAACTGCAGACGGTCAGTTAACTAATCAGCAGGCCAATGTAATCTATACCACTTATCCAGGCACCCAGATCACACAATTCCAATTAGGATGAAATAATAACAATACAAGGTTTTTTTTTCTGAAAAAATTATTCATTATGTATTTATATACACACGACATTGACAAAATACACGAGTGTCAAATGAAATCGATCGCGATTACTTAAGAGAAAAAGACAAAAGAAACAACAAAAAAAACCTTACAGAATAATTATAAAAGGAAAACACGTTCGGAAATAAGGAGATCACCGCCAAGTTACAGACAACTGTAGGGGATAAGGGGTCCAGATAGGGACGAGTAATGGTGAAAAAAAGGCACAAACTAAAAAAAAGAGAGGAAACAACTTATCTTCATATTGGCCAATCATGTGGTGGAGCGCGAGAGAGTCATCTCGTCAAATACAGCAAGAAATATCTAATGGGAGCGTTAAACACAGCATGCACATGTCATCATCATCAGCTCTGGTCCCTGGTTGGTTTTAATCCGCCGTTTGTCAGGTACGTGCAGAACACCAAAAACTATCCTTCCTCACCTCAACACGGAAAATGAAAACAACTGTTGTGATTGGTAAAGTACGGAGCAGAAAAAAATCTTGAAACATCTAAACAGAAATAGCTGCAAAATCGGTGAGGTTCTCGTACAAAAAAGAAATTTCGAGAGGTAGCATAATTGATTTTTTTTGTTTCTTTTTGTTGTTTTTTTTTTTGTTTTGGATAATCCCGGCGGATTGAGATAAGACGAGGATGAAGAAGTAAGAATGGGCCATGATGGAACACATGAGAACTACATCTGAAGTTCACATGGTTTCCATTCGCGTGTCGCCAATGATAATGAGCTCATTGCCCGATGTCTGGAACTTGGGCAAGCTGTAATACACTTTCTGTGGCTGGGGTTTGGCAGCACCCGATTGTGGGACGGACGGCCTTCGGCCCGTAATAGGTGGGGCCAAACGGGACACAATGCTGACACCAATATTGAGCTGCTCCTTGTTGTTGCCGTTGGTAGTAGTCGACTTATTGTCGTCCAAAGGCGGACTGGGCTCGGGCGGTGTCACTCGAGCCAGTGGAGATGGGCATTCGACTTCTTCTTCAGGGCCTTCACCTTCGTCTTCAGATTCAGTGCTGGCTCCACCAGCTGACTCCATCTTCATTTCACCGCTTTCCAGCATTTCGAGTGCATCTAATTGGTACATTGACGAAATTTTGTTTAAAAAATACAGAGGTTGAAAAAAAAAAAAAAATAAAATACCTGGATAGGCCATGGCACGTTTGATAGCGGACGGGTCCTTCCGGGACCATTTGAGCACTTCTTCATCCATCTTTGTAGCCTTTGCAGGACTTAACGTCCACAAACATCCTAATAATTAAGGAAGGAAACGTATTACATTTTATCCAGAATAGCAATCCATTTTATCACGAGAAACAATGTATTAATATTTACCTTTGCGGGTCGAGGAACTATTGGTCGGGGTG
Organism: Daphnia carinata; assembly: GCF_022539665.2. Lineage (NCBI taxonomy): Eukaryota > Metazoa > Arthropoda > Branchiopoda > Diplostraca > Daphniidae > Daphnia > Daphnia carinata. The sequence continues at coordinate 3,447,753 of NC_081334.1, forward strand.
GATCCTACGGTGCCATTTGGATTAGTAGCGCCAATTTTTTCCACCTTTTCAAAGCACTTGTTCAAGCTTAAATTGTGGCGGACTGAATTTTTCCAGCCAGCTGGTGCTGTCCGGAAATATGGAAAGTGCTCACTAGCAGAAAAAAAATTGCAATGCAAAAATTAAAGACTGTAAAGACAGATTTAAAGAGAATGCAATTATCTAAACGTACCACATGAAACGGTAGATTTCAGAGACGGGCAAGCAGCCAGTTCGGCTGTTTTTGAGCGCGAGAGCGATAAGACAAGAGTAAGAGTATGCAGGTTTGGGGAAACCGCTTCCGTTATTTGCGCCATTGCTTCCAGAATCGTTCATCACAGATGAGCTATTGTTGCTCGCTATAGACTTGGCGATTCTTGCCGGCAAGTTGATGGGTGAACCCTGTGGAGCCGGACTAGCCGGCATGGGGGAAGGAACATTGACGGTCGACGGTGCCGTGGAGACGATCGGCCTCTGGAGCAATGCTGACCAGCCACTGCTCAAGCTGCTTGCAGAACTACTGACAGGCAAGACTGATAAGGGGTTGACTACCACATCTGTCGAATCAGAGTCCATGGCCGCTGTCACACTGCACCCATGACTTAAACTGGAATCAATCTACATATAACAAATACAGGTTAAACCATGCCAAAATGGTCACATTATAGTGTAGACTTACGCTCATGTCTGAAGGAGCCCAGCCACTGAGCCCCAAGGAAGGTCCAATGAGAGTTGGTGGGAAGGTGATGGCTGATTCTCCATCCGAGTCCAGAGAACCCACTTCCACTTCGAGCCTTTCCAGTCGCTCAATCCTTTCTAGGTCTGCTTCCATCCTGACAAGTTGGTCAAGCTTGTCGAGGTCTAGTCCACCAAAGGAGTTGAGCTCTGGGAAGCTAAATCCCAAGCTACAGTCCATCAAGTCATTCTTGCCATCAAAATCACAGAAGTCTGGTAGAGCCAGCGGATCATGCATGGCTGAGTAGGTGAAAGATGTTGAAGCTAGGCTAGGGAGTCCACTATTAGAATACATGTCCATATTGAGAACAGGACTGTGCTAGATATATCACCTTTGATCAGAAAAGAACACAAATTAGACAAAGTTATAAACATGCTGATGACTTTCACAATTGCATACATCCAAAAGTAATTGTTGCAGTTACTGCCGTTTCAAACAGTGAAGGCCATGCCCTTCAGTACCGCGCAAATCAAGGGCACGTTTTACGTTGTTACTACTACTGCTACTACTACTCGAGGGGTGGGAGCAAATCTCTTTGACAAGAAGGTACGTGGAGAGCCGGGCGGGAACAGACGAAAAACGAGGGGCACGTAAAGTTTCTTTAAAACCAAAGACACACGTTTTCAAATTAACAAATAAAATGTGGTAAAATATATTGACGCACCAATATAACCAGAATGGCAATATTACTATAGAATTAATGGTTTGCCATAATTCACAGGCAAAAGTTGTGGTAAACATGAAGAGGCGCGAAAGGTGGTGCAAAGGAAATGAGGAGTAGAAAAGAAAGATGGAGGGTCGATCGCTACTAGTGCGCGCGACGGAATCAAAACGGAGCCCGCCCCGTCCGGCATTTTCCCGCGCCACTTTTTTTTGTTCACAACACGTTAAAAATACATTAACAGTGACGAAATTTAGTACCAATCGACGTGAAATGATGTTAACTTACTGTTTGTCACGTTGTTGTCTTGAATCGGCGGGCAAATGACCGAAATCCGAACGAAAAACTGTAGTGCAAGTTTGAGTTTCGTTGGGCCCACCACACCGCACACACACTACATACACACACACAGGATACACTTTACAACGGTCGTCCTTGTGGGGCGCTCGCTAGAGGGCGCATGTGCGATAGGGGTAGGGAAGGGAAAAACCGTTGAGGGGGGAAACCTGGCGGACGAACAAAGAATCTCCACTCCCCTTTTGAAAATGTTTGAAGCCTCTGAAAGCTCGTTTCTGGTTGGCTAATGGCTGTGCCCGCCAGCCATAGACATCACGTGATCTTGTATTTTCCCTACTTTGACCGCCATCTTTTCTCGCTCCCCTCGTTTTTTTTCTACTTCTGAAAGAAAAAAACATCTTTGTGTGTCACTTTCGAATTATTTATCATGCCCTTTTCGACCCTTTTCTTTCTTTAACCCTGTTTTCCCCCTACTGCACAGAGAATTAACTTTAGAAATCCGTCGCCTTAAACGAAGCGCGCCATGACTTCTGCCTTGATTTCAAAGTCTGCCGTGATTGCAATCTCTCGATTTTTTAAGAACTATCACTCCCATTCGGGTAAATATGAAACCTCATGATCAGACATAAAAACGTGGTCGAAACAAAAAAAAATGTAGTCTTCGCGCTCAAACTACAAGCAAGAAGAGAAGACCACGAGTAAGACAAAGGAATGTTTTTCCCACTTTTTGTGGCTTTGTATTTCAAGGCCAAACCGTTCTGTCATAAAAAACAGTTGATGGCTGTTAAGATTTATCCAAGAATCCTGTATTGCTGCATGATTTTTCTTCCCTTCCAACACAGCAAGTTACTTTTTATTATTTGAGACGAATCAATCTGCGTAACTTAAAATAAATAAAAGATTCAATTCTTTCTGCTTGAATTTCCAAGCCGCTGTCGTTGGCGCGCAGTGAGATACCGACGACTCCAAAGTTTGTTCCCAATCCATGCTTAGCCTCTTTTTCCCCATCTTTCCCATGTTACCCTCTTTTTCCTGTCTCTCCAGTGTCACTTTTTTCCTTATCATTTATATACTTTCTTCTACGAATAACGGACAGTAATCAATGCACAAAAATAATGTAACTATAATACACGATAAGTGTTTTCACAAGCTCGCTATTAAACATTATTTTTACTTAAAACTTTGTTATTTTATAATTCATGGGGCTAAGCTCTACTAGGGTACCCTAAAATCAATAACATTCCTTGCCCTGGGGGCACGGCCAAAGGGATTTAAGAAAGAGGAAAGACATGTTGTACCCCTAGCGGGGAACGATGGCATCTCTAAAGAACAAACCTTCCACAAAAAAAAGAAATAAAAACACCTTAACATTTTGAAGGCAAAACATGTAGATAAGATTGGATATTCGCAACAGTTACCCGTTATAGGCTGCGAAGAATGAATAGAAATGCAAAGGAAAAATTATTAGATAAATGCTGCTTGTCTACAATTTAAAATTCAAGTTCAACAGCTCTCAGGGAATTTTCCCCACAAGATGTTGCTATCCAGAACTTGTCTAGCAAGTTTGCATTTTCTTTTGATTTTGTTTTTTTGCAAAAATAAAAAAATGTTTTGGACAACTGCAATTGATATTGCAAACAAGCAGGTTTTACTAGTAGGAAAATTATATACTTCAAATTCCAATTTTTTCAATATGTTTTTTAGGGAAGTCAGATACCTTAATACAATACAAAGTTGTGGACATTACTTTCCATTAATGCATCACTGATGAACAGAAAACATCTGATTAAAAAAACAAACAAAGCAATATGTTTTAGTAAAAAAACAACACAAAACAAGCTGGTTAGGAAGAGGGATATTTGTGTGGAAAGCAATGGTATTCATTTAATATTATTAAGCTTCCAGAACTATAAAAGTGGCAAGTTGCAATCGGTAAATGCTAGATTATACTAACTCAACATTAGTTCATTGGAATGGTTGCCGTCTAAGACTTGTGATGGCAAAATTCCTCACTTCTTAGGTTATTAAAATTATTCCTAGTAGGTTCAATTAGACAAACACATTACACATTTACTACTAAAAAGAAGACTACTACTCGCCATAGGTAAGGTTATTATTATAACAGCCTGGGCAGATGGCAAAAGATGCACACTTTAATTATAATGAAGATGTAGAAATAACAAGTTAATTATATGTTATTGATATATTCAACTGAAAAGTCCTAAAAGGATAAACATGAATTTTACCATAGTATCACGAAACTGTTATTCACACTTACGTAATTCCTTACTCTTAAATTTGGTTACATAAAAAGACGTAAACTGTCTAGTGTCTAAAATGGCATTGATTATGCGTGTTTACTTCTCGTTTCCCACACTCCTCGAACTGATGAAACAAAAAAATAAGTGCAATCGCCACCTACCGAAAGAACAAATAACTAAATTATGGGGCAGAGCTACAGGAAGAAAAAATTTAAATAAAAACTTAAGTTCAGTCGGAATACAAAGTTTGCTACCTCTTAATTAAATACCCACTGGAGTATCAACCTTTGTGAGCATGGCTTTAGTATAGAACTTTTCCAGAACATATTTTGTTGCATAACTTAAATTCGACAATGCCGGGAGAGTATTGATTGGTTGATGGTTTACCGCCACGCTGCCAAGCAGAGTTGGAAGGAAAAATATTAAATGGTGATGGACGTCCGAAACCGTCCTGTATTTACCCAGTTTATGTTATTTGTTTGTATCCAATTGCTTCTGCTTCATTCTGGCCAACAAGAGTCGATAAAATCGACCAAAAACATACCAAGATACTCGTTCAAGGAATACTCTTACGTTGCATTGCCTAAATATGTGCGTTCATTTCCATTAGTTACTGAGTATCAAATAAATAAATAAATATTGAATCTTTTGTTAGGAAACTTACTTTCAAGAATTCCAGTCTGCGTGTAAACAAAATCCATCGTGCCAATTGTTAGAAGGTGTTGATCGGCTAAACTGCATTCGCGAGTGTATCTCTCCAACATGCTACATTGAACTCTATCAAGGAGACAAGGTATGTCAACATGCTCTTGTCCAAAAAGCTTTACCAGTACTGGTTTTCATATATTTTATGTTTAGCTGGAGATTGGTGAAATTGATGTTCGTTTTGAGTCCTTCAAAGGCTGCTTTATTCAACGCGGGATTCGACGTGGGTAAACAAGCCACGATGCAGACAACCAAAACAATCGGATAGCCAACACATTCGACTTTGAACAGGTTTCACAACCTCCTTTACTGGAAAAAAAAGTCAGCTTGTCGTCGACTACTACTAAGATATCTTCCTCAGATAGAAAATGTCCAGTCATCGTCCATCTTATATGTAAAGCAGTTAAACAACGAGTTTTTTTTTTCAAAATAGAAAACCCTCTACGTGCCAAGCCGCACGTAGTTTAGACCACGTAGTCAAAACACTAGGCTAGCTAGCCGGGATGGTTCGATATTCTATATCCTATTTTGGCATAATTTATTGCTTCGAGCACCAAAATTTACAGAGAATGGTCGCTCTAACGAATAGCGATTGGTTATCTAAAAGAAAAGAGTTAGACTGAATCACGATTTTTGGTTTGATTCAAGACATAATGCTCAGGACTATCAAATAAGGCGGTAGGAAGGCAGGCATAGAATGCAATTCAAATCTCTAAGTAAAAATCTGCAATAAATCCAAAGTGCTCGTTTTATAACAATGTTTTCCTAGTATGAATACTCGGAATGTAGTTTTTCATTTTATAACTAAATGGGGAGGTTTCTTCTCTCCCCAATGGAGAGAATGTTGTTTATTTGTTAAATGTTGATGAACATCACGAAGGTCTTACCCGGGGCAAAGATATTCTCGCACCACCTTGTTGGCCTTGGGTAACAGAAAACAAAAATTTTCCCTAGAATCCATTACGTCAGCGGCGCTCATAAGCGGGATTCCTATAAAAGCCGGCCACCATCAACAGTTCAGTTTGTATTCGTTTGCTCTGGAGAACAGTTCCTAAAAAGCTGGTAAAATTGAATTGTCCCATCACGTTCTTGGTTACCATATTTTTCGAACATAGAATTACGTACCTTGCTCCAAAGTTTAATTGATTCCCACGAAAATGTCAACTGAAATTTCACCTGCTACAAGCTTGGATCACCCTGGTACTCCTAAACGGATGTACATGGACGATCCAGAAATCGAATGGAGAACAGTGAAACCCAATTACGACTTGGTCAACCGTAAATACTTGGCAGAAAGAAGCAAATTTCATCCTGTCGATTCTCTAGAAAAATTAGTAGAAAATTTGGTAAAGACTTGGGAGATGGAGAGCACTCACAAAATCAAAGAAAAGGTACACTCATTTAACACATACTTTGCAAAACAATGTATATTAATTAAAAATTCAATTATAGGATTGGGGTACAGTCGATCCCGAACGTTACATTTTCCGGACCAATGGCGGGGCGCCCAAAGACCTGGCAAACAACATCGTTAACGGAAACTACAATATGATGATGGATAACTCACCCTTGTTTGATGCGTCAAAAGAAACCAACGAATCGTCGCATTTACTTTTTAAAACTGCCTTCCCAGATGGATTTGCTTGGGAATTACTTGAACTCTATTCGGGTAAAGATTTCTGTCTTAGTTTCATCAAGCCGAAAGGTTAAATGCAATTTTTAATATTTTCTATAGGTCCCCCTAAGGTGTCTTTCACCTGGCGACATTGGACTCATTGGACTGGTCCTTATCGCAACAACCCTCCCACTGGAGAGCTTATGGAGTTGATCGGATCTTGTGCGGTGGAAGTCGACGAAAACCTTAAAATTGTTGACCTCCAAGTCTTCTTTGATCCCCATCCTATACTAGGACGACTGATGAAACGAAAAGATGCCGACGACTCCGATTCATCAGGGGAGGGACCAAAGCTCTGCCCTTTTCAACATTAAATTCCCACCTTTAAGGTTTTTTGCCACGTCTCGGATTTTTACACAGATTTGCTTTGTGTTTTAAAGAAAAATGCATGCTAGACAATATCTATTTTGTCTCTTATCCCATTTGTTACGTTTGCGAATTATTCTATGGGAAAACGGCCTACAAATTAAGTGCAAAAAAAAAAATATTATATCAGACTGTTTCATTAAAATCTCTTTCACCTTTTCTTATCTTTTGACTTATGAAAATACAATCGATAGGGAAAAGAATGGAAACAGACGGGTTCAGTAATCAAATGAGTTTTCAAGTCAATAGTGGTGACAGATCTCAATGCGGAAATTACTGTTTAGTTGTTTTACATATTGTAGCGGCCTCTGACGTAGTAACGTTATCGCTTAGTAAAAGATCAAACAAGTTCTACGTATGTAACGTAACCAAAGGATGACGAAAATTGGCATCGCAGCACGGAAAATAGTCGACGTCAAAATATTGAGAGTAGCAAGAGTTCTATCCCGTTCATCGCACAACTGTTGGATTGTACAATTCTTTTTACGTGAAAGAGTTTTATTCCTGATGGAACTCTTTGATTAATGAAAGCCCGTTATATCCTTTAATAATGGCTGCTTTGAAAACTCTGCATCGAAATGTTCCTTATTTGAAGCAACAGCTCTCCGCCCTCCTGGGGAATACTAGCTCTTCCGTCAAAATCGTCTGCCTAATGGTTCTCATAGGTTATTTCATATCCTATTATGAACCCGCAGTTCGAGCTCTCACCGTCACACCCGGCTATGTCTTTCCACCTGGATTTCGAATTTGGACCATCTTCACCCATTGCTTTGTTGAATTTCACTTCTGGGAGGTGTGTGTTGATGTCGTTACTCTGGGGCTGTGTGGGAAGCTTATCGAGCCTCTATGGGGCAAGATGGAAATGTTGACCTTCTTCACCCTGATCAACACCTCAGTAGCCTTTTTTGGGGTCTTCTTTTACTTAGCAATTTACATGGCTACCTTCAATACAGATGTGCTCTTTGAAGTTCACATTCACGGACTCTCTGGATACATAGCAGCTGTTTCTGTTGCTGTAAAGCAGATGGTAAAAATAGCCAAATAAATGTTGAAAATACATGAATGATAAACCTTTATATATTTCCAGATGCCGGATCATGTTGTCGTCAAAACTCCATTGGGAAAGATGACCAATCGCAATGTCCCACTCTGTGTTTCCCTCCTGTCGGTGATCCTATACCTAGTTGGTTTGCTTGAGGGGGCATATCCTACTATGTATGCAACTGGAGTAGTCATCGGTTGGCTGTATCTCCGGTTCTACCAAAGGCACAGCAATGGCACAAGGGGAGATATGGCAGATAATTTTACCTTTGCCAGGTATCTAAATGTACAAGTATAATGTGCCCCATTTCTAATTTTGACAATTCTACATATCCTTTTTAGTTTTTTCCCCACAGTCATGCAACCCCCAATTGAAATTTGCTCCAAGTTTGTCTACAATTTACTGGTCGGATTGAGAATTTGCCGGAAGCCAATAAGGAAATATGACGTTGGCGGCCCTACAGCAATAACGATTAGTCTCCCAGGAACGGATACACACGATGCTGAACGTCGAAGGTACTTCTGCAATCTGGAGCTGCTTTAAACACTTTCATTGTTCTTCAAATCTCATATGCACAGGCAAATCGCTCTTAAGGCTTTAAGCGAACGACTAAGCCAGCAAGCAGATTCAGCATCATCTTGGCCCAACTTGGAAGAAGATTCACGACCAAAAGCTGGAGTGCAGGCAGAACAAGTCACTCAAGCAACGAATCAAGTAGAAGCTCTCACAGTTGCTGTTGAAATTGAGCCATCTGTTCCTAAGCCAACAGCTTAGTGCATACGTCCAATTTTTTTTTGTAAATACTGTCCGTTTTTCTCCCTTTTTTTCCTCCAGTCCAGCCATGGATTGTCTTTTAATTATGACGAAAGACAAAGAAATTGCAACAGATAGTTACGTCAGTGTCATTGTATTACAATTATTTTACATTGACAGTGTAAAGGGTACGATTCATTTAACATACTTTGGCTAAGGATAGCATGTTCTTGTCCGTTTGTCTCTCGTTGTTGGACATCCATATCTCATTTTCACCGATAGAACGATTGATTGGTGGTTGAACTCCACTGATTGGCGTACGATTGATTGCCATCGTACTGATGCTGTTGCTGAGGCGGTGGTGGCGGAGGAGGAGGAGGTGCGGGCTGCTGGTAATTGGCGTAATAACTAGAGTTGGTGTAATGGCCGGTTTGGGAACTGTACGAGTAACTGTATCCAGCACTTGTCGGAGGTGCTATACTGTTGTAATAATTTCCCGCATTACCACTATTGTTACTGGGCAAACCCGTCGTAGGATCTTGAATGTGCACGGACACAAGATTGGAACGACTGTGCAGAACAGGCATATGCTGAGAACCACGAGAGCCGGACAGAGGGACGGTGCTGATTTTTTGTGGCTCCTTTTCCGGCGGGAGCCGAAGGTGTCGATGATTAATGTGCGCTTGCAAATCCCGCTGTGATAGATAAGTCCGACGACAGCCGTCATTGCCGTAACGCGAACCACCGTGAGTACACATAAACACTTGACCAAGGCTCGTTTGCTCCACTCGCGCCACCCTCTCACGGCACCTCGGACAGGGTTGGTGCTCCTCTTGCCTTCCACAACCCAAGCAAAATACATGTTTGCAGGGAATCTATAGGAGATTCAGCACTGGTATTAGATGAACAAATATTTGGTTTGTTTTTTTCATTGGTGAGTTCTTACAAGGCGGCCATAGATGAGAATAGGTTTCAAACACTTGTCACAACAATGGATCATTGGATTGAGAACTTTTTCCCCAATCAGGTTAACTGGTAGGTTCCAGGTCAGGTGCAGCATAGGCTCCGGGGGGCCTCTGTTGATAGTTGTGAAAGTAGGTGCCTGGAGCTGGGATATGTCAGCCTCTAAATCAACTAGATAAGATCTTGTTAAAATCACTGCTGGAAACTGAAACATATGGCTTCTTTTTACATTCAGGGTGCTTGATAATAAGTTCGGGGCTGCAAGCTACAGGTTTCTCATTTTCGGTATCAACAATTTTGATTGGTGATGTTTGCTCCTCACCTTCTGATTCATCATCATCGCTGAGTATCAACTAAATACAGAACAAAAGAGACGATAAATGAGTAAACAGGAAGTTTTTTTCTATAAAAAAAATATTGTGCTTGATTGCAAACAACATACTTTAACTGCTCGTTTACCCCGGCCTCTACCCCGCGGCCGGCCTCGGTTCGATGGCGTAGTTGATGTCCCACGTCCTCGTCCCCGGCTTTTACTTCCTTTTTTAGTTGGTGAACTATCAGAATCCATTGTTACACAAGAAAAAAGTACAACAGTCACTATCAATAGAAAGTAAAACAATTAAAAAAGGTCGCACGCAATTGACATGTTAACAAGAAATGTCATTATACATTGCGATGTGTATTGCTACACAAATTTGAAGATGCGCTAGTGGCTAAAATGGCGCTTCACAACTTTATTTCCTTTCTTTTACATTAATTCAAAGCGCTTTACAAATTTAGTATTACATTCAAATATTCAATTACTTACATAAAGTAGCCTTTCTTGCAATCGTTGACCTATAAATTCCTTCAACAACATAAAAAATTCAAACTGACCGGTCTCAGTTGCACGCATCCCTTTGACACAACTCTATCAAGAAAAAGAATCCTTATCTTAGCACAGAATGACAAAGCATAAAATTTGTTTTAAGTTGCATAAACTTCTGCCTCAAATTTTACTAAGTAAAAGTATGTATGTTTACAGCAAAGTTAAATCTAAAACAAAGTGAAGTAAGTGAAACACGACATACCTGACAAGTGGAGCGTCCCACGAAAGAGCAACCATAAAGTTCCATTAGAAGAATCTTGCATGACTGTGACATGTAGTGCTGGCTACCGTCTTTTATATACGCAGGCACTTTCCACGTGCTGGCTTTCCTGGAATAAAATTTTAGGGTAGAGGAACGTAATTCTAAAGGTCGATATATGTCGTAAGGTAAATTTGTATTTCAACGTGGGCTCGGGGTTATGACCATTCCCCCTCGATTGAACCAACCTCTTGCAGTGACCTAGAATAACCTTCGGCCATTTAATACAAAAAAAAAAAAAAATCTAAACCAAGTTTTTGCCAAGCGGGCTCAGTAGCTCACTCACCTACATGTTGTGCACTAGTGTAGATTTGTTGCATTCAATGCTGTGTTCACTCGCACATGGATTAGATTTTTATTCACAAGCTGGTTATTTCGTTTCGTAATTTGTGGATATACCAAATCACCCACTAGACAAGCACTGCACTTTGTTTTGCCTCAGCACTGGTTTAGTTAGTCGCACTTGTTAAGCCACATTACTTGGGTCTACTTTAAGTAATACAAAATCCACCTCACTGGTTGCTTTTGCACAACACTACGTCGGCCATTTTGACGATTTCTCACATGTATTGTTTATCTGCACTGGTCACGTTTGTCGTTTGTATGCAATGAATTCTATGTTTCGCTACCCACAGTTTACGTCCCAAACTTTTTTACACGATTTGCAAATGCACATCCCAACTATTAACTAACATTAATCAATTTAAACCAATTTTTTTTTTAGGAACTTTGTGATTAAATGTAATTGTAATTTCTGTATTTGATGTTTGTTAGATTTTAGTTGAAGGCTGTCGTTAAATCGTTATTCAAAATTTTTTTCGTTCTCGTTTTTTGTGTGATCAGGAGGGCAATCTCGGGGGCCGAAGAGGACACTGGACAACGGAGATCGCCAGGCATCAGAATCCTGGCCCAGGTTTGTCAGCTATTAATTAAAAATTTGCAGTGTCTAACCATGTTTTTGTTTTGTTGTTTATGCAATCTAGGAGGGTGCACATCACCGAAGAGGACCACTGGACAGCGAGGATCGCCGCCGGAGCTGTCAGGTTCTTCGCTCAGGACTGTCAGGTATTACCTATTAAAATGTTTAATGTCTAACAATATTTTTTTATGTGTCTAGGAGAGCCCATGAAGAGGACCATGGGTCAACGAGGATCGTCGGCGCAGTCGCCAAGATTGTCGACCCTGGTTTGTCCATTATTAACTTAAAAATAGTAAATGTTTAACCGTGTTTTTTTGTGTGTGTCTAGGAGGGTTTACATCATTACCGAAGAGGACCCGGGACAACGGGGATCTTCGCGGGAGCCGACAAGATCGTCGCCCAGGTTAGTCACGTATTAATTTGAAAATTTATGATGTCTAATTCCGTTTATAAAAATTGATCTAGGGGGGCTTACATCACCAACGAAGACGACAACTGGACAACGAGGATCTCCGCCGGATCTGCCAAGATCTTCGCCAAGGACCGTCAGGTATCAATTTTAAAATTTGCAGTGTCTAACAGTGGTTTTTTTTGTGTGTCTAGGAGAGACCACATGATGACCGAAGAGGACCACAATCAGAGCTGCCCATATCGTCACTCAGGTTTTTCAGATTTTAAGTTTAAAATTTTACGTGTAAAACAATTTATTTGTTTTGTTGTGTAATCTAGGAGGGTATCACCACCGAAGAGGATCACGGGTCAACGAGGATCGCCGCTGCAGCCGCCAAAGATCGTCGTCCCAGGTTTTGTCAAGTATTCACTTGAAAATTAGATATGTCTAACAACGTATTTTTAATTTGTTCTAGGAGGGCCTACATCACCACCGAAGAGGACAACAGGGCAACGAGGATCGCCGCCATATCTGCCAGGATCTTCGCCAAGGAGTGTCAGGTATTAATTTAAAAATGTTTAATGTCTAACAATGGTTTTTTTATGTGTCTAGGAGTGCCCATGTGATCACCGAAGAAGACCACGACCAGAGCTGCACAGATCGTCGCCCAGGTTTGTCAGCTTTTAATTTTACCACTTCAAGTGTAAAACCATTCTTTTGTTTTATTGATCTAGGAGGGTATCACCACCGAAGAGGACCACGGGTCAACGAGGATCGCCGCTGCAACCGCCGAAGATCGTCGTCCCCGGTTTGTCCAGTATTAACTTTAAAGTAGTAAAATGCTTAACCGTGTTTTTTTCTATGTGTCTAGGAGGGTCCATCATCACCGAAGAGGACCATGGACACCGGGGACCTTCGCTGGAGCTGCCGAAATCATCGTCCAGGTTTTGTCACGTATTCACTTGAAAATTAGATATGCCTAACAACGTTTTTTAAAATCTGTACCAGGAGGGCCTACATCACCGCCGAAGAGGACAACGGGGCAACGAGGATCGCCGCCGCACCAGCCAAGATCTTCCCCTGAGACTGTTAGGTATCAATTTAAAAATTTTCAGTGTTTAACAGCGTTTTTCTGTGTGTCTAGGAGGGTCCACATCATCACCGAAGAGGACCACGGGACAGCGAGGATTCACCACCGAAGAGGACCACGGGACAGCGAGGATTCACCACCGAAGAGGACCACGGCACAGCGAGGATCACCACCGAAGAGGATCCCTGGACAACGAGGATCGCCGCCGATCCCCGAGATTCACGCACATTCGGATGAAGACAACAACAAAAGATGGTACGGTTGAGTATGCGCTTATTTTTATTCTATTTTGTGATTTGTGTGTGCCTTAAAAACGTGTTTCCTATTCCCTTTCCCCTACGTTTATTTCCCTATTCATTATGGCAAGGTGGTAAGTCTCACTATGGATGCACCTTACACTGGTCACTCAATTCTACGTAACATTTAGCTCACAGTTCGTTCACTGATGGTATTAGTATTAATGCACCGGTTAGGGATTAGGTAATTCTGGTTGGTGGAGGTTTAACAATACTTTTTGCTTTCAGAACAGTAAAACAAAATAAATTGATAAACTTTATCTGCCGTCTTCTTATTGAATACGAGTGGTGTTTTGAAAGAAGCTGACTTTTTAAAAAATAAAGATTACTGTAAAAAAAAAATTAATAAAAAATTAGTGCGGGTCTAATTAGGACGGGGTGGCCGGGTTGCGCACCCCGATAAAGCTACCCGATTAAAACCTGACGGGGCAAAATTTACAACCCGATTCACCCCGAAATCGAAAATGAACCGCCCCGAACCGCAAAAGCATTCGACCCGATCACCCCAAGGCCGAGGACTATTTGAGCGAAATGATTTTCTTTAGAATTTAAAAGATTCCTATAAGGTGTGCAATGCTGATTGATGATGATGTGTCTTCGCACCGCACACAAATTTTGCCATCAGTCACGAAATTTTGACGTTCCAGTATTATAATGTCTATGAACAATTTCGGGTTATATAGAAAGTCCGACGCGCTTGTGCCATGCGAGAATCTATTACGTTTCTCAAAAAGCCCAAACTAGAAAAGGTGAAAACGGTTTCACCCTCAACCTTTTCGCAATCGTTATCCGTTGTGATTTTGAAAAAATTCTATTTCTCGAATAATCACGCGCTGGCCATTAACATATCTCACATAAAAAAATAAGAATTCAAAACTGAAAAATGTCATCAATTGGATTTATAATGGTAGGATTTCTGAAACTGCGTGGTAATAGAAGCTCTACTTTATAATCCGGCTGATGGGGGGGGGGAATAAAATGATGCTATTTTTCATTTTTATTTAGTCTTTAAATTTACGATTGATGCGGTTAATGGCCATCGCGTGTAGCTTTACAAGCGAGCCATAACTACCATGGCCTTTCTCTTTTAAAAAAAAACGAGCAAAATACGTTCCATTTTTTTAAAAATATATAATTCAGGGTTACATAAAATTTGCATGTGAGAAGATGATCGATCCGTAACCGATTCATTTTACTTTCACGTTGAAAGCTGTTATCCGCACAATCATCGCCTCCTTTTCAACAACTGATTTTTTTTAGATGAATACCTTCCCAGAGGTGTTTATCGATTGATCACTTTCAATATATTTTTAATGTAAAAAAAAAACATGGCACTGATTGAGCTAGCCCAATGGATAAAATATCAAAGATCTATGTCAAGCGATCAGCATCTTATCTATCAGGGAAAAAAAAACGTGAAGAGTGAAAGTATGCAGGGTTGTAATATCCGGAATGTGTGTGAGTGTGTGTGTGTGTGTGTGTGTGTGTGCAATAGAGGTATTACGCAGCAGCCAATGCGGCACCTACTGGAAATGAAACAAGGAATCGGGTCAAAAACAAAACAAAACAAAAAATAATACTCATTTTCTTTACAAAATGGGCAAGTGTCCAAAATGAGACGTGTATTATGTACATGCACAAACAACATTAATTATCTACATCAAAGATTTCTTAGGAACTGGACGAATTCTATTTAATTCTTTTGTCGGCCAACCGCTAAATTCTCTTTTATGTCGAGAATTAAAAACTGGGACTTGTGTGTATTACCAGGTGAGCTAATTTTTTTTTTTTTTCGAGTAGATCTACCTCTAGAGAAATAGTGCAATTACCATAACAGGATGAAATGCGTGTTCCTTCTATTTCTTTTCGTGTGTTCTCTCTACCCAATTTTGGAACACATAGGAGGCACGCCATGGCGAATCGTTCCTCCGAAGACATTTGGCCTCAGTAAATGTAGGTGGTCTCATCACGACGCAGGGCAAAAATGCTCAACATTTATTTTTCCCCTTCACTCGCCAATGTGACGGATGGCTATCACAACCAACGTCTGGCGCCATTCTTTTTTTCTTTTTTCTTTTTTTAACAAGTAAATGGCCTGAAAGTGACGATTCACCGATCGTCTTTTTCAGTGAACTCATCATGGAAATTTTTCAAAAAAAAAAACAAAAACAAAAAGGAGCACTTTCACCTTCTTCACCCTGAGATCGACCGATATAGGGCCTTTTTGCCCTTGGTGCGGATCACCTTCCGCTGGCAAAAAAAGAATGCTCACGTAGGCAACAACAAAATGTTAGTTTCCGTCTCATCCGGAATGGCCTGCGTACAAAGACTTTATAGTCCTCCCCATCCACGCATTTTTACGAAATAAAAAAAAAAAAAAGAAAGAAATTTTTCATTTCAAACCATTAGACTTAAAAAGTTCTGGCAATAGCCAAACAACAAGAAAATAAAATAAAAAAATAAAAAACATTTGTGATCATAAAAATTTGTCATCGTCGATACATCAGTAAATCTTAGTTCAGTCAGATGTTGTCCTTTTTCTCTATACACGATTTATGATTCTTTTATTTGAAACGATCATTATATACGTTTTTTTTTTTCTTTAGCCGGAATGCGTTCCGGAGTCCGCGCGTTGTTAAAGGCTACCGTTTTTCTTCTTCTCCCCCCCCCCACTCCCATCACCTTTACTTTTATTTTCCTGGATTATTAAAAAAAAAAGAAAGAAAAAAGAGAGAGAGAAAAATACACGCGGGTATAGAAAGAAAAGGGAGGGAGCGGAGACAGGGAGAGAAAAGAGACGGCCCGGACCCTGACCTCAATTCCGCCCGGTTCCCTCCTCCCTGAAATCTATTTCTTCTTCTTCTACTAGATTTTGTGACTCTCCGTTTTTTTTTTTTTTTTTAAATGCAGGGGGGTAAATATGTATATTTTTTAAATTAAATGTTTTGCCCGGTTTCATCGACGTTATCATTTTTAAATGATAATCGGTGTGTTAATCACAGTACTTTTTTTTTTTAAATCAGTAAAACGCGGGATAACTGCCACACCCTTTGAAAAAGAACAGGGCGATGCGGATAAGGATTTTTCGTTGAATTTTGACACGACGATTAAATCGGATTTTACGAAATTATTCAAAGAACGAGGTGAAGGGATCGCCGATTGTCTTGTTCCATCGAAAGTGGGTCGCGTTGACACTTGCAATCCAGACTCTATGATATACATTTGAAAGAAAAAAAAAATGAACGATTTGTTCTCATTTCTTTATACACTTTTTGGGCGCAGTTCATGTAATAAAACATGCAACATTACGACATCTACGCGTATGAAATAAAAAAGACAAAAAGCCTTTTTGGCAGGTGTTTTTTTTTTTTCAAACGTTCTCCATTTTTAAAAGATCGCAAAAATCCCTTTTATTTTTCGAAAGGAATGCTCTCTGCTTTTTAGCGTGTTAACATATGTGCCATCAGTCATCATGGCAATTTATACCTGTCTCTTTTTCTATGGCTTTAGTTGGATCTGCAAGGAAAAGGGGGGGGGGGGAATTCTTTTTTTGAATTTCACATCTCGCCGAATTCCCTTTCAATGGCCAAAATGGTCTAATTCGCTACGGACTCCACCCGAACGACCACGCCCTATCGTGTCTCTATATAATTGGGTAGCCTCCATTTTATTTTTTGTGGCGTGATGGACCCCCCTGATTATCTTCGACCACCCCCCTAGCCGAATATTCACGCAACTCTATTGTTGATTTTCTTACTTGATGACTGATGTAAAAATGTTTGTGTATGCCATCACATTTACGTTTTTTTTTTTTGTCCAAGAGAGAGAGAGAGGCAAACCTTGGCAAGGCGACCGCAAATTCTTTGAAACTGTTTCTATCATTGTCTACACATCATCAGGGTAAAGACAAGGCCATAGGTCACAGTGAGCAGGTTCCTTTTTTTTATATATATTCAAAAAAAAAATGATCGAATTTCCGATTTTTATGGTAATTGGCATTTCTTTGTTGTTTGTCGCACACCTTGGGAGATAAAAAGGTACGTGTACAGTGAAATGAGACACGCCTTGACCTTGCCTTCTATGTCTCCTTTCCCCATTCCTCGCGCACTCGATATTCTCAATTCGTGTGTTTTGGCTGTTTCACGATGTTTTTTTTTTGCATTTTCGAAATTCTCCTTTCGAAATAATTATTCATCATAGCGCGGATGTCGTCACGAATTGTTCAGATCAAATCGACGGGATCGCAAAACAAAAAAATGCTGTCGATTTTTGTCTGACCTCGAAACGATGGTCTCGTTATGACGTCACCTATCCTTGATTTTTGGTTCGAAATCTCTTTCTCGTTCGGGCACAGACGTCACGCAGTTCAAAGTTCCCAGCGTTTCATAACGGATTTGTCACTATCCACCTTAAAGGGGCGCAATCATCATTATCGCAATCTACACGAACACGCACTTCGTCATCGTTAGCGACACAATGTGTGTGTGTGTGCAACAAACAAACACACACACAAATCAAAGCAGCTCGTGACGTCACACTGACCTCATTAGCATCCATCGATTTTGTAGGGAAGAAAAAGCGGTTAAACAGTGAAAAGAAACACAAGTTGCGTAAACTCGTTTTTTTTTTCCTATTAAAATACGTTCACGCCATTTAATTGGCTCATTATCTACGTTTCTAATTAGAGAGAAATGCAAATGGCTGTCGAACGTACAATCGATGCGGGCACCTGCATTTCACCCAAACTGTCGTGAAACGATTTCAAATCAAAAATCCAATACAAACTTTCGACCCCCTTCTTCTTTTTCTCATAGGGTCCACACCTTTTCTAAGCACATCCTTCTCATTTTTTTTTCTGGAGGTGCAGGGACGTACCGGATGATTTTGTACAGGAGGGGGGAAGGGCGAGTAAATCTATATATCTCAATATACCTGTGTTTGCGCGTATATGCCGGAGCCCCTTGTCAGAAGAAAAAAAAAAAAAGGAAAAGGGAAACACAACCTTGTCCGAACGACTTCTCTCTTTCTCTCTTACCTTCTCATTGTACAAGGCAGGGTTCTCTTTTTTTTTTTTTTTGCTATAGCTCGCTTTATATAGCCGAGAAAGAGAGAGAGATAATCCCGCACCCGTCAGTCAACCGTCGAACGCTGTCGGGCACAGCCGCACTGGCTATTTGCTCCCAAACTGTTTTTTTTTTGTGTTGTACAGTATTTTAATTTGTTTAGAGAATTTAGTTTAAGAAAAGTGCGTTATCAAATGTCGGTGAATTTTTTGGAGATCAACAGTGTTGCCGTCATGTCGAGCGTTCACCTATCGATTTGAGAAAAGAATTTCATCGACTGATTGGAGGGGGGACAACTAACGAGTTGACGAGAAAGCAATTACATTTTATTTATCTAATTAAAAAAAAAATTTTTAAATTGTTATCAACAAAGCTATTTGGATCAGTGATGGATTGTAATCGCCGTCGTTGCTGGTTAACGTCTTTATCGGACGGTAAGTCGAACACGAAATCTGTTTGTTATTTATTCAATCGCGTGTGTCGCCTCTGGGCTTAAACACAAGTATGCAATACGATTGCCGATTAAAATGCAATCGGGTTTTTATCAAAGCCCAATCATTTTTATTGGTTCAAACATCGACAAAAATTTGAATATAGAATATAAATACCATATATTTATTCTAAAATGATAGCTCCTTATTTTGTTTTTTTATTTACCGTACATTGCACTACCGGCATTTGTTTTATTTTATTTTTTAGGTTAAACCAATCGTAGCCGACATTGAAAAAAAAAAAAAAATGTGTGTGTGTTCCACTCCCACGTAAAAGGTCGTTTCATTATGGGCGTTCGATCAGCTGTTTTTTTGTTTTTTTTTCCCACAGCATATGTAAATGTAGAGTAGCCGTGAGTTGTTCAAGGTTTTGCAAAATCTCGTTCTCCTCGGCCCCCTATCGCGATTGCCACCTTTTGGTTCTAACTGTCCCCGATGCGCCAAACTGTTCCATAATAACCGCTCAAACTCGTTATGGCTCGTGTGAGCGGCTGGACAAAAAATCGCCAATCCTTGAACGACCTTCCTTTTTTTTCTTCTTGTTTATTCAGTATCTTAAAAAAAAAAAATCTTTTATTTTTTCGCGATGATAAATAATAAAAAAGCAGGCCACCTTGTCCCCCGACACGCTGTCTGCTACGCCAACAGAATAGCTGATCGTGCGGGATTATCGGAGCAGCTATCCAGGCAATTATTCCGAACGGCATTGCATTCCGTCCTTGATGAACACTATTTTTATTGGTATTGTTTTTTTTGTTTTTTTTTTGTTTTTGCGCCGATTGGCTCTCATCAATCATCATTTTCTTATAAGGACTTTGTGTGGATTTATTTTAGCCTTCAGCTTTGATTTTGATTGGGCGACCTACGCGTTCAATAAAAAAAAAAGTGAGAGGAGCAACCGTACATATTTTTTCTTTGAAGAATTAAAACAAAACAAAAACACAAAAAAAAATGAGAGTTTAAGAAAAAACAAAAAAAAACAATCCCGTCTGTACAACCTTCTCTTCATCGAACTCCATCGTCACCTGTGCACGCGATAAGAGAGACTCCCTCTTTCTTTTTTCGCTTCCACAAATGATGTGTTTTTCTTTTTACAATTTGACACAGCGGGACGCGAGTGAAAGGAATTCTTCTTTTCGAAATGCGAGAGAAAGAACGTCCAAAATAATAAATACGTACGAAATAATGAATGAAAACATTTTGGAGAATATCAAAAGAAAAGAAACAAAAAATGGACTCAAACATGAAACGACCGCGCCCGTATTTCTAGGAAAAATCGCTTCTAGTTTGAAGAATGGCTTAAAAATAAGAGAAAGACCTTTTGTTTATTTTTTTTTTTTTAGGACGAAAATTTCTGAAGAAAGAAAACAAAAACCGGTAGCAAAATATGTTGGTCACACATGCTGTTCCTTTCTATTACGGCTGTCATGGAAGACTATCACCATGCAGTTTTGTATTTGTTTTTGAAATGTAAGAAACGTGTCGAAATCGGGCGAGCTTGCACGTGTGATTAATGCGTTCAGTAAATCTAGGATATATAGGTATATCTAAAAGCCGATTTGAATAAGAGCGCTGTCCCAATCCCGCGTGATAAAATCCGGTTGGTAACAGCGTTTCAGTGTTGTGTGACAAGTACATTTGATACTCAGTTATTGGAAGTTATGAAAGCAAAAGAAACAAGTGCGGTAGCCAATCGAATATTCTGTACAATCAGAAAATGAAAGCAAAATGCTATGCGCTTAGTTCTTACCTGTTGACAACAGTTGCATATCATTAGGACCCGTTTCGAATTGCTGTAAGTAGAAGGGTTGCATTTCGAGGGATCGCCTCTTATTTTAACGACTCGTGATGGCAGTGAACTTTGACGCCCCCGAGTGTTGTTTTCAAATCACAGTGTAGTGAACATGACTCGGAATGCACCTTTCACTCTCTCGAGCGTGTCAGAGACGCACACGCGAATTATGAATGCCCTGTCTGTAGATGGCCAACGGGTTCCCGGAAATCTCAACACACGCTCCTTAATTAGACTGCGCAAAAATCATAACACCAGTATAGGAAACTTCCTGCTCTTACTTTTTTTTTAGTGTTCACTTGTAACAAAATGTGACAGGCAAAAAAACAAAGGGGGGACCTTCAAATTTGAAGGTTTGCGCCCCGCACGCGAAAATGCAAATCATTGGCGCAGAATTTTAATTCTTTGACTGCTGCCCACGCTTTAGAAACATTTATATCAAGGTGATAGCATAATGAAAAAACCCTGGGTACGCTTTAATCATTGCTTTTGAAAAAAGAGAGAGAGAGAGAGAGAGAGAAACCCCATGAATTTGCATTGCAATTTCACGGTCATTGCAAAACGAAGGATGTGCGTTGTTTTAATTGGGCCTTTTAATTTCTGCAAAAATAGCTGACCGATGAAGAAATCATGCGTCCATTGAAAAAACAAAACACGAGAGTTGCATTCAGCTTTTAATTGCACACGCAAAAAAAAAAAATATCATAGGTCATCTGTTCTTTGGAACCGATAAAATAAAAAGGACACGACTGGACGGCGTCTCGCATTTGGCCGCCTGCCCGTCTGCCACATTAAAAACTATGCGTTTTACTTCTTAGAATTGTTTAAAATAAAAATCCGAGTCATCTTATTGAATAAATCCTCCCTCGGCGTGAATAGAAGAATTTAAACTTTCCCCTTTTGAGATTACGAGAAGAAAAAGAAAAGAAGTGATGTCGTTGTCTTGGCTGAACGCAAAAGAAGAAGAAGGAAAAAGTAAAAGTAGAGCAGAGTAACTAAAACCGCGATGATTGGCTGTTGGGTAGAGAAGAAAGAAGAAGAAGACGAAAAAAAAAAAAAAATAATAATAAATAAATAAAAAGTGAGCGGAAAAAAAAAGGCAAATGGAACGGGGAAAGGAATGGCGGTCACGATTCGAAGCCAAGGTCGGGGACGTGAGCAAATATCAAAGAATCCCACGTCTTCATTTCTTTTTTCTTTTTTCTAGATCTATTCGCCCACGTCGGATAGAAATGCGTGTAAAAAAAAACCACAAACAAACAAAAAGAAAAAAAAGACTTTCTTTTCATTTCCATTTCAACATCATCGTGATTAGCAACTTGAAAAGAGTCCCGCGCGGGATCGTCCGATTTCCGATATGCGCAGCATTGCCATATATGGAGAATGAGTCTTCCTTTTATTTTTGTTTTGCATTTACATCCGCCAAACTGCAAGTTGCAAATAGGCGAATAGTTTCATTTTTTTTTTTTTTTTTTTTTTTTTGTTGAGGGCGCCAACTATTTAGCCCCGTTTTCTCCCCATTGGGCTGTGAACTTTCACATCCTCTTTACCCCAGCAAAAATAAAATTGCGCAACCTTCTTTGATATTTTTTTTTTTTTGTTTTCTTTGGCAAACTCCCACGGAAAAGAAAACGGCATTTACGAAGCTGGAAAGAGAAATATCTAAAACGTTTTCAGTTGGTCTCTGCGTTCGACTCATTACGACCGCCAATGATTTTTTGTCGTTTCACAGTGCCGCAATGCAACGTCTTCTTGCTACTAGTGGCCGTTCTTGTTTGCACGAGCCAGGCCGTACCTGTTGGCATGCCACAGGTGAGTTCCCCATCATCTGATAGACTCTTTCAATTGTTTATTTAAAAATTAAAAACAATTTGAAACGAAGATCGCTGACATGCCGTCCATCGGCGCATCCGGTTTCTCTTGCGAGGGAAAAGTCATCGGCGGTTACTACGCCGATATCGCTAGCGGATGCCAAATGTTTCACGTTTGCACTCTCGGCCAAGAAGGTAAATTATTTTTATTGAATTAGAAATTGAAACGGGTATGACCGTTATTTTTTTTTTCGTTTAGGAGAAATACAAGATATCAAGTTCCTTTGCCTGGCCGGGACCGTCTTTGATCAAGAAACGAGGGTAATGATTTCGCAACGAAATATTTGCCGTTGACCCGAATTTCTAAAAAAATAAAAACAATTTCCAATTTGATTTCATTCGTGATGGATGTAGGTGTGCGAAAGAGTCGACGAAGTGGATTGCGCAAACTCGGAAGCCTTTTACAATCTCAATTTGGACCTCTACGGCCAACACGGTCTCATCTTGTAAGATTTTCATTTTTCGATAATCATTTTGGCCCAATTTGAAATTGAATTTTCGATGTATCGCCACACAGGCAGACGGGTCGTAAAGTGCCCTCGGGCGAGGCAGGCTCTTTCGCCGACGAGCACAATGTCCAGCAGACGGACACGTTCTACGACTACGCCGATTACGATGACGTAGCGCCCGTCACGTTGACTGCCACTTCAACTTCGACTGAACCGATGACGACGTCAACAGAGCCAACAACAACAACAACAATTGCAACAACAACAACAACAACTGATCCACCGACGTCCCCAGTCATCCCAGAATTACCGTTAATTAAATGTTTCTTAATAAAGCAAACGAATTTAATTACTGATTTGATTCAAAATGATAGAACATTCAGCGAGCCGCCAAATGAATTATCTTCTTCGACTTTACCACCTCCGCGCTCGACAACGGAAGTACAGCCGGAAGTGCCATCGCGACGCCCTAGTGACATCGCCGAGGACGAGGACGTCTTGAGGTTGTTGGGTCAAATCGAAGCCGACGTTCCGCGAATTCCATTTTTCGGTAAACCTTCCAGCGGGAGCCGCGGCGCGTTCCATCCGCGCATTAGGAGGGACGCCGTGGAACCTTCTTCCACTCCGACGCCGAAGAGAAACAGGACCAGAAGACCCGGAACGGGACGTCGAGTCTACAATTCGACGACGCTACGCTACGCCAGTGAAACGGTACCGACTCCATCACCTACTCCGGCTGATAACACAGGGCCGTTCACCTGCATCGGTCGTATTAATGGAGGCTTCTATGCTGACGTGTCCAGCGGTTGCAGACGATTCTATACCTGTGGGGTTGGAAAAAAAAACAGGTAGAGAATTAATCAAGTTTTCCAAAATGAATTTTTTTTTTTTAAACATAATGATGTTATGTAGAGTGGTGTCGCACGCTTTTACGTGTGGTGTTGGGCTACTCTTTGACCAGGCGACGTTGACATGTCAAGACGTTGATAAAGTGGATTGCTCTTTATCACCGAATTTCTTCTATCTAAACGACCCTGCCCTACGTCCAGGTAATTTCTAGCCAATGGGGATTGAAGGTATTGATTAATGTTATATATTTTTTTTATAGCCGTCACAGAACCAACAGTGACGGATACGTTTCAATCGTTTAAAACGACTACACCTCCTCCTGAAACAACATCCTAGGATTATCTAATTTCTTCTTGTATAAAATAAAAAGTCTTAAACATTCGTTGTGACCGCTGTCGGATTGATTAGTCTTGTGCCATTGATTTCGATATCAAGAATACATTCCTATCACAGAATATTTAGTGACATTATTTATTAATTTTTTTTTTTGCACTCGTCACACGTGAGCATTGATTAAATCTTTGACAAATTCGAAATAGTTATACTTGATGTCGTACTCCATGTCGTACCAATAGTTGACGGCTATGCATCCGTGCGATTGGCGGACGTGGTGGAACCAAAGAGAAGGCAGGTAAAGCATTTCACCTTTGTGAACGCGGCAGTGAATTTGTCGAGCATTTTTGTATTTGGGATATTTGTTGTAATCTGGATTTAATGGGTCTATGTCTATCCAGGGAATAGCTCCATCACCTTCAGGTACGATTTTTAATTCGCCATCAACTTCTTGGTAACCAGCTGTGGGATAATTGACATAAGGTATCCAGGGCTGGTCTGTAGGGGGATGTAGGATGAAATCTTTGTGGCCAGAAACAACACAGTACATATTCTCATATGGATCCTTGTGCACTGCAAAGGATGTGTCATGATTAGGTGGATGCCTTTTTGTGATACTTTTAAGTGATTAGGGCCAGTACTTGATGTGATTGCTCGCTCATCTCCCATCCAGAAATTGACAGCATCTGGCTTGGCACCAAACAGTGTAGAAACCCATTCAATCTCATTGGCAGAATCTGCAATCAGTTCGGGAAACTCTTGTGTGAGATTAGAATTCTGCTTTTGGATGTAGTGAACTCTATCTTCAACAGGGTTTTCCAGTGAACACAAGAACTGATCTATGGGCATTACTTTTTCTAGGGGCAGGACAAAATGTCCATCCGTGACAGCGTCAGCATAGCCATTAGGGGTGACGGTGACTGTGACATCTTTTGTCCCATAGTGCTGCCTGTGATAAAAATTAGAATGACATTACGAATTCATTAATAGCAAGATACGAACACAACCTAAAATATTCAATGTTCCATTTCGATAGGGCTGGCCAGCTGGCGAAAGCATTACGAATAATCACAGGTCGATTTTGGGCCACAAAGTTACGATAGAATTCCAAGCAAGTCGGTAATTCTTCCAGGTGCGTTACGCTCGTTGATAAATAGAGTTCTAAATAACGATCGTTATAAGACCAATTTTACTACTAAATCATATGCTAGCCAACCAAAAGCTTCATTGGAAAGTTTCTCAAACGCGTTTGTTGACATTTTTCACGAACATGCTGTAGCAGACAGATAAACAACTGCAAGCTTAGTGACGTCATATGCCGGTAATTCGTCTCTGGCGGGCTATTTGATTTACATTTTTAATAAGTTTCCCTGCAGCTGTGCATCAAGAAAAGAAAATTCGAAGCTACACGTGAATATTTCCTACAGATTTAGAAAAGGTGTGGTTACATTCTGACGTAAGCGAAGGTTAGCCTCATTTGCATTGATCTCAATGTTTTTACATAAGAACTAGCCGTAAGGTTGGGAATACAACGCAGAAAAAAACAGGGTAGGGGTAGGAAGCAATTGAGAAGGACGGGAACGAAAACTGGGTCTCCTACCCTTCCCGTTGGAAATGTGTCGGAGAAAAGCAAGGAAGTTATTAAGTAACCTTGAATTTTCAGCTTTTGGTTTGCATTTTTTTTAGACGTATAATTTGCAAACGTCCAAAGGCAAGGGCACGATGAAGGACACAGGTGTTAGTTCCCATCTTTTTTTACCGTTTCAGCTCAATTGGTTTTCAGTAGCGTCCAAGTGATAGTTCTTCCAAGGAAAAGTGTTGTTGCATCGGTATTGAGGGTCTCAACAATGTCACGGCCATCGTTTCTGTAATTCTTTTGCATATAAAACATTCCAAAAGGAAGGAGCAACCAATTTACCATTACTAAACAGTAAAAAACTTATTTTGATTACACAAACTTAAAACAAAAAGTGATCGTGAGAACAGCGAAGTAAACAGTATAAGCCAATGTGAAACGGACATCATTTGCTGAGCCTATGTCTTCTGAGCTCTACTTTTCTTCAATCAGACTAAGAAGAAAACGGTAAGTGAATCAATTTGCTCATGCTACAGGAATATTATTTACTACATCATTAATATCGTTGGCCATAAGGAAGACCTGTGTCAACACGGTATACGTAATCAAATCAAAAGACACCGTTAGGCGGCAGTGTAGGTAGCCCTCCATCCTCTAAAATAATTGCCAGTGGCATCGGTGACGAATCGCACCAGCATTTCGTTGGACGAGGAGGTAACAGGTGCGCTGGGCAGCGTCGATCCGGTGTGTTGCAACAGCCAAGTAGCAGAGGTGGATGATCCGTCGTACACCTCGACGTAGTCGAAAGGACTTTCGATTGCAAAATGGCTAAATGTCAAACGAATTTTGGAGCCAGGTTCCAATTGTATGGTCCATTGGCAATTGTAGTTATTGGGGTAGGCGCCAGGGTAGTTGGGAGACGTTAACAATCCGCTAGGGGTCGTCAATACTCCATTGCACCCTGGTAGAGCAAGAATTTAGAGATATTTCCTTTTTTCGGATGAGATAATGAGAATACATACCAACGGTGAAGTTGCTGGCTATTGTGCGTGGCGCTAGAGTGGTCGATGGTTGCGTTTGTAGTGGTTTCAAAGCAGCAATTTTGACTGAGACGACATTGGAAGTGGTGCTAAGTAACCCATTCTTGTTAACAGCTTTTAGCGCGACGTAATAAATCACTTCGTCGGCAGTCAAAGGAAGCCGGAGGGACACGCTTTGCCTGTTTCCAGATTCCAACGGTTGCAAACTGCCATCGAGGACGTCTTGCGATCCAACTTGCACAGCCAAATTTGAATCGAAATTGTTGTCCATCAGATAGCCAAATGTAGTCGAATACTTAATCATATATGCAGAGGCTAAATTTGTTTTTTGAAACGTTTTAATTACTGATGGAAAATGTAAATTTATTAGAATGTATTACCCGTTCCGACATCGAGCTCATCACCAGTGGCCGTCCATTCAATTGTCAAAGACATTTGATCAACTTGGATTGCCACCACTTTTAAATCCGTTACTCGGCTGGGTGGGTAGGGATTTACCTTTGGCTGTTCCACCTTGAAATATTTATTAACTTTGAATTATCCGACAGATTGTTAACATAACAATTTCAATATTTGTTATCATTTTTACCCTAAAAGCGCCACCGGATTGGACGCGGTTGAAATTGCCCATAGCGGATCGCTGTCGTGTGGTCGATCCGTTTTCAATGTAAGTAGTTTGCGTGCTGTTAACTTTACATACCAAAGTGTAGCGTCCAGTAAGACTAAGGGCCACGTAGTAGCGTGAATAGATACCGTCATTTTTGTTGGTATCGGCTCCGACGCCGGTATCTTCTAAATCGACTACTTCAAGTAAGGCGTTGGGCGCTTCGATGTAAGCTCTAAAAAACACAATTATCTAAATGAAATGTTTCTTTAAAAAAAAAAAGGATTTGATGGATAGTATGTACTTGACGTTAGCTCCGATGACACGATTACGGCCCTGTTTGACAACAGCCACAAGACGGACGGCCGTTGTGGAAGCATTGTAGACGACTGTTCCACTGGGGACGGAGCATTCGACGGTGATTGGTGCCGTTGAATCGACTCTCGCTTTCGACGTGACGATAACATTTGCGTAATCTTGAGAATAAGCCGAGTTGACATTCAACGTGAATCTCCAATCCCCTTCTTCGGCAATGCCGGGAACGATGAAGTAGGCCAATTTCGCAGTGTTGTCGTAGATAATGTTTTGGTACAATTGGCCACTGGGCGATTGGATGTAGAAGCCCAAAATGTAATTTCTCTGCGTAAATTCGAGGCGGAAGGTGAGGTTTCGACCGACAGTGAAGTCCACAGTGACATAATCTTCGAATTGTTTGCCATTTTGGTATTTTTTTTGGAAGAGAACAACCGTAAGGTCCCCAGTAGGCACGGCCGGTTGATAGGTTAATGATCCAGTGAAGGCGTCGTTCAGCTCGTCGCTTTGACCATTGTCGTGAATGAAGTAACTTTTACCTTCGGTTTTCGTAGCCAAAACTTCGATTTCATTCTCAGCAGCGCGGCTTCATCGTGAAATCTTTTAGCAGGCTGAAATCTGAGTCATTGATCAATAGAGTATTACCCGAAAGCAAGAGATACGACTTGAATTTGGGCGTTGATTAATTGGGGATACATATCTGCTATGAGCGGATCGTGATTCTCCATGCCATCACTCACTAAGACGATCACGCCTCCTTTACCACCAGGTGCCAACATCTAAATGTTTGTTTCAAAGAAATTAATCGCTTTTCATTGAAAAATGTGGATTAACCTGACACTTACATCAACAGCTGTCTGGATACCACATCCTATACATGTGCTGCCTTCTGTATAGTATGGAACTTTATCCATCAATTTTTGGCGGGCACTATCGTTTACGACGGTCAAGGGACTTAAGATTGAAGCGGTATCACTGTAATTATATACAACGGTGAAATAAAAGTTTGCACTTAAGCGGTTGGGTTTGGACGAAATGAATTGTAGATTTACCTGAACTTGACGATACCCAAAGAAGTACCATGTCGAACATCGTATTTGATCCAACGACGGGCCGCCTCGTTTAATCTGCTGATACGATTCTACAAAGAAGCCAATCGCATATCATAAGGTTCTTTAAAAATACTTAAAAAAAAGATTCTGAAGTTAATTGAGAAAGCTGCTACTGTGCTTACATAACTGTCCATGCTTCCAGAAACGTCAGCAACGAGGACGTAGCGACCACCGTTCAAAACTCGAACGATGTTGAACATCGGTTTGACATTGGCGATGGCAGCAGGCGGATTGTTATTCCCGGCGAAATCGGCGTGATTCGAAATAACCGACCAAACACTTCGCAAATTACAAACAGCATTTTGCTTGGTCGGTGCTTCTCGGTTGTGTTTGTGAAGGCTGGACGGATCGTCATCGCAAAAACGCACCGCCTGCAATAACAAAACGATGAGTAACTTTTTAAGGAAAGCCAATTGTAATGTAGAGATACCGTGGAGAGCATTCTGTTATCGGACATGATGGATGACGTAGGCTTAAACGTCTTCACAAAACTGTACATGCAATTCGAATCATAAAGGCCTGTCTCGGGGTCCACACCGCAACCGTAGTCAATCGTAAAGTCAGCTGGTTCATTGGAGCAAACATTGGGCACCATATCAGCTGGCTGCTGAGCAGATCCTGGCCGATAGAAGGTTGGATAAGCAGAATCAGCGCCCTTGTAACCGTGCTCTTCAAAAACCCCGTAGCGCAATCGGGCCCATTCCTTCACGAACGCCTTGCCTGTATGTTACAAACGTAATATAGTTGTTAACGTTTCGAGATAAAGCAACATTACCAGCTGGGCCGAATTGAGATGTGATCAGGCTCGAATTATAAGTTAAAACATAATTTGGAGTCAAATGAATGTGCTGGCCAGGATCGCCGCATCCGCCTAGTTGCACGGTGTACGGCCTGTTACCGTATTTCGAATTTGGAAGGTCGATTTGAACTTCAGCATCCTGAAACGTTCGTAAAATATTCAAGGGTTTCTTGTATTGAAATTAAATTATTTTGCTACGTACGTCGAAGGACTCCCAAGTGTTGGGATTCGCCGTGATGTTTACCCACGACTGTGGGATTAGAATTCGCACCGATTCGATGTAGGATCTTTGCCGTGTAGCCGTATACAAATCAGCCGAAGCCTCAGTGATGATTCTCTGCAAACCACAATGAACAATTAAAATTTAGACAGAGCCTTTGTAAATTGCTTTTAGAGATAAAGGTATTTTGCATACTTGAATGTTTGTCAACAAATCAACAGCTTTGTCTTGTTGGACGTCAGGTGAAATGGCCACAACGATGTCGCGATAGCCGTTGTTGCTGATGCTCACTCGGCTTCCAAGTGCGAAACCAAATGAGCAATAGACAATGAGTAGAACAGGGAGATGATTGAAGACAACCATGTTACTGCGTTTCGAGAACTCACTGTACAGAAATAGGTATTTTGAAAACCCGTTTATATATCCACCCAAGCAAAAGAACCGGGCGAATGAATTAGTGTCTCCATTTTCCTGGTTAGTTACATGTTGACATTTATTTATTGCAGGAAAAGTTTTGTGCACGCGATACATGCACTGAACTTGACTGAAACGAACGTTAATCTTGTACGTAAGCACAAGTTTTACAATCGGTACGCATTTGCAAACTGCTCTTTTAAACTTGATAAAGATAACGAAACACCCCCCTAGAAATCAAGACCATTTTTTATGTTTTCTTCTAAACTCTTAGGCAATTACCTTTACGAGCGATAATTATTTTTCGTGTTCGAGTTGAGTGGTCGTTTTAACTGCTGTAGAAAGTGTTAAGATAGTGAGTTCCAGCACTTCAATTCATAAGGGATGATATTGCCTAGCTAGACTGAACACCACTATTAGACATCAGCATTAAGGAGGCCAGGAATTCCATTGTAAAATTGGGTGTACACATTCTGGCTTATGCCGATTTATCTTTGGCTTTAGGTTTAGATGCAACTAAACTTAACATAAGACTATCAACTAATAATTACTGTGGCAAGCCATAGAAGATTTATGTGCTGCATATCTCTGTGCGTTATTTCCAAGTCTTACGTAATCACAGAAAATCTTCATTGTGAAACAAGTGAGAATCGAATTAAATTACCCTGGACTATTGTTTTATTGCAGGTGATCAAACGTTGTTGTTTTCTTGTGCACCAAACGCTGCCGAAATAATCTGTCGTACAAATTGATATTTCCCATGGACCGATTGGCAAAATCCTGGACATTGGCTCTGAAGGCACGATTACGCCCTAATTGTTAAATTATACTATTGTTGGCGGAATACTGGAAGTATAGCACATCAAAATTGCGCACATCTAAACGATAAGTTGACAACGTCCACGCCATTTTGTTGAACTGAAAACGTCTGCAGTACGTCTGCACAAGCAACAGGTGCGAGGTTGACAACTCTAAGCATATCATGTACGAGAAACGGACGCGTCAAAGGATGGAGTACTACAATTGCACAACTACAATCCTTTATCGTGCCCTCGAAAGCCTGTGCCTAAGGCTTTAACATTTAGTCGTAACTCAACATTTCGCGGACAGACAACTGCAGTGATTACTAGTTCAAATTCAATTCAGTGATAGACGTTGCTCAACTTCATGGCCATCGCTTCAGCTTAGCTTCAAATAAAATAGGTAAGTCCTACGCGTTAGGTTACGTCTTATGCTACTAAAATTCTATGTATTTGATCAATACGGTTATTAAGAAAGAAAAAAGGAGGGGTGATCAAATCATCGTTGTTCATGACACGATTAAACTGTACCGTAACTAGCCCTCCATCCTCTGAAATAATTGCCAGTGGCATCGGTAATAAAACGCACCAACATTACGTTGGACGAGGAGCTAACAGGTGCGCTGGGCAGGGTTGATCCGGTGTGTTTCAACAGCCGAGTAGCAGAGGTGGATGATCCGTCGTACACTTCGACGTAGTCGAAAGGACTTTCGATTGCAAAATGGCTAAATGTCAAACGAATTTTAGAGCCAGGTGCCAATTGTATGGTCCATTGGCAATTGTAGTTATTGGGGTAGGCGCCAGGGTAGTTGGGAGACGTTAACAATCCGCTAGGGGTCGTCAATATTCCATTGCATCCTGGTAGATCAAGAATTTAGGGATATTTCTTTTTTCGGGTGGGATAATTGGAATACATACCAACCGTGAAGCTGCTGGCTGTTGTGGGTGGCGCTAGAGTGGTCGGTGGTTGCGTTTGTGGTGGTTTCAAAGCAGCAATTTTGACTGAGACGACATTGGAAGTGGTGCTTAGTAACCCATTCTTGTTAACAGCTTTTAGAGCGACGTAATAAATCAATTCGTCAGCCGTCGAAGGAAGCCGGAGGGACACGCTTTGCCTGTTTCCAGATTCCAACGGTTGCAAACTTCCATCGAGGACGTCTTGCGACCCAACTTGCACAGCCAAATTTGAATCGAAATTGTTGTCCATCAGATAGTCAAATGTAGTCGAATACTTGATCTTATATGCAGAGGCTAAATTTGTTTTTTGAAACGTTTTAATTACTGATGGAAAATGTAAATTTATTAGAATGTATTACCCGTTCCGACATCGAGTTCATTACCAGTGGCCGTCCATTCGATTGTCAAAGACATTTGATCAACTTGCATTGCCACAATTTTTAAATCCGTTACTCGGCTGGGTGGGTAGGGATTTACCTTTGGCTTTTCCACCTTGAATCGTTATTAACTTTGAATTATCCGACAGATCGTTAACATAATGGTTTAAATTTTTGTTATCATTTATACCCTAAAAGCGCCACCGGATTGGACGCGGTTGAAGTTGCCCATAGCGGATCGTTGTCGTGTGGTTGATCCGTTTTCAATGTAAGTCGTTTGCGTGCTGTTGACTTTACATACCAAAGTGTAGCGTCCAGTAAGACTAAGGGCCACGTAGTAGCGTGAATAGATACCGTCATTTTTGCTCGTATCGGCTCCGACGCCAGTATCTTCCAAATCGACTACTTCAAGTGCAGCGTTAGGCGCTTCGATGTAAGCTCTAAAAAAACACAATTATCTAAATGAAATGTTTCTTTAAAAAGAAATAGGATCGATAATATGTACCTGACGTTAGCTCCGATGACACGGTTACGGCCTTGTTTGACAACAGCCACAAGACGGACGGCCGTTGTGGAAGCATTGTAGACGACCGTTCCACTGGGGACGGAGCATTCGACGGTGATTGGCGCCGTTGAAGCGACTCTCGCTTTCGACGTGACGATAACATTTGCGTAATCTTGAGAATCAGCCGAGTTGACATTCGTCGTGAATCTCCAATCCCCTTCTTCGGCAATGCCGGGAACGATCAAGTAGGCCAATTTCGCACTGTTGTCGTAGATAATGTTTTGGTACAATTGACCACTAGGCGATTGGATGATGAAATCCAAAATGTAATTTCTCTGCGTATAATCGAGGCGGAAGGTGAGGTCTCGACCGACAGTGAAGTCCACAGTGACATAATCTTCGAATTGTTTGCCATTTTGGTATTTTTGTTGGAAGAGAATAACAGCAAGTTCACCAGTGGGCACGGCCGGTTGGTAGGTCAATGAACCAACGAAGGCGTCGTTCAGCTCGTCGCTTTGACCATCATCATTGATGAAGTAACTTTTACCTTCGGTTTTCGTAGCCAAAACTTCGATTTCATTCTCAGCAGCGCGGCTTCATCGTGAAATACTTTAGCAGGCTGAAATCTGAGTCATTGATCAATAGAGTATTACCCGAAAGCAAGAGATACGACTTGAACTTGAGCGTCGATTAATTGGGGATACATCTCGGCTATATACGGATGCTCATTCTGCCCGCCATCAGTTACTAAGACGATCACGCCTCCTTGACCACCAGGTGCCAACATCTAAATGTTTGTTTCAAAGAAGTTATTCATGTTTCATGGGAAAATGTGCATTAACCTGACACTTACATCTACAGCTGTCTGGAGACCACATCCTATACATGTGCTGCCATCTGTATAGGATGGAACTTCATCCATCAATTTTTGGCGGGTACTTTCATTCACTACAGTCAAGGGACTTAAAATTGAAGCTGTGGTGCTATGATTATATAAACCGTTTAAACAAAAGTTTGAAATTCAGTGGATCTGTTTGAGCGAAATGAATTGCAGGTTTACCCGAACTTGACGATACCCAAAGAAGTACCATATCTAATATCGTATTTGATCCAACGACTGGCCGCCTTGTTTAACCTGCCGATGCGATCCTACGAAGAAGCCAATCGCATATCATAGGATTCTTTAAAATGCCTTAAAAAAAGATGCTAAAGTTAATTGAAAAAGCTGCTACTGTGCTTACATAACTGTCCATGCTTCCAGAAACGTCAGCAACGAGGACGTAGCGAGCACCGGTCAAAGCTCGGACTATTTTGAACATCGGTTTGACATTGGCGATGGCAGCAGGCGGATTGTTATTCCTGGCGAAATCGGCGTGATTCGAAATTACCGACCAAACACTTTGCGTGCCACAAACAGCGTTCTGCTTGGTCGGTGCTTCTCGATTGTGTTTGTGAAGGCTGGACGGATCGTCATCGCAAAAATGCACCGCCTGCAATAACAAAACAATGAGTAACTTTTTAAGAAAAGCCAATTGTAATGTAGAGATACCGTGGAGAGCATTCTGTTGTCGGACATGATGGATGACGTTGGCTCAAACGTGTTCACAAAACTGTACATGCAATTCGAATCGTAAAGGCCTGTCTCGGGGTCCACATGGCAACCGTAGTCAATCGTAAAGTCAGCTGGTTCGTTGGAGCAAACATTGGGCACCATATCAGCTGGCTGCTGGGCAGTTCCTGGCCGGTAGAAGGCTGGATAAGCAGAATCAGCGCCCTTGTAACCGTGCTCTTCAAAAACACCGTAGCGAAGTCGGGCCCATTCCTTCACGAACGCCTTGCCTGTATGTTCCAAACGTAGTATAGTTACAAACGTTTCGAGACCATTAAAGCAACATTACCAGCTGGACCGAATTGAGATGTGATCAAGCTGGAATTGTAAGTCAAAACATAATTTGGAGTCAGGTGAATGTGCTGGCCAGGATCGCCGCATCCTCCTAGTTGCACGGTGTACGGCCTGTCACCGTACTTCGAATTTGGAAGGTCGATTTGAACTTCAGCATCCTGAAACGTCCGTAAAGTATTCAAGGGTTTCTTGTATGGAAATGAAATGATTTTTGTAACGTACGTCAAAGGACTCCCAAGTGTTGGGATTTGCCGTGATGCTTACCCACGACTGTGGGATTAGAATTCGCACCGATTCGATGTAGGATCTTTGCCGTGTTGCCGTATACAAAATAGCAGAAGCCTCGGTGATGATTCTCTGCAAACCAAAATGAACAATTAAAACTTAGAGCCTTTGCAAATTGCTTTTAGAGATAAAGGTATTTTGCATACTTGAATGTTTGTCAACAAACCAACAGCTTTGTCTTGTTGGACATCAGGTGAAATGGCCACGACTATGTCGCGATAGCCGTTGTTGGTGATGCTCACTCGGCTTCCAAGTGCGAAACCAAATGAGCAATAGACAATCACCAGAAAAGGGAGATAATTGAAGACAGCCATGTTACTGCGTTTCAAGAACTCACTGTATAGAAATAGATATTTTGAAACCCGTTTATATATCCACACAATCAAAAGAGCCGAGGTAATGAAGTAGTGTCTCCATTTTCCTGGTTAGCCACTTGCGGGCCTTTTTTTTATTGCAGGAAAAGTTATGTGCACGAGATTAAGATTCCCATTGATTGCACATGCACCGAACTTGACTGAAAACGAACGTTTATCAGTTGTACATACGCACAAGTTTTACAACCGGTACGCATTTGCAAACAGCTCTTTTAAACTTCATGAAGAGAAAAATAAATCTCCCAATAAATAAGATAATTTTTAACGTTTCTTCTAAACGAGACAATTATCTTTACGAGCGATTACGATTTTTCGTGTTCGAGTTGAGAGGTCGTGTTGGCTGATGTAGAAAGTGTTTAGATAGTGAGATCAAGCACTTCAATTACTAAGGCATGATATTGCCCAGCTGGACTGAACACCACTATTACACACTAATATTAAGGAGATCAGGAATTCTTTTATAAAATTGGGTGTATACCTACAGGCTTGTGCGGATTTATCTTTGGCTTTAGGTTTAGATGCAACAAAACTAAACATAAAACTATCAACTAATAAGCTACTGTGGCAAGCCACAAAAGTTTTATGTGCTGTATATCTCTGTGCGTTATTTCCAAGTCTTAAGTAATCACAGAAAATCTTCATTGTGAAACAAGTGAGAATAGAATTCAATTACCCTGGATTTTTGTATTATTGTAGGTGATCAAACGTTGCTGTTTTCTTGTGCACCAAGCGCTGCCGAAATCGTCTGTCGTAACAATTGACGTTTCCCATGACCGATTGGCAACATCCTGGACATTGGCTCTGAAGACACGATTACGCCCTTACTGTTAAATTATACTACTGTTGTCGGAATACTGAAACTATAGCACATCGAAACTGCGCACATCTAAACGATGAGTTGACAACGTCCACGCCATTTTGTTGGATTGAAAACGTCTGCAGTACGTCTGCACAAGCAACAAGTGCGAGGTTGACAACTCCAAGCCAATTACGTGCGAAAATTGGACGAGTGCAAAGGATGGGATACTACGATTGCATGCTTTATCGCACCTTCCCCCGAAAGCCTGTGCCCAAGGCTTTGACGTTTAGTTGTATCCCAAACGTTTCGTGTGGACAGACGAGTGCAGTGGTTACGAGTTCAAATTCAAGTCAGCGATAGAAGTTGTTCAACTTCATTGCCATCGCTTCAGCTTAACTTCAAATAAAATAGGTAAGTGCTAAACATTAGGTAACGTTTTATGCTGCTAAAAATCTACGTAGCTCATTTGAAACATAGCATTGTTAAAAAAAAGGGGTAAATTCAAGTCAGTAATAGAAGTTGCACAACTTCATGGCCATTGCTTCAGCTTAGCTTCAAACGAAATAGGTAAGTCCTAGTCGTTAGATGATGTCTTATGCTACTAAAATTCTATGTATTTGATCAATAACGTTGTTAAGAAAGAAAAAAAAGAGAGGGGGGAATCAAATCGTCGTTGTTCGTGACACGATTAAACGGTACTGTAAGTAGCCCTCCATCCTCTAAAATAATTTCCGGTGGCATCAGTAACCCACGCTCTTAAACTTAAACACGTGAGAAATAGGATTCAATTACAAAGGACTACTGGTTTATTATGGGCTATTTAACGTTGCTGTTTTCTTGTACAACAAACGCTGTCGAAATCATCTGTCGTACAAAATGACGTATCAAAGGGACTGTTTGGCAACATCCTAGACATTGGCTCTGAAGACAAGATAACGTCCTGACTGTTTAAATAGACTCATAATTGGCGGAATGCTTGAACTATAGTTCAAAGAAATTGCGCACATCAAAACAACGAGTTGATAACGTCCATGCCATTTTGTTGGACTGAAAAAGACTGCAGTACGTCTGCGCCAGCAACGGTGCGAAGTTGACAACTCCAAGCCAATTACGTGCGAAAATTGGACGAGTGCAAAGGATGGGATACTACGATTGCATGCTTTATCGCACCTTCCCCCGAAAGCCTGTGCCCAAGGCTTTGACGTTTAGTTGTATCCCAAACGTTTCGTGTGGACAGACGAGTGCAGTGGTTACGAGTTCAAATTCAAGTCAGCGATAGAAGTTGTTCAACTTCATTGCCATCGCTTCAGCTTAACTTCAAATAAAATAGGTAAGTGCTAAACATTAGGTAACGTTTTATGCTGCTAAAAATCTACGTAGCTCATTTGAAACATAGCATTGTTAAAAAAAAGGGGGGGGTCAAATCATCGTTGTTCACAACATAATTAAGCGGCAATGTAAGTAGCCCTCCATCCTCTGAAATAATTTCCAGTGGCATCGGTAACGAAACGCACCAACATTACGTTGGACGAGGAGCGAACAGGTGCGCTGGGCACGGTCGATCCGGTGTGCTTCAACAGCCGAGTATCAGAAGTGGATGATCCGTCGTACACCTCGACGTAGTCGAAAGGACTTTCAACATCGAAATGGCTAAATGTCAAACGAATTTTGGAGCCAGGTGCCAATTGTATGGTCCATTGGCAGTTGTAGTTATTGGGGTAGGCGCCAGGGTAGTCGGGAGACGTTAACAATCCGCTGGTGGTCATCAATACCCCATTGCATCCTGGTAGATTAAGAATTATGCGAATATTTCTTTTTTTCGGGTGGGATTATTAGAATACATACCAACAGTTATGCTGCTGGATGTAGTGGGTGGCACTAAAGTGGTCGTAGTTGGCGGTGGCTGCGTCTGTGGTGGTTTAACACGCACAATTTGGACGGAAACGACGTTGGAAGTTTTGCTAAACCCATTGTATTTGTTTATGGCCCTCAGGGCGACGTAATAGGTGGTGTCGTCAGCCGTCGAAGGAAGCCGGAGCGTGACATTTTGTTTGCTACCGTATTCCAGTGGTTGCATGCTGCCGTCAATGACATCTTGCGATTCAAATTGAACGGAAGAGCTTGAGTCGAAATTGTTATCCGTCAAACTATCGAAGTTGGTCGAATATTTGATCTGATACGCATACGCTGTTGGATTTTTAAACAACACAAGTTTCTAGAAGGAATACCGAATTTCTTTTGTGATAAGTTACCAGTTCCAACATCGAGTTGATCGCCAGGAGCCGTCCATTCAATTGTAAAAGACATTTGATCAACTTGCATAGCCATCACTTTCAAATCTGTTACTGGACTGGGTGGGTAGGTAGTTCTCATAGGGATTTCCACCTTCAAAATGAATTCATCAATTTTCGATAATTCAGCATCAATCGTAAGTCAACGTGTACGAACACGTTGGTTGCATTTACCCTGAAGGCGCCTCCGGACTGGACGCGTTCGAAGTTACCCATAGTAGTTCGTTGCTGAGACGTTACGCCATCATCAATATAAGTCCCTTCCGTACTATTGACTTCACAGACCAACGTGTAGCGTCCGACAATGTTAAGGGCCACGTAGAACCGTGAATAGATACCGTCGTTTTTGTTTGTATCGGCTCCAGCTCCGGTGTCTTCTAATTTTACGACGTGATCGGCAGAATCGGGGCTCAACACGTGCGCTCTGAAATGTCGAAAGTATTGAACGCTATTGAAAATGCCCTTATTCTGTTTTTAATATGATCAATTACGTACATGACATTGGCTCCGATGACACGGTTACGTCCTCGTGTCACAACGGCGACTAGACGGACAGGCATGACAGCCGGGTTTGCGACGACCGTTCCACTCGGAACGGAGCATTCGACGATGATTGGCGCCACCGAATCGGTTCTTGATTTCGACGTGACGATAACACTGGCGTAATCTTGAGAATAAGCCGAGTTGACATTCAACGTGAATTTCCATTCCCCTTCTTCGGCTATGTCGGGAATGATAATGAAAGCCAATTTCGCACTGCTGTCATAGCTAGGCTGGTTGTACGCCTGGCCACTAGGCGATTGTACAGAGAAGCTTACAATGTAATTTCTCTGTGTATATTCGAGGCGGAACGTAAGGTTTCTGCCGACGGTGTAATCGACGAAGACAGAATTTTCAAATCTACTGCCGTATTGGTATTTTGCCTGGAAAAGGATAACAGTAAGCTCCCCGACAGGTACGGCCGGTTGATAAGTCAATGAACCGGTGAAAGCGTCGTTCAGCTCGTCATCATTCCCGTTATCATTGATAAAATAACTTTTGCCGTTCGTTTTGGTAGCCAAAACTTCAATTTCTTCCTCAGCCGCCCTACTAAAAGATGAAGGATGATCAGTTAATCAGTAATCGAAAAGTAGATCATTGAAAAAGCTCTTAAGTTATACCCAAAAGCGATAGACACCACTTGAACTTGAGCATCGATTAGTTGGGGGTACATCTCGGCTATATACGGATTCTCATTCTCCATTCCATCAGTCACTAAAACGATTACGCCTCCTTTACCACCAGGTGTCAACATCTAAAATGATTAGATAACGTTATTCCTGGTACAGTGAATAGTACTGATTTCGGTATACATGGTGGGCCTGCTTACATTTAAAGCTACCTCTAGACCACATCCTATACATGTGCCGCCTTCTGTCCTGTATGGAACTTTATCCATCAATTGTTGGCGGGTACTTTCATTCACTACAGTCAAGGGACTTAACTCTTGAGCCCCGGTGCTATTACATACAATGTAAACAAAAATTTACACCACAACGAACGTGTTTGGTCGAAATGAATTGTAGGTTTACCTGAACTTGACGATACCCAAAGAAGTACCATCGGTGATGTCATATTTAATCCAACGGGTGGCCGCATCGTGTAATCTGCCGATGCGATTCTACAAACAATAAACGCCCGTTCTCAAATGTTTTTGACGCTCAAAATAAAATTTCTGGACTTATTGAGAAAACTGCAAGATTCTTACATAAGAGGCCATGCTTCCGGAGACGTCAGTAACGAGGATGTAGCGAGCACCGGTCAAAACTCGAACTATGTTGAACGTCGGTTTGATATCGGCGATGGCAGCAGGCGGATTGTTATTCCCGGCGAAATCAGCGTGATTCGAAATTACTGACCAAACACTTAGCGAGTCACAAAAAGCGTTTTGCTTAGTCGGTGCTTCTCGGTTGTGTTTGTGAAGGCTGGACGGATTGTCATCGCAGAAATGCGCCGCCTGAATAGCAAAACGATTAGTAACTTTCTTTATAAAAGCTATTTTTAATGAAGAGTTACCGAGGGGAGCATTCTGTTGTCGGACATGATGGATGATGTTGGCTTAAAAGTGTCTGGGAAACTGTACATGCAATTCGAATCGTAAAGGCCCGTTTGCGGGTCCACCGCGCAACCGTAGTCAATCGTAAATTCAACTGGTTCGTTGGAGCAAACATTGGGCACCATATCAGCAGACTGCTGGGCAGATCCTGGTCGATAGAAGGTAGGATAAGAAGTGTCATTACCGGTGTAGCCGTGCTCTTCAAAGACACCGTAGCGCAGTCGAGCCCATTCCCTCACGAAAAGTTGACCTACGTTTTGAAAATGTAGCTCAATGTAGTTCGAAAAAATTAATGAAATAGAACAGCATACCAGCTGGACCAAACTGCGATTTTGTGGTATCGTAATTGAAAGTTTTGACATAATTTGGAGTCCAATGAATGTACTGGCCAGGATCGCCGCAGCCGCCCAGTTGCACAGTGTAGGGCTGGTCACCATATTTCCAGTTTGGGACGTCAATTTGAATTTCAGCATCCTGACACGTTTTATGTTATATTATATGACATTGTGCAGTTTTAGCCGTTCGAAACCAAAAATGAATTCAAATGCTTTTGCGTATACCTGAAAGGTCTCCCAAGTGCTTGTGTTTGCGGTGATGTTAACCCACGTCTGTGGAATTAGAATTTGCACAGATTTGATATAGGATCTGTTCCGTGTAGCCGTATACAAATCAGCCGAAGCCTCGGTGATAATTCTCTGCAAGAAAATTAAAAAACTAGATTTGCTTGAACTTATTTTTTGCTTTTAAAACAGAAAGCTAGTGTACCTTAATGTTATACACTAAGTCTGCACCTTCATTTGGCTGAACATCAGGTGAAATCGCCACAACCAAATCACGATAGCCGTTGTTGGTGATGCTGACCCGGCTACTGAAAGTGTAGCCGAAAAACCCGTAAAGGACTAGCAGAAGTGTAAGACGACAGCAGCCCGCCATGTTGTGGAGCTTGTGATGGTATGGATGAGCATCCTAAGTTTGAAACCAGTTTATATAATAACTCAATGTAAACGATTGAGACACAACTGAGGAAAAAAAATGCGTTTGGTCATAAAAACGAGACAAACACCATAAGTATTAGTTGACATTTAGTTGACATTTTAAGCAGGGGATTTTCTTTCCATTTTTCGTGATTAGGATTATTTAAAGAAAATTACCCTCTGGATGTAAGATTTCGATAACCAAGTGTCGGGTAGTCCGGGTAAATTCGAAATGCTAAAGTGTACATGCATCGGATAAGAAAATTGCGAAATAGCTTGCTGTTGGTTTTCGAGGTTTGACAGTCACTTCTTGATGGGATTAGGAAAACTGTTTATTAGACAGAAATCCTTGAATATTTATGCACATTTGTGTACTTTAGTATATTTTTGTTTACAGAACACGTTATATCTATAAATATTCAGCAAATAGATTAAATGTCAGCGAGAAGAAACTGACGGCGTGGGAACTAGGAAGACAAGGCGTTCTTTATGGTACTGCAACATATATCCGTTTGATTTCAACCTTTAAAAATCTTACCGATTCTCCATGGCACTAGTTGATTTTACATTCGTAGTAACACGTAGATTTGATACAACATTTTTGTTTGCAGAGTTATCTAATTATTGTTTCCAGGCCACGAATTTTTCAATAAAGTTTTATGTCAATATGTTATCCCACCAGAAGGCGAAGAAAAAATGTTGTTTATCCAAACCTGTGAAGAATGGCGGAAAAATCACTCGTGAATCAGATCTTCCTTCCAGGCGATTCGGTGACTTTATCAAAGACAGATGAAATTTCGAATGCCAAAATCGTACTCGGTCCCGGTCTGAGGAAATATGGAAAACAGATTTTAGTTACTAAACCAGGCATTTTACGTACGAAATCAACGCCACCAACTTACTGGATAGACTGTCATCACAGACAAGTACTAAAAAATTTCAAAATCTGCACTTGCCATGTGGTATGCTCCCTTTTCCGATGACTATATCCGTATTCTGTTTTACTACGTTCCCGCAAGAGGAGATTGGTGTTCTTGATGTGGTTACCAATGTTGTTGGTGAATTGTTCAAAGTCTATATTGGATCAAATGAGGAAGCTTCCTTTTCAAGCATTGCATTTCCAGGTGCCCCTAAAAGAACAAGCCCAACATACAGGTATATTTCTCTGATTTGTTGCTAGTTCAAATTTGATAAACTGGAGCTTTATTACCTAGATCAGGGATCTGGCGTTTGCCAAGGTACTAATAGCGAGCACTGACATGGAACCAGAACTGGTAAAGGTGAATTCACTGGGAGAAAATGTTGGATTGGGTATCTGATCAACAAACGGCTTTGTTTTCACTGGACATTTGCATCATATTCACAAGTATGTTAAAACTAAAACTAATAAAAACACTGCTAACATAAAACTATCAACTAATAAGCTACTGTGGCGAGTAATAGAAGTTTTTGTGCTGTGCATCTCTGTGTGTTATTTCCAAGTCTTAATCAATCACAGAACATCTTCATTGTGGAGCAAGAGAGAATAGAATTCAATTACCCTGGACTATTGTTTAATTGTAGGTGATCAAACGTTGCTGTTTTCTTGTGCAATAAACGCTGCCGAAATCACCTGTCGTACAAACTGACGTTTCCCATGGACCGATTGGCAACAACCTGGACATTGGCTTTGAAGACACGACTACGCTCTAACTGTGTAATTGTACTCATAATTGGCGGAAGGCTGGTACCATAGTACAATGAAATTGCGTACAACGTGTACGAGAAAATGAACGAGTGCAAAGGATGGGTTACTACAATTGCATCCTTTATTGTGCCCTCGAAAGCTTGTGCCCAAGGCTTTAACGTTTAGTTGTAACTCAACGTTTCGTGGACAGACGAATGCAGTGATTACTAGTTCAGGTTCAATTCATTGATGGACGTTGCCCAACTTCATGGCCATCGCTTATTCAGCTCAATTTCAAATAAA
This sequence comes from Daphnia carinata, assembly GCF_022539665.2. Taxonomy (NCBI): domain Eukaryota; kingdom Metazoa; phylum Arthropoda; class Branchiopoda; order Diplostraca; family Daphniidae; genus Daphnia; species Daphnia carinata. The sequence continues at coordinate 3,491,307 of NC_081334.1, forward strand.
TTAGGTAAGTCCTAGACGTTAGGTGACCGTGTTAGCTACTAAAACTCTATGTATTTGATTGTTAAGAAAGCAAAAAAAAAAGGGGGGGGGGATCAAATCAGCGTTGTTCATGAAATGATTAAGCTACAATGTAGGTAGCCCTCCATCCTCTAAAATGATTTCCGGTGGCATCGGTGACGAAACGTACGACCATTTCGTTGGACGAGGAGCTAACTGGTGCGCTGGGCAGGGTCGATCCGGTGTGCTCCAACAGCCGAGTACCAGAGGTCGAAGATCCGTCGTACACCTCGACGAAGTCGAAAGGACTTTCAACGTCGAAATGGCTAAATGTCAAACTGATTTTGGAGCCACGTGGCAACTGTATGGTCCATTGGCAGTTGTAGTTATTGGGGTAGGCTCCGGGGTAGTTGGGAGACGTTAACAATCCGCTAGGAGTCGTCAATACTCCATTGCATCCTGATAGATTAAGAATTTAGGGGATATTTCCTTTTCTCGGGTAGGATGATCGGAATACATACCACTGTTTAAGCTGCTGGATGTAGTGGATGGCACTTGAGTGGTCGTAGTTGTCGGTGGCTGCGTCTGTGGTGGTTTAACACGCACAATTTGGACGGAGACGACGTTGGAAGTGTTGCTAGCCACATTGTTTTTGTTGATGGTCCTTAGGGCGATGTAATAGGTGGCGTCGTCAGCCGTCGAAGGAAGCCGGAGAGTGACATTTTGTTTGCTACCGTATTCCAACGGTTGCATACTGCCGTCAATGACGTCTTGGGATTCAAATTGCACAGACGAGCTTGAGTCGAAATTGTTATCCATCAAACTATCGAAGTTGGTCGAATATTTGATCTGATACGCAGACGCTGTTTGGTTTTTAAATAAAAAATTAACATTTGAAAACAAGTTACGACAAAGAATTAGCCGCATTTCTTTAGTGATAAAATTACCAGTTCCGACATCGAGTTGATCGCCAGGGGCCGTCCATTCAATTGTAAAAGACATTTGATCAACTTGCATAGCCATCACTTTCAAATCTGTTACTGGACTGGGTGGGTAGGTAGTTCTCATGGGGATTTCCACCTTCAAAATTAATCCATCAGTTTTCGGTAATTCAGCGTCAATCATAAGTCAAAGTGTACGAACACGTTGGTTGCATTTACCCTGAATGCGCCTCCGGACTGGACGCGTTCGAAGTTACCCATAGTAGTTCGTTGCTGAGACGTTACGCCATCGTCAATATAAGTCCCTGCCGTACTATTGACTTCACAGACCAACGTGTAGCGTCCGGTAACGTTAAGGGCCACGTAGTAGAGTGAATAGATACCGTCGTTTTTGGCTGTATCGGCTCCGACTCCGGTGTCTTCTAATTTGACGACGTAATCCGCAGAATCGGGGCTCACCACGTGAGCTCTGAAATGTCAAAAGTATTGAACGTGAAAATGCCCCTATTCTTTTCTTAAAGATGATCAATTACGCACATGACATTGGCTCCGATGACACGGTTACGTCCTCGTGTCACAACGGCGACGAGACGGACAGGCATGACAGCGGCGTTTGCAACGACCGTTCCACTCGGGACGGAGCATTCGACGGTGATTGGCGCCGCCGAATCGGTTCTTGGTTTCGACGTGACGATAACCCTGGCATAATCTTGAAAATAAGCGGAGTTGACAATCACCGTGAATTTCCATTCCCCTTCTTCGGCTAAGTCGGGAATGATAATCAAAGCCAATTTCGCGCTGTTGTCATAGGTAGGCTGGTTGTACACCTGACCACTAGGCGATTGTACAGAGAAGCTCACAATGTAATTTCTCTGCGTATATTCGAGGCGGAACGTAAGGTTTCTGCCGACGGTGTAATCGACGAAGACAGAATTTTCAAATCTACTGCCGTATTGGTATTTTGCCTGGAAAAGGATAACAGTCAGCCCCCCGACAGGTACGGCCGGTTGATAAGTCAATGAACCGGTGAAAGCGTCGTTCAGCTCGTCATAGTTCCCGTTATCATTGATAAAATAACTTTTGCCGTTAGTTTTGGTAGCCAAAACTTCGATTTCCGTCTCAGCGGCTTTACTAAAAGATGAATGATGATCAGTTAATCAGTAATCGAAAAGTAGATCATTGAAAAAGCTCTTAAGTTATACCCAAAAGCGATAGACACCACGTGAACTTGAGCATCGATTAGTTGGGGGTACATCTCGGCTATATACGGATGCTCATTCTCCATGCCGTCAGTCACCAACACGATCACACCTCCTTTACCACCCGGCCTCAACATCTAAATTGATTGGGCAAAGTTATTCCTGTTACGGTGAATAGTACTGATTTCGGTAGACATGGTGGGCCTGCTTACATTTAAAGCTATCTGCAGACCACATCCTATGCACGTGTTGTATTCTGTATAGTATGGAACGTTATCCATCAACTGTTGGCGGGTATTCTCATTCACTACAGTCAAGGGACTTAACATTTGAGCCCCGGTGCTATTACATACAATGTAAACAAAAATTTAAATTTCAACGAATGTGTTTGGTCGAAATGAATTATAGCTTTACCTGAACTTAACGATACCCAAAGAAGTGCCATCGGTAATATCATATTTAATCCAACGGCGGGCTGCATCGTGTAATCTGCCGATGCGATTCTACAAGCAGAAGAGGTCTGTACTCAAATGTTTGATGCTGAAATTTCTGGACTTCAGAAAGCTGCAAGATTCTTACATAATCGTCCATACTTCCGGAAACGTCAGTAACGAGGACATAGCGAGCACCAGTCAAAACTCGAACTATGTTGAACGTTGGTTTGATATCGGCGATGGCAGCAGGCGGATTGTTATTCCGTGCGAAATCGGCATGATTCGAAATTACCGACCAAACACTACGCGAGTCACAAACAGCGTTTTGCTTGGTCGGTGCTTCTCGGTTGTGTTTGTGAAGGCTGGACGGATCGTCATCGCAGAAATGCGCCGCCTAAATGGCAAAACGATAAATAACTTTTTTAGAAAAGCCAATTTTAATGAAGACGATACCGAGGGGAGCAATCTGGTGTCGGACATGATGGATGATGTTGGCTTAAACGTGTCTGGGAAACTGTACACGCAATTCGAATCGTAAAGGCCCGTTTGCGGGTCCACCCCACAACCGTAGTCAATCGTAAATTCAACTGGTTCGTTGGAGCAAACATTGGGTACCATGTCAGCAGACTGCTGGGCAGATCCTGGCCGATAGAAGGTAGGAAAAGAAGAGTCATCACCGGTGTAGCCGTGCTCTTCAAAGACACCGTAGCGCAGTCGAGCCCATTCCCTCACGAAAAGTTGACCTACGTTTTGAAAATGTAGCTCAAGATAGTTCGAAAAACATTAATGAAATAGAAAAGCATACCAGCTCGACCGAATTGCGATTTTGTGGTATCGGTATCGAAAGTGTTGACATAACTTGGAGTCCAATGAATATATTGGCCAGGTTCGCCGCATCCGCCCAGTTGCACGGTGTATGGTTTGTCACCATATTTCCAATTTGGGAGGTCAATTTGAATTTCAGCATCCTGAAATGTTTGTAGAGTATTCAATGTGGTTTCTTGCATAGAAATGAAATGCTTTTGTACGTACGTCTAAAGACTCACAATTGTCAGTGTTATATTATGTGACATTTTGCAGTCTTTATCGTACGAAAAAAAAAGAATTCAAATGCTTTTGCGTGTACCTGAAAAGTCTCCCAAGTGCTTGCGTTTGATGTGGTGTTTACCCACGTCTGAGGAATTAGAATTTGCACCGATTTGATAAATGATCTTTGTCGTGTAGCCGTATACAAATCAGCCGAAGCCTCAGTAATGATTCTCTGTAAGAAAATTAAAACTAGATTTGTTTGAACTTAATTTTTGCTTTAAAAACAAAAAGCTACTGTACCTGAATGTTATACAGTAAATCTGCTGCTTGATCTGGCTGGACATCAGGTGAAATCGCCACGACCAAATCACGATAGCCGTTGTTGGTGATGCTGACCCTGCTACTGAAAGTGCAGCCGAAAAACCCGTAGAGGATTAGTAGAAGTGTAAGACGACAGTAGGCCGCCATGTTGTGGAGCTTGTTATGAAATGGATAGACATTCTAAGTTTTCAGTTGCATTTATATATTAGCTCAATCAAAACTGTTGGGACACAAACGATAAAAAAAATTAATTTGGTGATAAAAACGAGACAAATACCATGGGTAAAAGCATGTTATTTTCTTTCCATATTTCGTGGTTAGGATAATTGGCAAGATAAATTACCCTAAAGATGTAAGATTTCGATAACCAAATGTCTGAATATCAGGGTTATTTCGAAGTGTTAAGGTGTACGTTTATCGGATAATGAAATTGTGAAATAAATAGCTTGTTGTTGTTATTCGAAGTTTGACATTAAACTTCGAATCCCATCAAGAAGTGATTATGGTATTACGTGTTAAGGTGTACGTTTATCGGATAATGAAATTGTGAAATAGTTTGTTGTTTTTATTCGAAGTTTGACGTCAAACTTTGAATCCCATCAAGAAGTGATCCCTTCTTAATGGGATTCACTTCTTGATGGGATGAGAAAAACTATTTATTAGACAAAAATCCTTGAATGTTTATGCACACTTTTGCGCTTTTGTATATTGTTGTTTATGATACATCACTTTATATGTATAAATGTTCAGCAAATAGATTAAATATCAGCGAAAAGAAGCTTACGGCGTAGAACTAGAAAGCCAAAGCATTCTTTATGAGCTACTACATATACCCGTTTGACTTAAACCTTTAAAAATCCTTCAAATTCTCCATGCCACTGGTTGATTTTACTTTCGTACTAATAAGGAGATTTTCCACAACATTTTTGTTTGTAGAGTTATCTAATTATTGTTTCTAGACCACGAATTTTTCAGTAAAATTTTATGTTAATATGTTAGCCCACCAGAAGGCGAAGAAAAGATGTTGTTTATCCAAACCTGTGAAAAATGGCGGAAAAATCATTTTCCACACACGTGAATCAGATCTACCTTCCAGGCGATTCGGTGACTTTATTAAAGACAGATGAAATTTCGAATGCCAAAATCGTACTCGGCCCTGGTCTGAGGAAATATGGCAAACAGATTTTAGTTACTAAACCAGGAATTTTACGTACGAAATCAACGCCACCAACTTACTGGATAGACTGTCATCACAGACAAGTACAAAAAAATTTCAAAATCTGCTCTTGCTATGTGGTCTGCTCCCTTTTCCGATGACTATATCCGTATTCTGTTTTACTACGTTCCCGCAAGAGGAGACTGATGTTATTGGTGTGGTTACCAATGTTGTTGATGAATTGTTCAAAGTCTATATTGGATCAAGGGAAGAAGCTTCCCTTTCAAGCATTGCATTTCCAGGTGCCCCAATAAGAACAAGTCCAACATACAGGTATATTTCTCTGATTTGTTGCTAGTTCAAATTTGATAAACTGGGGCTTTATTACCTAGATCGGGGATCTGGCGTTTGCCAAGGTACAAATAGCGAGCACTGACATGGAACCAGAACTAGTATGTGTGAATTCACTGGGAGAAAATGTTGGATTGGGTGTCTGATCAACAAACGGCTTCGTTATCACTGTACCTTTGCATCATATTCACAAGTATGTTTAAAACTAAAACTAATAAAAACACTGGTAACATAAAACTATCAACTAATAAGCTACTGTGGCAAGTAATAGAAGTTTTATGTGCTCTGTATCTTTGTGTGTTATTTCCAAGTCTTAAGTAATCACAGAAAATCTTCATTGTGGAGCAAGAGAGAATAGAATTCAATTACCCTGGACTATTGTTTAATTGTAGGTGATCAAATGTTGCTGTTTTCTTGTGCAACAAACGCTGCCGAAATATCTGTCTTACAAGCTGACGTTTCCCATGGACCGATTGGCAACTTCCTGGACATTGGCTTTGAAGGCACAACTACGCTCTAACTGTGTAATTGTACTCATAGTTGGCGGAAGGCTCGAACTATAGTACATTGAAATTGCGCACATCTAAACAATGAGTTGTCAACATCCGCACCATTTTGTTGGACAGAAAACGTCTGCGTAGGTGCGGGGTTGGCAACTCTAAGCATATTATGTACGTGAAAATGAACGAGTGCAAATGATGGGTTACTACAATTGGATCTTTTATCGTGCCCTCGAAAGCCTGTGCCCAAGGCTTTAATATTTAGTTGTAACGCAACGTTTCGTGGACAGACGAATGCAATGATTACGAATTCAAGTCAGTGATAGACGGTGCTCAACTTCATGGCCATCGCCTATTCAGCTTAATTTGAAACAAATTAGGTAAGTCCTAGACGTTAGGTGACCGTGTTATGCTGCTAAAATTCTATGTATTTGATTGTTAAGAAAGAAAAAAAAGGGGCGGAGATCAAATCAGCGTTGTTCATGACATGATTAAGCGACAATGTAGGTAGCCCTCCATCCTCTAAAATAATTTCCGGTGGCATCAGTGACGAAACGTACGAGCATTTCGTTGGACGAGGAGCTAACCGGTGCACTGGGTAGGGTCGATCCGGTGTGTTTCAATAGCCGAGTAGCAGAGGTGGAAGATCCGTCGTACACCTCGACGTAGTCGAAAGGACTTTCAATGTCGAAATGGCTAAATGTCAAACGAATTTTGGAGCCAGGTGCCAATTGTATGGTCCATTGGCAGTTGTAGTTATTGGGGTAGGCTCCGGGGTAGTTGGGAGACGTTAACAATCCGCTGGGAGTCGTCAATGCTCCATTGCATCCTGATAGATTAAGAATTTAGGGGATATTTCCTTTTTACGGGTAGGATGATCAGAATACATACCAGCGTTTAAGCTGCTGGATGTAGTGGATGGCACTTGAGTGCTCGTAGTTGTCGGTGGCTGCGTCGATGGTGGTTTAACACGCACAATTTGGACGGAGACGACGTTGGAAGTGTTGCTAGCCACATTGTTCTTGTTAATGGCCCTCAGGCCAATGTAATACGTGGCGTCGTCAGCTGTCAAAGGAAGCCGGAGCGAGACGTTTTGTTTGCCACCAGATTCCAGTGGTTGCATACTGCCGTCAATGATGTCTTGTGATCCAAATTGAACGGAAGAGCTCGAGTCGAAATTGTTGTCCATCAAACTATCGAAGGTGGTCGAATATTTGATCTGATACGCAGACGCTGTTTGATTTTTAAACAAACATTAACATTAAAAAAAAGTAACTGCAAAGAATTAGTCTAATTTCTTTAGTGATTAAATTACCAGTTCCGACATCGAGTTGATCGCCAGGGGCCGTCCATTCAATTGTAAAAGACATTTGATCAACTTGCATAGCTACCACTTTCAAATCCGTTACTCGACTGGGTGGGTACGTAGTTGTCATAGGAATTTCCACCTACGAAATTCATCAATTTTCAATAATTTACCATCAGTCATCAGTAAAAATGTAAGAATAAGATGGTTGCATTTACCCTGAAGGTGCCCCCCGACTGGACGCGTTCGAAGTTACCCATAGTGGTTCGTTGCTGAGACGTTACGCCATCGTCAATGTAAGTCCCTTGCGTATTATTGACTTCACAGACCAACGTGTAGCGTCCAGCAATGTTAAGGGCCACGTAGTAGCGTGAATAGATACCGTCGTTTTTGCCTGTATCCGCTCCGACTCCGGTGTCTTCTAATTTGACGACGTGATCGGCCGAATCGGGGCTCAACACGTGAGCTCTGAAATATTGAAAGTATTAAACTTAATTTAAAATTCCCTTATTCTTTTTTTTTTAAGATGATCAATTACGTACATGACATTAGCTCCGATGACACGGTTACGTCCTTGTGTCACAACGGCGACGAGACGGGCAGGCATGACAGCGGCGTTTGCGACGACAGTTCCACTCGGAACGGAGCATTCGACGGTGATTGGCGCCGCTAAATCGGTTCTTGATTTCGACGTGACGATAACACTGGCGTAATCTTGAGAATAAGCCGAGTTGACATTCAACGTGAATTTCCATTCCCCTTCTTCGGCTATATCGGGAATGATAATGAAAGCCAATTTCGCGCTGTTGTCATAGGTAGGCTGGTCGTACACTTGGCCAATAGGCGATCGTACAGAGAAGCTCCCAATGTAATTCTTCTGCGTATATTCGAGGCGGAACGTAAGGTTTCTGCCGACGGTGTAATCGACGAAGACAGAATCTTGAAATGTATTGCCATTTTGGTATTTTCCCTGGAAAAGGATAACAGTCAGCTCCCCGACAGGTACGGCCGGTTGGTAAGTCAATGAACCGGTGAAAGCGTCGTTCAGCTCGTCATCATTCCCGTTATCATTGATAAAATAACTTTTGCCGTTCGTTTTGGTAGCCAAAACTTCAATTTCTTCCTCAGCCGCCCTACTAAAAGATGAAGGATGATCAGTTAATCAGTAATCGAAAAGTAGATCATTGAAAAAGCTCTTAAGTTATACCCAAAAGCGATAGACACCACTTGAACTTGAGCATCGATTAGTTGGGGGTACATCTCGGCTATATACGGATGCTCATTCTCCATGCCGTCAGTCACCAACACGATCACACCTCCTTTACCACCAGGTGTCAACATCTAAAATGATTAGATAACGTTATTCCTGGTACAGTGAATAGTACTGATTTCGGTAGACATGGTGGGCCTGCTTACATTTAAAGCTATCTGCAGACCACATCCTATACATGTTGCCTTCTGTCCTGTATGGAACGTTATCCATCAATTGTTGGCGGGTACTTCTCATTCACTACAGTCAAGGGACTTAACATTTGAGCCCCGGTGCTATTACATACAATGTAAACAAAAATTTACACCACAACGAACGTGTTTGGTCGAAATGAATTGTAGGTTTACCTGAACTTGACGATACCCAAAGAAGTACCATCGGTGATGTCATATTTAATCCAACGGGTGGCCGCATCGTGTAATCTGCCGATGCGATTCTACAAACAATAAACGTCCGTTCTTAAATGTTTTTGACGCTCAAATAAAATTTCTGGACTTATTGAGAAAACAGCAAGATTCTTACATAAGTCTCCATGCTTCCGGAAACGTCAGTAACGAGGACGTAGCGAGCACCGGTCAAAACTCGAACTATGTTGAACGTCGGTTTGGTATCGGCGATGGTAGCAGACGGATTGTTATTCCTGGCGAAATCGGCGTGATTCGAAATTACTGACCAAACACTTTGCGAGTCACAAACAGCGTTTTGCTTGGTCGGTGCTTCTCGGTTGTGTTTGTGAAGGCTAGATGGATCGTCATCGCAGAAATGCGCCGCCTAAATAGCAACTGATAAGTTACTTTTCTAGAAGAGCCAATTTTAATGAAGAGGATACCGAGGGGAGCATTCTGGTGTCGGACATGATGGATGATGTTGGCTTAAAAGTGTCTGGGAAACTGTACGTGCAATTCGAATCGTAAAGGCCTGTCTGCGGGTCCACGCCGCAACCGTAGTCAACCGTAAAGTCAACTGGTTCGTTAGAGCAAACATTGGGTACCATATCAGCTGATTGCTGGGCAGAGCCTGGCCGGTAGAAGGTTGGAAAAGCAGAGTCATCACCGGTGTAGCCGTGTTCTTCAAAGACACCATAGCGCAGTCGAGCCCATTCCCTCACGAAAACTTGACCTACGTTTTGAAAATGTAGCTCAAGATAGTTGGAAAAACATTAATGAAATAGAAAAGCATACCAGCTGGACCGAACTGCGATTTTGTGGTATCGGTATCGAAAGTGTTGACATAATTTGGAGTCCAATGAATATACTGGCCAGGATCGCCGCATCCGCCCAGTTGCACGGTGTAGGGTTTGTCACCATATTTCCAATTTGGGAGGTCAATTTGAATTTCAGCATCCTGAAATGTTTGTAGAGTATTCAATGTTTTCTTGCATAGAAATGAAATGCTTTTGTACGAACGTCGAAAGACTTACAATTGTCAATGTGACGTTTTGCAGTCTTTATCGTACGAAAACAAAAAAGGAATTCAAATGCTTTTGCGTATACCTGAAAGGTCTCCCAAGTGCTTGCGTTTGCGGTGATGTTTACCCACGTCTGAGGAATTAGAATTTGCACCGATTTGATAAATGATCTTTGTCGTGTAGCCGTATACAAATCAGCCGAAGCCTCGGTGATGATTCTCTGTAAAAAAAAGAATGTAAACTACATTTGTATGAACTTATTTTTTGCTTTAAAAACAAAAAGCTACTGTACCTGTATGTTATGCAGTAAAACTGCAGCTTGATCTGGTTGGACATCAGGTGAAATCGCCACGACCAAATCACGATAACCGTTGTTGGTGATGTTGACCCGGCTACTGAAAGTGCAGCCGAAAACGCCGTAGAGGACTAGTAGAAGTGGAAGACGACAGAAGACCGCCATGTTGTGGACTTTGTGATAAAATGGATTGACATTATAAGTTTTCAGTCGCGTTTATATATTAGCTCAATCAAAACGATTGGGACATAAACGATAAAAGAATTAGTTTGGTGATAAAAACGGGACAAATACCTTAAGTATTTGGTGACATTTGATTGACAGTTTTCCTTGTTGCAGTTTTCCTTGTTAGGATGATTGGAAAGAAAAATTACTCAAATGATGTAAGATTTCGATAACCAAATGCCTAAGTATCCTTTTAATTTCGAAATGGTAAAGGTGTACGTTTATCGGATAATGAAATTGTGAAATAACTTGTTATTCGAAGTTTGACTGTCACGTCTTGATGGGATGGGAAAAACGGTTTATTAGACAAAAATCCTTGAATGTTTATGCACACTTGTGCTCTTTTGAATGTTGTTTTCATGCTACATCACTTTATATGTAGAAATGTTGAGCAAATGGATTCAACATCATTGAAAAGAAACTGACGGCCTAGGAAGGCAAAGCATCTTTATGATACTACAACATATACCCGTTTGACTTCAATCTTTAAAAATTCTTCAAATTTCCATGCCACTGGTTAATTTTTCGCTTGTATTAAAAAGTAGATTTGGCACAACATTTTTGTTTGCAGAGTTATCTAATTATTGTTTCTAGGCCACGAATTTTTCATTAAAATTTTATGTTAATATGTTATCCCACCAGAAGACGAAGAAAAGATGTTGTTTATTCAAACCTGTGAAAAATGGCGGAAAAATCGTTTTCCACACACGTGAATCAGATCTACCTTCCAGGCGATACGGTGATTTTATCAAAGGCAGATGAAGTTTCGAATGCCAAAATCATACTTGGTCCCGGTCTCAGGAAGTATGGCAAACAGATTTTAGTTACTAAACCAGGCATTTTACGTACGAAATCAACGCCACCAACTTACTGGATAGACTGTCATCACAGACGAGTACAAAAAAATTTAAAAATCTACTCTAGCCATGTGGCCTACTCCATTTTCCGCTGAGTATATTCGTATTCTGTTTTAGTACGTTCCCGCAAGAGGAGATGATGTTATTGGTGTGGTTACCAATAAGGTTGGTGAATCGTTCAAAGTCTATATTGGATCAAGCGAGGAAGCCTCTCTTTCAAGCATTGCATTTCCAGGTGCCACCAAAAAGAACAAGCCCAACATTCAGGTATATTTCTCAGATTTGTTTCTAGTTCAAATTTGATAAACTAGAGCTTTGTTACCTAGATCGGAGATCTGGTGTTTGCCAAGTTACTAATTGCAAGCACTGACATGGAACCAGAGCTGGTATGTGTCAATTCTCTGGGAGAGAATGTTGGATTGGGTGTCTTGTCAACAAACGGGTTCCTTTTCACTGTACCTTTGCATCACATTCGCAAGTAAATTATTCATATTTTTCTTATAGCCGTATTTCTAATTGTGATTTATAGGCTCTTGAATCCTGAGTGTACACTGCTGAAATCCCTAGGAAAAGCATTACCTTTTGAAATAGCTATTGGAATGAATGGAAAGATTTGGATAAAGGCCAAATCTGTCAAACAAACAATTACCTTAGCAAGAGCAATAAGCATATCTGAACACATGAACAAGGAAGAGATGAACCAGTTATGCAGAAAATTTGTAGACCGACAAGCTGGATTCTGATTCTCGTGATAACTTTTCACAATACAAATATTCAAAATTGTTCACACAGTTTCCAACTGTAGAAGGCGTGGGAAAAATGGGGAAGATTTCACAAAGGCACATATTGGAGATGGGCTGGCAGTTTGTATCCATCGGGTTTGTTATCATCTATCTTTCCTTGTAGCTCCGCTGGATCAACAGCTCTTAAACTCGTCGGTATATTGTCGAGCATGGCCATCTCCGTGGGATTTAACTGAAAATCAAATACCTGCAAGACCAGTTTTATCGTTACGTTTAATTTTTGTTATAATAATTCATACATGTATACGAAATTTAGAGTACCTGGCAATTTTCCTTAATTCTTTCTCTCTTGATTGATTTAGGTATAGTGACGACTTCATTCTGAATCGACCAGCGGATCAAGACTTGAGCAGGAGATCGGCCAGTTGATTGAGCCACGTTGACCACTGGAGCTTCTTTCAATATCAGCCCGTTAGCTAGCGGACAATAGCCCTTGAATAGCAGTGAGAAACATTTTTACTCCGATGAACGTTGTAAAAGAAAAACGTGAGTAGCATTACAAACCTGGAATATAATATTATTTTTTCTACAGAATGTCCTTAGTTCTTTCGGATTCTGATACGGATGGAACTCGCATTGATTTACCTATAGAAAGACTGTATCATCTTGAGATGCGTGGCTAATCAAATCCATTATTGGGGACTGACGTGCGGCACGACGCTGCAATTTTCCATCAATTCAGTAAGGTCTTTTATTGAGAAGTTACTGACACCTATAGCACGGCATGTTCCTTTATCCAGCAGACGCTCCATACCTCGCCAGGCATCATCCAACGTGGACCGGACGTCGTTCACTGAGCTGGGACAAAGCGGCCAGTGCATCATGTAGAGATCTTCCATTGGAGAAAGCCAAGGTTTGACAAGTTGAACGTTCTTTGCTTTTTGTTTTGAAATTACCCAAGTAATCAGTGTCGAGTTTGGTGAGGCTCAATTTTGCCGCCTGAATTGCTGATTCCATTCCGTAATCCGTTGGCCACATTTTAGTAGCTAGAAAAACAGATTCCCGCGTAACACCGCTTTCCTGTAAACCCACGTATCATGGCCATATTTTCGTACCCGTTCCAGGAAAATCTTTTCATTGAACTGACGTACCTTGATGGCCTGTCCGATTAGATGCTCACAACCATAACGCCGGGCAGTATCAATCAGCCGATAGTTGCATTCACGCAGCGCAAAAACGACAGAGTCTTGGTTATATCCTCCACCGTGGGATGTACCTGGAATAAAAAAAAATTACAGAAAAAAGCCAATTCAATTGGATCGCGCGGTTTCGTGCGTCATTCGGAATGGCCAGGTATACAATCCAAAAAATATTGCAATGAAATTCACCAGCTGGTCATGTTCTCTATCGTTGTCTGTTCTCACAAGGGATTAAATGCACACCCGATAAGGGAAGGGCCCGTGATTCCAGCCGGACAAAGGCACACACGCGTGAAGAAGATTAACAGATACGAGTGGAACTGAGCACATAGGAATTGCGAGTCTACAATAAGGTAAGACATGTTTTTCCCTCCTATTCTTTTTTCTTTTCTCTCTTTACCGATATCCTACCGTATTGCCGTAGAGAGCGACAGACACATTTTACGATACGATATATTTTTTTTTTTTTTGCGAAAACTTACCCAAGCCAAAAATTGGCATTCGGACACCGTTAGGTAGTGTTACGAAGTTCTCAGACGACGCCATTTGCTTGCGATGATCACTGTTCTTTTCCGTGCAATCTTTTTGGTCAGCAGTCCTTTAGGACGATGTTTCTTGGCTCCCGAGTTATTATTATCGACCGACGGTGGCGACGGTGGAAATTTCCTTTTCTTTTGCTCGATCCCGGGGATCATACAAAATCTTACAACCTCTCCCCCCTGCCCTTTTTCCCGCGGGAACTCAACGTCACAGTTGACATTCAATATGTTTTTTGCAAGACCTCCACCTGGAACTGACGAAATCTTAAAGAATCTCAAATTGGATGGCATGTTCTTCCTTTAAGCCGATTTCAGCATGAACGCTCATCGCTGTAAGCAATTAAGCCGTCTATACAAAAAAAGAGAACTTTGCCACAAACAGGCAACCCTGCTGCGCGCATCCCCATTAGTTATTTCGGGAAAGCTACCTATTTTTTTTTTCCCTTTTTTTTAAACGAACATTTGAAAGCAGTACGAGTTCTGTTTTTTTTTTTTTTTTTTTTTTTTTTGCTTCTCTTGTGTCCGTTGATGAACCACTAAGTGTTGGCTCTTCCCATCTAAACGGGCGTTTCTTGTGTGTGGGGGGTGGGAATAGAAGACTAAAAGAGAGCGGCAATTCGAAATGAGTTGACCTCAGCAAGAAAAAGATTGCGCTCTGTGTTGAAGGGGGGATGTCGAACGGCCTGTGATAGTAGAGCTACAATCAGCGCTGATTGCCCGTTGTTTATACACAAAAGGCTTAGTTAGCAACTATTTCTTTTGCGGAAAGGAAGGAGGAAATGCCAACCGAAAGAAGCTTCGTGATGGAAGTGCTCCTATTAGTTTGGTTGTTCCGAACGGATTCAACAAAACATCGTGGCACATTTCCATTGATGTCGCAGCGTAACGAACAACTGAGCGCGGGGTCCATTGTATCGATGTCAAACATTGAAATGATGAGGAGATGGGGCCCCCAGCAAGAGTACCGCCTTGATAGGGTTATTTGCATCCAGAAACCAGCACGTAGCCGCAAGTTTAGTAACAACTCTCGTCATCTTAACTTGGGGATGCATAACAAGGTTTTTCTTTTAAAAAAATATAAGAGAGGGAAGGACGAGCTTTTATATGTTCATGTTGGTCTACATGTTGACATTGGTTCGCTAATGGAGTGTGCGCGTGTTTCTGAATATCCATCGAATTTTTTTTTTTTTTTTTAGAACGCCGAAGATGTTGTCTAGATATCTTTAACCATGCTTGTCGAGTGCGATGTTATACCCCAAAAATCAGACTTGCTTTTATAAAACTACAATATCTTGGGGTTATATCCACGTGCCGTTTAGATAAATTGCATTGCGATCGATTGTGTTTCCGCTGAAAAACAGTCCTGCCCCCGGAATTGCGCTTAGGTTATTCGTTTGGCTGGCTTTGCGTCTTAGTATCCAAAACATATCCGGAATTCGTTTTTCAAAAAAAAAAAAAATTCTTCAACTCGTCTAGTTTTTTTTTTCAATAGATTTCTTGAAACGGACGTTTCAAATGTTTTGGATGTAAAACGGGATGTGTCAAATCCGCATTCAATCTCGCGTCAGCTTCGCTATGTGGATATCATCGTTCTATCTTATATATGCATATATATCAAACCGACGCTTTCCATTTATACAAGAAAAAGAAACAAAATCCATTATGTATCGAAGGTATTGTTTACAATATCTATTGTGCGAACGTCTACGATGGCGGTGGCATAATCTCGTCCCGCAGTCCTGCGCATACGGTCTTCTATACTTAAATCCCTCCTCCTCTTTTTCCGCATCTGTGCTCTCGAGATCTGACGAGATGCGAGTCGCTAGCACGCATTCTCTCTCTCTTT
The DNA here is from genome assembly GCF_022539665.2 of Daphnia carinata. Lineage (NCBI taxonomy): Eukaryota > Metazoa > Arthropoda > Branchiopoda > Diplostraca > Daphniidae > Daphnia > Daphnia carinata. Next base: position 3,506,923 of record NC_081334.1, read on the forward strand.
CTCTCTGCGTGTGTGTGTGTGTGTGTATGTATATATATATATATACATTCATAGAAGCAGGACGGAAAAGATGTGCGTTTAGTAGACCATATCTAGTTGGGCCAACTCGTTGAAGATAGTCAGTCGGCTTCGTTCAGCTGTCGGCAACATTTTGTTTTTCATTTGAAAGTAAAGGAAGGATCTCTAGTTTTATCAAATGTGATGGGGCCTGTGGTCTTGATGGAGACTATCATCTCAGCGGCTGTATTGGTGGCTTTGCTATTCGTCGGTAATGTTGGGGATTTCTTTTCATTTTTGTTTTGTTCATCAGTCATAACAGCGATGATTATCTGGCTAAAACTAGGGGTTGGGGATGGAAAAAGCTGTTGTTTGTATCCACGCGGGGTTATTCAAATAATCCATCATTCTCGTGGAAATGCGCTTTTAACGACGTCGTTGAAAATGTAACGATCCCGCACGACTTGAAATTGTGAGGCCGAATTTTGATTGACGATCCTTGTTTGCCATAGTTTTTCAAATTTTTTTTTTCTCTATTTAAATAACTATGTGGTTTGCGTTGGCGTTGAAAACAAAAAAAAAATTAGAGGAAAGGTTAATGTAAGTTAGTGATCAATGGCTTGTTGATGTTTAATTATTGAGCGCAATTTGAATTTCCCGCATTGCTCGTTACGGGCGGCGCTAAGTCGATGCAATTTAGAAGCTAGAAAATCTTTTTATGGGCGTGTTCCTAGCCACTTAGCGGTGCCGTGGGAATTTTATTTCAATTTGCCTGCCCATGTATCCCTTTTTTTTTTTTTTTTTTTTTTTTTGTCTACCTTTTTTCAGTTTATTCAATTTTCCCACACGTTTTCCCCATTCTTTGCCCCGGTAACGTCCAATCATTTCCAGTTTTCTCTTGGGGGAGACGGGATTTTCCGCCATGATCTTCTTTTCATCTCCCCCCCTCCGTTTTATTTCGGGTCACAATAATCATCGGATATTATTATTTCGATTTTAAAACGAAAAGAAAAAAGAATAATGTTATCACCGGCGGTCCTCCTTGTCTGTGCATACATAATAAATAGATGAACACAAAAAGCTGTTTGCCGTGGGGGGCTTCTGTTAGCACATAGCTGATTATGTATTTTTAGCTGGGGTTCTCCCCGCTTCTCTCTTTCTATATGTGTGTAGGCGAAACAAGGAAAAAAAAAACATTAGAGACATAGGGGCTTGCCGTATCACCTTTTATTAACATACCGGCAGTTTGCCTTCCCTTTTCAAAATGCATATTTCATTTTGGTACTCAGAAAATGGGTACGGTTTAATTTTTTTTGAAGAGAAAAAGAAAAATAGGAGGGCGGTAATCAAATTGAAATCAGAGTTTCTATTGAAAATGAAGTTCGTCTTTTTGTGATTGAATGAGTCGCGTCTCGGCTGGAATTTGACGCGCTTGTCTACATCCAAAAAATGGGCGAAATCATTTTCTCCACTTTCATCATCATCGCATTCGGACATGTAATTCAATTTGTCTCTTTTCGTTTCTCTCTTTTCTCTCCGGTTGTCACAAATGTTCTCGTTAGGAACGGCCCATTTTTTTTTCTCGAATCTTTGCAATAGATTTTTATCTTTGCCTAACGAAATGATTTGAAATTACAAAAAGAAAAACTGACAAGCCAATCGGGTAGCTCATTGAAAAGTGTTTCTTCTTTTAGAGGCAGAATTGAGTAGTACAACGAACAGTAATAATCATTCGTTTCTTTCTTTAACGTCTCTCTTTCACCCCAAAAAAAAAAAAAGAAGAAATGAAATTCTAATAATAAACAGTTGAATACACAGAGGCGGACGTGAGGGCCCAACTCGTTGACGTGGCCAGCGTTTTTTATCACCGGCCATTTCAACAACGACTTTATGTAGAATCAAGACAAAGAATAATAGCTACGCTATTCTATACTATATATCTACCACGAAAATAGAGGGGGGGGGGACCTGCTGGATGTAAACCAGTCTGTTGATGATCTGCCCTTGAGAAACGATACCAGTTCTCCGGGCATGACGTGGATGGACACTTTTGCCCGATAACACAATGTCCACGTGTCGCTGAAATGCCCAGCCGCATAGTATTGGGGACTTGTGTCAATATTTTTCTGCAATGGCTAAGGCCGCATGCCTCTCGACTGTCATTGCACCCATCCAACAGGAAATTTTTTTTTTCTCGCGTATTTTATGTATTTTCTTATATTTGGTTTGGTACGTCTCGAGCCTTTGGGGGGGGGGGATATTGTACAATGCATGTTAGGCGCATTCTCTTTTAATTGTTTTCCCGATATCAGGCTCGCTTCGTAGCGAAGGAAAATGTGGGCTACTAGAATTTGATGGCCGCTCGATGCAATTGGCATCGACGACATAAGAACACGCTTCTCTCCCTCTCTCGAAAAGCAAAGTTCAAATCATTTCGCTTGGCTAAGTCAATCAATAAAAAATGTCGTTTGTCTATTATTTTACAGGCTTTGCCCAATCGGCCGTCAATTGCAACCGGACCACGCTGGACCAGTGTCTGGAAGCCATCGAACCTCTGCTGAACAGCCCAGCCATGGCCAAAGGAATTCCATCGACCAAAGAGGCTGTCCAAGCTCGTTGCGCGTAAGTTCCATAAACATGACGTTCTTATGTCTATTTCGACGTCGTAACACACACATGTCTTGTGCCCTTACGCGTTCGAGCTTTAAACCCCCCCCCCCTCCCCACACGAAACATAACAAGAACACGAGGACTTTTCGTTATTCCTATCGATTTTCGTAAAGCGCTACGTTCAACTGTCGGAATTTTAACGGTATCGCATGATTTATTGTGCCACGTATAGGGAATCCTTTAAAAATAAATGGGGTCACTTGATTTCAATGGAAAAGAAAGGCAACCCGCACGTACGCCGGTACGTGCCGCATAGGCATTAACTTACGATGCGATTTTTATGTGTGTGTGTATGTCATTTAAACAGAAAAAAATAATTTTGAGCTGTGAGCGGGGAGAGTCCCCGCAAGCGCGAATGAGATTCAATTAGTATGGCGCTGCCTTTTGCCATTGCTGATGAAGATATACTTCAAAGGGGGGGGGGGGGGAGCAAGCTGCCCAGGAAACGAACAATGACATCTTGTTCAAATCACTCATCGTTCGTTTGTCGTATAATAACAGCGCAATAGAGTGGCGGGGAGGAGCTGCTGAGGAAGCCAAAAAAAATGTTCTTTTTCGTACTTTGTCATCGTTATTATCGATTGTAACGTCATCAGCTGAAGATGGAAAGAAAGAAAAAAGACGTGGGTTGAATTTTTTTGTTTGTTTTTTTTTTTTGAAGGAATAACTTCAAGTTAAAGTTTGAAAAGCCAAGACTAAAGTTTGAAGGGCTTTTCTTTCTTCTTTCTGATTATTTGCACGACTAATAATAAGCGGCAAAAGCGATGGGCAAACTCTGTTCAAAGTCAATCACCAAACGACGTTTTTGCTTAACCACAGCGCGTATTCATTTAAATTTCTCCGAATTGCATAAGACAAAATCGAGGCCCGCAAGAAGAAGAGAAAAAAAAAATGGCATTTCTATGTGATCTCGTTTATTCTTTTTTATTTGTAAATTATTCCGGACCCGTGATTCCGCTTGGATGCACCGATTGATCGACATAAAACTTTTCTCTTTTGAAAACTAGCGCCCCCCCCCCCCCCCCCCCCCAAAAAAAAAAAAATGTTTGTGCACCTGGAAGTTTTCCAACTTTTTTTTCTTTTTTCTCGAGGATGGGACAGACCGTTGACATTGATTCATCCGTGAAAATGACATTCTTCTTGCAGCTCACGATGATTTCCATGTTGACACTCAGCGGATGAGCGATGACCTTCTTGTTCTCCCTGCCCCAATCATTTCCATTGAGCTGTGCTTCTATGGCGCATCGCTTCATTATCTTCAAAGCGAGTGGCGGGCGAATCCATCACAGTTTGCCTTGTCCGAACGTAGCGTTCGAGAGCAGGGGGGGGGGAGTAGGTCTATAGTGATAAATGTATTCCACCTTGGAACATTTTCCATCACAAAAGGTTCAGGATTTAAAAAAAAGGGGATCAATTTTTCTTTTTCTTTTGCGTGAATCCTATCGGATCATAAAGGAATTAACAGCCTGACGCAGATGTTTGCGGTTTCGTTGTATTAAATTTTTAAAGCATCGATCGTGTGTCATGAACGGACATGTTCCACGTCAATTTCTGTTATATTTGGCTCTTGTGTTTTTTGTTTTTTTTCTTATTCCGTTAGCACTTTGGTAGTTCCAAACAGTTCCAGTTATTGTAGAACATCGGTCGTGTTCCTACTATGGCCCATGTTGCTTCAAATGTTCTAACCCCATTAGCACACAGCTGTCTTAAATAAAGACGGAGGGGAAAGACAGCTCAGCATTTGAGTCATTTATCTTTCAATCTATGGATTAAGGAGGAGTTCCTTGTTGCCCCCGCTGTCTTTTTTATTAAAATGATTACGACATCAATAAAAAGGAGCTCCTAAATAGATTTATGATGATGCATTTGATGTTTTTTGCTTTTCTAACAGGGTCTTCAAAGTGGGCATGTCGTGCATCGACGAGTTCAAAGATAAATGTCTAAATCAACGCCAAAAGCTGCAGATGGAACGGGCAGTGGCTGGAGCTCAACACACGTTCGCTTTCCTGTGCGACGATCCCGTTTTCCAGTCGGGTAAAGTGGATTTTTTTTTTTTTTTTTTTACTTTTCACGTTTTTTTTTTTATTAAATAAATCCCTTTTGTGTGTCGATGGATCCGGTTTAGAATTTCTGCAACATCAGAGCTGTCTCCATGGCACGTCCGACGATTGGGAACGCTGCGCTTATCATTTCCAGGTCTCTCTCTCTCTCTCTTCTCCTCTTTTTTTTTTTTTTAAATCATTTTTCATTTTCGTATATCACTGACATTTGCAATCTTCTGAGTTTTATCTGATCAATTATTCTTTCGTCTCCCTACCCCAGGGTATGGTCGCAGAAGAAATAGCAGCCAACGTCACGAAAGCCGATCGAAATCTTGGCCTTTGTTGGTAAGTCTAGCATATTGTTTACGTTTAAGACGTAGCACTCTAGATAGCTGGCGCATTTCAACTGTAATTTTCCCTCTAAAAAAAAATATGGCCGTTTGATGGGACGAACGTTGATAACACTGATAGACTACGGGCCAGCATGGACATTCATTTCGTTAATGAATGGCTCGAAAAACTTAAAGCATTTCGTCCTGCGTGTCTCTTTTGCAACACACACACACTCTCGGTAATAATTTTGTAAATCTTCCTCCCTCCCTCTCAAAGAAACATGTACTTTCAATCTAGGAGATTGCTCGTTTTGAATAACGCATTGCTTCTCCAAAAGCTCTCCGGTATCCCTTTCCCCCAAAGAGAAGAGGCAGGTTCGATGATGAATAGGTCATGAATAAGTAATAGCTAACCATTGGAGAGTATGTGTACTACAGTACAGCACTTGGCATATTAAAGCCATATTTCATTGACAATCGTTTTGTGTGTGTATGTGTGTGTGGTTGATCGAAGTCAAACCTTTCTCATTCCAGTCGATACGTTTAAAAAAAAAAAATACCAGTTATGTGATACGGTGCTTTTAAACGGATAAGGTTCATTCACGATTATTGGGAAAAACTAAAATAGTTGTATTTATATTTATTTTATTTTTTTGTTTTTTTTTAAAGCAAAGCTCAGCGATCGATTGCAGAAACCGATGTGATTTTCTACAAGAATTCGTTTGATTATTCGGCCCCTATTTTTTTTTTTTCCTTTCGTTTTGTTCTTTATCCTTTTAGTGTGTCTAGTTTCTTTTATGTGTGACGTAGTCGAGGTCGTAAATTTTCCATGTAAACACGCTATATCGACGTCGATGTTTTCCCCTACAAATTTCTAATATTTTTTTTATTATTATTGACACAAGCCTTTTTTTTTTCTTTTGCGGAGTGAAAGGGGGGGGGAGGAGGGGAGTTAAGCCCCTTTGATGATTCGTAATATTTTGTATAGGCAATCGATGTGATATGCTAAGTCGATCGATTGCACGAAAGCGGCGATCCTATTTTCCGGCGATTTTCCCTCGTTTATTTATTCACGAGTTCTACATGATATGATCTTTTCTTATTTGCTCACAGTGCTAAACACGGTTTCCTGAGGTGCGTCTATTACGCGGCCCAGTTCAAGTGCCGTAAAGACGCCGCGGTAAATTTCATTCATTCATTTTTTCCTCTTCCAAAATTGAATTTGAATATTGACGTTGGATATATATTTTTCTTCTTTTCGACAGTTGTTCTTGATGAGGGTTGCGCAAACGTTGACCGAGTCGCAAGTGCACGAGAACGCTTGTAAAAAGATCAAATTCGATGAGGTCTGCGCATCAGAGTCCACCGTCCTGACAACCTCTTCGTTCCTGATGACTCTGGTCGTCATGGCAACGTGGCTGTCCATCTTCGTCGCGCCACGATAAAAAAAATATTTTCAATTTATTAAAGGGGGGAGTAGGATCTTTTGAAAGAGAAAAAATTTTGTTTTGACGATGTCCATATTTATTTGTATACCAATTTTCAATTAATCGTGTGTAAATAAAGCCATCAGCGAGTCGTTCCAAAAAAAAAAAAAACGATTTGGAATTGGGTTTTTTTTTTCAGGTGTATTTTGTGGTCGTCTGACCAAAGCTCAACTTAACGGTCAGTAACGATAAAATTTCGCACAATTTATTTGTTTATAATTTCTCTTGGTCTACGTCATAATTTCTTATTCATTTTCGGCAGTTGTAATAGATTCCCTGGCGACATTTGTAAGAATTTTGTAGATAGTCTTCCTTACTTTTTTTTTTTTGTTTCTTTTTTTTGCACCATTTTTTCGATTAACTTTTATTTTCTTTTTCAAATTTCAGTGGAGATTCAACCAAAGTGTAATCGTCTGCTGCGCTTGCCGCTCTTCCTCAAGCCGTTGGAACTGGTTTCGTCGGTCGGGAAATGAAACGATCCGGCGGCTGGCAGCCACGTCTGATGCCGGCACTTTGAATCGGGAAACATTTGCCGCGATTCCTTCGAACTGATGGGCGTATCTTCTCCGCAAATCACCGTACTGCGCAGCCACACAAAACGTATGACAATTAAAGTTTAAGATAAATTCATTTAACTATTCATTGTCTTTTTCCAAGTACCTGTTGTTTGATTCCAAATTAAGGACGATAATGCGATTGACGTGAAGCGCCGGGACGGAGAGGATCCGCCAAGTGAGCGGATTAAAGACGCTGGAGGAATAAGTCCAAATGAGGGTGGCGCTTTTGATGGCGCCCAGCCACGGCGATCCCAGAACGTAGGAATAAGCTTTCTTCGGCTCGAATCGAACGCTCCTGTTTGATGTTGGTAATTTTAATTGTTTAAGAATTTTCGCTTTCCTTTCCTTTTTTTTTTTTTTTTTTTTTGTTTCTAAAAATGAGATAATTGCATTTTTTAAAAGAACGCGGCCGGAAAGAAGGAAAATCTTGTTTCAGTTGGCTTTTACGTGAAAGTCTATCCAATTCTGGTGTACGCCATAAATAAATCAAGTAGACGCGTTACCGAAAGAGTCATCAATAATAAGGGCGACAGTGCCAAAAGACGTTTGCGGATGCCACCTTTTTTTTTTACATTGCTACTCTTTTTAAAAAAAAAACTAATAAAAGATTAAGCAAAAGCCTTCCAATATCCGCAGCTAGTACGCACGTAACATTTGATTAGCAAAGCCCCAATCCCTTTTTTCCTTTAGCCATTTATAGAGATGACTAATGCCCTTATTTTAAGTTTAAAAAAAAGAAAGATAGGGAACCCACGGATGAGAACAAAAAGGAAAGTTTGCCCATTTTTGGAGGGAGGGCTACGTTCTAGACGTTAATAATTCGAAAGCAAAAAAAATGAGAGATAAAGAATTCATCTGTTATTTACTCAGGAGTAAGGCGAGTCGGCGGGGATGACCGGTTGTGTCCGTGCAGCTGGATCGAAAGCCATCCGCGGTCGCCGCCGTGCTGGACGCTCTCCAAAGTGTCTGATATGACGATCGTCACCCGATAGTGGAATACTAAATTTTTGTTTCAAAAATAAATTGAATTTAATTAGTTAATAAAAAAAACTTAAACATTTTGTTTGAAAGGGAGTAATTACAACAAAATGGCTGATCGTCCCGCGTGAGGAGATACATTTGAATGGGATCTTCCGTCTGCTGTTGGCCGGGCCAGTTGAGGCCGGTTGATGGGACCACCGATTGATGGTCAGCCGAATATCCCATGCGGTGGCAAGCGTTCGTGCCACAATGACACCTTCCCTCAAGGAAATCTTCAAAGGACGGACATTGAACAGCTAAGAACGGACAGGCCGAATTGAACGACTCGGTGAAGAATTCAACAGAGCGCAGGTGATTACAACCGATGAATCGGCTTAAACCTTTCAAGGTAAAAAAAAAAAAAAAAATAATAGTGAATTCACTCTTAATGTGTAACTGATTTTCAAGGTTGTGAGTTAGTCATTCAACCAGCCCCCGACTTGCTGTATTCAAATGAGGCTTCGCTAGAATTAGAAAGCCAGACAATGTCTCATCACTCGAAAAAAGGGCCTTTCTGTTACCGTAGAGAACACTGCCTCGCTCCTTTTCGATCGAATCAAGGACACTCGTCCCGCAGCCTGGCTGACGAACCCCACCGTTCGGGTAAAAGTCAATATGACCCACTGGCTGCATCATTCCCAATCCTATTATTCGTCCATAAATATACGCGTTCACTCTTACTAATCAGAAAATTTAATTTCTTTCATTTTTTTTTTTTTTTTTTTTTACCTCCAGAAAGGATGGGTCCAGCATCCGTATGGATAACGTCAACGAAGAGAGCTGCACAGCGTGTACGTATAATAGGAATATGTTTAATTAAAAAGAGATTGTTAATAATGCGGACTACCTTTACTAAATTCATTTCTATTTACACACGTTACCATCTGTAGGATCGAGCCGGATCAAAGGTTCTGTATTCTCGAAGTAAGGGTCAGCTGGATCCATGCCTTTTGTTATATGTTATTACGCCATTATATCAAGACAAAATCATTAGTCAGTAGAGGTATCGAATTGCAAATGGCCGTATGGATGACGATGTAAAATGAGAAATGCTTTGGTTTTTTAGATAATGGTGTGGAGAAAAAAAAAAGGCTACTGTTACCTGTTATCCTGCCGAGCATGTGACCTCGATCTCTTAGATATTGACCAGCGTATCCAGCCAAATGCGCTCCTGGGTTTTTCACGAAGGTAATCATTTGATTGTAATTATTATTTTCTTTTTTAAAGAAGAAAGTGCGTACCTAAACTATGTCCGGTTATATGGCAATTCTCCGTCGGCACTTGGAACTGAGCCTATTCCAAACACACAAAAACAAATTTGAATTTAACGAGGAAATTAGGGAAAGAGAATGTTAACTACGCACGTGGAGAAAGAGAAGTAGGTGGGCCAACATGACACCAATCAGTCGAATATTGGCCACGGCTTGGGTATAGGGTGGCCCAGAACCTTAGAAGTGAAAAGAATTGATTACGAAATTGTACGGGAAAGAAACAGAACGTTTTATGTCCAAAAATAACCGGATGTGTGCCATATACTGAACCTTACCACTAACCCAATCCACTACAACGACATTGATGTTATCGTAGATGAGGGCCTCTTCCACCATCCTCTTTTGGTCATTACAAAAGAAAAGAGAAAATTTAATGCAATCAGTCGGCTAAATTAAGCGTGGGAAAAACAAAACATGTTGGCAAACCTTGATCCATTTCTTGTTGCCATGTTCGAGATAACCGTGAACGATGAACAAGAGACGACGAGATGAATCTAATCCGCTACGCTGGATCGAATTTACGTCGCCTGTCACCAGATTCTGCGGTTGAACAAAGAAACATGAAGCGGATCGTTTTTCTAACACACTTTAAAAAAATCCCGCCCAAAAGTCATAAACATTTATTTTATTATCCCGTCATAAATTCATTTTTTTTTAAAGGGGGGCGGACTATGATTGTTATTGTTAAGAGGCATACTATTGATACCGACATTTTCAAAATAAAGGAAATGAAAAAAAATATATATGTACCTGACACCGGGACCGGTTGTGCCTTGTATACAAACAAAAAGCCGGTTGTATAATTTCCGGTGCTTCCGGAAAATTATTGATAGGTCTATTCGACGACGTCCATGGTCGGTTAACGGAATAACACCCAAAAGTACCGTAGCAGCCTGCACGAAACAATTAATCTCCGTTATGGTGTGTTTATAAATGACTCCCAGTTTTTTATTTATTTATTTTTTAATCTCTTCCTTTTAAATTTTTGTTTCTAGAAAATAATGATAATAATTTTAAAAAAAAAAAAGGTGGCTGGCATTTACGTTCAGTTGGTTTGTTGGAAACGGCCGTGCGGATGCCTCGTGTGGTTCTCTCGTGATGCGGAAGACTCGTGTTCTGCTGACCGTCGTGACGAAGAGATTGCGGATAACTGCTGGATCCATCCGTGTCGGCGATCCAATGGAAACACAAGAGCACAACGCAAACTATCCAATAACGCAACATGTTGGCACAACAGTAAAAAAACAATTCGGTATGTGAGGCAATCAAGCGTTATATCTTAAATCTAAAAATAAATGCCTTATTTTTTCTTTTCGCACGTAGAAAAAAACAAACAAAACAAACTGAAATTAAAACAACAACATCAACACAGAAAAAAGGAGAGTAAAGAACCAGTACCAGCCGAACAGATGGCTGGAACCCGACTGGAGGGATTTTCGAGAGAAAACCTGATGATAATGCTCCATGACCGCAACCTTCACCAAGGCAGTGTGTATATACATAACGTATATACACACAACTATATACAAGAAAAAAAAAATTTGTTTTCTTAAAGTCCCGCCCACATAAAAGCAATTAAGCGCTTCCTCATTCCTGTATTTTTCTTTATCTCTCCTCGGTTATGTTCGTTTTTTTTTTTTTTTTTTTTTGGTTGCTTAGTTTTCTCGGTCAACCTTTCCTCTCCCCCCCTTCCCTATGCAGTTACGCACCTATTGAGCAGAAATAGGTAAAAAGAAGAGGGGAGAGAAGTAAGAAGCATCTCGAAGGACAGGAAAAGAAAAAAAAAAAAGAAGAAATATAAATGACAAGGAGGGAGAAGGTCGTCTTTGGGAAAATCTATTACCTGTGATTTAGGTCAACATGCAAAATATCAATAATCTTTTTTTTTTCTGTTTTTAAAGTTACTTACCTGAAGTTTAAATGTTGGGCGAATTTAGTAGATGCCTCGGAGGGGTTTAATGTTACGTGTCGTAAAAAAAAGCCGGTCCTTGGTCGTCAGATCTCTCCAGTGAAAGTGAAAGCACGAGACCCTCCTTGATTTTTTATTTCTCTCTACGTATTCCGTTGATTCGTTTTCTCCTTTTTGAAGGGCGCCAGTGCGTGCTGGCATGTCACTCTATTTAAGCAAGAAAAGAAAAAAAACGTGAATTAACTTATCCACCATGTGTGTGTCTCGTGAAAAGTGATGGTGTTACCCGCCTATTTTCTGAAACAGCAGACACAAAAAAAAAGTTGACTGTCGCTTTCACTTTTAATCGAAAATGCAGTCACTTTTCTTTGCGACTGGTTGGTAGCGAAAAAATTGCGTTAATACAATTTAAACTTTGTGACGCGAATTCTTTCCTACGCCATCGTGTCAAACGTGTCAGCGGGAAGTCACGAACGAACGCGAAGGTTCGTTTTCGCGCTGAAACATTTCGTTCAATTCGTTTTTTAAATGGAAACGTAGTTAACCTATGTAAAACAGTTATTTGAGCGTCGACTTTAAACGTCTCTGACTTTCTTTTTCGTCCATCAGTTTTCTATTAGGCGCCGCTACAAATTTCACTAATACGCTGATGTCTATAAAGAATTTGGCAGAGAAATAATTAGACTATGCTGCACCTCCCCCTTTGTCTTGCAGACATTTTTCGTTTTCCTTTCCAATTTAGTTTTTTTCTTTTTCTTCTTGTCGTGATTTATACATCATATAGCGAAGAGAGATTGCTTAAAATAGGCTATCCCGTTTCATACATTCTGCATCGTGTTCGCTTTATTTTTGGAAAGGGACACCCGTTGCTTGAACAGCTTCTTCGTACTTCATTAAAAGTAGAGTCGAGTAACTTTTCTTCGAAACTTTGGCTCGTTTGTCATCTTCGTTTACACGTGGGCGGCCAATTGCAGCAAGTCTCTGTGGGTAACGTGAAGATCGCTGAACGGGAACAAGCAATAGCTGAAACTTGGTGTCACAAAAAATTGACGACAAAAGGATGTAAGCACATTTGACTTGCTGCCAACTTTCTCTATGTGTCGTTCGTTTTTTTTTTAAATACTTGATCGTTTCCTTTATTGACGAACTGCGTGATCTTTAAATTTCCCTTTTAATTAAAGGGAACCTTTTCGACGTTTTGTTAGAGGGATGCAAATGTTTTGTGTGTGTCGTTCCTTTTGTAGAGAATCGTGAGAAACACAAAATTCTTGGTGATGTTGGAAGAAAATTGTTTTTGGTGTAAGCTCTGTGGAGAAAGGGAAAAGGAAACGAGGATTAAGATCTATCTACGCACAAATGTAACACAGGCATCGGCACAAAAACAAACCTGAAATGACGGCAGCCATTTAGTGAAAAAAAAAAAACAAACATGAATTTCTTCTGGTTTGCTTTCCTCGGACGAGAAAGTTTTCCTCTTCAAAATAGAGTCGTTTTCGGCTGATTTTTGCTTTGATTGTTTCCCTTCTGACTCTGTAATTTCCCTTAGTCGATTAGTGCAACGAAATCGGGGAGATAGAAAATTCGAAATTAGATTGCTCAATATTTTTGGCAACCCTTACAGGCGGCGTATATAGGTCACTTATGTAACTTTGTTCGACGAGTAGACATCTATTTTCTGATGTCCATTGTGCCAACCTGCCACTCAATGATTAAGTCTTTTCAAAGGCAAGGTTTGGTGTTAATCTATCCCTTCAAGGTTTTCCATCCTTCACTCAGGCTGTCACGTTGTTTGCAAAACGTACATAAATCAACGATGAAGATGTAGAGCTCTGAAACACTAAAACCTCTCCAAGGCATGTTTCAATTTGGTGATGTTCCAAATAAACGAATGAAGTTTTGCTAGTTTTCGTCACAGTCAATCAAACTAGAGTTTGTTTTGAAACTTGTTCCCTGGTCGAATACAAGCATCGCTGGAAAACAAATGAAAATGCAGTGTTAATGAGAATTTCGTCTCCAGAAGACAAAGGAGAGATTAGTGCTAAATGATTCTGGTCTATTTCCATTGTCTTATGCTTATATAGGTTTAGGTCAAGGCCTCCATTGTATTTTGCACGAGCGATTGGTGATCTTGCCGTATATACAAAATCTTTTGCTAATATGTGGCTTCCACTAACGAGAAAGGTGGTGGTGCCTCGTGAAAGCTCCCTTATTAACATCTGTACTTCGACCTCATCGAACCATAAGACCACTGTGAGTTAGGGACGATGTTGCTGAGCCGATTACAGCGCTCGTCACAGAATACTGTACGTTTGATAAAGTATTAGTAGGATTTTTAGTTACCAAATCCACGCTGTGTGAGCAGGATAGCAAAAGTCTCCGCTTACCTGCTGTCTTTTTCCCATTGAACCCGAAAAGACTATGTGATGGCCTTGTGAAAAGTGCAGCTGATTCTTGCTGACATGCCCCACGAGACGAACAAATATGTGAAGTTATTACAAAGGATTTCTATCGGAATTATCTATTCAAAGTTCCTTTTTGCGCCACTGCCGTGACTCGTGTGGCAGTGTCGTGAAGCAGACGAGCATTGGAGGTAAACAGTCAACAGGAAAAACAATTTCTCTCGTGATCTACTTTATTTTATCAGCCTATAAACCAGTTATTATTGAATAAATTAAAGATAATTGAATTTAAAAATGCCAAGTCTTGAAAGTGAAATTGAAGGAATAATTGAAACTTTCACCAATAACCTCAAGCAAAGGTATGGTTGAAATAAGCCATATAAATAATGGCCATTCCCTCTCTTTATTGATATCCGGTATTTTTTTTCGTGTTTAGAAAATTCAAGGGATCGAGAGATTTGGCCCTTAATTCTGTACAGCTATGGAAAAAAATCATTGGACAAATGAAATGGCAAAATGCAAGGTTCGTGATTTAATATTGTGCCCAGTACCAACTTCGAATGAATGATCCAGCCTATTTTAGGGAGCTAATGGATGCCATCAAACAGATTGGTAAAGATCTGGCAGAGACTTTACCTTCCGAAACAGTTATTGGCAATATGACGAGAAGAATGCTGAAGATTGTACGGGATGAGTATGCTATGCTGCAGAAAGTAAAACAGGAAGAATCTGAAGAATCACTTCAAAAAATTCTTACGGCAGGTGAAGTTGATGTTGATTATATTAAAAACATACCTTCACTCAAATCAGCCATCATGGAACACATTGGAGAGTTTCTCACCGAACTAGAATCTAGGTTTCTTGAAAAAATGTCTTCAATATGTATTGTTCCTCACCTCTTTTATCAATTTCAACAGTGAAATTGACATTTCAGCACAAGCACTAGAACACATTCATGCTAATGAAATCATCATGACGATTGGATACTCTAAGACTGTCTTTGCATTTCTGAAGACAGCTGCCAGAGATCGAGCCTTCCAGGTCATCGTGGCTGAATGCGCCCCTTTCTACCACGTACGACTTCTAAAGACATTTTTTTAGATAATAGTTGTATTGAATTTTGGATATTTCAGGGGCATAAATTGGCTGCAGACTTAGCCGAAGCCAAAATCTCTACCACTCTCATTCCGGACTCGGCTATTTTCGCTATGATGGCTCGTGTCAACAAAGTTATCATTGGCACTCACTCTGTAATGGCTAATGGTGGTTTGAAATCAGTATGTGGTACTCACACCCTCGCGCTGGCGGCGAAACATTATTCAGTTCCGGTGGGTTATGAATTGCCAACTTAAATTTCATATCAAATGACATTTTTTCTTTTGGTTGCAGCTTGTCGTGTGCGCGCCCATGTTTAAATTATGCCCAGAATATGTATGCAGTCTAGATCAGGATGGTTTCAACCAGTTTGCCTCGCCTGAAGAAGTGTTAAGCTATGACGAAGGCATGCTCGTTTCGCGAGTAAATGTCTACAATCCCATATTCGATTACGTACCGCCAGAGCTTGTTACCCTCTTCATATCGAATACGTAAGTTAATCATAAGATTCATATAAACATCTATAATATTCATAAATCTTTCACAGGGGAGGCAATGCACCTTCATATATTTACCGACTGCTGAGCGAACTTTACCATCCTCTAGATGTGCAATTGTGATGCAAAAAAATGCTTTGTATTAAAAGCAGCTGGATTACACAAACAGAAGTACGAAGTCACGAGTATACAGGGCATTATCATTGTTTTGTTCAAAAATTTTCGAATGGGTCCCATATTTTCTGCTAGCAAGCTTGGAGAAGCCTGCTAATAGAAACAAAAGAAAATACAAAAGGAGCTAATCCATTAGTTAAAGCTTTTTTCGAGACACTGGATCGAAGAGAGAAACTTAAATAAGTAGCGAAGAGGAATAGTAGAATCATCTTTCAGGTACAAGAAAGAATTTTTTTAAAGTAGTGATGAAAATATCATAATTAGATAGTAATACCGTGTTTCGCTGAGCAATTACAAGGAGAATGAAAAAAACAGATTAGAAAGACGACAGGATTGGAAGGATGGGTTCGTATTTGAAATAAAAAAACTTTGGTGAATTCATTATTTTCAATTGTTTAGGACTGTGCACTTGAAGAAGCAAGTTGCATTAAAGCTATGGCACCAGTCCATTGCTTTTCGGCATTTTGCAGTGCGCGCATCAAGTTGCTGTTGCTGGGCTTGTCGGGCGTGGATGTGCTGTTAGGTTGAAACACCCTAGGCGAAGCAATGATGACGCTTGGTCGGTTCATGTTGGCATTAAGTTGTTCATTATTGCTCGTCAGAGCCTCCCGCAACCAACGCCGCTTGGGTTTTTCCGGACGGACAGGCGTGTCAGGCAGCGCCAGGAAACTGTTAGAACCGTTGGCTGTTTCGTTCATGGTATTCTCGCGACTGGAATCCAACGTGCTGTTGAGGTGACATTCTTGAAACATAGATTCATAGCCGGATGATATGTTGCGGCATGGTGTTGACGAAACAGAAGTACTAGCTGCAAAGGATTTGTTCTTGCTGCTACTCGACCTCGGAGACCATTGAAGAGGGGTGCAACCAAATGAAGATGGCTCCACAGCTTCGCAAAGCTTCCTGTTACAGCACCGATGCACGTTAAAGGGAATCCGAGGAATAACTTTTATAGTTGAAGAACTAACCTGTATAGTGGGATCGATTGAGCATCATCGCTACTTGTTTCCATTCCATACTGTAGCGATTTAGCGATACTGCCTTTGCCTCTTCTCTGTTGCCTGTTGATGTTATTCTGGCTTTGCTGCTCGTTTTCTTGCTGCGAATCGGTTGACCAGCAGCCTTTCTTTGTCCGGCACTTCTTCATCCTTATATCACTAGAATCAGCTTCATCATTGGTATCAGAAAGTTTGCCAGGTGTCTTCTCATCATTTCTTTTTCTGTAGCTAGCAAATAAAAAACAAAACAAGTTACAGATTATTTGCACTGTTATTAGTGTAGGGAAAAAGTAATAAATTACTTTTCTAACCAGCGGAGAACATCTGGGGAGTTCTCTGCCTGATTAAGCAAGGGTTGAAGAGCCAATTCATGGCATCTGCGCAGGCTAGCAAAAGGATGATCTGGGCAGTGGCGATTGGCATGGGTAAAACGACTGTTGCACCTACAAGTTGAAAACATTTTGATAACATGGCATTGGCACGCTGAGCAACATTAAAGAGATTTGTAGCTGACTTACCCAAGAACACTACAAATAAATGGCTTCTCTCCAGTGTGAAGTCTTTGATGTGTCTTTAGCTGCCCACTTTGAGTGAATGCTTTACCACATGATGGGTAATCACAGCAATAAGGCTTTTCACCGGTGTGGATTCTTTTGTGTGCTTGGAGGGACTTTTCTCGGGGGAAGACACGGTTGCAAATGTCACAACGAATTGAACTGTGAGATGAAGATCCCTCAATAATCAGATTATTGATCACTTCGGCTCGTGGTCTCCCTCTCTTTAAGTTATTTTCGTTATAGTGGGTCCTTGTTGTTTGAGATTCGTCGCTGTCAGTGACGAACCCTTGAGTAGCTTGACCAGAGTTATCTAAACTGACAAAAGATTCTTCTTCTTGCATTCGACATCTTTTTGGAGTTGTATAAGCATGAAGCATTATTTCCTCCATCTTCAAATGAGATGACAAATCAAATAGACACTATAGAACCACTTTGATGTGCAAACAATCGCCACTTATGTTCTCCAACAGCTATCACTGGTGACAACAGACGCGTGTAACCGCTTTCCCCCGCTTTTTTTCACAACCAATTCGCGCTCAAAACATGACACTATTGTCAGTTCATTTTCATTCTTATAATAGTAAAAATTGATACAAACAAAATAATATTAAAGCATTCCATCATAAAATAAAATATAATGACGTAAAATGGATTCATTATCATTTAAAAAATTATTTTGAATTTAAACATGAAGCAAAATCCAAATCTGATTAAGGTCTGGCAACTGTGCAGCTAGGGATTCTCGTGCTGTTCAGACTTCTCTTTGCAGTCCGCCAGCTCTCCCTAACTTATGTGCTCACGGTTAAAGGCTGTTCGAACAGCAAAATTTATATCCAGATTCATCGGGGCGTCAAAGCACAGGTAAAAGAAGATCAATTATTCATTCCTGATGCAGTGCTTAAATTTAACTATGTAGTCATATTTTATATGTTTTTCTGCCATCGCGTGCTCAACTTTTGCAATGCATGTGATGGCCCTATCTACAACCTAAGCATTTCGTTTTTGTTTCTTTTGTTTGACTGTTTTGCATTCACTTTAAAATTGAAAATTGTAAACAAAGTCGACTGCTGAAGTAATATTCAGAAGCTCCGCTTATTTTCATTTAATTATTTGTGTGTTCATGTATTTTTCACTTGGAATTGTTAGGGCCCCAGGAAAGCATGGAGGCCACGTACGGGATAGGAATTACCAACAGGCAATTACCCTGCATACGATTGAACTAGTAATTGTTTTAAACTAATAGTGATTGTTTGCAATACAATAGGTATGCGTTATTTCTTGAAGAGGGTGAAGATCCTCTTGAAGTCATCAAAGAAAAGACTAAGAAACCGGCAGAGAAATCTGCCGATGCCGCAACCAAGTCTGGAAGCGTGAAGCCGGTTGAAGTCAAAGGCAAAGCCGGTGGAGCCCCCACTCAACCAGCGGCCGTTAAGAAGACAGCCGTTCTCAAGGAAACGCAAGCCAACGTTATCAAGCCCGCTGAACAAAACAAGCCCCGTGAAGGTGAGAAAACGTTTCTTAATTATCAGACATTGTGACCTTGAGCTGTTCACAACGTGGTCACCACGCTGTGAATAAGCTCTACTTTCTATTATTCGGAAACTACTACATATATCTTAACGTCAATAGTACGTTTAGTACGTTTTCATGTGGTGAAAATCATTTAGTGAAGGAATATGTGAATGTTTCTCTTGAGTTTTCCAGATAATTGTACTAGTAAATAGGTTGTTTTTTTTTCCTTACAATTACACAACTTAAAGCTGCCATTTATTATGTAGATGGATATCGATCTGGCCTTGGTCCTAGACCACCAAGGGGTGACAGGGGAGGTCGCTTCCCCAACAGTGCTCCCCGAGAGGAAAGGAACAACAGGAGGAATGAAGACCGTCCAAGGGAATTTGGGTGAGTGATATTGTCTATATATCTCAATTACTTTGCTTGATGAGGAAATCTATTTGTGGTGAGAGTGCAATGACTAAACCATAGCCAAAAGGATGCTGAGAGCTTGTTCGACAGAATGTGTTAACACAATGTCATTCCTGATAAGTTAATTTTCTGTAATCATTCCTAATCTGAGCTTTTCTACATTTCAGATCCGTGACTAACACGGAGGGTGGATCTCCTGGCACTGGAGGAGCCGATGGCGAGTACCGTCCTCGCTCGGCTTTCCGTGGCGAACGCGGATCGTTCCGTGGTGGTGACCGGGGTGGCCGTGGACGCGGACGTGGTCGCGGTGGTATGCAAGACCAACGAGGCAAACGTGATTTCGACCGCCAATCAGGTTCTGACAAGAGTGGCGTTAAACCGATCGAGAAACGTGAAGGCAGCGGTCCGCACAACTGGGGGAGCGTCCAAGACGAGATCGAAGGCCAGCTTGAGCCGACTGTCGCTGAAGAAGTCGTGGAGGGAGAAGCTGAAGTCGTTGCTGCTCCTGGTGAAACTACTGAAGTCAAGTAATTACCCGCTTTATTCCTCTCTCTCTTTAACAATGTTTAGCTTTAAATGCTACATAAATTGCCTTTAATTATGTTTGTATTGCAATATGATGACTCTTCAAAGCCGAGAAAGATTTCAAGGAAACTTTCGTTGAATTTGGCTGGCCAAAAGGATACTGATAATTTGCAAAATGTTTTTTCGGTTTAGTACGTTAACTTTGACAACAAACTAATTTAGTGCTACTTTCTATTTATAGGGAGGGTGAAGAGACTGCCCCAGTGGCACCTGAAGATGAAGAGCCCAAGGAGTTGACACTTGACGAATGGAGAGCACTACGGGGTGAACGCAAGAAGCCCGAGTTTAACATTCGCAAGCCCGGAGAAGGTGAAGACAACTCTCAATGGAAAAAGACCTTTGTCCTCGACAAGAAGCAGCACGACGATGAAGATGAGGAAGAAATCATCGACTTGACTGCCGAGTATCCTCAACGCGCTGGACGTCAAAAGCGTTTGGACATTGACATCCGTTTCTCCGACTCTCGCCGTGGAAGTGACCGTGGTGGTCGCGGACGCGGAAGGGGCCGTGGCGAAGGAGGCTTCCGCGGTGACCGTGAAGGCGGTGATCGTGGAGGCTACCGCGGAGATCGCGAAGGAGGAGAGCAACGTGAAGGCGGCGGCTATCGTGGAGGATACCGTGGCGATCGCGAAGGCGGTGAACAACGCGAAGGTGGAAACTACCGCGGTGGATACCGTGGCGATCGTGAAGGCGGAGAGCAACGCGAAGGTGGAAACTTCCGTGGAGGATACCGTGGCGATCGCGAAGGCGGTGAACCACGTGAGGGCGGATACCGCGGAGGTTATCGTGGAGGCTACCGCGGGGATCGCGAAGGTGGCGAACAGCGTGAGGGCGGATACCGTGGTGGATACCGCGGCGGCGATCGCGAAGGAGGCGAACGTGGTACTTATCGTGGCGGATACCGCGGAGGACGGGGCTCCCGTGGTGGAGCCGGCGGTAACCGTGGACCGCCCATGCCCGTCGCTCCTAAAGTCGACGACGAGAAGGATTTCCCGGCCTTGGGTTAAATCCTCGCAGGTAACAAATCATAATTTCATGCTAGTTGAATGTTTGGGATAACTCGTGTTTTCTAATTATAGGGTTGATAGGTGTGCCCTAAAAATCACCTCTTCGAACACATATGAGAAGGCCTCCTCCACCAGCTCGACCAGGCTCCCCACCACTACTCACCTCTAAATTTTTTTTTTTCTTTTCTTGAAAAAAGAAGCCAATACCACCACGTCCTCGTTAATCCAAGGATGGATAGTTTTTCAAATGACGTAGCTCCAACAAATTTTTTGTCCATCTTTCTCTTTCGTGTGCGTGTTCGTCGTGTATTACATTTACATCCTCGCATCCGATCTCCCCCCACCTCATCTCCCTCCAAGTGTCAACATCGTGCCAGATGTTGAGTAATCAAAGTTGAAGCAGATCTTGAAATACCCGTCCCCACCTGCATTATAAAAAAAATCATCTAGCTCAACGAAAGCTGAAAGTACATAAAAATTTCCTAATCGAATCTACCTAGTAGGAAGAAAAAAAACGAAAAAAAAAAAAAATTTAGAAGTACCCCATGATTAAAACTTTACGGGTTTTTCGCTCGCCTCAACTTGGTTGGAAGTCTTTTTGTCAATCTCGCCAAACATTTCCCTTCCCTAATCCTTCCCCTCCCATCCCATAATCCCAGTCTGGACTGTTTGAAGTATTTTGAGGACGTGAAAAAATATGGTGTGATGTTTATCAATTTTTTCCTTTCTTCCCCGACAGTTAAGAGTTGGAAATTCTCGGAGCCCGTTCATTGAAGTAGTCAAAAACAAACAAAAAAAAAAGCTGTGTGAAAATGGTGGGTGTGTGGTTATGACTTGGTTTCTCCATTTTTTTTTTCCTTTTTTTTTTTTCTAGGAGGAGGCGTGACCTCTTTTGTGTAGACATGTGACAGATGACGATCCGTTTCAGAAAAAATAAAAAAAACGCCATTTCGCGCTAAATGGAAAAGAAAAAAACATCCTAGCTTTCGCTTTTATGTAGTAGTAGTGAAATCAAGGTTTCTTTCGGCGAATGTCGGTGAGTAGTCGTCCTTGATACGATGGATAGTATGTTGATTTACCGCCCTTCATCATTTTAGATGGTAAGCAGACCACTGGCAGAACCATCTTTAAGATTCCAACGTTGACGTCATCGGGAGTTATCAAGTGGTAGCTGAATTATTTTATTATCTACGTCGTCGGAGGATTTGAATATCCAACGGTAACTTCAGCTACTTTTTCTAACTTTACCATCCGGGGTTGGGCCGCTGTGTTTGACCTTTCAATGATGGCCTTGTTAACGTTAAGGAAAAGCTTTTTTGAGAGAATTAGTGAATCGGAAAAAGCAAACAGAATTTGTGTTGTTTGAAGACGCACATTCTCTTGTGGTGAATGGGAAATTGCGATGATGAAATTCATGCATCCATCCTTTTCCTCGCTAAATAAGCTCTCCCACCCGCTGTCATAAAAAAAAACGAACGGTGAGAAAACGTGCACGCTGCGGTGGCGCTAGCTTCCTCCGTGAGTGGGGGGAAACAATTCAGGTGAAGGTTTCCATAGGGGCAATCCGGGTACGTTTCGAATTGAATTAAGATAGCAGATGCCCGGCAGCTATTGAAACACGAGCTTATTCGTTTGCCTGCATCGTTTTTTTGTATTTAACGATCATCGTTACGCTTGCGGTCAAAATCCCTGGATGATGCACCAAGCAATTGGATCGTTATAAAACAAAAGAGAGCGAAGGTTACGTGTTTATCATCCCGTGCGATTTCCTGTCCGTTGCTGTCCATCGCGTTTCAGACATTTCCCAAAAATCGCCTGCGGTCACAAAAGTTATCGACATTTTCACCGATTTTCAGTAATGTTTTTCTAATAACACTCTAGAATGATGTCTACGTTTAAAAAAAAAACGCAATCCGAGAGTTGAATGTTTTGTTGATAACGTGTCAGCATTGCGATTCCCTTGCGCCCAACTGTCGTCACACGGAGAACTCGGTCATGTTGCGTGCAAAATGATCCTCGTCTGAAAAACGATCAAACTCGGTAATGTGATCACCACTGCAACCCATCGACCACGTTTTTTTATTACCCACTTTTTCTCTTTCTAAACGTGATAATCTTTGTTGAACTT
Source organism: Daphnia carinata (assembly GCF_022539665.2). Taxonomy (NCBI): domain Eukaryota; kingdom Metazoa; phylum Arthropoda; class Branchiopoda; order Diplostraca; family Daphniidae; genus Daphnia; species Daphnia carinata. The sequence goes on from NC_081334.1 coordinate 3,529,574, forward strand.
AAAGTTTTTCCTGATTTTTTCAAGTGAATCGTCGCCGTGTGATTTTAACGATCTTGATAACTGCGCTAATCGAAAATCTGAAAATTAATAAGCAATTCGGTCTTTGGACTTTTGCCGCCCAGTGGTCAGTGATAGGCGTCGTGGGGGGTTTTTTGACACGACGTTGAGAGTTTTATATGATTTCGTACACGCCCCGCGACCATCGGGACTGTACCAGATGGCGCGTGTGTGTGTGTGGGTTTAAAGCTATTCTGCTTGCGGCTGAGCTATGTGGTGTTGTTTATACACGTTGAAACAAGCTGATGCAGCACAAGAGGTTCAGTCATCCAGTGAACAGTAGCTCGCCGACCATTGACCAGTGTGGTAGCGTCAGTTTTATATTCTCCCGAAAGGAAGGAGGGCGGCCTCTTCCACTCCGCCATTGTGTTTTTTTTAAAGCGATCGATCTTTCCTCTTCAGTTGGACTTGAAAATCAACAAGTGTGTTTGCTGTCAGTGTGGCCATGTGATCTCTAGTGAGCGCATCTCTTCAACGTTACCCTGTGCTGTAAATGTATATACTTATTGGGCACGAAATCTAATCAAAACTTATTGATTACTGTGTGTCTTGTTTGTTGCGTGACAACAGTTTGGGAATATCGATGGCGCCACTCAGTAGTCGTCTCGTGTTGTTAGTATTCTCCGTCGTCATGACTACGCAAATTTTAGGTAAGCAAACCCCCCTTTTCAAAAATTCATCGATCTATTTCTAGTAAATTTGGAATATTTTGGGAACACTCCCTTAATTTTCCGTGTCTTCCGCAATTGCCGCTTGGCTTGTCAGTTAAAAACAGGATAATAGGGAGCGGTGGGTTGTGATTGTATAGGTTTAGCTGTTTAAACATTCATTTGAAAAATGTTTTTTATTCATTATTTGTATAAAAATCTTTTCTATCTCCCTTCTTTTTGGGGCGTTGTTTTCATTCCGTTTTGCTTCTCGTCCGGTTCCGATGTTTCACATCCGTCCAAGGGCGTGGATTTTCCATTCTGCAATCTGATAGACCGAATAACTAAACAACATGTCAATGTTTTTCCCCTCCGTCTGAATTTGATTGACATTTTTCCTGTTTCTTGTCGCCAATTGCATGCAAGACCTAGTTCCATTTGTAGACACATCACTTGAAGGTTGGATAACCACGCTGCCCTCCACGACTATCAACAACCATTCTCCATTGATGCTCGAAATTGTGGTGTAGTATTTTCAATTTTATGGAAATGCGGTTTCGCCATGTCTAGCAGAAAAAAGAACAATGCGCCCGACACATGTAGATACGCTAAAAATACTATAGCTCTCTATCAAGAGTGAAAGGTCTGATGATTATGACAGACAGACGGGGGGATAATTCTTTTTTTCTCGTAGCCCCCCATTTTAAAACCTTGTAATTCAATGTCGCCATTTCGTCCGTGTCACCAACTGTCGGGAGTCACGCGTGTGTTATTGGCGGCCGTCTCAATTTACTTTTCCCCCCTCCTGTCTCGTGAGCGAAAACAAAACTATTTACTAAAAATGAAGATAACAAGTGAAATTATTTTTAAATGTGCTCGAGGCAAGGCCGGATCTAATTCCGTCACGTTTTAACGTAAGCGCGTGTTTGCTTATGGTTCTTGTCATTTCGTACGTACGAAATAATATTCGGCGTTACGAATTTAGAAGGCATTTGCTTTTTATTAGAAAGAACGTGGAAAGTGATTATTGTGGGCGACGTCCTTGAGCCGTGCGCTCTTCACTTGTTGCTTCTCATGTTTGGTGTGTTACACATTTGATTGAATTAAAAAAAGTAAGTAATTCTTGCTTGTTGGGCCTGGCGTTGATTAACGTCCAATTAAAAACCAATTCGGTTGTCGAAAAACATTTCTTCCCGTTGGAGTAACTCGGTCACGGCAGACTGATGAGGGATCGCGTCAAGGTCTTTTAACGTTGCCCACCGCAGGCTCGTGTCAATCATGATTCTTTTTATATTTAACTTGTCGTGTACTATATTTAAATCTATTTTTGTTTTTTTTTCTAGGTCTCAAGTTTGACAAAAGTAAACATTTAGAAGTGACCGCGGGAGCTCCCGCGGGTACCATCGTCGGAAAGTTAAGAGTCATCAGCCGTGCGGCTGGCGGGACATTGGTCGGCGAGCATGTCGGTATCAATTTTTCATTGCACAATTCCAGTGACTACGCCGATTTTCACGTCGATCCGAGATCCGGTCTTTTGTCTGTCGCCAGGTATCGATTTCCATTATATTTTTTTAGAATCATTCTAATGGGTTATTAATTTATTGTGGGACAATAGAAAGGTGGATCGTCCGGTTAATTCAACCTATCAGATAATCGTCCGTGCAATGCTGGCAAAATCGAGGAGTGGCGATACAGATCGATTCGAAATTCGAGTCACGGAACCGACCCAACCATCGGATGAGTCTCGGCTTCTCATGGATTCTAACCACTACGAGTATAATATTTTATTATTTGAAATGCTGGGAATTTTAAAATTGGCAATTTTGAAACTAACTAGCGGTGAAATAGATCCAGACAGTCCGGTAGGAATGGCCGTCATTGAAGTGATGGCCTTTGTTAATGGCAGCCATAACGAAATGCCGGGCAACGTCACTTATTTCATGGAATCATTTCCGGACGAAGAATTGTCGTTTACGGCCATCAAAGATTGGTTTCGGATGGACAACCGGACGGGCGTGGTCCAACTCCTCCAATCACCGCAGGCGGGCATGAAAGCCCACAATGTCACTTTCATGATCGGAGCCAGAGAGCACAACCAATCGCTGGAAAGTAGAGCCCCGGCCGTCGTTCTTTTCCACGGATTGCCCAGTTAAAAAATAAAATTCTTATAATTTATTGCTACAAAACTAAACATTTATTGGCGTTCTTTTTGGCTGTCTTTGTGGTCAGGGCCACGAAATGTGACGGTGACTAAGCTATCAGCCGACGCTGCCGTAATCTGTTGGAAATTTCCGCTAGCCGCCGGAGCTCAAGGTTATGTTTTGCGTTACTGGCGTCATCCGGCGTCACTAATATCTAGCGATGGTGATTCCACATTAGTCGGAATGGCGCCTCCAGTTCCACTGGAGCTGAAAATTATCGACATGGACGGTCCGCCCACTACAACAGTCAATGTATGAATTTCTTGCGTGCAATTTTGTCCGTTCACAACGAAGCGCGTCTGGAATTTTCGGCTGTTGTTATTATATACTCTTGTTGTGTATCAAACAGACGACAAACGACGAGATACGGACCGTTTGTTCCAGTTTGAAGCAACTGGAATCGGAGGCCGCCTACAAGTTGCAAGTGTCGGCCTGCGCCGGCGGCGACGCCACCGCAATATGCGGCGACTCAATCGGACCAGCTAGCGCCATTCTCCACTTCACCACTCAGACCAATCGTAAGACATTCGCAAAAAAAAAACAGAAAATCGGCTTGTGTGTGTGTGTGTGTTTTGTTTTTGTTGAGAAGGTTATAGTGAGCGAATGCATGTGTGGGATGTCAATCGGCAATGATCTCACCAGATGGCCAGCAAGACACTTTGCAGCTGGCTCTCTCAAAAAAAGGAAAAACTTTCTGTATATACCACATATAAATTTATATATACAAAACAATCCGTTTTGTTTGTTCCATCGAGTTGTTATCTCGAATTCAAGAAGGCTTTTCCGCCGTTGTGACGTCATCAAATGTGCATGTATGGTCGTTTGTTTGTTCTTATAGTAGAGCGTTTCTGCAGGCTACTAATCGTTAAAATCTCGTTTGATCAGTCTGACCTGCAACACACACACACACGCTCGTTATTGTTTATAAGTATATATTCTATATGCATGCTAATTTGTTATGTAGATTGCTTACTGGAAGGCACTTGCGTGACGGGCGAATGTCAGATACTGTTCGAACCGCCCGGTTTCGAGTGTCTCTGCCATTCGGGCGACTACGGCCGCCATTGCGAGTTATACGACCCTTGCGTCTTAACGCCTTGTCAGAACGGCGCCACTTGCCGCAATTTTGTAAATGGCACGTACGAATGCCAATGCCTTGAAGGCTTTGAAGGTGAAAATTGCATCGTCCCTGTTGGTCCGGCTTGCCTTCATGAAGAACCTTGTCTCAACAACGGCACATGCTCCAAGTGAATTAACCTTTATATTTTTTGTGTAGCTCTTGAAAATCGTGCGGATCGAATGTGAACAAAAATTATCTATTTTAGAGATGGATGCCATTGTCTTCCGGGCTATGAAGGCTCCCAATGCGAAGGTTTCAATCCTTGCTGGAATGACCCATGCCCCGAAAAGGCAAACTGCACCGTTCTGCTAGACAGCAATGAATTTCAATGCGTCTGTCCTCTAGGCTTCAGAGGTTTGTTCACTTCATTTTTAATTTAAATGTGGTTATTGACGTGTTTTCTTTTTTTTTTTTTTGAAGGACTCGCATGTGATGAAGCAATTGATTACTGCATTCTCGATCCGTGTAAAAACGACGGTCAGTGTACCAGCAAGGACGGCTTCTATCACTGTGAATGTACTAGCGGTTTTCGAGGTATTGTGTTGTCTATCTAGATATTGTGTCGTTTTGTTACCATATTTGATGTGACTAACTCGTTTTTTGGAATTTTTGTTTTTATTTGTATTGAAAAGGCGTTGACTGCGAACAAGACGTGGATGAATGCCAATCTGGCAATCCGTGTGAGAACAACTCCACATGTCTCAATCTACCGGGATCGTTCACCTGTTTGTGTCCACCAGGTTTCACAGGTAAAGAAGACGAACAACAAAGTAGAATTGAAATTTTTTTAGAAGAGATAAGCTTCGTTGGAATTCTAACCGCAACCCTGATACGTCAAGAACGCGGTTGAAATTTTGTAACAAACAGGACTTTGACTCTTTTGTATTTACGCATCATTAATTTTAATTTGGGTTCAAATTTTCAAGGAGCGAGATGCGAACAAAAAGAAGAAGCCTGTCTTTCATCTCCATGTCGGAATAAAGGTGTATGTCAAAATGATTTTGAAAATCATAGTTATACCTGTTTCTGTCGACCCGGTTACGATGGTCGTGATTGTGAGAATAACATAGGTAAAACAATCCTTCATTGTTGTTTGTAATATGCGCTCATCTTTCATTTTTGTTTAAATTAAAATTCATAGACGACTGTAACCCGGATCCCTGTCTCAATGGGGCGGCCTGTCGGGACTTGACGGACGCATTTGAATGCCTTTGTAAAACTGGTTTTTCAGGTCTACGTTGCGATCATGAAGGTATCATTATTTTTAACTGTCCTCATATGAATTCCTTGATCTGAATTCTTCTGTTTGCTAAATCAGACCCTTGTCCAGAAGAAATGGAAGAATCTGTTGAGAAAGGCTCTTTTCATTGGCCGGCTACAGAGATAGGTCAAATGGCCACATTGGCATGCCCTTTTGGTTCAGTGACTACGCTAGAGGCGAAATCGAAGCGACCGATTCCAACGGGCCTAGTAACAGACACAGAATTTCGAGAACGTCAGGAACGCATGAAATTCGACGAGTTTGCAACATTCGCAGTGCGATCATGCGACAGATTAACAGATGGAACAGCTAGTTGGAAGATTTCTGATTTATCCGCATGTCGAGAACAAAGACTAGCCATTGCTGAAGAGAGATCAGCTATACTGGAAAACATATCCATTGCTGCGAAAAATTTAACGCTGATTGGAGTGGAACAAGTGGCAGATGAAGTGGCTAGTTTAGTCGAAGACGCCCTAATGGATCTCAACGTAAAGACAATGTCAGCCATATTTTTGAATTTCTAAAAATGCGTATCGTTCTCACAGGTGGCGCATAATTTTTTCAATACCTTATCCAACGTCATGGAAGTCGATGATGACGTTTTGAGCTCTTCCAATAACAGCTGCGATCGATTATTGGATGCCATCGAACGTTATACGAGTCAAGTTCATTTGGAACCCGATCAGCCTGTTGTCTTGGCCACGCCCAACATTGCTATTGAAACTCTATACCATAGTAAACGAGAGTCTTACTCTTTTCGCCCGTCCTTTGATGGAGATCCATTAGCCAGCAATATGGTAAACCACTGCAATTGGATACAAATGTATCTTAAATAACGATAATAATTCTTTCAGATATCGCTGACGATACCTAAGGAAGCCCTAGAAGGATCCAATGATGGTGTTCGATTACAGTTCGTATCCTATAAGAGTGGTAAACTGTTCCAAAGCCGCACGAATCGCTTGCCTGGACAACCGGCTATGGTTCTGGCTGCAACAGTGGGCCATCTTTCCGTTTCCGGACTCAGTGAACCCGTGACTTATACAATGCCCTTAGTGAACAGCAGTTCCTTCTACTCGTGTGTCTACTGGGATGAATTAGGTTTGATTGTGTCTCAATTAAATCAATGTACGACTCTTTTAACTGATAAACTTTGACATACAGAAAAGGAATGGTCAACGAAAGGCGTTAAAACGACAAAGACAGAGTCGGGAATGATTAAATGCCTGTCAGATCACTTGACGGCTTTCTCCATTTTACTCGATCCGACACCCATGGATCGCATATCCGGTTTCCATGAATATATTCTAAGGATAATCAGTTACGTCGGCTCTGGATTGAGTATCCTCGGTCTATCCGTCACCGTACTGCTCTACAGTCTTTTTAGGTACGTGCGATTACATTACATTTGAATTCGATTATTATGTAACTTTAAATTTTCAATCAGGAATTTGAGGAGAGACCGAGGTGGCAAAATTTTATTGAATTTGAGCATTTCTCTTTTGATGCTCAATATCATCTTCCTTGTGGGTTCTATCCTTGGAACTACTTTTAAAAATGTGGATCTGGAACAACGTGCTAAAATGTCCGACCGAGTGTGGGCAGTCGGAACGGAATCGCCAGTTAATCAGGCGCATGTAGACATTTGTACAGCGTTGACCATCGGCGTCCATTATTTGGTGCTGTCATCTTTATCATGGATGTTGGTCGAGGCCGTTCACATGTACCAGTTGCTTATTCTCGTCTTTGCCAATAGCGAAACGTGTTTCATGCTGAAACGGATGGTCTCCGCTTGGGGTAAATTGCATCCACAAACGAGAATAGAAAATTATTTAATTCAAAATTCGTTTTAGGTGTACCGTTGATTATTGTCATCACCACGGGTCTAACGTCCTTAGATTATTATCAAGATCCTACGGGACAGACATGCGGCAGTATGTCACACGACCATCTGACCATCTATTACGGCGCATTCATCGGACCCACTTGTCTCATCCTTTTAATCAACTCAACCGTATTCTTCATGGTACTTCGAGTTATCCTGATGCAAGGGCAACGAGGAAGAGCTGTTGGTAAAGTGGCCACTGAGAACGGGAACGGCGCTGGTGGAGGCAATCGCCTAATGATCATGGCTCAATTGCGTGGAGCTGTGACGGTCATGGCCTTGTTGGGTGTCACCTGGGTAGCTGGCGCTCTGGCTATTGGTCCAGTCAAAGTGTTTATGACCTACGTCTTTTGCGTTTGTAATTCACTTCAAGGCTTCGTCATCTTTGTTGTCAGAGTTTTCCAGTACCCCGAGGCTCGGCAATCGTTCGTCACTTTGTGGAACACTGGACAGACACACATTCCTTATGATGCGACCCGTCATTCTTCTGGACCAACTATTAATTCTTCCGGTTCGGCCACTGGCCAGTCGAGTGCCCATGCAGTTTTAAGAGCACGCAAAACAATGTCCATCAATTCGAGATCTTCAGGACGAAACATGGGGCCCATTACTCGTGGCCCTGACGATTCATTGACTCCGTCGCAAGCCCCAACCCTTCCGCTTGGTGATCCGACCAACTCTGCTTCGCCTTCATTATCTTACCAGCACTGGTTCCCTTCCGCAACGGCATCGCCTGCCAGCAATGGATCAACTCAATCTCGATTTAGACGCATTTTTGGCCAACTAGGACTGGAACCATCTTCATTAAGAATCTCATCCAAATCAAATGGAAAGTCTACTGGCTCTCATTCGTTATTGGAACGTCATGTTTCTGGGGCGACAAACCCGCCTCCGTCGCCGGGCGATAAATCACATCAAATGCTTAGCGAACCATCGCCATTGCCAGAAGAATTGATCAAACCGAATTTCATGATTGGCGAAGAGATTTCCCTTTTGCATCCGGCTATTTCATCGGAAGAGCCATCCGTTTGTAACAAACGCTCCTCTTTGATCAGTGCAACGGGCGCGAGTAGCAAAGAAGGAGCCAATACATCATGGACCTATCTCCGGCCGGAAAATGAAATCGCTGACGACGATCAAATGGATAAAGGATCTGCCTCAGCATTAAAACCCTCCGATGGATTGATCGCTCGTCGACGAGCTGCATCTTTCGTCGTTCATTTACCCACCGAATCGATTCAAAATGCGTTGTTTGATGAGGCACCAGATGGCCAGCGTCCCATTCGGAGAACTCAGTCACTCCGCGAAGACGATTCAGAGTTGTCCGTAACCTTCCGCGACGGCCAACTGTCATTGCCTCTTCGTGAGCCTTTGTTTCATTCCTAAATGTTTCGCTAGATGGCAGCAGTTTACGTGTGGCCCATTTCCAAAAATCTGACACATTCATAACATATACAATGTCTGACGGGCACGTCAGAAAAGTCTCTTTGATGCTTGGCAATTTCGGACAACGATTGCCCAGCTAGAAAAGAAAGAAAACAAGTAATATAAACAGCCAAAGAAAGCATTCATTCGAACCCCAGCGTCGATATTATATACAAACTATTAAAGGTTCATATTGCTAGTCCAGCTGATTGCGCACCATGCTCTTCCTTTTTTCTTTTTCTCTGTTTGTTTCTTTTACGTTGATTGATTCATCTTGCCTTTCTATTGTACCTACAATCTATAATATGGATATATCGTTTGTATAGCACAATAGCTAAATTTCAAAACAAAATATTTCCAAGGCTTTCAATGTGTCGTGCAATTCAACGGGTCGCAAGGAAAAGGCCTCTGCTTTTATTGTGCATCAAACAATTTTATGTGTGTTTTGTTTTTAGTGGGAGGTACAAAAAGAAAGATGGAACGCTATTTGGAATGTGACGGCGTGACACTAAAGCACGTGTAGGATATTGTTTCCCACCAAAAAAAAATTAAAATGTTACAATCTTTTTTTTTTTTTGTCTCGTTTCTCATCGTCGCCATGGAAACCTTCCTCAAATTTACAATGAAGAAAAGAAAAGAAAACGGAAAGCAGTATAATTTTTTTTTTTTTTGTAGGAAAAAGAAAAGAGCTAAAGTCGTCGGGCGTGACTGAACCCCAGCTCTATGGGAGCCAACCGCGGATCGATAAGCTCCGCAGCTGTGTGCAGATATGTGTTTCCCCTTCCTTCCGTTTTTTTACACCCTCTAGGATGGGAATACCGAGCAAGCGATAGAGGCTCACGATCATATGGACCGCAATGTCTGCATTGCGCGTCGTCGGCTGAGCAATCGGTGCAGATCTTTTAAGTGTTTTAACTCAAAGGAAAATGTATTACTGTTTTCTTTGCCATACCTGATTTTTTTGCTATGTAAATTCAAAGTTAACGCTTTGCGTAGTTTAAAAATAGATGTCGTTGAAATATTCTATAAACATGGCACTGCTGTAAACATGCAAATGAATGACAAAGAGTGCCTGATGCGTTAGGTAAGGAATCATTTCGGATTCGAGTGCACTGTGCCAGTACTTTCTTCGAAGACTAAACTTTGTCATATTTGGGACTCGACGCTGCACTAACTCATGTAAAAGCAATAGCTTTCTAAACACCAACGTAGTTTGACAGGAAGGAGGAAGGAAGGATATAGTAGTCAGTCGTAGCAAAGAGAAATGTAATCCCTATAAAAAGCAATACATTATTCAAGGATGTGCCACCATTTCTTTACCCGGCAACCGTAATCCAGCTTAGGCGAAGCAAGCCGGCTTCCAATCAAGATGTGTTACACTCCATACCGCAGCGGCAAATGTCCACGTAAGATAAGTCTGTACGAAGGCCTGCACGAGTGAATCGATTATCAGACATCGGCGTGGTAACCTTTTAACCAATGGTAATTCTTCTAATGTTGACCTCATGGCTATCCAATCGTATTGCGAAAAGGATTGGTATCTGGATAAAATGTTTCTTTATCGGTGTAAGGATTGTAACATTCACTGAAGTGTTCATTGCAAATTACAAAACGATAACGTAGAGAAAGTTGAATAATATTCAACAAGTTTAGATATTTCAATTTCTAATATTTTTTTGTTATTGATTAAATAATCGATATTGACGTCACTGACTATTTCGTGGAAATTCTGTTCGCACTTGCAGCAAGAGTTGATGGATCGAAAAAGTTTGTAATCGCGATTATTGATCAATCCAAGCAAACTTCTTTTTTTTAACAAGGTGCCGTTAGATTATTCGTACATTGCTATAATTCACTCATGCAACCAAGATTTTACGATCCTTTTTCACATGCAATGGAAACGAAAAAAGTTAATTTTCTTCCATAAATAAATTAGGCAACGCTGGTAATTCACTAACAACAAGGAGTCAAGGAGCCTTTTTTACGTTTTTCGTTTTGGGGGGTGTGTTATCTCGGTGTTGTCCGGTTGGTGTGTATGGCGTGTGACTGCGTGTAGTTGTCATTTTTGTTAGCTAAGAGCAGTCGACATTTTACACTGAAGCGGTCAATATCGCACAGCAGTTTGGTCTTCTTCGTTCCGCCGAAGAAACGAATTTTGTTGAAACTCGTTACGTCATTTAACGTGGCTTCCGATTACTTAAAATTCCACAGAATATCTTGTTTCCTTTCATTTGAAAACTAGTATCTCTCTCGACAAAGGTTTTAGTCGTTTTTTTCTTTCGCATTCGGAGTCGTTTGTCTAGGAACGAATCGCTTGGTCGGTTTGAAATGCTTTTAAGCCGAGGAGAGGCTCATCTTTTAGGTACATCTGAGGTTGGCTTATCCCTTGCAACTCCTGCTTCTCGATCTGAGGCTTCCGTCAATTCATCTTTCCAGAGCGATGCCAACAGTTTGACCGAGGATGGCAATGGTGTGGAATGCCACAGCCCTCCTCTGTGTTTGACTGAATCTAAAGTGACCTTCCTCTCTCTGGGTGCGTTTTCCCCCAGCAATATTGGGCACAGCAAACTAGCTTGCACCCCGCTCAGCTTTGGCCTCCAGCCTGCCAGAACATTTTGTGAGAATTCTTGTCCTTCAGTCGCAATCAACGGAGAATCTCCAATGTCTAAATTCATGAATCTCGCCAGAAAGTTCAACTGCTTTTATTTCAACGGTAAGTTTACATGCAATGTTTTCCCAGTCATTAAACATTTCTAATCCTGGTCATTTTTCTTCAGGTGATCTTCAGAGATGCAGACCTTTTCTAGTCTGCGGCAAGCAAGTGGGTGTGATGCAGGCCAGGGTGGTAGAAGCTGCTTGCAGGTATCCCGACGTCTTCCACATGGATTCCTCGGGAATGGTGTCAATGCATCCCTCGTTAAAGACATACGAAGAGCGAAGTGCCAGAATTAACCACGTTCTAACCCAGTGGAAAGAAGAACGTCTCTTCGTTACACTAAAGGGTTGGCGAAACGAGGTAGTTGCTTCATTATACGATCATTAATTTCATTATCATCACGCTGTGCATTTCATTAGTGCTACGAAGTCAGAACTGGATTTGCCGATCCTCCCCTTCTCAAAATGGATCGCTCTGCGGCATGTAAGTGGTTTATAAATAGAGCTATGACGCTAGAATGATGGATGACTTTCGATTCACCAGGCCTTTTCGGTGTCCGTCAGTACGGCGTAGAGATAAACGGATACACACGTCATCCTCAACTAGGCATGTCCCTTTGGCTTCAACGACGAGCTCTTACGAAGCCCACCTGGCCGGGAAAGTGGGATAACATGGTAGCAGGCGGTTTATCGGTTGGTCATTCTGTCCTGGATACAGCGTTAAAAGAGGCGGAGGAAGAAGCATCAATTCCTGCCCATTTGCTGGCTAACCTCAGATCAGCAGGATCTGTTTCGTATGTCATAGCATTTTTGTCCAATTTAGACGAACTCGTTCATTCATTGTTGTTGAATTATTCAGGTTCTACTTTGAAAGCGAACGGGGTCTCTTTCCCAATACGGAATTTGTCTACGATTTAGAGTTGCCAGCCGACTTTGTTCCGCACAACTCTGACGGTGAAGTGGACATCTTCGAGCTGGTGCCCGTCAATCAGGTGATGGAACGAATCTTTACACCCGACTACAAGACGACCAGTTGCCCGACGACGTTAGACTTCCTCATCCGGCACGGTTTCATCAATTCGGACAACGAGCCGCGTCTACCCGAGTTGGTGGAGCTGTTGCACATTCCCCTCCACTACCTCTACAGCCAGTCTAGCAGCCAGTCGCCCATCTCCCCTAATTAGGAGTACCAATCAGCGAGCTCTAAGCTTAACGATCACTGGTTAATCGATCACCAATAATGTCATCTCCTCCTTCCCCCCTCCAAAAAAAGTTCTCATAAAATCTCATTTTTCTTGTCCATTTTTTTCGGTACTGGTAAGACGTAATCTATCTTGCTCTTGTTAATTCTTTTTTCTCAATTTCAAACCAAAGGAACATCTCATAGGTCGTATAGCGCGTTGCTGCCCAGTCGCTCTTGATTGATTTACACATAGCCTTTTTGACTGCCCAAACGTAAACAACACGTCGTATGTTTCTCGTCCCTCTTATTTTTCACTCTTCTGCCCATTAGTATCATCGGTCGAACTAATCGCTTTCTCTCATTTTCTTTTCACCACGCATTTTTTTTTTTTTACGTTTGCCTACACATCCGTATTCCTACCCTGCTCTACCCTACTTTCGGTCGCTCTTCTAGCAATACGACGAAGCAAAGGAGGTCTTGTTTATGCTAAAAATATCAACCGAGATTTGTTTTTTGTTCCGTTTTCACCCAGTCGAAATTAAAAGGGCAAAAAGTTACCCAAGGCGTCCTACCTATCCAAAGAGCGAAATAGAAAAAAAAAATCTTGTTGTTTTCTCAAACTATCAGCATAGAAGAAGAAATTTAGAATTAGGCTTTCACGGTATAAACAATAAGAAAAAAATCTCAAGCAAAAAAAATCATTTTGTCCCATCTACCAATATCACTATTCTAAATTTTCGTGTTTTTGTCAAACTTTTTTGCCAAGGTCTTTTCTTTTCTTTGTAATATTTATTGAACCGGTTTTCTCTACGCACGTGGCCTGTGCTTTTTTTTTTGCTCCTGTTTTAAAAATAAGTTACATGCGTTTAGTTTTTATATACCATACTCACATACACTTGCCGATAATTTCCCCCTTTACATTGTGTTTTGCACTCATCCTAGTCTCTGTCAGCTGTTCCCTATTTTTTTTCCTCGTCATCCGCGTATTTGAGTATACCATTTAGGCCTACCATATAATGAAAAGAAGATTAAAAATCAGAATTTCCCGATATGATACACAAGTCCACGTTTCAACGCTAAAAGAAAAAAAATAAGATGACTGTGGCGAGATAAGAAAAAGCGGTTGTATGGTCGGAGAGAGCGCGCCTTTCCGTGTATTTGTATGTATGATAAACCCGGATTAAAAGAAAAAAACCAAAAAAAAAGAAGCAAGAAAAATAAAAAAAAAAATTGTTTTTCCGTCTTTAACAAAATATGCATGAAATAAAAATTCGTAAGGCAAATAATAAAGCAGACAACAAAAAATGGAGAATGTATGTCCTTGTCTTTTTATTTCAATCAACTAAATCGTTCCAAAAATGGGTCGGTCGTGATGACAGCCGGGTGCCAGCAGTAAAAAAAAGAAATTCTAAACAGAAGAGAAGTGGCTGGTCCGTTTCGAAAACTTCTACCACTAAGAAAGAAAAATAAGTTGGTGTCTTGAAACGTTTCCTAAGAGAAAAAGTGGCAAAATGTCTGCTCTTCAAAGCCCGTCGAACGACTGGCATTAAGAATAGGAAAGAATCCTATGCCATTCACTTTAGCATAATAATAGCCAAGAAAAAGTACCGATTATTTATGAGACTCGTATTTTAGATATTCATCGACTACGGCGCAGAGGCAACTGTCATCCATAAAATTTTTTAAACAATACGGCAACCTCGCTGACGTCAGGGAGCGAACAAAAGTGAAGGCCGAGCAAGCCCAAATAGTTAAACGCGTTCGTGCTGTCGGCATACCAACAAGCATCACAGCTGCTCGTCAAACACAGTGCAATAGTTGTTCGGCGTTACTTCTGATTTGCCGTGTTGCAATCATTAAAGATTAGCCTTTACTTTGAACCCGTCTCGTTATTTAATTGTTATTGTTATTGTTGAGAATCAACGTGTTGTGATTTAAGTGACATGGCTCCTACCGCACTCATTCGCCAAGTGGTCATTGACTTTATCTGCCTCGCCATTGGTAACGTATGTCTTTCTATCGTGTTTACGTTAGATTAAAATCAGCCGACATCTCTGGTATTAAAAACATTTTTATGGCCGTCTATATTTTGTTACGTGTGGAGTTTTCACGCCTGCCTCTTTCTCGGAATTAAGTTATGCACTGTTTGTGCCATATTCGGACTGGCATTGAAAGCCGTTTCGCTCGCGCCTACGTGCTCAATGCTACAAGATGATTTTCGTTTTTTTTTTCGAGTGCTGCACACGCTTTTTCAAATTTTAACGCGACTTTTAGCCCCGAGCTACATATTTATCTCACCACCGTCTGTTTTTCCTTTTTTTTCGTTGGGGGAGAAAAACCGGAAAATACCAATCGTATGTAGCCGAATCCAATTTTTTTTCAAAATTTTGTACAGCGAAAACTTGTTTGTCGGTGATTTTTATCCGATACATGTTTTCAATCGCTTTTTCAAAGTCAATGGACTTCCTAATTGAAACAATATTTTTTGTCACCACGACATAGTCTTTTCCGCTTTCTAAACTTTGTGAACTGGTAATTGGATTCTAACGTGTAGGAATGACTCATTGCGGAATCTTAATTTTTCATTGCGCAACAACGGCGATATACGTCAAAGACTTTCAACATACCTGCAGCGTCACCGTCTTTTAAGCTACAATCAATTTTTATTAAACATTTCACATTAGCCGTAAGAATGTTGAAAGAAACTTACGTTTAGCTAATAAAGATATAAACATTAGTCATCACGTACACGATACGTTTCTTTGAAATACTGGGCGTGTGTAGTTATACCTAATGAGTAAAGAAAAATGGAAGGTTAGCGTGTGTGTGTGTATGTGTATGTGTCAGAAAAATTCCATCTCCATTAGTTTTTGTTGATATTGTGGGGGTTGATGACTGACATGAACATCAGTCTTCGTGGGCCTTCCGCTGATCCCGGAGAAAGCTTGGAGTACGCCGCTTCGGGGCTTCTTCTGCGATGACCCGGACATCCGCTACCCGTACCTGGATTCCTCTCTATCTCGTAAACTCGTCGGTGGAGTCGGATATATTGGTCCGATAGTGACGGTATGGTCCGGAATGGAAACAATTTTGAACACTTTTTCATCGTCCGCTCATTAATATCTACCTGGCGCATGAAAAAACAAAACCAATACTGGAAATCTACTGGAACTTACTCCTTCTACCAAAAAAAAAAAAAAGAAAAAGTCAATTAACATTTAATTACACATTTTTTATCTGTTTCGTCCCGTGTGGTTGAAGCATGGCTTTATTCTTTAGTGGGTAGTTTATTTTTATTTTTATCTCTATACTTTTTAATGGTATTTCGAGAAAGAGTGAGGTGGAACACACACTTTTAAACGGCAGCTGGAGATGTCGGTGTGGTTGAAAGAACTGAGATTAATGACGACATCCTGGGTCTGGAAAAACAATTATACATTTCGTATAACTCACATATACAACAGTTTGGTTGCCCGTCCTACTTTTGCACCTGCTCGCCGAGCCGTTCCAGCGAGGATTCTACTGTGATGACAATTCCATTCGCTATCCTTTCAAGAACTCAACTGTCACCAACGTTATGCTCTACTGTTTCGGGCTCGGCCTGCCCATCGCATCGGTATAATAATAACATTCAGAAAAAAGAAACCAGACGACTGGGGGATGAGTGAAAGAATCCTCTATTTTATTTTTATTTATTTTTGGCTTTGTGGCTGCTGTTGTTTGGCTGGATCGATCGATCGCACTTAACTGCTTTTTTTTTTTCTTCTTCCTTCTTCGCTACTTACTTATATGGCTTTCATCTATCAAACACAATTATCTTGATTGGAAGCTTGTCTTCTTCTCCGTTTGTGGCGGATGCTTTGTCTATCGTCTTTTTTGTTAGTATCGAGGAACGTTCGCTCGATGGATCGATCTAACCGTCAGCGACAAGCCAAATTTGGTTGTGTTTGATAATTGTGTTTCATTTGGCTTTCTTTTTTGAATTCAAACAGATGTTCATTGTGGAAGTGGTTCGTTGGAGACACAACTCAAAGTCTAAAAATTTGAGCAGACAAAACAGTTGCTCCACAATCAATCTTTCATCGTCAATTCGAATTCCATCGGTGATTGCCGAAATCATTCACCTGGTAGCCATCTTCCTCTTCGGTGCAGCCTGCTCTCAGCTAGTAACAGATTTTGGCAAATATACCATCGGTCGCCTCCGGTAAGAAAATGGAACTTTGCCATTTTTCCTTTCTCCTGAAATAATCCCATTTTATTTTAACGATGTCCTATTTCAAAAAAAAAAACTTTTTTTTTTATAGTCCCCATTTTATTGCCGTCTGTCAGCCGGAAAACCTAGCGGAATTGTGCTCGTCGAACGCGCCACACACGTACATCACCAATTACAAATGTACGGGTAGTGACGAAGATCTCGTCCGAGAATCTAGGTAATAGCCAGCGCAACCTAAAAATAATTCTTATTTGTTTCTCTTTTCAAAATGAGATTTTTGTTTGGTTTTTTTCACGCTTCATTTAAATAGTCCCTGATACTTTCCTGAACATTTATAACTCTCCCCCCCCTGTTCGTCATCTGCATTTTAGATTGTCTTTCCCATCTGGCCATGCTTCCTTTTCGGCTTACACGATGCTGTTTTTGGCTTTGTATCTCCAGCGCAGGATGAACTGGTCTGGCTCAAAATTGCTCCGACCCACCATCCAGATCTCTGCATTGTTGCTTTCTTGGTATACTGGCCTTACACGCGTTTCCGACTACAAACATCACTGGTGAGAAGCTTAGCAAATGCAAACACTTGTCTATTAAAATTTGTACAAGTAAACATAAAAACCGGCGCTTGCGTCATTTTTTAAGGAGCGACGTGTTGTCGGGATTCCTCATCGGCGCCATCGCTGCTTCCTTAACGGTATCAGCTTTTCTTATCTACAACATATGGCTGCTGTGAAATCTAACCATCTCCGTTTTCTGTCTGTTTGAATTGCCAAAAAAACAAAACAGGCGCTCTACGTCTCCAGGCTTTTCAAAATGTCTTCCCGGGACAATTCAGAATTTTTGCCTCAACATAAAGGAGATATTGAATTAGTAGATGATCTTGAACCACCTTCGGCTAACAAGTGACTACTACATCCTCTTTGATTGGTAATAACGAAATTTACTGCACGCATAAATGAGATGCCACTGCCAACCACAACCCAGCAGACTATTTTAAATTAGTTAAGAACTATTGACAAATTCAAAGTAATATAAATAACTGGCTTTGTTTATAACCATAACGCCCCCGTGATCACACATTTAGGTGCCTTTCGTTTTTTGTCAAACGTATTATTATTATTTAGTGCAACAGCCACCCGATACAACATTCACAATTGCTCTTTAACATTAACTTACAGCTTTCGCGATTGCAAACTGTAAAAAGAGAGATCGAATTCATGCTCACCGCACAACCACGTTGCCATGTAACAATACACACGGTTTTTCGCGAAGGAATTATCTCACGCTCAAGTTACTTTGGACAACAGAGGAGGGCCATCCGGATACAACTAGACGCTGCTTCGTCACAAAGCATCGATTATGCATGTTTCCGACTTAGGCAAGTCGTCTCAAGTTTAAGTGCAGAGTTAGAAACGCCCTTGTTTGCTGTGACAGTCAAAGTTGGCCCCTGTTGGGGGAAGCGGAAGAGAAAGCCAACCACCGTCTCTAGCAGTTTGTCATATTAGATACTTAACTTGGAGTTGTGGATACAGCTGCTAGCACATTTTAATTCTATTAGGAGAAATGCAGGACTTGTAAAAGAAAATGGTAATTTTGTTTTTTCAGGCTAGAGTTTTCGATAAAAAAAGAAAACATTTCGGTTAGGGGTTAAGAAATTGGAAAGAGAGGAGATAGGCTTTTAATCGTAAACATCTCATGGGTAGTAATGTGAAAGCTGTGAGGCCCTTCTCTTCGCGGGGCAGTAGAGAGTCTGTCGTAAACGGAGTAATTTTTCCCATAAAGGACAAATAGACTCCCTCAGGATGAACAGTTAAACACAGCGCCGCGTCTCTTATCACACAAGGGGAAAAATCTTTAAGAAATCCAAGAAAATACGGCTCATTCAACCACAATTTGGGGAAGATTTCCCGATAGCCGTAATGGGGGTCATGACACTAAAAATGTCGTCTGCTTTATGTTATTCAAACAAGATGCAGATGTGTCTGAATGAATATTATACTCCTCAGTTTAGCTATCAAGCCAAGCAAACCAGACAAGCAAACTGGTTCACATTTTGTGTTGAATATGGGGGAGAACATGTCTTGGAGCTGAAGCCATCATCTCATATCATGGTACATCTACGACCCTGAAAGCAAAAGGAAAAGTGAACAAGGTAATTGCATTTCATTAGCTTATAATTTATGACCGTTTAAGGGTTTTTTAGAGTAATGCCATATTTTCAAGAAAGATAGAACTCATAGATCAGAAAAATTACAAAGAAACTAATCACTATGTTCAAGCAGTGCCGGTCATAAAATTGAATATTAAAACGAGTCAAGCCCTGAGTTACAGCATGCTTACCGACAATGTATACCCGAGAGAACATTACGAGAGAACATTACGAGAGAATTTTCCGTTTTCCTTTGATTTTTCCTTTTATCACATAGCACGAAATAGCAAAACCCCATCGTTTCCCGCACATTCAAAACAACACCACGACAAACCTTATTATAGAATGGTATCTCATTTAAATTTCTTACAGTAGCACAAGCTTTGGCTGTGATTTGACGTCAGTCAATAGTACAAGGTAACCGGCCACCATGCGGCGCTAGCGATCGAACGTCCGTTTACCTCACTAAAACGAAAAGATAGAGCCACTCGAATATTTCACCCCAAAAGTAGAATAACTATAACTTTTTTATTAGGTTAATTAATTTAATAAAACTGTTTGCCAAATTTGTAAGAAAGTAAAAAAGTATGGTCTCATTCGCCCTGACGCTTTGGACAGAAAACCCTCGAAGTTTTAGTCTTTCGCCAGTAATAAAAACCACACAATAGTTTTATAATTAAACAGTTATAACGAAATTTAGAAATAATTAAATGTTTGAGTGATTCGTTCAAATATTGGAAAAAAACAAAAATAAAATTTTTCATAATTTGTTCGAAAGCATGTCACAACGCTGTAGTGTGATGTGGTTCTCCAAAAAGCAAAAACGAAGGCGGGAAAAACAATCAGCTGAGACCACAAGCTGTATTGTCCATTTGCCCTGAAAGTGAAATCCATACACTCATTTTTTTAACTCAAGCTTTTAAAGAAAGTCCCGCCGAAATTGGGATCCAGCAGTGAGCATTCATTTGCTGAATACGTAAGTCTGTAGTGTAATTATCTGCAAAGGGACGTATGTTACTCTGCAAACGTCATTAGAAATCTAGAAATGTTCGTTATTCTAAAATAAGGTGCTTTAGCTATTTTCAAAAACTGCATCATTTGGTTGTTTTCGTGATGTTCTAGGACACTCTAAATACCATAAAATGAAAATAGAGCTTGTAGATAGTGGTGAGGCCACCTGCAATCTAGTCAATGTTAAAGTAGAACCTGTGGCACCAAACCCAGAACAAGAATCCAGCAGTGACTCGAATAGCAGAAACACAACACCAGTGGAAGAAGAAGCTAAGCCAGTAATAGAGCAAGTGAAAACAAAAACAAGAGGAGTTAAAGTCAGGTATGCCTTTGATGATGCTGCAGCCCTTGGTGAGGATGACGATTTCCTTCCCTCTGGCAACTCAAAAAAGAAGCGAAGAACTACTAGTAGGCATGCCAAACTAGAATTGCCTGATATTGGTGGCTATAGGCCATCCAAGAAGAAAAGGATCAATCGTAAAGATCCCAACCGATGCCATGTGTGTCGTCAAAGGTATTGGGTTATCATTTTGCATATTTCTTTAAATTGTCATTGATGTCTTATGTCAAAAGATTTGATGATCCAAACCTGAAATATTTCCCTGGCCCACCTGCTGATGCCATTGAAGAAATTATAGCTCTCACTGATCCATCATTGAGTTTATTCACTGGTGAAGAAGAATACATGTCAGAGTTGGACCAAAGGCCCATTCTGAAATTAACTCAATTCGGCATTTACGACGAGCCTGGCCATTTGTGCCATTTAGACGGCGGTGCAATCGAAGCCAACCATTTGCTTTATGCGTACGGTTACGTTAAACCTGTTTGGAATGACAATCCTGGCACGGATGGAGGTATTGCGACAAAAGAAATTGGACCAATCAACGAATGGTTCATTAGTGGCTTCGATGGCGGCGAGAAAGCCATCATGTGTAAGTTGAAAGTGGGAACTTCTTAGGTTCTGTATACTAATTAAAACATTTGATTTATCTCTTTCATCAGGTTTCGCCACGTCATATGCCGATTATTATTTGATGTCTGCATCAGAGTTGTACGAACCCATAATGAACGAGTTGGAGGAAAAAATCTTCCTCAGCAAGACCGTCATTGAGCTCTTGATCGAGGAAGACAATGCTGAATATGAAGATCTACTTACGAAGTTGCAAAATTCTTTGATGCCCAATGGCTCACGTGTTTCGGAAGATTCCCTTCTGCGCTATGCTGAATTTGTCTGTGATCGCGTGTACCACTTCGACGCTGCCGGAGCGGAAGACGAACCACCACTTATTCTCAGCCCATGCATGCGCACATTAATTCAGTTATCTGGTATTACTCTTGGTAAAAGAAGAGCCACTCGAAAATTGGAGAAGAGGCGCCAACCAAAAGCCAAAAAAGGGCCCAACTGGACGAAAGCCACGACTACGCCATTAGTTGGTTACGTCTTCGAGAGCTTCTTTCGCGATCAGATGGATCAAGGTGAAGACAAATTCGGGCCCACCTCAGCACCTCGCCGCACCCGCTGCGGTATTTGCGAAGCTTGCCAGCAAACAGATTGCGGTAAATGCAATTTCTGTCGAGACATGGTGAAATTTGGCGGTTCAGGTCGCAGCAAACAAAGTTGCGCTTTACGTAAATGTCCAAATAGGGCTGTTCAAGTAGCCGATGATGATGATGAACTGGACGCTGTCCTTGATTCGGAAATTGAGGTGGTGAGTCTTGATGTTGACCACAAGAAGCCAGTGAAACGCCACGCCTACGATATTGAATGGGACGGACCTGAGCTGAAAGTAGTCGACGGCTTAACTTTCTATTCAGCTGCGATCGTGAATGGTGACATGCGCGTCTTCGCTGGTGGTCACGTTACCATCGAGCCAGATGACCCCAGTATACCCATGTACATTGCCGAGGTTGTCGCATTATGGGAAGATGGAAAAAGCGGAGAACAATTCTTGCATGCCCGATGGTTCTGCCGTGGAACTGATACCGTTCTCGGAGAAACATGTGACGACCCCAGAGAACTTGTTTTGATTGAAGATTGCGAAGATCTGCTCTTGTCTGCTGTCGTTAAGGTAGTCAACGTTAAGTACAAGCAGCAGGATCCTATCAAATGGAAAGCAGAAGGTGGATCAGATGATCCGTCTTTATTCCAAACAGAAGACGATCATTCCGATACTACCTTTTGGTATCGCTATCTCTATCAAGGCCGAACGGGACGTTTCGAAGATCCACCCGCACCTCCGGATGTAGTAAACAATAACAAAGGTTGTTACTGCTGTGATCGTCTGGATCGTATCCGCCAACGCGACTGTGCCAAATTGGGCAACAAATTGGATTCTGGCGGTTTTGATAGCGTTGCTTGGCATGAAATGGACATCAAAGTTGGTGATGCTGTCTTCCTGGAACCTGGTGCTTACGTCATGCGAGGTCCGGATGGCCTTATTGTGAAAAAGGAAAAAATCGATCCAGAAGAAGAAGAAGGCTTTGGGGATGATTACGATGAAGAGTATTATCCAGAAAAATATCGAAAAACAGATAACATCAAAGGGTCGAATAATGACACACCCGACCCGTTTTGTATTGGCTATGTTGTTGGTATCGTTTACAATGGAATAATCCGTAAGTTAAATTCTTAAAAAATTATGTTATTTTTTTAAATATTTTTATTCTTTTAATTATTTACTACTTTTTTAGATAACAATTTGAATGCCCACGAAGTTTGTCTGAAAGTTAAGCGTATCTATCGCCCAGCAGACACTCATTTGGGTCGCGATGCAGGTTTTCGCTCCGACTGGAATTTGGTCTACTGGTCGGATGAGATCCATAATATGGAATTATCCAAGGTTGTAGACAAGTGTGTCCTTGTCTGCAGCACTGCCATTGATGAGCCCATTGAAGAATTTGTCCGTTCTGGGCCTAATCGCATGTATTTCAATAAGGCCTACAACCCGGCTGAGCGAGAATTTGAGCCACCGCCTGTTGAAGCTGAGCGAATAGGCTCCAGTTCCAAAGGCAAAGGTGGAAAGTCACTCAAAAGTGCCAAAACAACTCAACCACTCTACCCGTCATACCCGAAAATTGAGCCGCTCAAGACGTTGGACATTTTCGCCGGATGCGGAGGATTGTCGGAAGGCCTACACCAATCGGGAGTGGCTAAGACCTACTGGGCTATCGAGTGTGAGCCTACAGCCGCTCAAGCCTTCCGGCTTAATAATCCTGATGCCGCCGTCTTTACTGATGATTGCAACACTATTCTGAAAATGGCGATTGATGGCCAATTGGAACAAAATGGACAATTGCTTCCACCAAAAGATGGTGTCGAATTGCTCTGCGGAGGCCCGCCCTGCCAAGGTTTCAGCGGCATGAATCGCTTCAACTCTCGACAGTATTCTGCTTTCCGTAACTCTTTAATTGTTTCCTATTTGAGTTATTGCGATTTCTATCGTCCGCGATTTTTCATCCTGGAAAACGTTCGTAACTTTGTTTCCTTCAAGCGGAACATGGTCCTGAAGTTGACGATGCGCTGTTTGGTACGCATGGGCTACCAGTGCACGTTCGGAGTCCTACAAGCGGGCAACTACGGAGTTTCTCAGACGAGAAGACGAGCTTTCATTATGGCCGCTGCGCCCGGTGAGAAACTTCCGCTCTACCCTGAACCGACTCACGTTTTCAGTCGACGAGGCTGCCAACTATCGGTGGCCGTCGGCCGCGATAAGTTTCACTCCAATTGCCGCTGGCTCTTCTCCGCCCCGTATCGCACCGTCACAGTTCGTGACGCCATGTCTGATCTGCCCGAGATTGCCAACGGAGCCAAACAAGAAGAAATCTCGTACGGAGGCGATCCGCAGTCGCATTTCCAGCGATGGATGCGCGGCACCGAGTCGGATGCATCCAGCGTCCTTCGCGATCACATTTGCAAAGACATGGCGCCTCTTGTCGAAGCTCGCATAGCCTTTATTCCGTCGAAACCCGGCTCGGATTGGCGCGACTTACCCAATTCCGAAGTGAGGCTGAAGGATGGCATCATGACCGTCAAACTTCGCTACACCCACGAAGACAAGAACGGAAGATCATCCAACGGCGCCATGCGAGGCGTCTGTTCGTGCGCCGAAGGCCGTCAGTGTGATCCATTAGACAAGCAGCACAACACATTAATTCCGTGGTGTCTTCCGCATACCGGCAACCGCCATAACCATTGGGCCGGACTGTATGGGCGTCTCGAATGGGACGGATTTTTCTCTACGACAATTACCAACCCCGAGCCCATGGGCAAACAGGTAGATCCGGCCGTATCTGAGTGAAACTAGTCCCCCATTTTTCGTTTCTTTATCTTTTTCTTCTATTTGCTTTTTACTAGGGCCGTGTGTTGCATCCGGAACAGCACCGAGTCGTCAGTGTACGCGAGTGTGCCCGCTCGCAAGGTTTTCCTGATTCGTACCGCTTCTTTGGCAACATTACCGACAAACATCGACAGGTTAATACCGGATCTATGGCTTTCACCCCATTA
The DNA here is from genome assembly GCF_022539665.2 of Daphnia carinata. Taxonomy (NCBI): domain Eukaryota; kingdom Metazoa; phylum Arthropoda; class Branchiopoda; order Diplostraca; family Daphniidae; genus Daphnia; species Daphnia carinata. Next base: position 3,553,882 of record NC_081334.1, read on the forward strand.
GTGGGAAGAACGAGAGAAAAACTGACTTCATTATTTTTGCTCTTTTCAGGTAGGTAATGCCGTCCCGCCCCCGCTGGCTCGAGCCATTGGCCTGGAAATCCGCAAATGTGTCTACGAAGCCGACTCTAAAAAGAAAAAAGAGCCTCTCACAGTCGTCGAGATTTAGACCCGTTTTCGTTAAGTTGTTTTTATTTATGGTGCCTTTTACGCAGTTTTTGTCGAGAACACGTCCTCCATTTTAGATATTAGCACACTGCCTATTCATAGTAGTCCTTCGCTTATTTTTAATTAATTTTTTTTTACAAGCTAAGCCACATTTTGTGAATTTTCTTTTTAATTTTCAAAGTGTGCATGGATTTCTCCTCATGTAATATTAATTTCTAGAATTGATTTACTTCCGTCTCTTAATTAACTGATCAAAGTGCACAAAACCTAAACTGTGCGGACTACAAGACTGATCTCTTTCCCGCACTTAAGCAACTGTACTGCGCAGAGTCTGGACTTGTCTAAACCTTATCAACGTGAATTATTTTTTAAATCGGCCTAGTGGCCGTTGGTAACGTCTTATGCCTATAAGAGACACTTGTTCATTTTGGCGGGTCACATATCCAAGGCAGTTCCCGCCGGAGCAACTTTTGTTCGCCAACTCCTTTTTCTACCACATTCTCTATTCCTTTTGAGAAGTAACTTATTGGTAAGTAAATCTTGTAAATTTTACTAATACAAAGATTTCCTACAAGATTAACCAGCAAAATGTGCACATTTTCATTTGTGGTTCAATTTTCTTCAAAAGGTGGTAAGCATTTCAAAAACGACCATTTTGAAGGTCTACAGTTTGATCACGGGTTCGGTTTGATAACCGAACAGAGATCGTGAAATAGATCCCAGTTTTGATCTATATACCATACGGAAGCTGGCCCGTCTCGTCTATCCACAGTTCAAATTAATGACTGTTGAAGGCCAATCGGTTCAAACGATGGCATTTGAATGTCTGAAAACGAGACGGGAAATGGGGGCTTCGAAAGGGTGGGAGGGGAAGCAGTTTTCCATGTCTTCTTTATGTTAACGTGGCAACGCCGCGATGCGCCATCTTTGTAGACAACAAAAATTTAACCGTTGCTACATTTTAGTAGTAGTTTTCTAGTTGTTTTCGCTTCCCTATGTGATTTTCGGGAAATGTTTTAATCAAAATGTTTGTATAAATGAAGTGCTTTTAAAAGGTAATCATCCGTATTTCACTATTATAGTAGAGACACAACAAATTATGTGTAAAAACGAAAAATACTTGTTTGTCCTCACTAAGGGGGTGGAGTCTTGCCTTGAAAAAAAAAAAAAAAAAGAAAAAGAAACATTCGTCATCGATGTTTTTCTCATCAGTATGTTTTCTGTTTTCGTATCGTTGATACTGAATTTTGTTTATCATTCCAGGCTGGGAGTTTTCCGCGGCAAGACGTGTGTTTTAACATCTGCTTGAATACCAAGTTATCAACTTAGTGCAAATCACAAGTGATACTGTATCCTGCTTCTCAACTTAGCAGGTAAGTGCCTAAAATTTCTGTTGTTGATTCAACTGTTCGAATGAGGAAGTTAGTGAGGCATTCCAGGACAGTGTTACAGAAATGATTTACAGCAGAACGTCAGCTATCCATGAGTTTTTTCGCTTTACTACATTTTGTAAGAAAAGATTAAGTGTTTTAATATTTCTCTTGAAATTGCTTGATTCATTTGCTGTTTGCCCACTTGAGTAACTTGTGCTTTCATCCGACACCTTCCTGTTGTGTCAGTTTTCATCTGTTTCTGATTGAGGTTCGTGTTGCAATGTCTCAGATTGTGTCAGATTTGAATCAAACCACTAGCTTAATTAGATTTGCAAATTGAACATTTTTATGAAGGCAGATGTTCAAAGCAGGGTACCAGGATGCATCTGCTGACAGGATACAACCTATTTGACTAAGAGGGTTGGGTGGGGAGAGAATTTGGCTGCAGGAAATGTTTTTCATTTATATACACCTGAGAGTTCTTCATTGTTGTTTGTGGTGGGGGGAAATAGTTGTCAAAAGTTGGAAAAAAAAGAACTTTCATGGATCATAGCGTACCCATTGTGAGACATGAAACTACAATTCATATTGTTCGTTTTTGGATCTACCGCGCTGTATTAGACGAATGGCCCGTGCTGCTGCACGTGTTGCTTTCTCGTAATCCGAGCACCTGTTTCGGTGAAGTCACATTTCTATTTTTCCTCTCTTTCAAAGCACAACAACGGAACACAAATGTTAGAATCCAGTTACGATCGACGCCTCCGGCGGACAATGGAACTAACAGCCGGTCCTTCAACAGTTACAACGACCTCAGCACTTATCTCAGTAATTCTGATCTCTCAATATGTTTAATATAATTGATTTTAACGTTGCGAAATAATTAGCCAACGAAGAACCGACCTAATTCAACTCGCAATATCGGTGATCGTCTAGTACCTACTCGGGCGGGAAATAATTGGCAGGTTGCCTTCCATATGAAAGAAGAACTGAGCCCCACGTCATCAAGTATTCGAAATCGAGAAGGGCCGCCAGTTGCAAGTGACGCCGCAGGCCGCGATCGTAGTTTGTTTCGTTCAATTTTAGAGAACGAAGTGTTGAATAGTGGTATTGAGGATCCCCGAGATTTACAAAACAAAAAGCGACGAGTGTTTCACGTACGTTATTATATATATATTTCTTTTTCAATTAAATTTCTTATTAATTTTTTAAAAATGTTATCCAGTACGATAGTCCGTTAAAACCGGAGAATCGAGTCAGTCAACCTTATTCCCTTTCGCCGTTGAGTCCTGCAAGCCAAAAACTGCTACAATCACCGCGAAAAGCAGCAAGAAAAATTGCCAAAGTGCCTTTTAAAGTAACAATCGTGTGATGCGTAATTTATATTGTACGTTCGACTAATTACAATTTTAACACCAGGTCCTCGATGCTCCTGAACTACAAGATGATTTCTACTTAAATCTAGTAGATTGGTCTTCGCAGAACGTGCTTAGTGTTGGATTAGGCGCATGCGTATATCTCTGGGCAGCTGCAACAAGCCAAGTTCGTCTTGCAGGATAAAATTTCATCTGGGAAAATTTATCTTATCGTCATTGCTGTTGTTAGGTTACTCGGCTGTGCGATTTGGCACCGGAAGGGGATAGTGTGACTTCAGTGGCCTGGGCGGAGCGAGGCCACTTGGTATCGGTGGGAACGCATCGCGGCACGGTCCAAGTTTGGGATGTAACGGCCGGTAAGCGGATTCACACGCTAGAGGGGCATACGGCGCGCGTAGGCGCACTAGCGTGGAACGGAGATCTTCTCGCCTCTGGTAGTCGAGATCGCCTTATTTTGCAGAGAGACATTCGCACTCCGCCATCGATCGCGCAACGCAGGCTCTCTGGGCATCGGCAAGAAGTCTGCGGCCTCAAGTGGTCACCCGACAACCAACTCTTAGCTTCCGGTGGAAACGACAACAGGCTATTTGTTTGGGGCCTTCACTCTGTTGCGCCATTGCAGACTTTTACCGAGCATTTGGCTGCCGTAAAAGGTAACTCGTTGTCAATCGCTTATCTATTGAGGATGTAACCTGACTATCGTATTTTGAACAGCTATCGCTTGGTCGCCGCATCATCATGGAGTTTTAGCCAGTGGTGGAGGTACCGCTGATCGGTGCATCCGTTTTTGGAACACGCTTACCGGGCAGCCTATGCAATATGTCGATACGGGATCCCAAGTGTGCAATTTAGCTTGGTCTAAGCATTCGTCCGAGCTGGTAAGTTTGAACTCATTTGTCCTTGCCAAGTAGCCTATCACATTTTATTTTGTAATATTTTTTTTAAGGTGAGTACCCATGGCTACTCGCAAAATCAGATCCTTATCTGGAAGTATCCGAGCCTGGCTCAGGTGGCGCAACTTACGGGTCATTCCTATCGTGTTCTGTACCTGGCAATGTCGCCCGATGGAGAGTCCATAGTAACGGGAGCAGGCGACGAGACGTTAAGGTTCTGGAGCGTTTTCAACAAAACCCGATCGCAAAAGGTAAATTATATTTCAGTAGCCTTGTCGGATTCGATTTAAAAACTTGAGCTTTACCTTGATCTTAATTTTTTAGGAAACACGATCGGTACTGAATCTGTTCACTAGTCTAAGGTAAGTTCGGTCTAACGTAATAACACGTTAAATCGAATCGAGTATACACCTATTCCCGATGCTTTAATCCGCAACTTGTAAATTCTACGAGAATCTCTGGTTTTTTTCCTGGTCTGTAGTTAAGACAGATGGCTCTTTGTTACTTTCATTTTCCCTCTTAAATTTTTTTTTCTCCTTCATAAATTATTGTGTGTGTGTGTTTGTGTGCGTGTCTGTCCTTGTGAAACCAAACCTTTCCAGAAATTGAGGGAAATTAATGAAGACATTTTATGTTTTGTAGGAGGGCCCTAACTCCTACATCCCTAAACCTCCCCCCCCCCTTTCCCCCAGTGGTTTCCTTCAATTTGATTTTTTACATAATTATTGTCCTTGATAGGTTGGGTACAGCCGTCCTTTTTCCTTATATCCACTTAAGCTTCTCGTTTCTTTTGTTCAAAATCCTTTTGTCCTAGACATTTATATGAAAATTTATTCAATAGGTAAACAAAACAGCTGGGGCATGTCAGGTGTTGCTCTGCGTTGTTTTGCCGGTATTTTTCTGGCTTTTGGGTCACAAATTAAGGAAATTAACAGAAATATATATGGAAATTCTTTAATTTTTCTTTGTAATCTTAAATTTTGATGGGGACTTTGCAACGGGTCAACACAGTAAATTTAGAGCATAATTGGTACACCTGTTTACCTTTTACAGTATTATTGTCAAGCATCCAAATCTAAGACGAGAAGAGCCTCTGATGCCCCGAGACCCACCTCCGCCAACGTTGGTGTAATCTCCATGCCCGGTTGCCAAGGTAAAGTCCGTTTGGGGAACGAAGTAGCCATTTCAAACTGGTAGGGCGAATCCGGATGGGATAAAATGAAATAGTACAAGTCCTACGGAAAACAAAGATCAGTTGAAAACTGGAAACTGCGAGTAGTTTTGCGGCGAAAATACTTTGAGTGTGTGTATAGTTCGATGGAAGCGTCGTTCGAGTTTTTGCCCTTGTGGTAACCGAATTAAAATACGGCAAATACCTGTCTCATCCGCAGCAGGTTCTGGTGGTACTTGCATTATCGCATCTTGCTTTTTTTTAATCATTTCCTACCATAATTCGTTGAACTTAATCCAGGTAAAGTAACAGTATTTTAAGAAAATTACCTCTTTCTTGCGTTCCTCGGCAAGTTCCAGCTCTCTGATTTCCCTAAGACGTTCTTCTTCAAGCAGACGCTCTCGTCGCTTCTTCTCTTCTTTTTCTTGGTCAGCACGTAACGACTCGAGATAAGCAACGTCTTGCTCTTGTCTCAGAGCTTGAGTAAAACTTCGTTCTTCACGGTCAGCTCTGGCAGCCACAAGAAAAGCTTCGTTATCTGAAATAATTGTTCGTAAACGTTGTAAGAGGCCTTCAGGTTCAACAAAGCCTTCGATCCTGTGAGAAAAGCAACAGTTATGAATTCACAGAAAGACGCCGTCAATTCTAATTTGGAACTAAGAAAAAAACTACTTGCCTGCCTACGATGGTCATGCGAAACTCTCGTTGGACAACAAGGGCCAGAAATGGATAGGTATTCTCGCGAAGGGCCTGCGAGACACGGTAGCCTTCTAAACTATCAACACTGCATGCCCACATTAGACAATTTCCATTGATAAATTCTATGACTTCAGGATTGCAAAGTGTTTGGCGACAAAATTTGTTTGTATCTTGGTGGTCCTTGCAATGCAGGTATACCAACAAGAACTTAAGTTCCTTTTTAGCTTCATTAAGAACCTGACTATAGGTTCCCGGATAGAATGTTGGGTGTGGATCACCAAATGTTTGATTATACTCTTGGATAAAAGATACAACATTTCCTGTTGGGTCTGTCACAGCTATTTCAGTAGAGACAATAATCAGGTGAAATCCCAACATATATAGAGCAGAACAGTAATACCTGGACGATGTTCTGGTCTGATGATCCTGAAGACAAAATGAGTAAACTGGTAAACGGTAACCATAATAACTCTCAAAGGCAGGGATGAGATGAACAGCAGCCATCCTGTAAACCCATATGGTCTTTGGTTTGTTCCAGAAGGCCAAAGACCCATGTTGTCATCAAAGAAAGTGTTCGAGAAAAAAGTCATTATCCTCTGAAAGATTGAGTCTACTGGCTGTGGTCTGTGTAAGCTCTGTTGCCTGACAGGTCTGTTGATAGTAATTTGCCCATTCTGTAGAGGAAAGACAGGCAATTCTCTGACAGGTTGGGTCACTTCTCTGGGATCAAGGCCCAGGTGATCATGTATAGCTGTCTCTACATCCCAGTTGTGCCTTTCCAGAATTTCTATACATCTGTTTAGGTTATCAATTCCAGATAACTCCTGTTTGCCGTCCAAGAAACGTGAGTAAACAAAGCTTTATTTTTGACACAATTGTAAGCAATAAATACTGATTTCTCACCTGAAATTGGACTAGTTTCTCTGTATTTTGAGGACTCAGTTCCCTCTCCATTACAACAATATGAATTCGTATTCAAAAAGCACTTGGGTAATAACCTTATGTCTTTTTACTATGTTTCTAAATCGATGAACAAAGTTTAGCACCTCATTCAGTCTTCAAGGGAAAAATAATTGGGAGATGGACATGTAGGTGCACATTCAGGCCGCTAGATAACGTTCATGTACACCATTTAACCCACTTTTTGATAGATAACTCCTGTTCTCTATGGCAATCCGTTTTACACAAAAAAAAAAAAAAATTCGTCGGTTTTTTTCTTTTTTACAACTATGGCCATCTATCGGCCGGCTTCCTATTTAATTTTCTAAATACAACTTTACGTATTTTAGCCATGTAAATATATTATTTTTTAATTAATAACTTAATTTCATTAATATAGAACTATACAATAATTCCTTTGTTATATTCTACTTACTTAAATTTATTATTATTACTATTAACTATTAACTATCCATTTTGTACTGCAGTAAGTATAATGAATGTATTTCTAATAACAATTAGAATGATTACGTGTTTTAAGTATAATGTTTAAGTAATATAGAGTTGTTATTGTGTATTATTTTCACACCGCAACAACCGAAAACGACTTTATATTACTCAAACCGTTCTAATAACAATTAGAATGATTGCTTGTTTTAGGTATAAATAATATGTTTGAGTAATATAAAGTCGTTATTGTTTGTTGAGGTGTGAAAATAATACACAAGAATGACTTTATATTACTCAAACATATTGTTTATACCTAAAACAAGCAATTATTGCTATTACTATCATTGCTGCAAAATGCAGTTCAAATTGAAAAGTTAATAGTTAATAGTAATAATAATTAAGTTAAGTAAGTAGAATATAACAAAGGAATTATTGTATAGTTCTATTTTAATGAAATTAAGTTATTAATTTAAAAATGATATATTTACATGGCTAAAATACGTAAAGTTGTATTTAGAAAATTAAATAGGAAGCCGGCCGATAGATGGCCATAGTTATAAAAAGAAAAAACCGCCGAAATTTTTATTTTTTTTTTTTTGTGTAAAACTATGGCAATATGGCAATCCGTTTTACATAAAAAAAAAATGGCGGAAAAAAAAAATTTTTTTTTTTTTTGTGTGTTATTACAGGCATGTAAGCAATTTGAGTTAATTGTATCAATATATGGCAGAACCGTTTTACACAAAAAAAAAATACCCCCTCGCCTAAAACTAAAAAAAAAACTCCAATTCCACCCATTCCGATTTCCCCGACTTTTTTCTGAATGGTAAAGGAGGCTTTTTTCTTAACTATCAAAACTTTGGTGTAATGGGTAACTTTCAGTCGGGAGACCCGTGTTCGAATCCAGCATAATCCTTTCCTATAGTAAACTGGCCAGCGCGGCGCTAGGTTCCACTTTCCATTGTTTTTCCCACTCATTTCAATTCTTTGTTAGTTAATTGTATTTCGTTTTAGGCGCAGTTAATTGAGGCCGTGATTATAGTAGGCCATGCTGAGAACAACGCGTGGCTGGAGGAACAATTGAAAAATGGATAAGATAATAAAACAAAAAAATGGTAAGTATAAACATTATTATATTGGTTTTCAATTATTAATTATTGTTTATTAGACCAAATTATGAAGCTGCAGGCCCAGTTATTGGAACAACACAAAATATTAGATAACAAAGCTAAGGATCGTAGGCCTAACACGTAATGATTCTATTTATTTGCTTTTATTCATTCGTGTTTTGTAGCTCAAATTTTGAGTCTTCAAGCTCAGCTAGGGGAAAAGAACAAATTGGAACTGAACAGTTTCCAAACAGTGACGGAGGTTTTTCAAAACTCATCCCTAACTGAATGTGAGGATGAGTTGGCATTAGGCGAACACAGCCAGGTACCTAAAGTTTTCAAATAAGAATTCAAAATATGTATAGAATTTTAAAAAACAATTATTTATTGTTTAGTTATTCAGTCCACCACCTGACAGTGTGTTAAATTTAAATTCTGTTAGTGCTGCTCTAAAAGAATCGTTAGTAATAAGCTCATGCAGTGAAGGAACTGAACAATTGTGGGACCGTATTTGGGCCGAAAATGGATGTGGTACAGAAACCCAGAAATGGCACAAGTTCAACATGAAACATGGATTAGGTACTTTTCAGTTTTTTGTCTATCGAAAAAGTATTTTTAATGCTATTATTTTGCATTCACAGATTTTAACGGGGGATCAAATCAAGTCTGGAAGTGTTACAGGATGGAAGAGTGAGCCTACAGATGAAAAAACACTGAGAGTGCATTACCGTAAGGTGTGAGGTAAATTAATACAGTAATGCAAATTGCCTAATGAGAAGTACCATCTTGTGTTAATGAATCCAGTACAACAGCAATCCTTTATAGTTCTGTCACAGCTAGAAGCCTCAAATAATTCTGCTTCTCTGTCTAAAGAACAACTTGTCCTTTACGTTCAGAGTGTTGGGGAAACTGGGTACTTGAATGGCCCTAAAGATATTTTAATTTTGCTGCTATTGCAGAGATGAACATCATACATGGACTCTTAAGGTATGAAAGGATATTTCTTCAAATAATTTTGAACTCATGACGAAGAATTTCTCCTCCTTTTTGCCAACCAGGTCTTATCTACCAAAAAAAATTTTATCCAATAGGAAAGGATTTTCATGTACTGGGAACACAACTATCAACAATGCAACATTCTACAGGTGCTAGTTTATCATTCAAGAGCCTTATACAATGAAGTTAATCTGCAATTTGTATGTCCTTTCCCAAGCTTCCACCAGAAGTTGAATCTATGAGTCATGTAAATTCCATTATCAACAATTGATGTGTTTAACGGTGTTGTTTTTCTTTTCTCAATATAGGTTAATAGTAACATTGGATCTGAAAAGATTCTTGGTTGGGGCAAGACACTGAATAAATTGTATTGATTGGATGGATGACATGACATTTCTATACTTAATTCGGATTCCCCAGACGGTATTTGATATTAAAAAAATTGAAGTGCATATCTGGGCTCCCTTCTTTTCTGAAGCCCCGTTTCCCCTTGACTCATAATAAGCCCGTAGGGGGTCATGCCCCTACTGTACGGTATATATAAAAACAACATATACCGAGGTTTGGAGGGCTCTGGCCGGAAAGGGGACGTGGGGTGCCGCTTAGTCCGATGATGTGTTCACGGAGGGCGACGTGGCTACCCACAAATCCGAACTAAAGGTTAATCGCTCCTGTAAAAATGTTCCAAATCTTCAGCTCTTCTTCCGGCTTCTCTTAGCCAATCACCGGGTAATCTCCCCGGTGGGTCAACAAGGCAGTGTCTCCCCCTGCCTGGGTTGACGGCAACTTTTGAAAGGGCTATTGTGCCTTTTTAAAGTTGCAAAAATAATAGTAGTGTGCAGAGAATTGTCAATAAAATTTTTTTTAGAAAATATTTTTTGCAAAATTTGTTTCTTTCATTGTCTGTGTTAGCTGTGTTCACACATTACATTTATCAACTTTTTTAAATTTAGGTTGCCAATTTCATCCTTATTGTTTTCAACCTTCCAATCCATTTGACTACACTGGGACTTGAACCACAGACTTCTTGCTTCACAGGCCAGCATGCTACTGTTATGGCATAGCTGTTCTTATTAATATTCTTTAGGATTGTGATACCTATATTTTGATTTGCAATTCCCATTAGCTTATTATTGAATGCACATTAATTGTTTATATGTTCATGGTTGGAATAATGGTAAAGCATGTGGTTGTCACGCTTGAATACTAGGGTTCGATCCCCATGTCAGTTAATGTGTAGCTAAATAAAAATACAAAAGTAAATACTGTAAAGTCGTTTTTATTGTCCCTCCTTCCACCCACATATCCACCACTATTACATACATTTCAAGATACAGTACACAACATACAATACATACACAAATACACTTAAACTAACACGTTGGCTGCCATGCCACCTATCTACAATCGCTACTGTCGCTATCAAAGGGATAGCGACCAAGGGGGCCGGGTGGGCCGGGCTGAAACGACGACGAGACCTTTACGGGAATGCACACCCCAGGTCTACATCGCCGTCTCGTTCAAGGGATTCCCTATGGTGCATTGCCTTTGGGCCATTCGGCCAATCTTGGGCAGTGGCGCTGCTCCACCCCATGGCAGGTAAACCATGGAGCAGAACAGCGCGGCCCGTCCCTGTCAAGCTACAAAAAAAAGGGGATCAAAGTGGGTGGGTGGCAGCCAACGTGTTAATTTGCAAAACATAATACAACATAAAACAAAACACAACCATACCACGAAGACCAGGCGACCATGAGGTGACGAAGGGGCGATAGGGGAGGCGATGACGGCGTGACCACGAGGCGAAGGCGGGGCGACGGGCGAGGCGAAGACGGCGCGACCACGAGGCGAAGAAGGGACGACGGGCGAGGCGAAGACGGGACGACGGGCGAGGCGAAGACGGGACGACGGGCGAGGCGAAGACGGGACGACGGGCGAGGCGAAGACGGGACGACGGGCGAGGCGAAGACGGGACGACGGGCGAGGCGAAGACGGGACGACGGGCGAGGCGAAGACGGGACGACGGGCGAGGCGAAGAGGGGACGGGGCGAGGCGAAGACGGGACGACGGGCGAGGCGAAGACGGGACGACGGGCGAGGCGAAGACGGGACGACGGGCGAGGCGAAGACGGGACGACGGGCGAGGCGAAGATGGCGCGACCACGAGGCGAAGACGGGCCATACAACAACATTTTGCACGATGTTCCACGATGATCTCCTACATGTCACTGCTTATTTACTATTCGGCATTGCATCACTTTTTTTTTTTCATTTTGCTGTCATGGCGCTACCTAAATAACAAACAACGATATTACAATATTACATTTGAACGGGCAAATGGAAACTTACGTTTACATGGCTTGAGAGAATTAATACTTAGAGACTGTAATCTTGAAGGTCTTTTTACATGGGACAAAAAAGGAAAATGCCCTAGCTCTAAACGGTAGAAGTTAAAGTAAACTGTTAATTTATGGGAAAGAAAACTTTGTTGGTGAAACTGTAACAGAGATGGCTATTTGACTTACAGCTGTTAACAAAAGACGAAAAAGATTGTGGGGCCAGGAATTACGAAGAAGAAAGTAAAGACTTGGCAGTCCTATGAAGGGATACTAAATGTAAAGAAAAGTCATATTATACTAAGAAAGAAACTTAAAATACCACGGGAAAATGGTTTTTGGGTCCATGTGTATGTGTGTTGGTTGGTAGGTAGGAATGGCAGGAAGATTGCTGAAACGGTGGTGAGTTTTGTTGGTCACACGACACAGAGTAATAAACCACGTTTGTCAGATCCGAACTGACAGTTGATGAAGGGATAAAGTGCTGCAAAATCAGACGAAGATATTCTAACGATAACACTTATGTCACTGTCACAGCCTCTATACTTTGTAAATAAAGTATCATGAGCTATCCCTTGAAAGTAGAATCATACTAATTGGATTCTAGTATCAAAATGTAAGCCTTATACCTTTAAATGAGTAATTGTATCACATGATTGAATGTGAAAGCCAGAGTATGCTACCAGGCTTTGTGTTTGACAGCTGGCATAGCTGATCTCGTTAAATAAGAAATAATCCATTTCATGTGGTTGACTTCCAAAACACAATCAAAACACTTAATAGTTGGTAGCACACCATTTTTAGTATCTTCTGTTGTATATGGCAATCCGTTCACCTCCTCCCACCTCAAAAAATATCGTTTTCTTTCTGTTTTACTGCTATTGCCATCTACTGGTCAGATTTCTAGTTAATTCTCTACATTCAGTCGCCGAATATTTCAATATATAAATATATAAAATAGCTCATTGGTAGATCACTGGCTTCAGAAGCAGAAGTCATAGGGTTCTATACTCAGATTCGCCAGGCACGTCTTTTTCTTCATAGTACATGTTTATTTGTCAAAATAACGCAAAATGGCAAAAATTCAAAAATCATTTCTTCTCGACGATCGGATGATGTTGATTAAACATTCTGGGGTTCGAACCACAGACCTTTCGCACTGTAGGACAGCATGCTACCGTTATGCCATAACCGTCCTTACATGTATAGTTTAAGATTTCCATAGATATGTAGTTATTTGAAAAATAAAAAAAAAAGCACTGAAAATGGAAAATTATAATTCAAAACATTCCAGTAAACTGTTTTCTTAAACAAAATGAATTCGTTCTGTATTGAGGTATCTGGGTTAGCAAAACAAACACGTAATCAAATTTTTCAAACATACATTGCAGGTAATTTCCAAGATGTTCTTGGACAAGAACTTTGGTTTTGGATTACTCCAAAATAAGACAACCAAGTGAACGACATTGAGTTAATCCCAACTCTCTTCAACTTCAGTAGGCAAGGCAGCAAATCCAGGTTTATCGCCGAACTGCGAATAGATTAAATTAGATCTACAAGTTATAAAAACTACCTAGGTCTAAACTTACTCGGCGCATATCTCGACTAGCAAAGCCCCCTTGAGTCGAAGGGGCGCTAAAGTCGTAACCCATTCCACTCACGCCTGAGACCATCGCTTGCAAGAATGGCGGTACATCGGCGTTGGACTAAAAAAAATTGTGTAGGATTATTAATTAAGAACAAAAGGGCATAGAATATAATTAGGCGTCAAACTGGAGTAGGTTCTTACCTTAGTTAACAAAGATACAAACTTTCCACCGTTAGGGCCGTCTCTTTCTTCGTCAAAGAAGCTTATTGATTTTCCAACATTTCCCACGCGGCCGGTTCGACCCACACGATGAACATACTCTTCAATATCAGTTGGCAAGTCATAATTTACGACATAGTTGACGCCGGCAATATCTAGGAAAAACAATACAAACATCAAATCCGTAAAAAACGCACGAAGAACCCATAAAGTATTACCTAAACCACGGGCAGCAACATTAGTGGCCACGAGAATATTCCTAATACCATTTTTGAAGTCACGAAGCGCTTGTTCACGCTGACTCTGAAGACGATCACCATGGATGCTGGTAGCCTATAGACATAAAATTAAGTCACTTTACCCAATTCACAACAGGTTTAAATCTTACTTGTAAGTTGTTATTGCACAAAAATGCAGCGACGAAATCCGCAGTCTTTTTGCTGTCGACAAAAACGATGGTCTTGGCATCACCGATATCTTGTAAAACTTCGATCAGCTTAGCTCTCTTATCTCTTTTCGAGCACTGGAAAAACAGCTGTTCAACATCCGGATTGGTGCCACCGACAATGCCCGTTGTGACGAATATGTAGTCTTCCATGTAACTTGCAGCCAGCGCTTGTACTTCATCTGGGAATGTAGCTGAAAACATACAAACACGACGGATTCCCTACAGAGAAACAAATAGTATTACATCAGTCAAATCTCATACTGAAAAGCCATCGAGAACATACTTTCGGAGGCATCGTTGGATGGTTGACAATTTTTTCAATATCGGGGCCGAAACCCATATCAAGCATTCGATCAGCTTCGTCCAAAATTAAAAACCTGACCCCGGAAAAGTCAAATACTCCACGGTCGAGAAAATCCTTGAGTCGCCCCGCGGTCGCGACGAGAATATTGCACCCAGCTTGAAGATTTGACCGCTGATGGCTCGTGACAGTTCCTCCATAAATAATCACAGACTTTAAAATGGAATTGTAGGAGAATTTACAAGCCTCGCGGTGAATTTGAATTGCCAATTCACGAGTGGGTGCGACTATGACAACTTCTGGCTTCTGAACCATGGCGTGAGACGCACCAGCAACACCTTGTTCTAACAAAATGTTCATAACCGGTACCAAGTACGCCGCCTACGTGAAAAAATGTAAAATTTTAGATTACTTAATCAAAGAATATCACGGAGGGTTTGTTGGGTATCTTAGATGCAATTGGACCTTATAGCAGTCGCAATCACCGACGTGCCCACTCAAAATTACTTTTACCTCAACTTGCCCATTTCATACCGACCCATTCAAATCAAGACAGTACGACGGCATCAAGGTTTCAAAATTAACCAGGGTTACTTAATTGAATTACCGTTTTGCCGGAGCCCGTGACAGCACAAGCAATCAAATCTCTTTTGGCGAGAATAACTGCAATTGAAGCTTTCTGTACAGGTGTGGGTTTAATGTAGCCGGAATTCTTAATGTTCTGAAGTAGTAGTGGGCGCAAGCCGGCTTCTTCGAATGATGTGATGTATTGAGGTACATCTTTTCCTGTAACCTAAAGCAAACCCAATAGATATTTCCAAATCATAAAATACAGTTTCGAAAAATGGCTTACCTGTAGGACGACTTTGTCAAAATTGCTGAAGCGTTCCCCACAGACGATGCCCTTAAACAGTTCCTTTTCATCGCACGTCACAGCTTCCGGAATGTATTGTTCACGCGGCTTTCCGTCTTCCGTCAATTCATTGAATGGATTCGGGCAGTCTTTCGAGGAGTGGCCAGCTTCATGACACTAGGGGTAAAACAATGGACTCTAGAACATAAAGACATTATGGCAAGATACAATTAACATTTACGTTGTAACACTTGCTGCTTGCACTGCCTCCTCCTTGTGGACAATCTCTTGCCATATGGCCCTCTTCTCCGCACTGTTAAAAATAAACATGAAAAATTTGTAAAAAAAAAACAAAAAACAAAGAATGCGTCTCATATTTACCTTATTACACGTACGAGCTCCCCCACCACCTCCTTGTGGGCATTCCCTGGAAATATGTCCTTCTTCTCCACACTGTTTAATAACGATGGATTAGCAAAACCAGAATATAATAACCCAAATAGTATTTTTACCTTATGGCAGGGACGACTTCCCCCACCGCCGCCTCCTTGTGGACACTCCTTCGCGAAATGTCCCTCCTTCCCCACACTATAAAAAGCACTGAAAGGTTAAGTTTGAACATATATTAAAATATTTTCATCTTACTTTGTGACAAGTCCGTGGACCACTACCACCGCCCCCACCAGCTTGTGGACATTCTCTGGCAAAATGTCCTTCTTCTCCACACTGTTAAATAAAACCATGTTTAAGTTACCACACTGAAAAGACAAGAACACTTACTTTGTGACAAGGCCGACTGCCGCCGCCGCCACCACCACCACCGCCTTTAGGACATTCCCTGGCAAAATGACCGTCTTCTCCACACTACAAAAGGAATTCAGAATTCACAAAACAAAGTTTGACGAGCATGCTAGTTTTCTTCCTTCTTTACCTTGTGACATGGACGACCACCTCCTCCACCACCTCCAGTGCCTTTGAATCCATTTCCTCCAGAGGTGCCCCATCCACCACCACGGGGCTGGTCATCAAAATCGTTCTTGAATTGTGAGGTGGTTTCAGGTGCATTCCAACCACCAGTATTTGGAGGAGCAGTTGACGCTGGAGCTCCCCAATCACTGGAATTGCCAGCATTTGTGGCTGGAGCATCCCATCCATTAGAGCTAGGAACAGGTTTTGCAGTTTGAACTCCCACTCCCCATTCATCGTCAGTTGAGATCTTCACACTGTTCATTTGGCTGGCCAATGTAGCTGCCCCTCTTCCTCTGCCAGCAGGTGGTTTTATTCCTGCTTGGTTGTTATTATTCCAAGAACCTCCACCCCTGCCTTGAGGTGGAACTGAGTAAAGCACATCATCCCAATCATCACCCATTTCAGAAAGCCTGTCCTAATCGATCGAAGAGAAATTAAAGGGGACTTTGTTAACAAAGTGGAATCAATTATCCGTTCGTATCAGTTTCATCCTAATAGTTACAAATGTGGGCAATATACAAGGTATGAATACTTAATATACGTATTTAACTTACAGAAATTACTCGCTTTTGCTTCAACTAATTACCCAAACCTCGGTTGTGCTTTGAGATAAAACGAGGTCAGGTTCACAGGTTCGTAAGAAATGAGGTGAACGCCAAATACCTCATTACCTCACCAATTGTGAACTTCAATTGTAGAACGTTTTGTCTCAGTTTTCAAGAGAGTCACGTGACTTTCCAGATCAGGGGCGACAATTCTTCAAATTTACAACTACAACGAAAAATATTAATATAATGAGTTAATACTATTTAAAATACGCCACATATTGCTCCATCTAAAAGTACAGTACATTAGTAAGTTAGTGTTTTTTTTGTTTTTTTTTGTAAAAGAATATGTGGCACTGCGATGCCATTTATTAAACACGCCAAAAGCTTCTGCTAGCCATCAAATTTTTTTTGTCTTACTTAGACTTCCAACTTTTCCCCGAGTTCCCAATAATATTATTCAGTTCTGGCTTATAACAAAATGCCAATATAGGGTAAGTAAATATCTACCACCTTTGACTGTGATTAAAAGCCGAGATAGTTAGTGAGGATATGGTATAGTCGATAGTGTGTGTATTATACTTTCATGACGTAGTAAAACCAAAGGGGCTATACCAAGTTCAGGAAACGTTTACCCCGATTATTAATGGAAAAGCCAGCATATTTTCTATTATAACTGTGCTTCAGACTCATGTTGAGCACTAGGGAAAAAAACAATTTTAATTATGTAAGTAATCTGAGATTGGCAAATGCAAAACGTTGAAGCCATGATGAACTCGTAAAAAGTTTACATGTCAACTGCACTTCAGAAGTCCAGACTGGAGTACAAGTATAGTTTTTACAATTTTCAAGAAAGATAATGGATCTATAATGGTTTTAAATGACAATATAGTTAAAGAATGTAATGTAAAAATCAATGCACTGAGAATAGTTTTGCCAGTAATCGTTTTCCCATTTGTTGTGAAAGTATGGATGAAGAACTCAAAATCCAACTATCATAAATGCTAATCAAAATGAGGAATGCTTTTACTGTCATGACGATTTGGCTGCTGTCAAGGTACTAATTGCGATTTAGCTGTGGAGCACGAAACTCCGCCCTGATGCTGTTGGCAGTAGCTTGAGGATGAAGTAACCTACAAATAACACGACCCTCCCCCTGACTATATTCTCAAATGAAATCCATTGCCTGTCAGATGAAACTTGTCCTCTTTTTCCTTAAAGTTTTATTTTTATTTAACGATCCTGTTTCTGTATTTGCTTATTTTCAGTTGATTTCCTCGACAGAGGATCGCAAACAAGAGACGGAAACTTTAGCAGACCATGCGATCGTCATTGGTAGCATCATGTTTATTCCTCCTGGTCGTGGATTTCAGCTCGACAACAGGATTGGCGTCACCACAAGGTATGAGGGAGTTTATAAACTCTGCGAAATAGGCGGAAATGAAGTTGGTTTATCTTGTCCGAAGCGGAAAATGCTCGCAGTTTCAAAGCCGTTTCCATGGTCCTGACTACCCGTAAACCACAGAGATGACGAACATTGAACAATCAGCGTCGTTTGTCAAAGCGTTCCGGTCCATCTATTGACATCATTTCAGGCCTTTCTCTCCGGCTCTTTATGTAGATCCATAAAAGCTTTCAGGTCTAACATGGATAGCCACAATCACAGAATGGCGCAATCAAATCTTGATTCGCTACCCGTCCTTTTTATTTATCATATCAATAGCCAGGCATATTATCCTCCTCTTGTTCTATTCAGAACGTGGCTCTTTTCTTTTTTCACGACGTCCCATTGCCAGTCAAACTGTCAACCGATTTTTATTACGTCTAACAAGAAATTCATTTGATAATGGCTCGTTTGATGAAATAGGTAGAAAAGCATTTAGAAATGCTTAGGCACTCGAGTGCAATGGATAGTTATTTTCACGCAGGCCGTCGAAGGCGCTTTCCTACAGGGCCGTCCCGTGAGATGTTACCTTCTTACTCTCCCCCCTCCCCTTTGTATTCATCTTGGTTGAATGCTTTCACAGTCTGAACAGCTCGTGATGAAATTATTCAATGTCAGCTAAGAATGTGGAAGTGCAAAGTCTATTGTTTCGTATCTCAACTGCAAAACTTTTTGAGCCAGCTCAACTTGCGTCTGCTAGTCTTTAGCGTGCGCTGCACAGCGAAAAGAGATTTTAAGAAAAAAAAAACAAAAAAAAAACGTCGTCACAATCCCCTCCCACCTTTTGCTCATCAAAATAAAAAGAGGGGGGGGGGGGAGAAAAGAGAAGCTAAAGGCCAACTTGATTTCGCATCCGGAACTGAATCCGGATGGGCCGTCGAGATTGGGGACCAGTTCCTCCTCCGTCTTGATCTTTTGTCGATTGTCTTTTTCTTTCTTCTACTTTGGTCGTCTTCATCTTTTTCTTCACTCCCCCCCCCCTCCTGTCTTTCTTTTTTTTGTGTGTGTCTATGTTGAATAACAAAAAGAAAAAAACGGATGCTAACCCGATCGACAGGAACAATCGATCCGTTTTTTTTTCTCTTTTCTGTATGATTGCCTTCAACGTTTTTAGCCCGTCGTATCGGTCGATATTGCCGACACATTTTTTTTTTTTTTTTTGCTCTCATCGCTACTTATTATTAGTCGTTTATTTCATTAATTATACATGCTCATTTCGGTCCAGCTTCGTCTGAAGTAAAATTATGGGCTTGGCAGTGTAAACCCCCCCCCCCCCCGCCCACGTTTTTTAAATTGAACAATTGTTGCATGGGTGCACATTTATGAAACTAACAACAATGTTAAGATGGTGTAATTGAAACATAATTTGTTCTCTCGCGCTCATCCTACGTGCTGATGAGGGTGTAGCTATTAAGAGATTGGGCGGGGTTGTTGACAGTCCGCTGTCGTGCCGCTCATCAGGAGCTGTAAAATGTTTTTTGTAGGAATCCAATAGAGGTAGAACAAGGGGGATTAATCGATCCGAAAGTTTAGTGACATTTTCGAGTGACGGGCGTTTCTCCTCTTTCAAGACTTGACACGCTCACGGGGGCTACGTCCTCGCTTCGCCCTTTTGAGGATGTTAGACAAGAGCGGTGCCGCTAAACGAATTGAGATGCGCCGTGTCTCGGATGTTGTCATGACAACAGCCTCTAGGTCCTTTAAGATTCGCTCATCCCTAAGTTACGGTCGAGAAATCTGTTGATACAGTTGATGGGAATTTCAATTCCTCCGGGTTGTGTGTTGTGGGGGGGAGGAGAGAACGAACTGACGGCAAGTTTTGAACCCGGCCAAATTCAATCGGAAGGAAACAAGAAAAACATTACGGGCTTCTTTGACTTGTTCGTCGTTGTGTTTCTCTCTTTTTCATTCTTGCTTCTGTGTGCTTTCCATAACCTTCTTTGTTGTTGTTCAACAGTTTCGTTTCTCCATTTTACTTGCCGCTTTATTTCTGAAGAGGTTGATCGCATCATCAGAAACCTGTCAGCCGCACAGATTGGTCTCTCTTGTCATCGTTTTCAGCTCAACCCCCCCCCCTTTTTTTTAGATGACAAACTTTCACCATTTCAGTAGGGTTTAAAAAAAACTGGTTTCTTTGAAATGAAAGTATACGATTAAATTTGGGAATTTCAAACTTAGAGGGAAAGAAAAAGGTAGCGCTACTATTGCACATGATTGGAAAATCGTTCGTTTTCTTCAGAGACATCAAGCAAAAGATGTACCCCATGTAGATGGACATTTTCCTCCTATTTTTCTCATTTATTCCAAACATTTCATTCAATTCTTATCGTGTTTTTTTTTTTTTTTTTTTTTTTTTTTTTAGAATCCCGAGTTGTTGAGAAAAGACTTTTATTATTTTTTTTTTTTGCCTCGTCTTTTGATCCATCCGTCTCGTTGCTTTAGGCAACGGTGTATTTATTTGATTTTATTTTTTAAAGAAATATTCGTCGTATCCGTGTGTGTTGCGCCAACACACTGGCGCTTTGAAGAGTAGTATTACTTCCTACCCACTAAGCCGTTGAAATATAGATCTAGTCCATCTTTTTCGACACCATTATTATTACTGTCTGCATTTTCCAGAATAGGTCTCTCTCTCTCTCTCTCTCCGTGTTATAGAACACAAACAAGAAAGATAGAAGATTGTAAGAGTCGTATAGTCTCGTTAAATAAATGGGAGCAATGGGGGTAGCTTCCCGGAGCTAGTGTCACAGCGGAATAGGTTATAATATACTATCAAAAACGACTGGAGAAAGAGAAGACAACAACAACAACAAAGAAAAACCGCCTCCCTCCCCCCCCCCCTGCGCAATGATCCTATTTGTTATCGTGATGACGTGTCTGCAGGACTGTAGGTATACCGCGGTGTTTTTCTCACTCACGCACACAACTATTCCCGGAGAAAAAGAATAGACAGATATATATATATATAAAAAAAAAAAGAAGGAAACAAAATCATAACAGTAAATCTTTTAAGGGATCCGTCCTTCCTTTATACTCCCAGCCGAGAACCATTGCGAAAGTGTAACGTAGATTCCCGACTGGCTGGTCGTTGCCCGGCAGTGTTGATTGGATTATTGGACTCGACACATCAAGGGACTCGGTCTGCGTGTCGCCCGTATTCTTTTCTTTTTTATTATTTGATTTCATTTCTTTTTTTTTTTTTTTTTTTTTTAGATATATATTTAAAGGTATCCTTTCTCTTGTTGGCCGTGGGCCGGCCGTGCCACTTGATCCAAAAGTCTTTTTCTCTCCAATGGGTACCTCTCGAGTCCTGGTTGAAGACGTGACCGATGATCCGGCAACACAAATAGAAAAAGACACTCTACGGCACTGGGGAGGGGGAGGGGTTCTTTATGTCGCATCTCTCAATCACGTCGACATCGGATGTAATAACTATCACCCTGCTACTAACATCGCCGTCGTTAGTTTTCCGTTAACTCTGATGGTGCCCCCCCCCCCCATCTTTTCTTTTTCGCCCGTTCCGGACTTGATTACCGTCGCATCTGTAAACGACAGTGTGTGTGTGTGTGTGTCTTTCTCGACCGTCTTTAGGACTGCTGGCCCAGTTCGCTAAGGCCAACAATAATCTTTGATCCCCCTATACGTTTTTTTTTTTTTTTTCTTTTTTCGCTTGCGGATCTGTCAAATAAATAGAGCAAGCGAAAAGGAGATGACATAAATGCGTCTATTTGAAGTGAAGGAGAAAAGGAAACACAATCCTTTAAGGGGGGGAGGGGGGGGGCAAGGGGGAAAAAAAAGATGAACGTCGCAACGGGACGCACACGCGAAGATGATAATCACGAACGAAGAGATTGTGTTTCTGTATAGTTAAGCTTCCGGCGTGAGGGGTAGGGCATCAAAATGAGAGTTTACTCTTTTCCGCCACAGTGGATGACGTTATCGTTTTTTTTTTTTTTTTTTTTTTTTGGCTCGTCTTTATTTTTACCCCGATGGCCAAAAGTAAGTACCCCCACCCCTGCACGAAAGGGTTAAAAAGCGTAGGGAGGGAGAGAAAACGATGTTTGGGTAAAACGCTTGTTGATGTTGTGTGCGCTCGACCTCACACGTCATTGTCGTTTGTTCCGTTGATGGGATGCCAACGACATCCTTTCAGTTCTTCCCACCCGAGGGAAGATCAACAAAAAAAAATTCGATGAAAATGGGCGACGATGATCGACAATGACAGCAACCGATCTTGAAAAAAAAAAATAAATAAATAAAATGTTTTTTTTTTTTTTTTTCCTGTTCCAATTGTTGTGTTGTGCAACTTGAATGGCCAGGAGAGAGAGAGAGAGAGGTCAGTTGCCACCATTTTAGCTTTATTCCACTCGATCATCCTGTCTGCCTCAGGTTAAATCGTTTTGGGACTTGTTTATTCATTCCGTGGATATCGTTGGAGCGTGTAGAAAAAAAGGGAGGAGCTCCTTGTTCGAGACGTGAAAAGGCTAAATAAAAAGAAAACTGGAATGGGCCATGGTGATGAAAATAAAATAAGGAAGAAAAAAAAAAAGAGGAGGTCTCAACGACAAGAATGAAAGAATATACCGTCGGACGGATCAAAGATCGAAAGGAAAAAAAAAAGGATTTAGCCTGCGCTGCTGGTTATGTATGGAAAAGACTTTCTGACGAGCTTGAATGTCGTCCTCGATATCAACCCCCTCTTCTTTTTTTTTTTTTTTTTTTTTTTACTCCCCTTATTTTATTCCGGTCCTCTTCTTTTCTCTTTTTCTTTGTTAAGTTCGCTCTTTTGTATGTCTTTTTTTTTTCGAATCGATTTAAGGGGGTGGGGGGGGGAATATCTCATACTATGTATTTACGTATAGATTAATGAGGAATGATTTGTGTAAAGAAAGTTGATCAATAGGCTCCCAACCATTTTATTTCTTGGGAGAAGAGAAGAGGCCGGGCTATGGGTCCCCTTTTGAAAGTCAATAAAACCGTCAAATATAAACGACAAATGCCCCCCCCCCCCCGTAGATATTGTCTACTTAACCGTGTGCCATATTTCATTGTTTTATTGCAACTTATTTCCGTTTGTTTTCATTTCATTTCGGTTTTATATTTGGATTTTCGTATTACAGTGCAAGATGGCCAAGTTGAAACGGTAGAGGCAGTGCTCGGTGACGGATTAACGCTGCAGTGCCACCTGCCCGACATGGAAGATAAACCCGGTCTGACAATACGATGGCAAAGATGGGCAACGTACCGTGGCGCCGTTCACGACGACGCTGAACTAAAGAGCGAGGGGCTCGTACGGCGTCGCCGCCGCCACCACCACCATCGCCGCTCCCGCCGCCTCATCCATCAGTCTACCGGCTCCGCATTACGTTTCGCCTCCATTTCAGAAGAGGACGAGGGCCTGTACAGGTGTGTCGCATCCAGCAGCGTCGATAACGTCGGGACTAGCCTCGTCGAAGGAGATCAGTCGTTGAACGACAGCGATTCTCACGTATCAAAGCCGACACTCGATCAGCTGGACAACGCTACCGACGTTTCAGCTATCGACGACGTCCAGCAAGCGAGCCAAGGAGGGGCGGCATTAACGAGTAGTATTACTGCTACATCCACCACGTCGACAGTGTACGGATCGTTCATCTACTTACGCATTCAAGGTAAATAGAAAGAAACAACAAGCTCGTCTGTGTTTAAATGGGAAGCGGGGCTCTAAACGAGATAATGGGCTAGTGCGTTCTCGTGTGTGATTATTTGCAGCTCAACCTTTGATAGTGTAAATTTCCTCCAATTTATCTTTGAGATGATAGAAAATGCGGCGGGGGGGGGGGGGCTGAAAACGACGTTGTTGATGATGCAGCCCAACGTCGTTGTTCCCTTCTTTTTCCTCCGCATTTTGAGGGTTCAGTGCAAACGTCTTGTTCCTTATTCATGGCGCCAGCCTAAAAGGAAATCCGATATTCGTCAGATGTTAGGGGGGGGGGGGGCTGGAGACGAACGGGAAGCTTCGCCGTTGTTCCTTCCGAAAGTAATGGAGTTTTCAAAGGTAGACGACAACGACGTGTCGCTCAAAAAAAAAAAAAAAGAAGGCAAAGAACGTCGCGTTCTTTAGTAGTATTGACACGTCTACAGATCCGAACACACACACACACGTTAGGCCACACATGTTCATTTCCATGGACACACAATGGCGTCAAGGAAGGAGACAAACTATTCTTTTATTTCCTTTTGCTTAACTCTTGTTTTTTTGTTTTTTTTAAGGGGATCTTTGCGACGGGGATACACGCTACATCTCCCCAATCATTTCCCATGTATTAGGAAGCGCGTCTATGTATATAATGTAAGAATATGTAGGACAAAGTCGAGTCGACGGAGAGTGCAAGTCTCGGATGGATGAGAAAGAGCGGGGAGTTAGTGAGATGTTGGTCTATGCGGAAGAGAGAGCCCCCCCCCCCCCTCCGTTTGTTAATCTCCTGGTACATCTCTCTCGTGGCGCTCAACTTGGTTGCAACTTACTTTCCTTCTTTATGGTCTACGGTTTTCGCGCTTACCCAAACTGAGCCCGCTTCTACTTCTTTAATAGATGAGAGCCTCTCTCTCTCTCTCTCTCTCTCTCTCTCTCCAGGGTCTCTCTCCCGCAGTCTTTTCTCTTAGCAAACTCGTTGTATAGTCCGACGGACGTGATTCTTCCGTCTAATGAACAAGACCTCCACTCGACGAGGGGTTTTTAGGTTTTGGCCGGGACGATGGCGATGAGCATTAAAAAAATAATAATAATCGTACAGACACTCAACTTGAATTCGCTTCGTTTGTTATACTTTGTCTCATCCTGGAACCGCCTAATGTGAAATCTAAGAAAAGCTGCCCATCATTAGCGAATAAAGAGAGGGGCTTTTCTTTTTTCTTTTTTTTTTTATTTCATAAATCATTGGATTGATTTGCCTTCCTTTTTTCTTTTATTATGCCCATTGGCTTCCATTACATCGATTTTTACGCTATCAATTTCAGGAAATTAATGGCCCCTTTTTACCCTGACGAAAAAGGGATTTGTTACATGGAGCATCGATCTTTTTCTTTTAATGATCTACCCAAAAGGGCGCGTACTTAAATTTCTCTTTTTTTTTTTTAATTAAAAAATCCTTTAGTGGCTGCCGTCTTGACGGACTACCCGGAATCGCCTGTTTTGATCCACCCGTTGCGGCAACAGCGACGACAGCAACGTCTCAAGTGTTTGGCTTTTGGCCATCCGACGCCCGTCATCCACTGGCGAATCATCAGCAACGACAGCAGCGCGCACCAGGTTGGCTTCTTTTTTTTTTTTTTTTTTTCAATTTTCATTTTGACATGAAAACGTCGAAAATAAAAAAAAAATAAAAAATATATTTGATGGGTACCGGTGACAGGATGACACGCAGCAAAGGATTTTGTCAAAGGGTCGAGGAAGGGACAGCCAATGAACTGTTTCGTTCTAATTCATTGGAGCGTGAGGGCATCGGGGAAAAAAAAAAGACATGGCACCCCTAACATGGACGGAAAAGTAGAAATTCGTACGAGCCCCTTTGCGAAAAATGACAATAGATCTAGTGCGTAGGGGAGTTGACGTCCGGGGCCAGCGAGGTCGGTATATAGAGGAGGGGAGGGCTAAAGGACGTATTGATTAGCATTGTGTATGTGTGTATATGTACCGTGTGTGTGTGTGTGCGTGCCGATTCGCGTAAGCCATAAGCTTTATTTCGAGAACTGCGGCAATGATGAGTTGGTCGGTTATGGTGTGCTTTTTGCTCTTTCTCGTCGTTAACTTCCAACTTTCCTCTCTCGATCCGGAAGCCAATTAGACGCAGAGAGTATCATGCCCTAAAGGTGGATAACAACACATACAAAAAAAGAAGGAAAAAAAAAAAAAAAATTTCTTTTTATAAAATAAAAAGATGTTTCCGAGTGGAAGAGTAGGCTTTGGCGCCGGATCGTTAAATTAAGCGTCCCCTTCTTTTCCTTTTTTTTTTTCTTCTTCCGCTTTTTTATTATTTTTTTTTTCCTCATCCGCATTCCGCACTATCTGCGATGATGATGATGATGGCATATGGATTCATCAACACGCACCGTTGACTTCATCTTGGTTATTAATGTCATGTCAAATTATCGTCTCGTGGCGGCGGATATGGCCGGAAGAGAATACTTTTCTTGTTCCCTCTTCTTCTTCCTCCTTCTACCCCTCGGGTTGTATAGGATGAAAGAAGATCGTGGATGATAGAGCACGTTCGATCGGTAGGCACGTACACAACGCATGGAACCGCAAGATGTTTTCAAAAACAATAGGGATCGATGACCGACTGCATTTGATTTTTCTTTTCTTTTGTCTTTTACGTTGGCAGTTTTTACGCCGTTCGTTCATCAAAGAATTTGAATAAAAGAGAGAACCTTTTCTTTTTTTTTTCGCTCGACACCGATTCTTAAACCCTGCAGGTTTCTTTAGAAAACAAAAAAATGTCTCATAGACAGCAATAGAGTTAGCTAAAAGAAAAGAGAGTGAAGCGGGAGGCGTCGTGTGTGTATTCCACGTTTTTTTTTTTTTTCTTTTGTGCTCATTGATTGGACCGTGACGCAATTGCGTGGTAGGAATAAGCGAAGAAGATGATTATGCCGGAAAACTGTGCGCATTAAATTCGTGGCCGCAAAAAGATGAAGGTCTCGATGTCCGCCCGTGATTCGTTTTCCTATCCCGCAAACGATTGGCGGGGAGCAATCAAAAGAAATGAGACGACGCAATCATTCTTTGTTTGATCGCTGATTTATTGTTCCCCTCCCCCCCCCCCCCCAGCCTCTTCCCTTTTTGACTATGTGTGTGTGTGTGTAGGGAACGTACATTTGTTCAATGTTAAAACCTCGTGACATAAACCGAGTAAGTGAGAAGAGCCGGCGGAAGGACACCGTCATCGACATCAATTGGAACACAAGAGAGCTATAAACGATGTTTCTGTTTTGTTTTTTTTTGCCATTTCTATCGGCCGTTGGCACGAAAAAGAAAATGCCCCAAAAGGGGACAGTAAGAGGAGTGGCAGATATTATATGTACATCTGGCATAACTCGTTCAACAAACTCTTGGCACGAATGTCAATGGCCGTGATGGCCGCTCTTAAGAACTCTTCGCTTGCTCGCCTCTTCACATATTGGATTTCTTATCTTTTTTTTTTTTTCTTTTTCAACTTCTCTCGCTTTTCTTTGGAATCTAGAAAAAAAAAAGAAATCAAGAAAAGCTCGTGACGTTCGCGTGTGTAGGACGTGGAGACTCTCTCTTTTGTTTGCCAAAGTCGTGTGTGTTATGTGTGCGGAGCGGGGGGGGGTCCCTTCTTTTAAAACTTGGTATTCAAACGGGCAGCGGGTATGGCACCTTTTTGAAAAAGCTTTTGCCTGCAAAATGGTTAAAGAGCGTGATGTACTTGAGAAAGCGAAAAAAAAACAAAAAAAACTAACCGTATCGATCGTATAAGCGACACGCAATAGACCAACTGGTCAAGTGCACAATAGGCTCAATTCATCTCCCATTTTCGGTTTTGAAAAAAAAAAAAAAAAGAAAAATTCGATGTAACGAAATAGAGAACAAGAAAGGACCAAAACTTTTGAGAGCTCAACGTTTGTTTGTTTATTTTCAGGTGCGTTTGGTCGAAGAAGAAAGGCAGCAAATCAAACGGGCTGAACGAGGTTACGTTCGCTCTGCAGTTGCAATCGAGTGGGAGAGCGGACAGGAGGAAGACGAGCAGGAGGCAGAGGAGGACGACAGCTGGCGGCAGACGATTAACGTGACTTGTTCAGCTAGGAACACTATTGGACGTCAAACGCACACCGACACGCGAATGTTCAACTTGGAAAGAGTCCGCCCGGCGGACGTGAGAGGTAACACAATTATTCAACTTTTTTTTTCTTTTCTGTTTTTCACAAGTCGGAAGAGTGAGAAACGCTTTGCATTTGTTTATGACAGTTTCTTTTCTTTTCGATTCTTTATTTTATTTTTTATTTTTTGCATTTCATTTCTTTTGATTTCGAATACAGGTGAACAAGAAGATGAAGCCAATGATAATCAAGCGGGGGCCGGATATTGCGGCCGCTACACGGGCCATATTTGCCGCGGCCAGTTGAGCAATCCGTCGTCCGTCTGGTACAACATCAGCAGCAGCGACCAGACGGGCGGTTGGCTCAACGAGCAGCTCGTCCACGGACTCTGGGACGAAGTCGTCCGCACTTTGCGAGAGCCCTGCCAATCAGCCGCAAAGGTGCCTATTTTTTATTCATTTTTTTTTTTAATTATTATTATTATTGAATTTTTTTTAGCGAAATTCTTTTTGATTGAAAAGTTCTTTTTTGAAATTTTCAATTTTTAGAAATTATTGTGCTTGTACGCGTTTCCCGAGTGCCATCTAGACGAAGATGGATTTGCACGCAAGTTGCCTCTTTGTTACGAAGATTGGTACGTTCCAAAACTTTACACTTTCGGCCAAACAAAAAAAAAAAAAATAATGAAAAACTTGAAAAACATTTTTAAAAATTGTTTATCGATTAGCATGGCGACGAGGCAGCTCTTCTGCGTCGACGATTGGGCTCAGCTGGAAAGCAACAAACAACGGGGATTCTACCTCGGTTCCAGGGGTCACTTCCGCCTGCCCAAATGCGAGAAATTGCCCAGGATGAGATCGCGTAGCTTTTTCATGTCCAGCAGCGGTAGCAAGTACGGCCAAGATCCGCCCAGTTGCTCGCGTGGCCATTTGACTCAACTCGTTCCAGCCGAAGTGACCAGTCAGTTTTTTTTTTGTTTTTTTTTTGGAATGTTATTGGATTTTGATTGGATTGCGCTTTTTCTTTTTGTTTTGTCTTTTAGCGTCGTGCGTCAAAGGACGCGGCCGATTCTACCAGGGGAACGTGAGCGTGACGAAGGAAGGGATCGCCTGCCAGCGGTGGGACGCCCAGGAGCCGCACTCGCACAACCGCCCGCCTCTCAACATCTTCCCGGAGATGCAGGGAGCCGAAAACTTTTGCCGGAACGCGGGCGGAGAGGAGCCGAAGCCGTGGTGTTATACGACGGACCCGCTGGTCCGGTGGCAACACTGCGACATCCCGCAATGCGGTTGGTTATTCTTGTTCTCGATCCTATCCGTTTTCAAAAATGGGGATTTTGGAAATAATTAAAACATCTTGCGTAGGTCGTTCAGAGGTCGAAGTGACTCTGCTTCCAATGGAAGCCACTTTCACTCCCGGATTTGTTCTGCTGCTGGCCGGAGTCGGTTTCCTCTCGTTACTCATCTTCCTCCTGTTTCTACTCTTGTGCCAGAGGGCCTTGAAGCACAAACAAGGCTACCAGCTTCCTTCGTTACAAGTAAAAAACGAGAGACGTTAGCAATAGAACATTCGGCCTGCAGCTGCTTGTTTTGTTTGTTTGTTTTTATTATTATTATTATTATTATTTCATGATTCGCTTCTATTTTCAATATCGCTTCTATTTTTCGTTTATGCGTTCATACAGAAAGAATCGATCGACTTGCAGAAGCTGCGAGACAACTCGACCTACCAGTGTGTCGGCGCCCGCATCGATCCGTCGCTGGAGAAACTCGAATATCCCCGCAACGACATCATCTACATCAGAGACATTGGCCAAGGAGCTTTTGGCCGCGTCTTCCAAGTAGGTTCCCCTCCCCTTCCCTAAGAAATTAATGGACAGCCGTCCTCATTTGTTTTGTTTTTTTTGTTTTTTTTTTTTTTGATTAATTAAAAAAGGCTAAAGCTCCTAACCTGGTGAAAGGTGAGCCGTGCACAATCGTGGCCGTCAAGACACTTAAAGAAGAAGCGGACGATGAGATGTGCGCGAATTTCGAGAAGGAAGCTTGCCTATTGGCCGAATTGGACCATCCCAACATAATCGGCTTGCTGGGCGTCTGCGCCGTCGGCAAGCCCATGTGTCTCTTACTCGAATTCATGGAGCTGGGCGATCTCAGGCAGTACTTGCGCTCCTGTTGCCCGTCCAATTACATCGCCATCCCCGAATCGTCGGCTTCGTCCAACGTCGACTTCAAGGACGTCAAACTCAATGCTGCCGATCTGACGAGCATGGGCCGGCAGATCGCCGACGGCATGCTCTACCTCTCGCAGAGGGGATTCGTCCACCGCGACCTGGCCACCCGCAACTGTCTCGTCAGCTCCAACGGGCCGCCCAGCAGCGGCGGAGGCGTCACCGTCAAGATCGCCGATTTCGGACTCTCTCAGAGGGTCCACTGGCAACAGTACTACTACACGGGCACCGACAACGACGCCATACCCATACGGTGGATGCCGCTCGAGAGCATCATCTTCAACCGATACACGACGTCCTCAGACGTCTGGGCTTTCGGCGTCTGCCTCTGGGAGATCTTCTCCTACGCCCAGCAGCCCTACCAGGGCATGTCGCACGAGGAGGTCGTCCGCTACTTGCAGTCGGGCGGCATGCTCCAGCCGCCGGCACACGCCTCCTGCGCCATCTACGCCGTCATGCGGTCCTGCTGGCACAGCTCGGCCAACGAGCGGCCCAGCTTCGTCGAGCTCCACGACGAGCTCGTCGCCATCGAAGAGGCTCTCTGCTGCCAACCTCGTCCGGCTTCGGACCCACCTCCAGTTCACCTTTGAACAGTTATTTTTTCTTTTGTTTCTCACCTCTAAAAAAAAAAACAAAGAAAAGAAAAAAAAAAAAAACAGTCATGCCATCCTATTTTTTTTTTTTTTTTTTTTTTTTTTTTAAATCTGCTATATCATAGTATATTTAAATTACTTCCAAACCTTTTTCTTTTCTATCAAGCACTCGCGTTACACTGCACAACGTCAATCATATCATATTTCATTTTTTTTGTTTTTGTATTCCAGTCATAGCGCCTTCGGCTAACGCATTATGTTTGTGCTAAGAGCGAAGATATGAAAGAAATCTCTGTTTGGGTCTGATGTGCATGTAGCATTAACTTTTGTGTCCCATTGTTCTCGTCTTGTAGAGAAAAAAAACCACAACTTGGCAATGATCTCTTGCAACAGTCAACTCTGCTTTTATTTTCTGTTTTGGTGTCTTTATTTCTATTTTTGGGTTTGTTTTTGCTGTACGATGTACCGTATATTGGTAACAGTTGTCTAATAAGTAAGACGTTTACAATTATCGATCTTGCTGGCAGAGAAATGGATGTATCGACTCACTGTTAGTCAATAGATTCTTTTTTGCAATACCACGGTCTCTTTCGATTTATTACGTAATCTATGAAGAGCAATCGATAGGCATTTTGAAGTTACGAAAAAATCCTTTAAACTTTGAACACTTACAACTTACGGATTTCCTATCTTACGAAAGAAGCCTCGATAAATTTATGGGCAATCATTACTGGCTTATGAACAGTAGTAAGGAAGCAGAAGACTTTCTAAGGTTTCGTCTGCAACAAATATCCGTTGGACTATGCTTGCGTACAATTTGTGCAGTTGTCAAATTGACGTAATTATGGTATAAAGCACAGCATTAACATTATACATTAACACATGTAGTAATGAAAATTTGTTCAAAAATTTGTGATGGCTACATGAAATGTTCTTTCCATTTGGTTTTATACGTTCGACGACGTTTAAAAATTCGCGCAGGTACGTCGTAAGTCAAAACAAAGTAAAAAACATCAAATCATTTTCAGTATTTTAATTTATTTTCGGCCTTTTAAATATTTGTGAAGTTTACAGTGTTATCTAGAACTCGGTTCGTTAGTTTAAAAAAAAATTATTGAAGAAGATATGCGGAATTTGTATAGTCGCTCAATTGACTATCCCTAAACTAGCCCTAAACACATTTTCGTCGTACCGCGCCACCGCCATCTTCCTCCTCGCCGCGATCTCGTGTGCTTCACGTGCCTAAGACTAATTACAGGTTCGTTTTAACAGTTTCCCGCAGTTCTTGTTCTTAAATTTACTTGTTAGAACTCAGAAATTTGTGCTGAAGTGAAGTAAGTCCGGCTAAAACCATACTGAGCTGCTTTTCACGTGACGTGACATTTTGACAATTGGTTTATAAACGGACAATCTCGGCCGCATGGTCTTAGTCGGTTAAAAATAGTCTTCATGATTTTGCTATCAGTGTACAACATACATGTTGTGTGTAGTGTGTAAATCAATTTAGAACTCCTTAAAATGTATCTTTTCTGTTTTATCTAGAATGAATGCAGAGAAGTTGGCAAAACTGCAATCTCAGGTCAGGATCGGGGGCCCTGGCACTGCTCGCAGGAAGAAGAAAGTTGTCCACCGTACAGCCACCACTGATGACAAGAAGCTGCAGAGCTCCTTGAAAAAGCTGACCGTCAACAACATCCCTGGCATTGAGGAAGTGAACATGTTCAAGGATGACGGAACAATCATCCACTTCAACAACCCAAAAGTACAGGCTTCTTTAGCGGCCAACACTTTTGCCATCACCGGCCATGCTGAACACAAACGTAAGATGGAAAATGGAAAATGTCTTTCGTAGGTTTATTTCACCTGTCGTTTGGTTTTCAGCCATCACTGATATGTTGCCAGCCATCCTCAATCAATTGCCAACTGAAAGTTTGGCACACTTGAAGGAAAGGATAGTAGGAGCATCTGCTGGTGGACAAGGTGCGTCATCGGCAACATTGCCCACAACCGAAGAAGATGATGAAGTTCCCGATCTTGTGGACAATTTCGACGAACCCAGCAAGAAGGAGGCGCCCACTGTCGAGACGAAATCGACAGCTGAAGTCAAAGTAGCTGAAACTCCTGCTGCGACAACCGCCGAACCAGTCAAAGCTGCTGAGACTCCCAAAGCAGAAGAATAATGATAAAGGACGGACTACCGGCAACAACATGAAGGATGCAGTCGGAACAAGCAGGCACCAGCGAAAGGAAAATCAACTCCCGACTGTTTCTATTTTTTCTCTCCTCCCTTCACTTTTTTAGATTTTTTTTTCTCCTCTTCTTTAAACTCCTTTTCTGTCCTAAAAGGAGGTACTCCTCTGGTCCCGCCTAGGCCATTACTACTAATCATTGGAAAGAAACAACTGTACTCGTATTACACACACTGAACGAAAAGAGAAAAACGGGGAAGGATTTCTTGTTGTTATTGGCTGTTTGTGATTGTCCCTCAGATCAAACAGAGAATGAGCTTGTGGCTGCAATGTTTCCCTGACCGTCATGAAAATCTAAAAATACACCATCAATTGATTAGTATTCAATCTAATCCTTTTTTTTTTTTTCATAGTTACAGCAGCAGGGCGCCGGCCAACGTAGGGAATCGCTTACGCGGAGGAGCTTCATCTCTCTTATTAGGCCCTGGTATGTTAAACTGCAAGCCAAACAAGTACTCAAAATTGGGAGTGTAATGTTTTTATCGTGATGATCGTCATTATCATGAATGATGTGAAATCCCATTTTACACTTTGAAGTTGCATCCACTAACATTTTTCTACGATTGCAGCTAATGTAAAATCGCACTTTTTTTTTTTTTGCGTATTTGTTTTTACAGTGCAATGATTTATGTACATATGCCGCAAAAACGTACAAAAATGTCCTCATGGAAGCACTTAGGGAACAATGGAAGCGTAAAATACGAAATTTGTACAAGGAATTTCGTGTTTTAAAGCTACAGTAAAAGCAATCCAAATCGATTTTCTTCGCGTCCAGTAAAGTATTCCTGGACGACATTCTATGAAATCGCTATCTTTTTCATTGAGAAGCTCGTCAGCCAAGAACTTGCTAGAATATTACTGGGTGATATTCTATATCTAGTGATGTTAGACTGTTTACCATTAGAACAAGTTTGAAGTTTGGGAAGGTGGTAACGGGATAGATGAACTTACAGTGTAACTTTTTTAGCCAACGGTAAATTGATAGTTTTCGGAATTGGTTGTCGAGCTTACGAGAAACCCCAAAAGGTAAAGTAATTAATGTCATGAAATTTTGTTGTTGTTCCGTTGAAAATAATAATTTATTTTTCAGTATTAGGGTTAGCAGTTGCGTAAAAATAGCCAACTGGTACCAAAGCTCATGGAAATGTAGAAACGATTTGGAGCTTGTTGATCCCCTGGCAGTTTACTATCGAAGTACGGGATTACATTTGTACAACGCCCTACTTGATGAGGGTTTAGAGGAGCTAGAAAAAAACTGCATATGAAAATCACTGCAGGTAAATGCCGTCTCAGCGGTTAATAATTAATAAGCTTTTTCAACCACATTGAATTTATTGTATCGTTTTTTATTCGTGGCAATCGAAGATGAATTTGGCTTTTTCGATCGATTTGAAAATGAATGATGAAACGATCACAGAGACCAACGTAAATCGCTGAAACATTCAATTCGATTCGCTTTATTTGTCTTCAATTTTTCTGAACGTTATCACTTTCACAGAAACCCGTTATATCTTGCGTTGTTTCCCACATCTTAACATTCACTTTTTTGGCTAATTTAGCGCTTTTTATATTTTCCTTTACCCGCAGTCGTTTGATTGTGTTAACCCATTTAAGAGATTTCTATGTTGTGCGTTGTTTTAGAACTTTCTTCGTGATAATATCATTGACACTAACAGCAAACAGGCATACACATTATCGTACCTATTATGTGTGCGGATTCTATTGCGGATGCTTTTGAATCATATTATACGGCTGCCAATTGATTTTCTGGTGTTGTGTTTTTTTTTTTTACTTAATTTTCCCATTTTGTATACTCATTTTCAAATCGAATGAGAGCAATGTGGTGACTATGTGCGACTCTTTATATGCAAAAACAGCAGGTAAGAAATGGTAATTCTAATTTTAGACAAAAAATGAAGAATCGCTATCGTCGTCTAAAAATCCGCTGTCTACGAGTACTAGTCACATGTGTTGGGGGGAAAGGTGAATTTGCGCTTTAGAAACAGAATGGACGTGTTCACAAAAGTAAAGTTCACGCATTTAAAAAAAAGTTAATTCTTAGGAAAATTCTGGTCTTGATTATAAATTAAAAAACAAGATGACGCTGCTGTGCAATTAATTTGTTCAGTTGGAACGCACAACAAGTGAAATCCGGTCGAATGTCTGTTAACTGTGTTATTATACAAAAGAAGATTCGAAAAATGGTGTGCTACCGACTATTAAATGTTTTGATTGTGTTTTGGAAGTCAACCAGATGAAATGGATTATTTCTTGTTTAACGGGATCAGATATGCCAGCTGTCAAACACAAAGCCTGGTAGCATATTATGGCTTTTGCATTCAATCATGTGATAGAATTACTCAATTAAAGGTATAAAACTTACAATTTGCTACTAGAATCCAATTAGTATGTTACTACTTTCAAGGGATAACTCATGAAACTTTATTTGCAAAGTATAGTGGCTGTTAATCACAATGACAAAAATGTTATCATTTGAATATCTTCGTCTGATTTTGCAACACTTTATCCACTCATCAACTGTCAGTTCGGATCTGACAAATGTGGTTTATACCTCTGTGTTGTGTGGCCAACAAAATTCATCACCGTTTCAGCAGCCTTTCTGCCATTCCTACCTAACCAACCAACACACATAGACATGGACCTCAAAACGATTTTCCTGTGGTATTTTAAGTTTCTTTCTTAATCAAATATGACTTTTCTTTACATTTAATATCCCTTCATAGGACTTCCAAGTCTTTACTTTCTTCTTCGTAATTCCTGGCCTCACAATCTTTTTAGTATTTGGGTAAAAGCTGTAAGTCAAAAAGCCATCTCTGTTATAGTTTCACCAACAACGTTTTATTTCCCATAAATTAACAGTTTGTTTTATTTCTATTATGTAGAGCTAGGGCATTTTCCTTTACTGTCCCATGTAAAAAGACCTTCAAGATTCCGGTATCTAAGTATCAACTCTCTCAAGCCATCTAAATGTATGTTCCCATTTGCTCGTTCAAATGTAATATTGTAATATCGTTGTTTGTTATTTAGGTAGCGCCATGACAGCAAAATGAAAAAAATGTGATGGAATGGCGAATAGTAAATAAGCAGTGGCCTGTAGGAGATCATCGTGGAACATCGTGCAAAGTATTGTTGTATAGCCCGTCTTCGCCTCGGCCGTCGCCCCTTCTTCGCCTCGTGGTCGCGCCGTCTTCGCCTAGCCCGTCGTCCCGTCTTCGCCTCGTGGTCGCGCCGTCTTCGCCTAGCCCGTCGTCCCGTCTTCGCCTCGCCCGTCGCCCCTCTTCGCCTCGTGGTCGCGCCGTCTTCGCCTAGCCCGTCGTCCCGTCTTCGCCTCGCCCGTCGCCCCTCTTCGCCTCGTGGTCACGCCGTCTTCGCCTCGCCCGTCGTCCCGTCTTCGCCTCGTCTTCGTGGTATGATTGTGTTGTGTTTTGTATTGTATTATGTAATGCTAATTAACACGTTGGCTGCCACCCACCCACTTTGATCCCCTTTTTTTTTGTAGCTTGACAGGGACGGGCCGCGCTGCTCTGCTCCATGGTCTATCTGCCATGGGGTGGAGCAGCGCCACTGCCCAAGATTGGCCGAACGGCCCTTTAGGCAATGCACCATAGGGAATTCCCTTTTTCGATGCGATAGATGAGACCTGGGGTGTGCATTCCCAGAAAGGTCTCATCGTCGTGTCAGCCCGGCCTACCCGGCCCCTTTGGTCGCTATCCCTTCGATAGCGACAGTAGCGATTGTAGATAGGTGGCGTGGCAGCCAACGTGTTAGTTTAAGTGTATTTGTGTATGTATTGTATATTGTGTATTGCATTTTGAAATGTATGTAATAGTGGTGGATATGTGGGTGGAAGGAGGGACAATAAAAACCATTTTAGACTATTTACTTTTGTATTTATTATTTAACTATACATTAGCTGATACGGGGATCGAACCCTAGTATTCCAGCGTGACAACCACATGCTTTACCACTATTCCAACCATGAACTTATAAATAACTATTGTGCAATCAACAATAAGCTAATGTGAATTGCATATCTATATACATATCACAATCCGAAACAATAATTATAGGAACAGCCGTGGCACAACAGTAGGATGCTGGCCTGCGATGCAAGAAGTCTGTGGTTCAAATCCTAATCTACTTGGATGTAAGGTTCCGAGTCGAATATTTGCATCCCCTCTGCTAATCAACTAGATGCCATTTTTCTTTACTTCGACTATATAAATAAAAATTGCCGCAGTACAAGATACAGTTCCGACAAAGTTGTGTATTTGTCAAATACAGGATTTTTGAATTTTGTACAAAAAAAGAACAAAACAATCATTTTAAAAAATCCGCCATTTTTATCAAAATCGAACGGCGTCCATCACAAAATACACAGCCACGTTGCAGGAAAACTGTTTTTTCTTTGTGTTTTTTTCCATTTCTCAAGAGAAAATGAAAGAAACATGAGAATTTCTCTTACCGCTGGTGATGTTGGTGGCAGGGAATCAATGGCCGACTGTCGCCATAGGATCAAGACGATTCGCGGCTGACGTCACCGCTGCTCCGACGACGATCTTTGTCGCAAAATAAACAAAAAACAAAACGTTAACAAAAAAATCTCACGTTATTAGAACAAGCTTTGGCATTTTTACTTTTTGTGGTAATGACTAAATAGGCATCATGATATGTAGTCATCGTAGTGTCATATCTTTGAAACGGCAATGTTAGCAATGGAATTCGTTACCTGTACCGACAAT
Organism: Daphnia carinata; assembly: GCF_022539665.2. NCBI lineage: Eukaryota > Metazoa > Arthropoda > Branchiopoda > Diplostraca > Daphniidae > Daphnia > Daphnia carinata. The sequence goes on from NC_081334.1 coordinate 3,591,400, forward strand.
AAGCTGGCGACTGCGGATGGTTAGGTTAGAGATAGAGATCAGAGTTGCACTACTCTAAGTTTGTTCAACATGCAAATGAGAAAACTTAAGGTGGTACCTTTCTTACATCCATCATTTTCTCTTCTTCAAACGAGCTTTAATACTTGCAACTGTGCAAATAACCTATTCAAGCTATTGGATTTTTCTGCCCTCTGCATCCACTTAAATTTATGACAGTAAAATTTGTTGTCTCACCTTATGATCCCTGTTTTATTCAATGTTTTTTTTTATTCTGATTATTCTGTAAAAAAATCTTTCAAAGTTGTACTAGAATAATACAAACCGAGAATGTGTGAAATATAGACGTATGTTTGCATTGATATACATTAATAACTTCACGCGTACCTGAAATTTGAAGTGACATGCAGTCGACACTTAAAACACAATTGTGGGGTGTTAGTGTGCTTCATTCTGGGTTTTTGAATCGCCTCGCAATTCTTTAACTGCAGCAGAAATGTGGCAAAGGTCTTCGAAACCAATAAATAATGAGGTTATCAAACATAAATGTAAAGTACATGAATTAAGTACGCAATTAAAGCCATAATAAATGTAAGTATAAATTACCTTCGGCAATTGAGAAGTAGAAATTCAGTACATTGTTAGCCCTCCTAATAATGCACTGCCAATATTCAAACATTTTTTGATCCATACACTTTTCTATTACAATGGGCTGACTGCTAGACTTGTGAAAAACAAAAGAGGAATCTGGAGGCTTAGGGTTTAAAGTTGTATATCATTTAAACATCATAACAAATTTCATTATAGTTTACGAAGAGCCCAACGATGTTTTTGTGTTACAAAGTTCTTTCCCACAAGAATAATTTTACCACGTTTTTTTTTTAAAGAATATGTACTCGAAAAGTATTTTTTTTTTTAAAGAACTTACTCCCCCTTCTAAAAATCAAAACTTGAATTTTTAAACGTGTTCTTCCTTAACCTTAACTACCTTTTCTCAATGTATCCTTTCTAACAATTCGCGAAGTTATTTAAGCCTAATTCGCAAGGTTCATCGTACTACGTGGAATTTTTCATATAAATTACCTTATCGCGCAATCCTTTGCCAGCCATATGCATGGAGGTTTATCTTCCCTCTTCGTTTTATTGAGTATGATTGGACTTAACACGATGCAGTTCATGTCCAGGAGACAGGTACTATTTAACGCGTTTCAGCGGGCAACTGCTCTGGAACTCCAGCCCTGTTTCATCACCGTTCTCGTGCACGAATTCATTGTGCCCATAACACTGAAATACAAAAATGAAACAGCATCAGGGTAAGCTGTCAGAACTAAAGGCAACAATGTCGTTGTTATAAAAGAGAAATGATGATTCAATTCCCATCAAAGAGCTTACCACATCCGTTAGCCTCCGCTAATGGCAATAGTAAATTGCAATGGTAAGCTGCAACTTGCCTCTCGTAATGGACCCAACTCTCCTTTGCTATTAAATCTATTTGACACGAAGAAAAAAAGGGGGAAATTAATCGTACTATTTCAAAGCATGTGAGGAATTTGAAACAAATTTAATTTGGGTTTGTTTATCGCCATCATTTCATCCAAGATGGTTGCTCCGCCTAAAAAGTTAAATTTTACAATTGGGTAGCGGTTTCATTTGGGAGCATAAAAATTCTAGGGGTATTCTACGATCGTCTTCCTACTTGCGTTTCCACACATAGAAAAATAAGAAAGGTAAAAGTTAGTGATACGAAGAGAATTAGTTGAGACGTGCTGGTTATATAGAAAACGTGCAATAAATTATATCAATTTCAACACTACAAAATCTGTAAAATAACTGTAAAAAAATTAACACTTGAACCGGAATTTTGAAGTGGAGTAGTCCAACCATAGGGAAAGATGTAAAAAAAAACTGTTGCAAGGTGCGAAACAGCTGTAGTTGAATCTTATAAATCACAGAGTACCACGCCTAGTCCTGGTGGTCAGAGTTTTGGCGAGAAGTCCATTTTCATCCAGCGGGAACGTAAAGGGATTAAAGCAATCGTGTGAAAAGAAAAACTCCCGTACCACGTGAATGTCTTTCGATAAAGCTTTCGTCCGTGCAGACCATTCTCCTTCAGACCACAGCTCGCTTCTCCTCTCAGCTAGATATTCATTCTTTTCTTCACGTGTCATGCTGCCGTTTTTCGGTGCTACGCTGTGCTCAATAGTGGGACGTATGCATCGATTTCTCAAGTTTTTCCTCAACTGTTTTACTACAAGGTATAATTTTACTCGAGTTCTTTCGTCCAGTTTCTTCGGCATTCCTCCACGCATAAAAAACACGATAGATTGGTATATGAGGCCGTAGTTAACCCCGCCAACTTCGGAAGGGCAAGGGTGTTTGCCAAACTTGGAATAGGCAGCAACGAACACAGGCCAATTTTCTCCAAAACTGAGCCGTCCATGATCATCTTTTATCATTTTGATGTATCTATCCAACGACATTTCCCACTCTTCTTTCTTGGGATAAATCAAGCTGGCGAAAAAGTAACGTAAGCTGTCCACACTCTGTCCAGGAAACTGGGCTGCCAGATATTTTATGTCTCCATCGTATCCTTCGTTTTTCAGGATATTAACAAGCTGTATCCGTTCATCTTTAGTCCACTTTCTTGTCTCTTTGTTGCATTCCATCGGTTCTTCACTTTGCTTTTTCTTAATCTAATTTCAAAGATTAAAGATGATGATTCGTTTATGAAACAAAAATTTTATGACTAATTACTTACTGGTGTTGTGCTACGTAAGTTGTACATAAGGACAGGTAGAACATGTTCAGATTTGATTATTACTTTATCGATGGGCTTTGAGCTCTCTCCCTGCTTTAATTACGAAATGCTGTGATGTTCAGTTTTGACATTAAACATAAGAAATTTTACCTTTTTGTGAGAACTGTTTTCACTCTTTTCAACTTTCACATTTAATGGACAGGAATTCATGTCCTCTTTATCAGATGATAGTGTGGCGCTGTGTAACCGACTGGGCAATGACAAAGTCCGTCTCCTTCTTCTGCCAGCAAACCATGCTTTCTCTTCAGTTTCAATTTCTTTCTTTACCAGAGTATGGTTTACTGATACATCTGTAGCATTGCTTTCCATTTTGTGTTTTTGATCTTTTATCTACACATAGGGAACAAAAAGCGAAAAGGAAAGATTAATGCAGAACAGGAATCCAACATGTATCACCAGAAACCATTTTGATTGACCTATTGATTAGAACGTAAGAGAATCCACGAAGTTCTTCATTATATTTACGCACCAAAATTAAAACTTACCTTACAAAACCTTTGAAAGAAGCACACGTGAAGAAACTCGGGGCACAGGTGTGACTATTACGACACGTAGTCACGTTGTCACAAGACGAAAAGCGTCTGCTAGAGCTAGACAACCTAGGTAAAAACAGGTTTCTTTTCAGTTTAGGAAATAAAAAATGATTTCAATTGTGTTCATTGAAATTTGAATGAATTCGATTAGAATAAGAATTTTAATGTACGCAAACTATTCCTTTCGAAGTCGAAGTGAACATCAAGATGCCAAGGTAGTATTTGGATTTCGATCACTTGCCACTCCCACGTACACCATTTTCGCTTGAACTTTACGCTCACTTTCATCTAATAACACTTTTTAAAACTTTCGCATAGTTTCCTGTTTTGTTGTCCATCTTTAGAAGTACGAAAAACAAAAAAACATAACGACAGAATATCATAAAAACCACTATGTACAATGTATTGTTTTGCCGAGGACAGAGGGAGTGAAAAAAAAACACGTTTGCAGCACAAAGATGTAGATAGACGGAGAAAAACCAAAAATACAGAGAAAAAAAAATTGCAGGAATAAAACAACCAAAAAAAACACGTTCAAAATCAATGACGGATGAATACACAGCACGTAGCCTATACGCAACGTGGGCAATGTCAACAAGTTTTAGGATATTATTATTATTATTATTATAACGTTTGTGATCAGAGGAGATATAGAGAGACAAAGCGAGCTCAAAATATATTCACAGGCTCGCTCGTGTGCTCGCTCACACACATACACACAAAAAGAGTACAATTTAGAGTCATCATCAGTATTACAGTTGGGCCTTTTTTTTCTCAACTTTTTTTTTCTGTTTTTTTTTTTGTTTATTTTTTTTTAATGATTTTATTTTTTGTTTAAATTCTAATCCAGCCGCATTTATTGTATATGACACGTAACGAAATCAATGGAGAGACATACACGACGCGAGTCATTCGACAGTGAAACATTTTCCAAGAGACCACAGAAAAAAAAAAATAAACCAACAAAAAAAAAAAAACAGGAGCAGAATACAAAAGCAATCCATTCGCAAAACACAATATAGTTGTCATTGATAATTGTTTTTTTTTTTATTGTTCTTAGCCATGCAAAAGAGACGGAGTGAAAAAAAAAATTAGAATAATTAAACGCAGCACATCTCAACGGCTTTTACAGAATAGAGCGTTGTTGTGTTGTTGTTTTTTTTTTTTTTTGCAAATCTTGGACATACGAAACAGACGAGCTCAGAGAGACAGTAGAGTGAAAAAGATTGAATCGTTTTGTTGTTTTTTTCTCCCCCGAAAATCACGTTGAGGTAGAATCATCAGATGATTTTCACCATGGGGTCGCGAAAAGAAAATGGCAACAAAAAAGAAGAGAAAGATCTAAAAGTATAGTTATAATTCTTTTTTTTTTTTTTACTTGATCTTGATCGATGATTGTTTTTTTTTTAATCTTGATTTAGTTGTTTGGTCGGCGGGTAGATGGCTCTCAGGCTCGCTCTGTTTCGTCTTTTGAATGTTGGGGTGGAACGAAAGGTGGACGAGAAGTCACGTGATAACACTGTACACAACAGGAGTTTTTTTTTTAAAGGAAGGTGGGGAGAAGAAGTTCAAAAGCCAAAAGAAAAAGAAAGAAAAAAAAAAAAAATGCAAGGATTCCTTTTATTTTTTTTGTTTCTCTTAAAAACCGGAGAGAGTCCAGCCATGATGTGCAACCTTGTGCCAAGAGCCAATTGAGCACCTGGCCGGCCGCTTATTTTTTTCTTCCGTGTCTTCTGTCAAAAAAAAGTTCCACAGTTGAAAAAAAATCCATGCACTCGATATTTCTCACCACACACACGCACACACACACACACTCTCGCATTCACTATCACACACACATCATTTGTCTTTTTTTTTTTTTCTTTTTCCTCTTCTTTTTATTGCTTTTAACTTTTTTTTTTCAGCTTCACTTGTGACCGAAAAAGTTGCCCGGCTGGCCGGCAGCTCCCATGGCCTGTTGCTGTTGTTGCTGTTGGTTGTTGCTCATCTGACTCCGCGTATTCGTGGCGTACAACTGCTGCTGGAAATTATGGAACTGTTGTGCATAGTTGGGATCGTTTGTCGTCGGGCCCATAAAGGGAGAAGACTTGAAACCGCCTGGACCGCCTCCTCCTCCACCTCCGCCCTGCGGGCCTTGATTGGGATCGCCTCCCGGACCGGATGACGGTTTGCCACCACCACCACCGCCGCCACCACCTCCGCCGGACGAAGGGTTGTACATGTTGGGATTGGGTCCTCCTCCGCCGCCCATCATCATCGGGTTGTTGCCTGGACCTCCCATCGGTCCGCCCATTCCTCCTCCCATGTTGGGATTGCCACCAGGGCCCATGTACATTCCGCCTTGATCGTTGCCCATCGGGTTGCCCGGCGGACCTCCGTACTGCATTTGTTGTTGCTGTTGAGGCCTCATGCCCATCGGTCCAGGTCCTGGATGCCTTTGCATTTGCATCGGCCCTTGCGGTCCGCCCATCATCGGGCCGTTGTTCATTCCCATGCCGCCCATTTGTTGCTGCATTCCCATCGGTCCACCGCCTGAAGGGCCGTTCATTCCGCCGTTGCCTGGACTCATGACACCGCCGCCTCCGCCACCTGGCCCGCCGGGTCCGTTCATTCCACCAGCTCCACCCATCGGGCCGCCCATGTTGTTGGGGTTGTTCATCATGTTGCCGGGGCCGTTGGGTCCAGGTCCTCCGTTTCCAGGGCCGTTCATGGGTCCACCAGGGCCCATTCCGCCCATATTCATGTTGCCCATCGGTCCTCCCATCCCGGGTTGCTGGCCCATTCCAGGTCCGTTTGGTCCGCCCATATTCATGGGCATTCCTCCCATACCGGAATGAGGTCCGCCTGGACCGCCTCCGCCGCTGTTGAAAAACATCTGATTCTGACCTCCGCCCGGCCCCGGTTTGCCACCGCCGCCGCCGCCACCACCGTCCATGTTGCCGGACATGGGTCCAGTGAATCGTTGTAGAAACTCCAAACTGGGCGGACCTCTCGGACTGGGCGCCGTCGTCTGCGGCCTGGCCGGTAGGTACTGGATCGTGTTGGGCGCACTTGCTTTCACTTGAACGTTGGCTCCGTTGAAAGGGCCACCACTCGACGGGCCGGGAGCTCTGCCGCCCGGACCCATCATTCTGGGCATTCCGCCAGACATTGGGCCCATCGGCCCATTAGGTCCTGGCTGTTGTTGCATTCCTTGCATCCCAGGGCCGGGGAAAGGTCCGGCTGGTGATATCGACGGTCTCGGAGGTCCTCCCATCATCATTCCACCTTTAGACGGATCTCCGGGTCCCATCATTTGACCACCAGGGCCGCCCATGTTATGTCCAGGTCCGTAGCCGCCGTGCATGTTCTACCAAGGCATTGAAATTTTTTTTTAAATTTTGCAATTCAATTAAAAATAATAATAACTTACCATTCCGGGTCCGGATGGTCCGCCTGGTCCACCATTTCCAGGTCCCATCATCATCGAGTTGGGATCGCCCATTTGTTGAGGCATGCCCTGCATGCCGTGCATCGACGGGTTAAACTGGCCCATCATTTGTCCGCCGGGTCCGCCCATTCCACCTGGTCCCATGCCGCCCATCATGCCACCGGGTCCCATCATTCCGTTGGGTCCGCCCATCATCATCATGGAAGGCGGAGGCGTCGAAGACATGGGCGGTCCTGGCCCAACTTGGCTCGTCAGTTGTTGCGACATTTGTGCCATCGACGAGATGGGATCGAACGGAGTCGACATCTTGTTGTTGGCCGGCCCCGACGAGATCGGCGACGGCCCCATGGCGTTGTTGGGTGTTCCGCCCGGATTCAACGGCATGTCAGACGGCGCTCCTGGGTAATTGCCACTGGAATTCATGTCGCCCATTCCACCACCGCCAACGCCACCTCCTCCTCCACCTCCGCCCATCCTCGGCGATGACAAGTCCGGGAAGGGCGATGAAGGCATCTTCATTCCGGGGCCGCCAGGGCCAGTCGGATAAGAAGCCGGCCCTTGGCCAGTCATCATGGGACCTCCTGAATTCTGGTTGAATCCGGGGGCACCGACGCTGGCCGGACCTCCCGGCATCTGCGGACTGGAGCCCGGATAGCGATTGCCATTGCCTCCTCCTCCTCCTCCTCCGCCTCCTCCTCCTCCTCCACCGCCCATCATGTCCATGTTGATGCTGCCTGGCGTTCTCGGCATGCCACCAGAACTTCCATCCATACTCGTACTGACGGGCGTCCTGGGGCCTTGTTGCTGTTGCGGTTGCTGCTGTCCGGGAGACGGGCCAGGGTAGCGGGCCTTCTCCGTCGGAGCGAGTGGTGTGTGCGGTCCGGCCATGTTGTTTTGATTGGAGCTCTGCTGTTGACACTGGTTATTACTGCCTGCCGGACTGGGACTGGGCACGGTAAACGGGTTGGTAGGATTGGGCGTGTGCGGCGTTTGAGGGCCGGCTCCACCACCACCACCCGAAGAAGAGTTGTTGTGGCCTGGATAGCGAGGCGGTAGCGAATCGTTGGCGTTGGAAGACGGCGTGAGCGGGGTATTGGGGCCGGACATGCCTCGATTGTGGCCCTGGCCTTGATTGTTATTGCCCTGGGAGTCCGGACAGGAGCCTAATCCGCTGCCGTCCATATTCCCAGATTGAAGCCTGTCAGCGAAACGAGATGAAACGAAAATGAAGAGCGTCGTCTCGAGATAGTAAATGGGAAAAAAGGACGGGCCATAAAAAAAGAAAAACTTACGAAGGCGAGAGAATGTCCGTGTCCCGTAAGCTGGTGTTTGGCTGCTTTTGTATCGTCAGCTCCTGGGCCTCGAACGCATTCAGGTACTGGATTTGCTGCGGCGACGGAACGGGCATTAAATTGGGCTCGTTCTGCTGTTGCTGCTGCTTATTCGGCTGCGGGCCGCCATGTTGTTGCTTCTGCTGGGCGAATGACTGCAACTGACGCCCAAACGACACGCCATCTAAATTCGCATAAAAACAAAAGAAAAGCGTTACAACTTAAAGCTTTTAAAGGAGATGAGTGACCAATATGAGCTGACCAGGCTGAGGTTGTCCAGCAGAGATGAGGTTACCCATGCCGGGCGAGACGTGAGGTGGTCCTGGTCCAGCTAAAGGCGTACCGGGATTACTGGGGTTCATCGATCGACCTCCTCCTCCGCCTCCTCCTCCGCCGTTGTTGTTGGGGTTGGGAGAATCCAGCGGAGTGTTCAAGTGATTGGAGGAAGACGGGCTGGGCCCAGACGGTATCCGCTGTTGTTGTTGCTGTTGGTAACCGCCTCGTTGGCCGTCAGCCGGAGAATTGAGACCTGATGCGGCTCGAGGTGAAGGCATCGATAGGCCGACGGTGCCGCTCGGTGAGCCCGGACCAGGACCGGGACTCGTCATCGAACCGGGCACACTGGCCGATCGCTGCGTTTGGTGGTAAGGAGGAGGAGGGCCTTGCATTCTCATATTGCCTATGCCCAACAAGAAAAGAAATGATGAATTTAAAGATCAACGATTTAAAAACAAAGAGATTTGACGCATACCTGGACCGCCTTGAGGTAATCGAGGGCCCGGACTAGGACCAGATCCAGGTCCGCCCGGTTGCATATTCATGGGCATCATGTTAGGGCCGCCCATATGTCCACCCATTGGACCCATCGGGCCCATAGGTCCCATCGGCCCCATTGGACCCATGTTGTGCTGGTTCATCATCGGGCCGCTCATCATCGGTCCACCCATTGGGCCTCCGCCCATGGGTCCTCCCATCTGGTTGCCCATGGGGCCGCCCATTTGACCGCCGCCCATGGGTCCTCCCATTTGATTTCCCATCGGGCCGCCCATCTGGCCGCCCATTGGTCCGCCCATGGGCCCCATCGGTCCACCCATGCCCATCTGCATTCCCATCGAGCCGGGACCCATTCCTCCTCCGGGTCCCATCGGCCCACCTTGTTGTTGTTGTTGCTGCTGCTGCTGCTGCTGCTGCTGCGGGTGCATGGGTCCGCCGTGCATGTGAGGATGGCCGGGCATGCCCATCCCGGGAGGCATATTCATAGGCATCATTCCGCCCATGGGTGGCCCACCCATCGGGCCGCCACCCATGCCCATAGGTCCCGAAGGCCCACCGTTTCCACCCGGTGCTGGACCTCCTCCTCCGGCCGCGTTATTGGCCGCGGCTGCGGCTGCAGCGGCCGCAGCTGCCGCCGCCGCCGCACCGCCTCGTTTCTTCTTGGCCGGCGGTTTGGACGACGTCGTCTGCTGTGGCGGAGGAGGTGGAGGTTGTTGTTGTTGCTGCTGCGGCTGTTGTTGCTGCTGCATCATCGGGTTGGGCCCGCCGGCCATCATCATCTGACCGGGTCCGCCGGGCATCATGCCGTGAGGTGGTTGTTGCTGTTGCTGGCCCATCATCATCATGCCGCCTTGATTTCCGGGCGGACCGCCAGGTCCACCGCCGCTCATGGGGCCCATCATGCCCGGTTGCTGATTGCCGGGGCCTGTCGGGCACGGACTGCCGCTCGATCCGGGGCCCATCATTCCACCGGCAATTCCGCCGTCGGGTCCAGCATTTTCAGGGAAGAGCAACTGCTGCATCTTCCTGATGGTGGCCAGCTGTTCCTCTCGGTGCTGTCGCTGTTGAGGTGTCAAGTTCTCGTCCGGTATTTTCACTCCTGACACACCGAAGAAAATGTTAAACCAATTATTTCAAGAAGTAATCGATCAAGTGGACACGCACCTGGAGGCATGTTCATGTTTCCGGCTTGCATCGACTGGGACATCATGGGTCCGCCGGGACGGCCGCCGCCGTTGCCCATGCCCATGGGTCCTCCTGGACCTGGCGGTCCTCCCATGCCCATCGGACTTCCAGCCGGAATGCCGGCCATCATGGCTCCTGCCGATCCTGGCCCGCCCATCGGGCCCATGGATCCGTCCATCGAGCCGGGCCCACCTTTGGTAGGGCACATGGGACCGCCGGGGTTTCCCATCATCGGACCGGCCGACGAGCAAGGAACGGGGCCACCACCGCTAGCCGGACCGCAGGGCACCATCCCCGTCGGATGGTTCGGCCCGCCGGGTCCTGTCGGGCAACACTGTTGTTGTTGCTGCTGCTGTTGTTGTTGCTGCTGCATTAAACCGCCAGGCCCGCCTGGACCTCCGGCCGCATTGCCCATCTGACCGTACGGCCCCATGTTGCCTTGCTGAGATCCTGGTGGCCCGCGCATCATGCCCTGACCGGGCATCGACATGGGCATCGACATGTTCGACATCATCGGTTCATTTGCCTGCACGAATCAAATCAAATTCAATCAAAACATTGAAATCTCAACAATTCAATCGAAAATTGAATGGGACTCACGGGATTCCATCCGCCCATCGAGTTGGGTCCGCCCATTTGATTGAAATCAGCCGGCCCGCTCATGCCGCCAGGTCCTCCTCCACCGCCCATGCCGGGATTGGGACTCATCCCAGGGCCCGGTCCTGGCCCGGGACCCGTCCCGAAATGCCCGCCAATGCCTTTCATGGGCATGTTCGACTGGCAGTAAGGATTGGGCCCGGCCGACTGATGCGGTTGCATCTGTTTGGGCTTCTGCTGCATTTGCTGCTGCTGTTGTTGTTGCATCTGCTGCTGCTGCATCCAGTTGGGCGGATTCCGATTGTTGGGATTCTTGGGCGGATATTTCTTAAAAATTTGCATAAACCAAAAAAGTCCATTTATTTTTTATTTTTTTTTAAATAATTGAAATGAAAGATGAATACCTCTAGAATCTTTTTCGTTCCGGGTTGGGAACAGTGGAAGGCAATGATCGTCTGGAACTGGCCCTGATGGACGGCCTCGGCCGCCTTGTTGGCCAGGCTGGTACTGAAGACGAAGATCTGCGACTGTTGTTGCATGTACTGCGCCTCCATCGTACTGTTGCCCGGCTGCTGTTTGATGGGCTGCTGCTGCTGCTGTTGCGGCGGAAACAGCTGCTGTTGCTGCTGCTGGGGCGATTGGCCCACCATGCCGCCGTCCACGGGTCCACCCATGCCGGACATGGGTCCCGCCATAGGTCCACCCATGGGTCCACCCATCTGTCCGCTCATCGGGCCGCCCATGGGGTTGCCCATCATCGGTCCGCCACCCATCATCACGTTGCCGGGCATGCCCATTCCCATGCCCATCGGGTTTCCTTGGCACGGATCTGACACTGCAATTTTTTTAAATGCCAACATTTTATTGATTTAATATTTCAAATGATTTTTTAAAAAAATGATGCAGTTCAAAATCTCACGATGGCCGAAATCAGCTCCGCTGAGGCCGTCTTCCATTTTCAACAGCTGATTGACGAACATGCCTCCGTCCGGTCCGCCAGAGCCATCGGCACCCGATCCGCCCATCATCTCCCCGCCACCGGATTTCACCGACTCGATGGGCGAAAAATGAAACGCTACACGTCGACACCAAATCAAATTAAAAGAAATCTAAAAATGCCATTTTATGCAAAACGAACGTACCGTCCTGTCCGGGATCGTTGAGGAAGCTCTCCATGCCGGAGGGCAGGAGCGACCCGTTGGCGTTGACCATCGTGTTGCTGTTGGGTCCTTTCAGGTCGAGCAGATTCGAACCGGCACCGTTACCACCTGAAGACGGAGTCGGCGGTCCGTTGCTAGTCAAATGATTGCCAATGCCACCCCCACCATGTTGTTGCTGTTGCGGCGACGACGCCAAGGGCGGCCCCGACGCCCCACCGACCACTGACGACGACGGCGAGTGTTGATGATTGTTTACAACGTCACCTGGCGTCAACAACAAGTCACTCGAATTGTTCTCACCATTGCTCACTAAAGACACGCCCTGTTGTTGTTGTTGCTGTTGCTGTTGTTGCTGGAGACCAGAGTCTTCCTTGTGATTGACGGGTACCCCGCCGCCAGACGGGTCGGCCTGCAGGGGCGGCGGGGAGGAATCGGGGCATGAAGAATTGGACACGGCCGACGAGGTGCTCGACGACGACGTGGGCGTGGCCGGCTGCTGGAGGGCCAGCGGCGGGCCCGAAGAGGCGGCCGGCGTGGTCGGACTGTTCTCCGACTGCTGCAGCTGCTGCAGGTTGTTGTTGATATTGACGTTGTTGGCCGACACGTTGCCGCCGACGCCGTTGCTGTTCGAGCCGGGCGCCGACGAGCCGTGAGACGGAGACACCGAACTCGACGACGACGACGACGATGACGAAGACGACGATGACGACGACGACGACGACGAGGTAGGAGGGGCTTGTTGTTGCTGGTTTGTTCCGGCTGCCCCGCCTCCTTTCTTGTCTCTCTTCTCCTTACTCTCTTTGCTCATTGTCAATCAACGGCGGCTATAAGCTGCAAGCGAGCTGGGCTGCCCACCCTTTTGTTGTTGTTTCGTTTTTCTTTTGTTTTATTTTTTGTTTTGTTTTTTTGGTTTTCAAGTAGACCTCGGCCCCTGCTGGTGGTAGGCGGCGGGCGGGTCGCTTGGTCGCGGTGGTCCAGCCACGGCGAGTCGTCGACACGGCGTCGTCCTCTCCACGGTGCGGAGCGGAACGGCCCAAGACACGAGAAAAAACAAACGAAACACGGCAGCTATTTTTTTGTGTTTCGCCAATCTGAAATTGTGGGAAAAGGAAAAAGAACAATGAAACGTTCATTCATTTTTATAGTGAAGCACGGTAGGTAACACAAAAACGTGGCATCAAAGAGAAGTTCATGTGAAATTCAGATGAGATTGTTTGATGTCAACGTTGTTAAGTGGCATTCACGGTGATTGTGTTTAGAGCTAATGACGAACGCGTGCACGTTCAACAGCATCAAGAAATCGACAACGTTTCATCACTTGTGTTGGGTGTTTTGACAATTCGATTTCGTTTCACTCGACACGTTTTCTGCAATTCGCAATAAGAACGATGTTGCACAACCTGACCAAAGACAACGGCTTGACAAAACAAAATGGCTGTATTGAAAAGAATTGCGAAAATCTTGGGCTGGAAAATGATTTTGCTCGTTAATGAACATTGACGTTTTCACTAGCAGACTAACTTCAGTGTTCATAACCATGGAGACGGGTTGCCAAATCAACCAATGCGCTTTCCTCAACGCGGCTATTGAAAAAAAAAAAAAAAAAAAAAAAAAAAAAAAAAAAAAAAAAGGCTAGTTGCCAAACGCCACCGCTCCCCCTTTGCCATTCACGCATATTTTAATACGTGGAAAAATTAAAATAAATAAATTATTCAGAGCTCTTCTGAAATTGTTTGTAATTTTGAATTGAATTAGCCGAGCTGGCGATTTTTTTTTTTCTTTTTCGATTTTCGACACTCTGACGCACGCCATCCGACGGCCGGAAGTGACACTCGATATCGATCCGTTTACTTGTGTACACTAGGATTCAGGCCACCCATTTCAACTCCCACTCATCTATCTACCACAACTCGGCTTGACTTTTTTTTTGTTCTCATTTTTTTCTCACATTATACGCTCCCGTCTGTAACACAGCATTTTAAAAAAAAAAAAGATCATTTTAAACGAACGTGCAACTTTTTCAAGGTTTGATTTGATTCACCATCAAATCCATCCATAATCAATTTAACAATAGAAAAATATAAATATTCTCTTTAAAAAATTTAATTTTAAAAATGACAACGATGACGCAACGACGTTCCTTTCCATATGATAAATAATTAATAACAGAATGTTAAAAAAAAGGAAATGGTGGCTGATGGATTCGAACTTGAGGTCTGCGCGGAAAGAGGTAGACCCTTTTAAAGATATTTCTTAATCAATTATTGAAAACAAGTCGAACGTATCGACTCATTGGCCCATAACTTTCTTTTCCACATACGCATCAATGTAAGAAATAGAAAGAGGACGATGAGCGTGAGGAGAGGGGAGGGAAAGAAGATTCTATTTCGGAACTCGGGCGTCTGCTGTTGTTGTTTCTTTCGTTTCTCTTCGTACTACTACGAGATCCCACCCCACACACACACACACACACGTACACACACACGTAAACATGCTCCAATATTGGTAAACGGGTTTTATCGCTGTTCATTTTTGGGGGGAAAGGGGGGGTTGTTTGATCCATTTGGCAGATTTCGTTTAAATCTTATACCGTTAACTTTGTTTTGTTTTCTCTTTCTATCAATGTTAATGCTGCGTGGGCTTCTTTTTGCGACGGGTGGCGATAAACAAAACAACGAAAGCTTATGTAGCAGACACACTCACACAAGAGCCACCCATGGGAGAGGATGGGTAAGGAGGAGGCACACAACAGAATGGAAATAAGGGGGGATTGGGAGGGAATCAATAAAAACCCTACCACCCTCTTTAGCCTTTGGCTATTTGAATGCCATCTAGTGAGCAGAGCAAAAGACTTTCAACCAAACAAACGCATATCTTTTTTTTCTTGTTTTGTTTGCATTTGTTTCTTTGAATGTGTCAAGAAAGAAAGAAGGAAACGCTGATTCTCGTCCTTCAATTCGATGGGTTTCCCCCTCTCCCCCCCACCCATTTGACATTGACACGTATGATTGTTTCAGTTCCCAGTCATTTCCTTTCAACTTTTCAGCTGTAAAAAGATAATTCATAAAAAAAATGAAATAAATGGAACGCAAAATAAAAATATCAGTATCTAGGAAATCCACGCGGGGCATCGATCTTTCACCAACAAGAAGAAGAAGGAAAAAAAAAAAAAAAAGAAACAGACGTGAGGCTCGATGCCACCTATCGTGACCGTCATCGCCATGACAACGGCCTTGATCCCGACCAACTGCCACCCTGGACGAAGAAGCGAACGAACCCCCCCCACAAAAAAAAATCTGCATCATATCCTCTCTTCTACCATCTCACGCACGCATAGCCCAAAGGTGTTGTATAAACATTCTGCACGACTTATTTCAAAAAAAATAAAAAATAAGAATGTTTTCCTTTGGTTAACATTAGATGGCAGCACAGGAGCAAATCAAGTTTTCGTCCATTTCTTTTTCTTTCTTGTTTCCTATCTATTCATTTCTTTTTTTCTTTTTGAATTGATTTGCCAAGTTGTGCGTCGTCTCCCCGACTCCTGGACTCTCGTGTGTGCGTTATGACGTCATTGTTATCGATGGGGGGGGGGGGGACGGTGGGCCAGCACGCACAAAATAAAAGCCGAGCGGGGTGGATTGACGGTGGGAGGGACAAGGAGGAAAGGTTTTCTCGGTCGGTATTGATCACAATGTCAACTCTCTCCCCTACCCCCTCGCACCAAAAACCTTCTTCTACTGCGCCGCCACCTTCCCTCTAACCCCCGTCGCACCCTCAATAAAGAAAAGCGAAGACAAAAGGGGATTGCACGTAAAAGCCCGTCCTTAATCCCGAAATGGGAAACCAGTAAACTTCTTCTTCTTCTTTTTTTTTTTTTCGGTTTAAATGTTCATTAATTCTTTCATTTTTCATTGTGGAAATGAGAAGTAAAGAAAAATCATTCGCCCTTACATCAGTCGTAACGACTCGTTTCGAAATGAGATATCGAATACCATAAATGGAGACTTTTTAATTTTTGTAAACGCAATCGCGTACAGCACCGCAGGGCCCAGCACAAACTGACGAGCACCGAAATTTAAAAAAAACAAGACTTTTTTTTTTTAAATCAGAATTCCCCTTAAATAGAAATGACGTAATCAACGGGTTCAAACGTCCAATTCGAAAACAACGTTGAAATTTCGTCCTGCAAAAAGGAGACAATCGTCAACCGGATGCTAAAAAAAAAAAAAAACAGGAGACACACACAAAAAAAGAAAAACCCGTTCGTTTGCTTGAACGCAATTGCCTCTCCCATGAAACGTAAAAAAGAAAAAAAAAAAAAAAAAAGATATAACAGATGAGATTGTTGCACCCGTTGATTTACATCGTTTCAAAAAAGAAGAAAAGAAAAACCTTTCCCGCCGTTGTCTTTTTTCTTCGTCTTCCTCTTTTATTATTTTGTTTTCAAGGTTAACACACCACCACCATCTTCTTCTTCTCCCTTTTCGGTGTACATAAATAATCACCTGGCTCTTCCCCTTCCATTTACCTGGGCGCCTCCCAACCCCACTACCGCCACCCGTCTTCTTCTTCTTTCCAGACATACACGAAACGTGTTCATTGGTTCCAAGAAAAACTCTCAAGAAAAAAAAACAAAACAAAAAAAATCTAAACATATTTTTTTTTTTTTCAAACAAGAAGAAAAAAAGAAGGTGGTTGGCAGTTGGACGGAGATCTAAAGCCCCCCACCTCCCCATGAAAATGTGAGGTGGACTCGGTGGTCCATCCATCACGGCCGTTTGAGGGGCTCCCGAATACACACACACACAAAACACACGCATTTTTATATTTTTCTTTAAACTTTTGAAGGGCAATCGCCACCCGTTTGTCGTCTCTCTTTTGTCTCCTCTCTTCTCCCCACCTCTTGCCCGCCCGTCCATAAACGAAATCAAGGCAAAACAGTGCCTCTCGGAAAAAAGAAAAGAGAAGGAAGGCATCATCGTTTAATAAGTTTTGAACTCGTCCCTGTGTGTTTGTTATCCTCACCTAACATATCGTTCAATTTTTTTTTGTTTTTTAAAAGGAAAAATAGAAATTTTTGATTTTTGTTTCAGACGTGGAAAACAGACACGCCGTCAAAAACGATCCAAACTACACGTTGAAAGGCGCGCAGGGCGGCCTTGAATAGCAGACACACAGCCGGTGTGTTCCACGCACATACACACACACTTCCTCTTCCGTTCTAACCCACCCAACCCCCCCCCGCAACGTAACCAACTCCGTCCTTCATTGCAACAATTCCCTCTCGTCACGTTGTCTCGCAACTTCATTTTTTTTTTAAATCACTTGATTTTCCCTTTGTTTGTTTTATGTAAAAAAAAACTATTTTTGAAATTACCAATTTAAAAACAAAACAATAATAAATTTTAAATGACGTGCAATGTGGCAACGTCGCGCTACTACTACTACTACTACTACTATATTTCCCTGCTACTACACGCAGTGTGGTGCGCTGGTGTGGTGAATGTGTTTTGTGTGTACGTGGTTTCCTCCTCCTCTCTTGCCCCGTTTCGAATATAAAAAAAAAAAGAGGAGGGACGTTAACATTCGGAAGAAGGAACTTGACTTGCGTCCCCACCATCCCCTTCTTCTCCTTTTCTCTATATATACATACACACCCAAGGGGGAGTGGGGGGGGAGGATGGCAAGAAGATGAAAACGGGAAAGAATTCACGACGGGTAAAACTAAAATAAAATAAAAATGTTTGAAAAAGAAGAAGAAGAGGGAGGCAAGCGTCAGAAAAGAAACGACGACCGAGAGGAGGGAGGGAGTGAATTATAAATAACTGTCTATGCGTGTGCGATGCGCCCCAGCTGACAAGAGCGAGGCAATAAGGAGGGAGCTGCGGTGGCGTCGGAGGGTGGCACACGGTCGATAACTACACACACACACGCACGCAAACTTTCCGGCCTGTCCTCCCGATATCGACGGATTCAATCATTCCTCTTTTTTTTTTTTCAATTGGATTTCACAACGATTCAACGAAATAATTCAATACATCAACATTGAAATTTAAAGAGGAAAAAATGCGTTTAAATAATAGGACAAAAGTAAATAAATAAATTCGATTGGTTTTTTAAGACTAGAATTTTAAAGCGAAATTTGCGACACCCCCCCCCCTCCCGAAAAGAAAAGTTGTGTTCACGATGACGACGTCACCTCCCCCTCCCCCCTTTTTGTTCTCCATCGCACCTCCTCGTGCGTGAGCGGTGTTCGCGCGCGCCCCGATCAATAATAATAGAGGGGTCGTATCCTTCATCCCCCCCCCCCCCGACGTTGGAAATCGGGCGCCGCTGCGCACCATCTTCAACGATTTTTTTTCCCGCCAAAATTATTTCGTTTCATTTTTTTTTCTTTTTGTTTTAACTTGTCGTGATTTTTGTTTAAAAAAAAAAGAAGGTGGAGGAGGTGAGGGGGGCAGGGAGGAACAGATGACACCTAGTGACCCCAGTAGGACTCATCCGGCATGCGACCTTTTGACGTGTTGTGATCGTAACAAGAAGGAAATGGGTACCCTGGGCATCCCGTTGATGCCCGCCAGCCAAGTGGGGGATTCTTATTGTTTTCACATTGCGCACTTCTTTTTTTTTTTTTCGTCTTCTTCAAATTTCATCTTCCTGGGCTTCTTGCCAGTTCAAAAGATCACGCAACCCAATTTGAAAATAAAAATTGAGGTTCGAAAAATGTCAGCGCGTATCAAAAAACGAAGTAGAAAAAAACAAAACACGTCGACTCATTTTAATGCATTTTTCAAAGATAAAGATAAAATGATCGTGTGTATGTTTTTTTTCAAGGGACACGACAATCAGCTGTACAAAGAGACCTAATTTTTCAGGGAATAATTTGTCTCATCGTTTAATCACGCACACCTGAAAACCGGATGGTGCCTGTTCGTCCACGGCGCTCTAATCAGCAACGGAAAAAACAAAAGAAGGACGAAATCAAAAGTTTCGGAGAAAACGTCGACATCGATGTTTCATTATTCAAAAATGATTCTTTAAAAAAAAAATTGATTGAAATAATAACAAAGAAAGAAAAAAAAAACGATTTGCGAAGTGAAATTCTTCGTTTTTGGCATGGCGCCAAATTTGAATGTTCAATTATTTGATCAAATTCAAATTGGCGGGATCAATTAAAATATTCCTCAAATTTTAAATCGTTTTCTGTGTGTCTGTGTGTGTGTTAAACCCAAATCTAATTCGAAGAAAAAGAATGCCATCATATAAAAAAAAGGCCAAGGGCCTGAGCTAGAGCTGCCGTTTTCCCTACACCCCTCGAGGCTATTTTTGAAAGAGCGACTTTTCATGACGGACGGAGCAGGGAGAGAAGCGGCAGTGGTGCGTGTTGAAAAATACCCAAAAATAAATTTAAAAATAAAAAAACACACACACACAGGGACAGACACACACCCAAGGTAATCAGAAGAGGAAACGGATATATTGGGACATTGACTGTTCCAACTGGTCCGCTCCGCTTCGCTGTGTGTAGGAGAACGAACGCGTTCAAACAACCGTGAAGTGGAAATATGTTTCGTTTCTTTCTAGTCGAACAAAATGCTCTGCTGCAAGAGAGAGAGAGAACTACTATTTAAAATACAAAAAAAAAAAAGAAGAGAGGCACAAGTCAATAAACAACTGATGGCCAACCACCTCCCCCCCCCCTCTCATCTATTTTAACTGGACAGTGTAGGTACAAATTCGCTATGTGCGAAGTCTTTCATACGTTTCTCTCACCGGAAAAACTTGAAATCCTCAGAGTTTGAAAAAAGAAAAAAAACGTCGTCGACTCGATCGAAAGGCGACGTTGCCTCTCTGAAAATAGACGAGCCATTTAAAAAAAAATTTATATATATATTCGTTTTTTAGAGGGAGGGTTTCTTTAGATCCGACCGTTCATCCAGCACTTCTTCCTTTCCACTTCTTTTCGGAGAGACCCCGAAAAAAAAAGAAGGTGGTAAAGTTTTTTTTCTTCTTTTTTCGTTTTTTTGAAGGGCAAATACTTTTGTGTGGTGTGTCCTATGGGGGGGGAAGCTGACCGGGACCCGCCTCCAGGGGCTTTTAAAAAAAGAATAACACGTCCTTCTTCTTCTTCTTCTTCTTCTTCTTCTTCTTGTACTCCAACCTTTCATCCAAACCCTCCTTTTTCAGTTGAGTTTCTTCTACTTCTTTTGGCTGTGTGTGTGTGTGTGCGCCATGGCATCCATTTTTATTTATTTTAACAACCCCCCGGCCTCATAAAAATGCCTTTCGTCTTTTTTGGAAGTTTTTTTTTTTTTTTGTGGGGAGTTTTTCTTTTATTATTATTTTTCTTCTTCTTCGTGTGCGTGGAACTGTACCGAAAAGCTCTCTCAACTTGTCTCTCTATTTTTTCTTTTTGAATATTCTAATTCGAAAAACTGGCACTTCCAGTTTCTTTTGATTAGTAGACTCGCACATGGGGGTCAATCAGAGCCTCTAGCGGTTGGATGGAAAATTTTGGCAACTGAATTTGATGACGTAGGGTAGTGGGGGGGGGGGACTTTTGTTTTTTGTTTTTTTTTTCTGATCCTTTCGTGACGTTGAATTTATTTCAGAACGTTTAAAAGAAATTGCGTTTGAGGAAATTTTTTTTTGTTATTTTTGAAAAAGGCGGAATGAAATGATAAAACAAGTGAGTAGCGAATGGCGGGAAACAAGATGCCGGATGAATGCACTCCGCTTATGTGTGAAGTGAATGGAAACGTTTTTTTTCCTAGTCTTTTAGTGGGGGGGGGGGGGGGGGTTCTACAGGGGGGGGAGGAGGAGTGCCGCCATTTTGTAGGGAGGGGATTGGGTGAAATTTTTTTTATTTCATTTAACGAAAAAAAAGTTCTTAACAGTTTCAAAATCCGAGCGCCTTGGGGCTAAACCGAAAATATTAGTGAAGGGGGGGGGGGGGAGTGGGAAGAAGAAGATGACACAAACACAGACGGACGACATATCCCCCCCCCCTCCTTCTCAACATGCCTTCTCTACTATTGCCCCTGGTGGCTAATGAAATGGAAACCAAACATGAAAATGTCAACTTTTTTTTTTTTTTTTGCCGGTATGTCTGTGTGTGTGTCTTTGGGCTTGTGTGTGTAATAATAATCTGTGTGGCGAAAGTCGGCGACTTGCATACATAGAGCGATAAGATTACGATTGGGAAACGGAAATTTTTTTTTTCCATACACACACACAAGATGGCCGACACACACACCTGAGGAAGGGAATTAACTATTTGACACAATCATTTTATTTATTTTTAAAACTGGTGTTTGTTTTTACCTGGCGAAAAAGAAATGGACGACAAACCAAAAATTCTTTGATTTCAGGATTAAAGATGGCGGCAGCAGTCGATGACGAATTGCATTCCAAGTGATATGATTCTTGTGTTTCTTCTTCTACTGATTTTTTTTCAAACTTTTGATGTAGGATTTATTTTCACACGACACAACACGAGGTAATAACACACGCACCGCCACACTATTTCCTTTATCTTCTTTACGTGAACGTTTTCAGTTTTGTTATTTTTTCCTCAAACGATTATCTCCTCCAAATGTGGCCGACAAGATATTCTCGGTTTTTCTTTTTCAATTTGGACCCTTCCAATAAACGAAAAGGTGGCAAAAGAGGAAAAAAAAAACACACACATCCACACAATATAACATACACCACCACCAAACCACTCACACCACTCGCACTTGAGCCGCGTTGCTGTAGCTGCTGCTGCTGGTTGTTCCTACTCTTACTCCACAGCTGATGGAATCCTCCATCTTGGACGCGACTGGCGGCAAATATGCACAGGCAAGGCCATTCGGTCTGGGCCTGGCGCGCACACACACACACACACACACACACACACTATTTCTCCCCCCTCCCCAACAACACACACAGAAATGCCCCTTCCTTCCTTTTTTTCTTCTTTCTAACCGGCTTCCTAAAAATGAATGTTTTTAGGCAGCAAGTCAACGGCAAATTTGTTCAACGCACCAAATAACGTCTGTGTTTCTAATGGACAGATGGAAATCGTGAAAGAAAAAATGAATTAAAGCTGCCCCGGCAATGGAAAAAAGAAACAGACACAAAAAGTTTGGGATAAAGTTGTGGCGGGGGGGGGCACACACAGGGGAAGAACAATGGCCGCGCGCTGAGTTGTCTGCTGGTTTTCAGAACTCTCGACACTTTTAACGAATAAACACACACACACGCCAATTTTTCGACAAATTTTCTCGTGCAACACACAATTTCTTTATTTCTTTTCAGGGTGTATCAACGTTGTCACTTTGAACTCCCACGAAAAAACAAAACAACGGGAGGATTTGTCCGAGAAAAAAAAAAAGAGTGACGACAACGACGCCGTGTGTGTGTGTGTGTGTGTATGTGCACAGCACGGAAAATGGGAAACCGTCTGTGGAGACCCAAGCAAAAGGAAACAGAACCGCATTCACACACTCACATGCCCACTCGTGATGCCTTCGCCACCCCGACTCTGAGGCGCTTTTTGTACTACCAATCGCAAGCTGTCCCCTCCGAAATTTCCCAAAGCTTCGGCAACCAGCACTTCCCCCCCTCAAGCACGCGCGTCTCCAACCCAGCCCTGAAACCGAGACGGCGACGATGGCACTTGCGGTGCCATCTAGCGGTCGTTATTTACATGAAGAATCGGTGTCAAATGAATAAGAATAATAAAAAAATTTCGCTTGTTGTGGGGGGGAATGGTGGCAAAATATGACGAAGGATAAAAAAGAAATGAAGAACGATTGACAAGAAAAGACGTGAACGGTCTAGAAAGGGAGAGAGTAGATCTGAGGAAGAGAAAGGTTGAGATTGGTGTTTGACGTATTTGGGGAAATGGCCGTCTAATATAACTTTTGCGTCATTGGCATGTTTTTTTATTACGCACTGCAAACTCCGCAGCAAGGCACAACAAACCCCAGTTTTGGTTCAGTTTTGTTGTGACAGTGCATAGTCTGGTTCAACGTCATTCAGTCGTGTCGTCACACGCTTCGAAATTTTCTCACAGAAATATCAAAAAGTTCTTTTCGTTTCTACTTTCTTTTCATTCCGCTCTGTGATTTTCCGACTTGCGGATACGAGAAAAAAAATCCATATTTTCTGCAACAAAAAACGTCAAAGCCGTCAATCGGAACCCCCCACTAGGGCCATAGTAGCCCCGAGGCCAAGGACCTGCGCGTTAGTACTCAAAGTAGCCTTCCTTTGTTGTTGTTTTGTTGCTGGGTCGTAGGGTTGTCAGCTGTTTTAGGCTTCGCCCAAGTTCCTTTCTTTTATTCGCATTTTTAACTCGTTTCTCGCCCAAAAGTGATGAGCAAAATGACGCAGACTTCTTTCAAAGAGCGTAGGACCTACGGTGAGCCACAGTTTTGCAACAAAACGTAGTTGTCTTGTTTTAATTGTTTTTGTCCGACGATTGCTTGATAATACAGGTCAGAGAGTTAAAGATGCTGATATGGTGAGGGAGCTGCACCCTAACAAGATTCCTATCATTGTTGAGCGTTTTGCTGGAGAGAAAAATTTGCCTCTATTGGACAAGACCAAGTTTCTGGTTCCCGATCATGTCACTGTTGCCGAGCTCATCAAAATATTGAGGTAGCTATCTCATCTCGTTCTGCCCTCAATTTTTGGGTGGCACTTGAACTAAGATTATATGTAGAGGGCAGCACTTCTGACTTTGTCTCATTAAATGTGTCATAACCCCATTTCGAAATTGTTGCATTGCAACATTCTCCTTTGTCCACAGACGCCGCATGCAGCTGAATCCCAATCAAGCTTTCTTTTTGCTGGTGAACCAACGCAGCATGGCCAGCATCTCCATGACCATGGCTGAACTCTTTCAAAGGGAGCAAGATGAAGATGGCTTCCTCTACATGGTCTATGCATCTCAAGAAACTTTTGGCTACTAGCTGCAAGCTCTACAACAGCCCAATCTCTCCACCTCCCGTTTGATCCTGATTTCGACACAAAGAAAACTAAGTGTATATAAAGTTAGTTTCCAATTTGAAGCAACAATTGTGACAGGTTCGTTCAGACACCTTCAGAGGGATGCTACAATAGTGAGGCACACCGTCTTAGATTCTGTTTCTGTGGACAGCAGTGGCTATTATGTCAGGAAAACTTTGGGTCATTTATTTTCTATAATCTTGAACCATTGAATTGTTGTTTTTTTTTTGTGTGTGCTTTTCGTTTCGTTATCGTATTTCGGTTTTTTTTTTTTCGATTTCGTCTCGTCGGATTAGTGTTCAACTTGCAGTCTTATTCTATTCGCCGGCTTCTGTGTTGTCACGAGACACAAAGAAAAAGAAATGATAAATGTACAAAAAAAAATAATAATCCATTTTTGAAAGTGTGTCTGTAATTGGTATCCGCGATTTGAAATTTTGTTGACCTGTACACCGTTTGAATAAACGTATTCAAACCTCAAAAGAAAAAAAACGACCAGGCTTCTAAAATCGATAAAAGTTAACTCAGACAAGACTCGGCTTCGTGTGTGTGCACAAGGATAACAATCTCGATAAAACGTACAGACGTCACGCTATGGAAAATACACACAAAGATAACAGTAACTCGTCCACATAAGGAGCATTGTGTTTGGTAGATACAAGCCAATCGATCGTCTAGAAACGTCCCAAATTGTGTGGACACAAAGGTCTGTTTATTTCGACATTAATTAACGTGTTAAATTGCACTTACACGAATCGCAATAACAATTAACTGTGTACGTGTAGATGGCGATGAAATTAACATGTTTGCTACTGGTAGTGGTGGGCACCGTCACCGGTATTTACGTCGATGAGCCGCTACTCTACGACACGTTTCCAACCGACTTCATGTGGGCAGCGGCAACGAGTGCCCATCAGATAGAAGGCGGATGGGATGCTGACGGTAGCCGCCGAAATGACTTGACCATTTCTAGCTTTTTCTAAAATAAAAATAAATAAAACATGACAAGTGAAACTACACAAAAAGTAAAATATAGAAAATAACGTCTCCAACACGTTCCAGGTAAGGGCCTGAACATTTGGGATGTCTACACGACCAACTCGAGCAATGTGTTGGACGGTTCGACCGGACAGACGGCCTGCAACAGCTACAATTTCTACCAGAAAGATGTTGACGCCCTACAGAGTTTGGGAGTGAGTTAACACATTAAATTTGTCGATCTACAGCTACTACTACTACTACTTGCTACCATATACTTAAGCCCCCCCCCCCCACTCCCCACCTGCCATGCTATACATAACAAAGGGTCTTATTATTTTCTGATGATGATCTATCCCAAAAGGTGTCTCATTATCGTTTCTCCATCTCCTGGGCCCGAGTCCTACCCAACGGCATCGGTCAAGTTAACCAGCCGGGCGTCGACTATTACAAGAGATTGATAGCCGCTCTCAAAGCCGCCAATATAGAACCCATGGTGAAAATGAATTTCTATTTTTTTTTTTATTTTTTAGAAATGATTATTTAAAAGAGAAAAAGAGGTCGATGGCATTTGTTTAACCTTTTCCACTATCTCTGGGTTAAAAATAATTTTTTTTCAAACGTAAAACAACTAGGTGACTTTGTACCATTGGGACTTGCCGCAATCGCTGGAAGATATGGGCGGATGGCTGAATCCTAGCATTGCCGACTGGTTTGAAGAATACGCCCGCCTTTGCTACACGGAATTCGGCAATGATGTAATTATCTATTTTGCCATTGTCCACGTCACAAAGCAACTTTTTGCGCATTACTACACGACTTGCTAATTTTTTTTTTGTTTCTGGCCAAGGTCAAAATCTGGATCACCATTAACGAACCATGGGTTGTGGCTTACCAAGGTAAAATTCTACAAGAAACCAGTCGTTCCAAAAATTGTCATTTAGAAAGACATTTACATTTGTTTCAGGGTACGGATCAGGCATTAACGCTCCCGGTACATGTTTCTCTCGACTTGCGCTCAATAGATTATAAGTAAAACGACAGCAATCATTTAAAAAAAAAAAACCCCAAAAACAGGAAGGTATGGCCCTGGAACTTTTACCTACCAAGCTGGACATAATTTGATTCTAGCTCATGCTCGAGCTTATCGTCTTTACGAGTCGGAATTTAAACCGACACAACAAGGTTATACCTTTCTACAATTTTAAATAATCATTTAATTGAATTGGACTTACTTTCATAATTGGGATGATCGTCGGTTGTGATGCAAATCCAACAGGTAAGGCAGGGATCACGTTGAACATTAACTGGTACGACCCCAAAGACGATCAAGTTACCAGCCAAGATGCGGCCGAAAGAGCCATGCAATTTCTAGGCGGTTGGTTCGCCAATCCAATTTTCGGCAACGGCGAATACCCCGCAATTATGAGGCAAAAGGTAACCTACACAGAAAATTGTTCTTTTTTTTTTAATTTACACACTTAACATGAATTCAAAAGGTGGACGAGAAAAGCGCTGCCCAAGGTTACAATCCGTCGCGATTGCCCGTCTTCACGGCCGAGCAGAAACTGTTGGTGCAGGGCAGTTCGGATTTTTTCGGACTCAATTATTACACGGGTTCGTTGACCATCGAAAAGATCCAAGACATCAGCATCGTAGACTATAGCGCAGATCAGGATATCGAAGCTTCTTACGATCCAGCCTGGTACGGGTAAGTTTTCTTCCCCTTTTCCTTTTCCAGTTTTTGGCATCGACTTCTTCCAACACCTGCAATTGATTTGAAAAAAAATGTCAAAATACAGGTTTTTTATTTTATTTAAAAAAAAAAAAATAAAGATCGGGTTCCGGTTGGTTGAAAATCACTCCTTTTGGCATGCGCAACACTCTCAAGTGGATCCGTGATCGATTCAACGATCCCGACATTATCATTACCGAGAACGGTTACAGCGACAACTCTGGTAATCTTGACGATATGATGAGAGTTTACTATTATAAGCATAATATCAACAACGTCCTCAAAGGTATGTAGAATTATTGCATTTTGAAAAAGACTAAGTCTAAACGTTTTTTTTAAAACGTCCACAGCCATTAAGGACGGAGTTAAAGTAATCGGATACGCCGCTTGGAGTCTAATGGATAATTTCGAATGGGGAAGCGGTTACACGTAATTGATTTTTCCATTTAATTTTTTTTTTGTTTGTTTGTTAAGAAAACAATAATTAACTTTCATTTGGCTTCAGGCAAAAATTCGGAATTTTTAGCGTGGATTTCGCTACGGCGGATCTCAATCGGACGGTCAAAGCTTCTGGTCGTTATTACGCCCAATTAATCCGCGATAACGGGTTTACTGCCGACCAGCCTTGCAATAATTACCCAATCAGCAATTAACACACTTAATCAATTTCGTTCTACATTTACAATCAAAATAAATGTGGCAAAAAAAAAAAAAAACAAACAAACAAGCAAATAATAAAAAACAACTTAAGCATTTAATTAGCTGGGGCTTTCATTGTCTGCGGCCTTTGTGATGGACGCCATCCAAAATCCGTCCAAAGTCAAACAGATAACAATGAGAATGTGATTCAATAATAATAAAAAAAGAGAAACACGGCAGAAACAAATAATAGCGTGCAAAGTTGGCCCGTTAAAATACAAGCAAAAGATAACGAATGGCTGTCATGGCAATCGCTCAAACTCGAAAAATAAAAATAAAAAATTATTTTGATAAGAAAAACCTGACGATATACGAAAATGCACCAAGCAACCGGTTGTTACTGTTGGCGTTTATCTGTTCGGTTAGATCATTTTTCGAGACATCGCCAAGGTGCATTATTATTAAGGTTTTGGACATTTCTTAATAAAAACGAAAAGAGTGTGAGAACAAGAATGGCCAACATCAACTGGATGTGTTGCTTGCTAATGGCTTTACTCGTTGGCAACCATCACATTGTGCCCGTCTCTTGCATCTTCGTCGATGAGCCGCTACTTTACGACACGTTCCCGCCCTCTTTCGTTTGGGCTTCGGCCACTAGCGCTCACCAGATTGAAGGCGCCTGGAACGTCGATGGTAATAAAAAAAAAAAAAAAAGAGAAGCCAAAACAAAAACATTTGATTCTATTCGATTGAAACACGCAACACGGAAAACACGTTTGAAAACACAGGTAAAGGACCTAGCATTTGGGATACCTACACATCTCAGCCGGGCATTGTTGCAGAGGGAGCGACCGGTCAGACGGCCTGCAATAGTTATTATTTCTATCAGAAAGACGTGGACGCCCTCAAGAGTTTGAATGTAAGAAGAAAGGCAAAACAAAAACAGGATATATGCTAAATAATATCGGCCTAGCCTCTTCTTGCATTTGTTGTGCTAATTCTTACGATGACGTGAGTCCCTTCTTTTTTTTTTTTGCATACATCAGGTGAGTCATTACAGATTCTCCATTTCTTGGCCGCGCGTTTTGCCCGATGGAATCGGACGTATCAACCAACCGGGAGTCGACTACTACAAGAATTTGATTGCAGCTCTTAAAGTGGCAAACATCCAGCCCATGGTTATTATTTTTTTTTTTTTCATTTTTTAAAAAATAATATAAACAAGCCGCCATCTTGTGCCCCCTTCGTTTTTCTCAGATTTCTTTTTGCTACTCAGGTAACCTTGTACCACTGGGATTTACCGCAAGCGCTCGAGGATATGGGAGGTTGGTTGAACCCAGCAGTGGCCGACTGGTTCGAAGAATACGCCCGCCTCTGCTTCACTCAATTCGGCGATGACGTACTATACTATACTCTTCTTCATTTAGACGATAATATCGCTTCCATTCTTTTTCCTCATAAAAAAAAAAAAAACAAAAAAAAAACAAACAAAACAAAATGTTGCGTTAGAGCCACAGGCTCCTTTCCGTGTCTTGCACACGACGACGCATTTTGCTTTTAATGTCGAGCTTTTATTCAAGAAAGAAGTCGTGTTAAAGTCAACGTCTTTTTTTTTTTTTTTTTACTTCCCCCCTCAAACTGTTTTCAGGTAAAAATATGGGTCACCCTGAATGAACCTTGGATCAGCGCCTGGCAAGGTTATATTTTTTTTTTTTTACATTTTCCGGTATTATTTAGAAAAAAAAAAGTTTGTCGTAAATCTTGATATTCATCTCGGAATATTCTCTTTCTTCTTTGTCCTTCTATTTTTATCCTTCAGGCTATGGACTCGGAGTCAGCGCACCAGGTATGTAACACGAAAACACCATCTATCCCTCCCTCTTTCCTCCTCTTTTCTTTTAACATCTCACACACACAAACACAGACAGAATTCTTCTCCCCCCCCCCTTCTCCTCCTATTTTTGTTGGGATTCTTATCTCTTTTAATATGCTTGCTCGTCGTCTCACAAGCCAAATATGGACCTGGGACGTATACTTATCAGGCCGGCCACAACCTGATCCTTGCCCACGCCAAAGTCTACCGACTTTATGAATCTTCTTTCAAACCCTTTCAACAAGGTAAAAACAAAACAATAACAAAAAATTTATGGTTCACAGTTAGAGATGGTAGGAGAAACGCTAGCCAATTTGAGATATTGTGCCAAATTGTTTGTTTTTGGTAGGGAAGGTAGGCATCGCTCTCAATGTTAATTGGTACTCGCCCGCCACCGACCTGACGGCCGACGCGGATGCGGCTGAGAGGGCACTCCAATTTATGGGCGGATGGTTCGCAAACCCGATTTTTGGTAGCGGAGATTATCCGTCAATCATGAAACAAAAGGTGGGCATTTTTTTTCTTGAAAAAATTCAATTCAATTGGGGGAAAAACAAATGTCGGTTAATGAAACAATGAATTGTTTTTAAGATTGCGGAGAAGAGCGCACTGCAAGGATTCAATCAATCGAGATTGCCGGAATTCACAGAAGAGCAAAAGATTTTTGTTCAGGGTAGCGCAGATTTCTTGGGTATCAATCATTACACGAGTTTCTTAACGCAGGACAAACCCAGTGACATCAACGACGTCAGTTACGAAGCCGATCAAGATCTTTACGCTTATCACGATCCGTCTTGGTACGGGTGAGTATTTCTTTCGAGGAGGCAAATTAAAGATGTTTTTATTATTTTAATTTAATTTAAAAAAAAAAGATCGGGATCGCCGTGGTTGAAAGTCACGCCGTTCGGATTGCGTAAGCTCCTCGTTTGGTTAAGAGACGGGTTCAACGATCCGGAAATGATCATCACGGAGAACGGATGCAGCGACACGGCCGGCAATTTAGACGACATGCTGCGAATTTATTATTATAAACACTACATTAATAACGTCCTCAAAGGTATTTCAAAGAAATTCATTAATTTAAGAGTGGAAAAATGTGGGTCGATATGTCGCTAAAATTGAACGCAGCCATTAAAAACGACGGAGTTAAAGTTACTGGATACACGGCCTGGTCGCTCATGGATAACTTTGAATGGCGCGCTGGATACAAGTACACACATTTTGAATCCCCACCTTTTCTAAAAATAGCATTTGCATACTTAAAAAAAAAAATTCTTTTAAATATGTAAAGTGAAAAATTTGGGCTTTTCAACGTGAATTTTACGTCACCCGAACTCCCGCGGACTGCCAAAGCTTCGGCAAATTACTACGCGCAAATCATCCGCGACAACGGATTCCGAACGGATCAACCGTGCAATAATTATCCTATTGCTTAGCATAGTCTGCCTAAAAATTAACGCTTCAAATATCAATTCGCGATATTTTTTTGAAAATATATTCACCGTTTAAAAACAAGTTGTTTGGATTTTCAATCGATTCTCACGGAACATTGGGATGCGCTACGATAGTTGAGATCGATACGGCAAAGTGTTTAATGCCCATCGCTAGTTGAATAAATGGCATTCATTTCCCGATTGCATTTGTGCCCGTGTTTAAAATTTCAAATAACCCGCGCAACTCTACACGACCTTGCAAAATAAAAAAAAAAGACTGACGATCGCATTTTATGTCGTTAAGACGTTTACCTGCCGTGCCACGCTGAGTCCCCCGCACGTTTGCGAATCAACCCCAATGTCAATATAAGTTTACGGATACATAAATAATAAATAACATTGGTCCAAAAATAGGACGCAAGTGTTGGCCTTCCTTAGTTTGTTGACAACGTTTTGCGAGGGAAAAAAAAAAGATAAACAAAAACAACATCGTTTAAAAGAGGTACGCAAAAAACCCACCGGCCGCAAAATTGCGTGTTTGAAGAACCCAATGTGCAAGGCCAGAATCTTTTGTTTCCTCACACATCCTACGCAACATATGGTCAATACGTGACGTCAGTGTGGTAATTTCAGACGATATATATGCGACTTCAGTTTTCGCATCCTTCCATTCCAGAGGTAAGTTGTCAAATTCTTAGTTCTCTTTCAATTCTTGGGCTATTCCTATACTTCCGAGTTAACATTCTTTTACTTGCATTATAAAGACAATTTTATAAACGGAGAAGAATCTTAACCTGCAAAATGGCCAGTTTTTCGTTAAAAGTAAGTCGACAATTACATTTAACTTTATTTCCTCAATCACTTTTATAATTATGCAAAATAGCATTTCATCGCTATTGCCCTGATCGCGATTATCTTGGAGACGTCACACGTATCCGGTAAATTTTCTGTTGGGTTTTCTCGCATAAGTACCTCACTAAATAAAAATCCCTATGCAAATCAGGTGGTTCTTTCGGTCCCTGTAGCGGGCAGAGGCTTGACACGCTGGCCAAGGGTCAGTACATGTCTGCAAGTCAATGCGTCTCTATGGGAGGCACCTGTTGCGGGCGGGACAGCGTTCGTGATCACAGTAACCCAACATTTAAGCAAATCACCTTACTCCGCCCTTATAAATTAATTCAAATTCCAAATTTTAACAGTCAATGAGGACCCGAGAATCATGAGCGCCACTGATAGATGCTTCACTTGCTACAACAGCAACGTCTCCGTGAAATGTACGGGCACTCTGATCCGATTTAAACCTGGCCTCCAGGCCGACTGGTGGGTGACTGCGGCTAAATGCAATCAAGTCGGCGGTACCTGTTACCAAAAATCCGCCACGTACGCGTTCAGTCCTCAATTCATGACAACCGATCAGGATTGCATCAATTGCTATTCCGGCCAAGTGTCTCTACCGTGCGGGGGAAGACTGCTGGCTTCGAACGATTACACAGCAAAGGCGTGCACTGCATTCGGAGGCTCTTGCTGCGACGAATCTCCTACTGGTTCAGTTTTAGAAGTTAAAAACATGAGATGCAAATGACACGTAACATTCAATATGCCTACAGGTGGGGACGCTTTCAATGCTGGAACATTCCCTAACCCGGAATCGCTGTCGTGCCTCTATTGCTACAGTGGATTGCCCGCAATCTGCGGTTAAAGGTAAAGCGAATCCCATTCCACTGACACGACGCATTATTGTTAAAATTGAACGTTCAATGAACATGTTGAATCATTATGCAGCATTAAACGAAGGTCTGAAATACACATACCAGAACTCTCTGAAAGGGTAGTTTCAGCGATTCAATGATGGGTTTCAAACAAGGCGATTTTCATATTGATCGAACAAAATAAATCAGAAGCTTATCAATTTTCTCGTTTGATGACGAGAGAACAAAATCAAGAGGCCGAATATGGTAGTCCGATCTAGCATCACCATTTGGAAAAATATGTTAGAAAAATAGTAACATTAAATCATCGACAAGCCACCATTAGTTGCCCGCTTTGTGCATTCAATGTCAAATGATATCAAACAAAACCAAATCTATTCAAACATCAAAGAGAAGTTGGTGCCTTTCCGCTATGCAAAAAAAAAAAAAATCCAGTGTGGATATGCAAATTATTTCGAAGCGTTCAGCGTCTCTTTGAATCAATTGCAACGAGTCGAGCAACAGGGGATTGTATGCGGCAAACAGGTGGGCAGTTGGCTTTGCAGCTTTATCGGAAGCTCCGCATTATTTAAATTGGACCAGCTGCAGATGTAGCAGCTCTGCTTGCAGAACTGCCCACACAACAGTTCATTCAATAAACGACGTCAATGTCTTAATTGCATAGACACGTATAAAAGTCTGCAGCCTTTGAACACAGTTCTACCACACTGGCCTTCAGCGTCCTGTTTCTAATAGTAAGTTCTCGCATCGCTTACATTTTTGCATTTCTTTTTTTGCTAATCTCATTTAAATTTATGGTTTTTATACGTGACGGCCTTTTAACTTGTTGCACGCGAAATTCACCAGAACTCCATAATGAAAAACTTATCGATGCTAAAGGTATTGTATAGAAATTTTCAAATAGAAAAAACAAAACAAGAAGAACTAATGTGATCTGTATCAATTCATACAGTACACCCTAACGCTATTCGCCTTTGCCTTGGCATTCCATAAAGTGGCAGGTAATTCGATTTCTACAAGATTGGGTATAATAAAACTCCAACGTTCATACTTCCAGCGGAATTGAAATATGGCGAGTGCACAGGATTGAGACTCGATAATTCCGTATCCATCCGCGCAGGCAAATGCGTCGCTCTCGGCGGGAAATGCTGCGACATGACCGGCTACAGTAAATCACCAACACGATGATTTCAATTCTTCCTATTACATTCATATGGTTTACCCCTCCCCCTCTAGTGATCGATGACCCGAGGACAATGAAAGCAACCGACAAATGCTTCACTTGCTACAATCCCGACGTGACCGTCAAATGCACTGGAAGAAGAATCCGATCGAAACCGGCCGTTTGGGGTGTGGACGCAAATTCGTGGATTACAGCGGCCAAGTGCATCAGCCTGAAAGGGGGTTGCTGCCAAGTTCGCGGGAAATCATTCAACCCTAACGATTCGCCAAACGAGTTCTACTGCAACGATTGCTATGCGGGTGCGCCGGCCGGCGCTGGATGCAGCGGTAAACTGTTGGCTTCCGTAGACTTCTCACCGAAGACGTGCATCGCCCTCGGAGGACGTTGCTGTGACGGCGATTTCGCTGGTAGGGGTACAAACAATTTAAGGATTTCGCTGAACGAAATTAAATTGAGATTCCGACGCAGGTACTAGCACTGGATCGGCCTTTTGTCCTTGGAGCACGTTTAGCTCCTCGCTATTGAAAAAGTGTAATGTCTGTTACACTGGCGTGCCGGTAGCCGGTGCCTAATTCGAGCGTTCAGACAATGTCATTTGATCGTTAAGCATTTCAAAGAAATAAACTTGTGCTGCAAAATGAAAAGAAAAAAAAATGAGCAATGTTTCAACGTTTTTTTTTTTTTTTTTTAGCGATGTAGTTTGGTTTTAAAAAATTCAAAATGAGAAAATAATTTTAAAGCAATTCCGCTCATTGTTGATGATCAAAATAATCAGCAAAAAACAAAGCGTCACGGGGTAAAACACAAAATATGTAAAAATCTGGATAATGCTGACATTTTCCATGAGATTTTTTTTTGGCAGCAATTAGCCTGTTGCGTTACACGCTATTCTCAGAAAAAAAATAACGCGGAACAAACGAATAAAACCAAACATACCGCGGACGCGATTTTGAAAATGACAAGTATTAGCGCGCTCTTCGTTCATCAAGAGAAAAACGAAAACATTTTCTGCGTAACATCCAGAAGATGCGTGATGTTCATAACTGGTTTTAAATTTTCCCATTTGAAATCGGCACACGAACGGTAACAAAAGAAAAGAGACGCATAGTGAAGTCGCACGTGAAACAGCAAGAAATACAACCTCTACTCAGAATCACCAATACAGATTGATAATTTCCGGTGAAATGGCTAGGACGTGCTTCGTAGTTCTCACGCTTAAAGGTAACTGGGTTTTGGTCAATATTAGACATGTGTACAGAGCCATTTGCGCTATAACTGCCCCATCTGTTCAATCAATGACGTCAATTCATTAATTGCATCGGCCTCTATAAAAATGGACCGCCTTTTATTTTTGCAAGTGCCACCATCGAGTCTCATCTCTGAGCTCCTCGTTACGAAGGTAAGTCGTTTAAGTCGCTCAATAATCGCGAGCACCTTATTTTAAAAAAATTTTTCCCAATACATTCAAGTCGCCAAAATGAAGCGCTTTCATCTACCGAAGGTATCGCGATTATCTACCAATCAAAACGTAATTACAATTTAAAATATACCATTTCATTCGATAGCACATTGTTACCGTTTCGCTGCTTGTCTTCGTTTTGGAAACATCAACCGTGGCAGGTTAACAATTACAGCCAATTTTATTCCGAATTTCGCGTGCATATATTAATGAAAATTAATTTAGGACGCCTAATGTACGGCGAGTGCACGGGGAAGAGGCTGGAAAATGCTCTAACGACATCTGCCGGTAGATGCTTCGCATTGGGCGGAACGTGTTGCGATATGGGCGGCTACAGTAAGTCTTCATTTCCAATTTTAAAGGAAAAAAAAAAGGCGATTCTATTAACACATCATTATGTAATTATAGTGATTAACGACCCGAGGACAATGGCACCAACCGATAAATGCCTCACTTGCTACAATCCGAACGTTAAGGTCAAATGCACTGGCAAGTTGATTCGAGCTAGACCTGCCGTTTGGGGTGTGGACGCTAATTCGTGGGTTACTGCGGCTAAATGCATTAGACTCAACGGCCAATGCTGCGACAATGGCAGGACACGTTTCTGTCCTAAATCTTCCCCTAAAGAATTATTTTGCAACGATTGCTACGCGGGTGTGAATACGAACGCCGGATGCAGCGGCAGGTTATTGGCTTCCAGCGATTTCACGCCGAGCGTCTGCGTCAAATTTGGCGGTCGTTGTTGCGACGGAGACGTCCGTGGTATGTAAACATTTAATCTTTTTATTTTTTTCAGGTTTTAAAAAATTGGGATATTTAATTTCACGTAGGTAATAGGACCGGCTCAGCTTTCGCGCCAACAAGAATTTTCAATTCAGCCGTGGGGAAGCAATGCAATTTGTGTTACAATGGCCCACCAAACGTTATCGATTAAAAGAAAAAAGCCTTTCCTAATGAAACTGATTCTAAAAAATACATCCGTCGTTAAGCATTCACAAATGTCTGAAACCTAAAACCACAACGATATTGAAAGGCAAGCCAAGTCGAAGGGGCGGAACGTGTACGTCGATACATTAAACGTTGCAAAGCGAATAATGTTATCCGAAAACAATTCTTAAACGCATAGGGCAAAATCAGATTTGAATCCGCTGCCAATATGAAATCCAAGTGTCAGATTAAACGACGACGTGACGATTGCACGTACATTTCGATTAAGTCATGGAAATGGACGATTGTGGCGGTTCAATGATCCTTTCCCTCCACCGACGCAGTTTATTTCAAATCAAATAACAACTGGTTGTAGATGGTCAGACAGCAAGCTGAGAAAGTTACTTCCTACGCATCAATCAATCTCCCACACAACAAACACTATCTAACGTCCCCACCCTACGGGGCATAAAAACCACTTTCAATCCGGTAAGGCATTTGCCCTGACGTTGATGCAACAAAACATTGATTTAATGCAGATGCAAATGCGCTAACTGTAGGCGATCTTCAAAAAAAATAATGGCTTTCTTATGAAAATGGAATAATTAAATGGAAATTAAAACAAAAAAATGTTGGCAACGAAGTCAAAAATGTGAACCGTTCCCAACTCGACTCGAAATGTCTCATCCGTAAAACTGGTGGTCCTGTCGGTTGATGTTTTGAAAACGAAGTTACACCTGGTTCAAATAGCTTTATCGGCAGTTAGCTGTCAATCCATCTCACACGAGTAATCATTTAATGGACGTCTTTAAATAACAAATCAATTGTAAGATGTTTCATCAACGAACGTGTGCCAACTGTATAAGCGAAAAATTTCGAACGAAAGGGGGGTCCTCACGGGCAAGCCTTTGGGTGGTGGGGGGGGGTTGTTGTTAATTAATTCACTATCTGCGCATTTATTCGCGTGTGTGTGAAACACCTGTTGCATACGTAACGACGATACAACGAAGGACATCCGCGAACCGGATTTTCGGGTAATTTTGTTTTCCCCCCAACTGAAATGCAACATGTCGAGCGGATGAAATTTCAAATTGACACGTTTCACGCTCTTTGGCTTGTGATCTGGCGTAAACTACACGATGCAAATTTCAGGATATAATGCCATAAAAAAAAAGAAGATAAAGGATGGCACTGGGTTTTGAGAGCTGAACAATCGGCTATCCCAAAGATCTTGCCGGAACAGCTAATCAACAGAAATAAATTAATCAAAGTGCTGAATTAGACGCACGATATCTACTTAATAATTAGCAAGTGTTCCCGCTCGAGATTTTTAAAAATGCAAATGAGAATAAGAGATGCAAGTAACTGAAAAGCGGCAATTTTTCAGTGAACGCCGGAAAAAAAGAGCATCCTGTTTGGTTCGCACAGCTGGCTCACCACATGCGGACCAAAATCGAAATTAGAACAAATTGGTTTAACATCTTCTGCGGCACACCTGAATGACGTCAATGCCATTAATCGTATGGATCGGTATAAATACAAGCGATATTCCGGATCTCTCTCGATCGCGTTCACTTCGTTGCATCCGAGGGTAAGTTAACAAGCCTAATGTTAAGTGTGCTCTCATTTTAATCATCCTAACTGATAGTAAAAAAAAAATTGCAATTCAACAGGTGATTTAATTTAACTGCAAAGATGAGCTATTTCCTCCTGAAGGTAAAAAATGTTTTTTTTTAAATTTACAATGTCAAATGAATTTCCGACGATCCAGAATATTATTGCCATGGCGCTGGTTGCCTTCGTCTTCAAGGCAACAGGGGTTTCAGGTAAGTCCCTGTTATTCAAACAATTCAATTGTTCTGCTACACTTTCTAAACGGTATGCAAATCAGCCGGTTCTTTCGGCCCCTGCAGCGGCCGGCGACTCGATAAATTAGCTAAAGGCCAGTACATGTCGCCCACCAAATGCGTGTCAAAAGGCGGAACGTGTTGCGGAACTGATCCTTCAGTTCGTGATCATAGTAAAACAACGCACAATCAATTACACGCCAATTTAAAAATAAATCTATCGCTAATTTTTAAAAAATGGTAGTCAATGACGACCCGAGAACAATGGACCCTAACGACAGATGCTACACTTGCTACAACAGCGACGTCAGCGTCTCGTGCCATGGAAATCTGATTCGAATACAACCGATCCGCGAGACGGAAAGGTACGTGACATCCGAAAAATGCAAGCACGTCGGCGGAAATTGTTGCATGAAATCGCCCACGTACGCGTTCAACCCTCACTTCATTTCGGACTCTTGTGACAACTGCTATTCGGGAGACGTGAGCCTTCCCTGCAAAGGCAAACTGCTAGCCTCTTCTGATTACACGGCGAAAACGTGCGCTTCTTTCGGTGGTAGATGTTGCGATCAATCTCCTACTGGTACGTGATTACGTTATTTTTCTACGGGACTGCCACGTACAAAAAGAATTTGTTCCGACAGGTGGCGATGCATTCAATCCCAGAGTTTACCCCGATCCGGAATCATTGACGTGCTACTACTGCTACAGTGGGTTACCCACAATCCGTTAAATCCCAACACTGAGGTTCAAATTGGGCAAGACGTTTGACAGAATTTAAAAAATTAATAAGCAAAGCATAAAAGGTTTGAGATATGCAGAGCTTTGAATTCAATCTGGCCAAGTTGCTTCAAAATGATAAAATAAAAACATTTAGATAAGAGAAAAGCCCAAAGATGAATAATAAAAGATAAGAAAAACAATAGTTTTTGTTGTTCCTATATCAAGAGATGCGTTGATTGGTCTTCACAATCATTCCATAAATACTGAAAACGTTTAGCAGTCCCCTATGCGAAAAATAAAAAGGCACAGACACAGTCTACAATTTGGAATGAATTGGGTAAGTCTACTTTTATTGACATCGTCCACACTTGTGGTCAGCATCTACGTCGATGAGCCCTTGCTCTACGACACGTTCCCACCCGATTTCATGTGGGCCACGGCCACTAGCGCCTATCAAATCGAGGGTGGATGGGACGCCGACGGTAACGTTTTAAATTGAATTCAAAATGATATCGACTATCATTTTTTTAATCCCATCCGCGCAATAAAAGGCAAAGGATTGAGCATCTATGATGTCTGGATGAACGATTCTAGTCACGTGACAGACGGCACGTCGGGAAAAGTGGCTTGTAATAGTTATTATTTGTACGAAAAGGATATCGAAGCCCTGCGAAGTTTGGGGGTAATCTGACATGTGTAAAACGTGCGCGGAAACGCCGAGACGATTAATCCCATTTGAAAACATGCGATGTATCAGGTTTCCCATTATCGATTTTCAATTTCGTGGGCTCGGGTTCTGCCCGACGGGATCGGACGAATCAACCAACCGGGCATTGATTACTACAAGCGATTAATTGCAGCCCTCAAAGCAGCTAATATTCAACCGATGGTTCTTTTTAATTTATTATTTTTTTAAAATTTTCTTTAAATCCATTTTTTTTCGAATTGGGAATGCAGGTGACTTTGTACCACTGGGACTTGCCTCAAGCGCTTGAAGACATGGGCGGATGGCTCAATTCCAGCATCGCCGACTGGTTCGAGGAGTACGCCCGTCTTTGCTTCACGGAATTCGGCAATGACGCAAGTTAAAGAATTTTTTTTTTTAAATGGTGGGAAATAATTAAAGAATTTTACGACAGGTTAAGTACTGGATTACAATCAACGAACCATGGGTTATTGCCTATCAAGGTTTCTTTTTATCTTTTTAATTTAATTTTCTCATTTAATTCCCGCCCAAAAAATTCCTACATTAGGCTATGGTTGCGGAAATACAGCGCCAGGTTAGTTGGTTCGTCAAAAATATTTGAAAAATGAAGTCATTTAAACACTTAACTGAAGGAACGTACGGACCTGGAACGTTCACATATCAGGCAGGTCATCACATCATTCTGGCACACGCCAGAGCGTATCGAGCCTATGAAACTCAATTCAAACCAACTCAACAAGGTTTAGAAAACGATTTCAAAAAAGCGTC
This sequence comes from Daphnia carinata, assembly GCF_022539665.2. Classification (NCBI taxonomy): domain Eukaryota; kingdom Metazoa; phylum Arthropoda; class Branchiopoda; order Diplostraca; family Daphniidae; genus Daphnia; species Daphnia carinata. The sequence continues at coordinate 3,631,202 of NC_081334.1, forward strand.
GCAATCAATTTTGAAAAAAAAAATGTGTGGCAAACACAGGTAAAGTGGGAATCACACTCAACATTAATTGGTACGATCCGAAAGACGACCAATTAGAGAATATCGAAGCGGCCGAACGAGCTTTGCAGTTTCTCGGAGGATGGATCGCCAATCCCATTTACGGCACAGGAGATTACCCCGACGTGATGAAGCAAAAGGCCTGTTAACTACGTCAATTTTTATTTTATAAGGCCAACTCAATTTAACCAGTTTCGGCAAATAAAAAAAAACAGGTCGGCGATAAGAGCGCCCAGCAAGGATTTAATCAATCTCGATTGCCCGAATTCACGGCCGAACAAAAAATTTTAGTGCGAGGCAGCGCTGATTTCTTCGGACTCAATTATTACACCAGTTACTTGACGGCTAACAAGATACAAGACATATCGATAATCGATTACGGATACGATCAAGACATAGAAAGCTACTCGGATCCAACTTGTTACCAGTTAAAAACTTGTTTTTGTTCTCTTGAAAATGACTCGTTTAAATTTGTTCAACGTTTGCTTTTTTTCTAGATCAAGTTTTGATTGGTTAACCATCACGCCATTCGGCATGCGCAAAACATTGCAGTGGATCAAGGATAGATTCAACGATCCGGAGATTATCATAACGGAGAACGGCATTAGCGACCGAGCAGGAAATTTAGACGACATGGTGAGAGTTTACTATTACAAACATAACATCAACTCCATGTTGAAAGGTATGAACGCTATTTTTTTAAAATTTAAACGAAAAAATCATTAATACTTTTTTAAACTAATTGCATTACGGAAGCCATCAAAGATGGAGTTCGAGTCACTGGTTACGCAGCCTGGTCGCTAATGGACAATTTCGAATGGGGAAATGGTTTTACGTAAGTTTAGAAACGATCGATAGTCAAGCGATAGAGTTTTATTGGACATTCAACATTTTATTTCCTTACAAAAAAAAAGGCAAAAATTTGGGCTTTTTTCCATCGATTTTACAACGAGCGATTTGAATCGAACCGCCAAAGCATCTGCCCGTTACTACTCCAAACTCGTCAACGACAACGGATTTATGGCCGATCAACCTTGCAACAACAGTCCCATTTAGTGATACAAAAAAATTCAAGAGGATTTTCCTGTTCCACACGAGCAATAAACAGACATCCAGTATCTCGACCGAATTAATCGATCATAAATCAAAGCGAACCCCCCCCTGCAATTTCGCTGTATTTTTATGGGCGCCGTTTGCGAACGGCGAACGAGACGTCATTACATAAAATGACACGGCCAAATTATCGCATTCAAAAATCAGGCAAATTAATACGCTTCAAATTAACTGTACAAAAAAGGATACGCACAAGACGAAAAGGTTGGGATTTTAAAAACCTAACCTTGATCTCAGACATAATTCTAGATAAACTAAAAGGCGCGCCAGGTGACTCATTTATCCATCGCAGGGAGTGGGGGACTACACGTTAATCAACGAACAGGATTTTCGACTTTTCGTTAATCGTTGGAGCGTCAAATGCCTTCCAAAATAAGAAAAGAATCTTCGCTCCATTACCAGTCCTTTCTAGTTGGTTAAACGTACTGATTTTGAGTCGATTAAAACGATGGATCAAGTCCTTTCTTTTGAACTTGAACTTTTACCAAGAAATACGTCAGTGCAAGTCTCTAAAATTCGGTTAATTAGACGACCATTCTGAATCCCTTACGAGTTCTGATCGAGGCTGTCTGTTTCATCTACAGTTTAGGAAAATCGTTAGAACAATTAGAAAATGGTGGACACAGGTTTTCAGGTGTGTCAGCCGCTAGCTAGTATTCCTTGCATTGTTCTCGGAACTGGTGACGGATGAGCGATTAACCAAATGATTTAGAAATTCAAGCAGAAAATCGAGCGGATTTTATGTGATAAGGTTTAAAAAATGTGAAACTAACAATCACCAACAATTGATTGAATATAATTATTTCTGGTAATTAAAAAATTGCCCTGAAGAGTTTGGATTGTCTCGTGATTTAAAATGGCGGCACGAATTTTCCCTGGATATCAATTAGAAAATGCTCGGGCAACGAATAGATGAGAAACAACAAAAACAAGAGCCGCAGAACGTCACGTCAAAGCGGTGGATATTTAACCCGTCGTAAATGCCAAATAAAACCACGCCTTTATGACTCTTTAATTATAGCTTTACCTAACGAGATAACTATACATCACTGGCATTTTAATCCAACCATTTTTACAAAAGCACATAAAATTCAGCATCACTAAACGATTAAATCATTTGTTCAGTTAATTGCTTTTTTTTTCTTTGGCCAACAAAATTACAATAATTTGATGTCTTTAAATGCTGGGCTAAATGACCAACGCTATCACGTTTAAGGTTAGATGCTGAATCTTAAGTAATCTATTTCGTGCCATGAAACAGGTCGTAAGCAAAGCAGTTCTTCAACTAACTCGAAAACTAGAAAATCAATCATTCAACTTTGACTGGAAAACGCGAGAAAATTCAAAAAATAAATCGATGCAAGAAAACGTTTTTTTTTTAACAAACGGGACATGACAGGCTGCTGGCTCACGCTAAACCAAATCATTTGCATAATGACTCATTTTTTGGGTATACCTAACAAAGGTAGTTGTAATTCTCTGAATTCGTTAAAAGCCTTTAACCTTCATGTGCCATTGTGCCTCTAGGATGTTGAAAAACAAAATAGGAATCACGCTAGACTGTCATTTGTTTCGACCCGAAGAAAACCAAACTACTCACACGTACACGGCAGAAATAAAAAAAAAAAAATTCATTTACGCCATAAATCCTCTTGGTTAGATTTTTATTGCAACATGCATTTTAATTTTTATAAAATTCAACGACCCGAACAAAATTGATTCTCATTATCCCGTCGGCAAGGATTCGCAGAACATGAACATCTACTCGTAAGTGCAAAAATCTAAAATTTCTTCGGTCACTAGCCAACGATTCGAAAAAAAGATCTGAAATCAAATACAAAATGAGGATTCCGCACATCCCATTTTACATTTGTAAATCAGCCGAAAAAAGGACTAAACGAAATGAACGTAACCACATCGTCACATCTGATTTTTAAGAACAAAAGTTCCCCATTTTCGGAGAGAAATCTAAACATGAAAACAGTCGTTACAATAAAGTTGATCGCCGAAAATGGACTTGACGAACCGCGCATGTAACTCACGCGTTATCGCGGCAGCAAGTCAAACAACATTCCCCGACTGTAATTCGTTTGAAGACCAAAAGTAGTTAAGTCCATAAATAAAAATAAAAAGAATGTTTGTTTCATCAACAAGGTTTCACCAGAATTTTACGGTTACACGAACTGATCTTTAAATGTCACTGAGTTGCTTACAGTGAAACAGGAATTCGGAAAGGTCATGACAATCTCATTAGTAATAGGTGGAGACCAATTTCCGAGGAAACAGGCAGAATTAGCGGCCTACTATTACACGACACATGGTTCGTGATAATGGATTTGTCAAGGACAAAGAAGAGCGAATTAGCAAAGTAAAAATGTTTCAATCTGATTTCGGAGACGGGGATTACAAATTCGGCATCATAATCCTGATTTATTTCGGTATTTTAACAAGATTAGCAAGAAATTAGTTGAGTGGCCGCTCTAGACAAACGCAAAACATGTAGCAAATAAGATTACAAATGAGACCTTGGAAGCCAAAAAGATAAAGTATTCAAGGTTTCATGTGGTGGCGGGGTGGAAAGGGAGGGAGGTGTCAGCTTCTTTAACTCCCAGTTATTGCGTCAGAAAGGACAATACGCAAATGAATTTACGGACAAACGTCTGAAGCCATTTCTTGGCAAATAGCCATTTGAAACGCGGTAATGAACACGCTTTCCCGCCGCAGTTCCACGCGATTACGTAACTCTTTCGAAATACCTCCTTTTTTGGAGCTGTTGCTAAGCCGTTTTAGCTAATAAAACGACGGCAAGCGATCAAAATGAGAAAAAAAAACGAATGCATACTTGTGCTAGAAAAAAAAAGTAAAAGTCCATCGCTAAATTTCAAAAGAACAAAACTCAAGGAACGTCTTTCCATCAAGTTGTAACAATTAGCAACAAAAAACCAGCTCTAAACGCCATCTAGCAGTCGAATCAAAGACCAACACAACTCTTCATTTCAAAAAAGGATGAACGACAGCCTCGTTGTTCAACCACAATATAAAAATAAATTATTGGTTTTCCTACCTTGGAGTCACACTGGAACGAATGTTGCAGGTTTCACACCTCATCTAATGAAGGATGGCACGAATCATGTCCAGAACAGCGTGGGATGTTCCCGAACCTGATACATGAGATAAAACCGGGTTTTAGATAGTTCATAGTTCGATAACACAAACAAAGTATTGAATTCATGCAAATACAATAACTCTAATTACATTTATCCACACATACAACTTCTTACAGGGCTCTGAAGTTCTCAATAACTATACTAAGCAACCGACACCAAACCAAATTGCCAAATTGATCATTACATTCATCTGCTGATCAAATTGTTGTAATTGAAGGAATCCATCACCTTAAACACTTATTGCCCTTCAAAAATGATCGTAGAAATTAGAAAAGCTTACCTTTTTGCCTGGAATTCTCAGGCACAAGCACTACATATTGACAGTTGCATGTCGGCAAACATTCTGAGGAGTAATTTGGCGGGGAAGTTCGGACATGAACTCCCCCCCTTTTTTGTTAGTGCCTAGTTGCCAGATTCCTCTGTCAAGGTCAAAGCAAAGATTTTTATTTTGAAATGTCGCTAAATTCGCATCTTCCGTTTATATTGCACAGATTAAAATTTTTATTACTGAAAAGCTAAATGATTGTCACGTTTAACTGCATATTTCATTGCAAAAATTTTTTCCTAAAAAGTATTTAGGGATGATCGACCACGACCTAGTGATTCCCATTCGGTGGCGGCCATTTTGCGTACTTGCTCGAAGACACATTTTAAAAATACATTTAATTATGTATATCCTAAATTCCATTATCTTCTCAGAGTGCAACAGTTTGACAAATATTCGAAAAAGAGCATTTATTATTTGAAATAGAGTTTATGCCATCTATGTTCTTTGGATGTCGTTCTAATAACGTTATGAAAAGTAAAAGAGGTCAACGGAAACATGGAATGAAATCTACCATCCTTAACATGCAACACATTGGAAAGTAAACCGACAATAGATCGTTCAGTTGGGTCCTGAGTTTCTCCATGCATGACTTTTCTATTATTTTGACAGCAACGGTCACGGCATATCCCAATTTATCGTCATAAAAATTGGTTAACCTTCTTGGGGGTTGTGGCTTGTAATGGCGTAGAGGATAACGAAACCGAATTGTGGGTTACTTCCGGACGTGTCGAAATAAAAACGGCGTATGCGGTTTTTACCGAAAACGTAACCAAGTATGTAAAAATTTTCTGTTATCGAAAATGACACAGTCCTCTTCGTGCTGCCAGTTATACACAGATTGATCAGTTGTACCACGTCAAGCCTCCCAAGTTGCATGCGAGAGCTTGGTAGTTTCCCGATGCCAACACACATGCGAATGGTACGTCAGATTTTTCGTATGGCTTAAGCTAAACATAGTACAAATGTCGTTTATTTTCGGCCGTACAAATGATAGTGCTTACCTTTTCTAAAATCGTTTTCTTTCTGGAGTTGTCTCGGAAAGATCTTATTAGAATTTACCATTTCATCTATCATTATTATATTGACACACAAACAATTTTTTTATTCATTTTAGGATTGTGTTCAAATCCAGGGAAGATAAAAAAAATGTTCCATTCCGTCTCTCACACATTTTTCTTCGTTTTGATGACATTATGGATGTTAATGTCCGGCACACTAGCGGCTATCCATTCTAAAACACCACTGACGAAATGTTGTTTTAATCATCAAGCTTACATGGCCGAATTGGATGTCTGTCGTGATTGGAAAAGACCCATAACTCATTCCAAATTGTCGGAAGCCCCGCCCGTCTACTCTTTAGGAAGAAGCTCTGAACCGGCTCCCGTTCATGTGGAAACTGACAGCTTTGTAATGACTCACCAGTTGAAACGTTGCCCTGTAGGATACGTCGGAATGAGCAGCCCAGATTTCAAATTCTATGAGGACGGTTCCATCTTTAGTCTGGAGGAACACATAACTTACCAAGCCGGCGAATTTTGCATACAAGAAACGTTTCCTTCCGGACGGCTAGTGGCTCGCTATTGCGTCAGAGATCCATGCAATCGCACAGACGTCTGCATACGGAAATGCTGTCCAAATTACACAGCTTTTGACATTTCTTCGACGCGTTGCATTAACCATTTGAGCAATTTGACCGTGACGCTGTACAACAACACGGGATATCCTCTTCACATCAAAAGCGAAGATCTTTTCATTCGGGATGGAATAGCTCCGCAATGCCGGGATGGTTTCAAGCACAGACTGCTGGATGTAAATGATTATATCATGCTACCTAATGGTTTACTGGACATTCTTCAAACTCGGCGTTGCTCCGGAGCTCAAAAAGACGGTGGCCTAATCACTGACGAATATTGTATCGACCATTTCGTGGATGTCAATGGCACAGTAAGACTTATTTCGTTTTTGTTATCTTTTTAAATTTAATTAATGAGTTGTATTAACTCACTTGTATTCACAGTCTGGAGAACGCGCCCTGGTCTGCGTTGAAGATGACACGAATTCAACTTATCCGATCTTCTTGTTCGTTTCGTCATTCTTCTTGGTCGCAACATTTGCTGTCTACGCCCTAATACCTGAAATTCGAAATATTCATGGTCATTAAATTTGCACATCAAGGAGAACCCAACTTTTAAGAACAATTTTTTTCTTAATTTATTCAACAGGTGTGGTCATCATGTGCTATGTTGTATCTCGGGCTGGTGCCTACCTGATTTTCGGCACTCTACAATTAGTAGGCACAACTAGATCAACAATTGCTTGTAGAGCTATGTCCATCCTCATTCACTTCTCCTACCTGTCGACTTACACATGGCTCAATGCCGTTTGTTTCGACATTTGGTGGACTCTAAAGTTTGATAACGTTTAATACCATCAATTCTGGAGTAATATATTACCTTTTAATACATGTAGATCCATGCAACCGTGCAGTTCCGTCAACCAGGCCATCCGTCAAAATAATCTGGGCAAACCATTTGTTGCTTATTCACTCTATTCGTGGGGACTGGCCGCAATCATCGTCATAATTGGACAAGTCCTAGATTATTACAAAATTTCGGCATCTGAATCGATCATCAGATCACAATTTGGCGAGGATGCTTGCTGGTTTTCGAGTAATAATTAAAGACAACAGATTAATATTTTAAATAGTTGACAATGGAACTTGTTTTCGTTTTGTTTTTTACTTAGGTTATGGAGCCATGTTTGCATACGTGTATGGTCCGGTTTGCATCTTGATTCTTGTCGATATCATCTTTTTCGTTATGACAAGCGTCCTTCTTCGTCGAGCTGGAATCGGCGCAGGCAATCGCCATGCTCGCGAAAAATACCGGTTGGTTTTCTCTTTCCTTGGTTTTCCCCCCACACGACATCTAATGTTAATTACATGTTTACATTGTACAACAGTTTACGTGTCATTTTCGGTCTGTTTGTCCTGAAAATCGTCTCTTGGCTGGCCGAGTTTATCACTTACGCAATCGGCTGTCTAAACGAGGCATCGTACGCCATCGACGTTATCGAAACGCTATCCAGCGTCTTGACGTTTGCCATTTTCGTCTGTAAACCAAATGTTTGGCGTTTGTTTAAACAGAAATGCCCATGTCTGGAACGACTGGAACGCATTCTACCTTACAGCGCAAACGCAAACAATAGGTGCAGCACTGTACCGACCCTTTCGACCAACGTCAGTTCCAGGGAGCACCTCCACGCCGATTTAATTAAGAGCATATCATCACGATTCCGTAAATAGAATGAAGAGCCTTTTCCATTTGTCCGACGTCCATGACGTAAAATAAAACGTGTCAAACTTGAAAATAATGTCATCGATCTGAAATGCTGCAATTTTATTGTGGATGTGTAACAAATTGTTCAAAAATTATTTCCTTGAGTGCCACACAAAATTTGAATTGTCTTACCCGCCTTAAAAGGAGTTTGAATATTCTCTCCTCCGTTGCTCGTTACGAATCTTCAACTGCAATCGCCTGATAACGAATCCATTCGAAATTGGATTGTCGTGAGCCGGACTTTCTACTGGTAGAGCGCCTCTGAGGTTGGCGCAGGCGAGCTGATTGCCCAACTGGCACGCTTTTAAATCGTACCTGGACGTGACGGAAACATTCCTTTCCAGGATGCCAGGCACGCCAACGAGATACAATCCGCCGGCCAGGTAACAGCTGTTATCGCAGCCGAGATGGCATCCCCGATCGAGCAAGTTGACGGCCTCCAAAGGGTCATTGAGTTCGATTTTTTTGCTCGATACTTGTCCACGCTCAGCATCTGAAACAATAGCCATTGCTGCATGAAAACAGGATTTCGCCTGACCGTAATCACATCCCTTGCGATCGTAATCAACGCTCACGTTCGGGTCGATGCCTTCAATTCCTCTTCGTACGAGACTGGCGAATTTCTGACAACTATCGCCATATTTGTGGTCGTCGCACGTCTTACGGAATAAGGTCGCAGCTTTGGCCACGTCTTGGTTCACTGTTTCCAAAAAGTGGGCCAGATAATGACAATCTGTTTGAAAAGAAAAGGGAGACAATAAGGAACATTAATCTTATAGAGTTAAAGTAGATGCAATACCTTTAGGGCTTTTATGTCGCAGACATTTCTCCCTGTATTCAGATCCTAATTGTTTCATTAGAGTTTTCCTTTCTTCCTTGTTGCCAAGATCCCACGCCATGGCTCCAAAACTCTTAATGGCTACCTGCGTCCTAGAAAACGAAAAACCCAAGATAAGCCATTTTTAGCTTTGCAAATTCCTTCGAATGGAAAATGTCAACGATAACGTGGTAAAAACGATTGGATTTTCCGAAGCTATGTATTTGCCAACTTCGATAAAGGCTATTTCGATTCGGATGGTGCAACACCATGCAAGCTCTTAAAATGAGCTATTCTCCATAATACGCCAATAGATGGCGCGGGTGTCACTCCCGCGTTACTCAACGCACCGTTGAGGTTGGCGCAGGCCAACGGGAATTCGAGTTGTTTACACGCTTCAAAATCGTACTTGAAAGCGAGCGATAAGTCGCGATCGACTACACCCGGAATGCCGGTTATGTAAACACCGGCAAGCAAATAGCACGCAAATCCAGAGCCGAGTTGGCAGGCTCGTTTCAAGTAGTCCACGGCTTGCGGGAAATCTTGTCCGACGCAACCTTCCTCCCGCGTGTCACATAATTTAGCCATACCAGCATCAAGACAACATTTGGCGTTACCGAGTTGGCAACCTCTTCGATTGCACGCGAAAGCTGCCCGATGATTTTCCAAGTGGACATCGGAGTGGTAAAGCTGGCCCAACTGGTAGCAACTGTCCGCGTGATGGCCATCCTTGCAGTTTGACCTGTAGACGTCGGCTGCTTGAGAGTTGTTGCTCTTAATGACTTCCAAGAATTTGCCGAGAAGATGACATTCTGTTACAAAAACATTTTGGATTCCAAAAATTTGTTCAATCAACTGGTCCAACAATTTCGCTTTTCTCGAAAACACTTTTTTTTTTAAACATTACTTTGATGGCCTTTGTGTTTTTTACAACTAGCTTTTGAGGATGACGATGGCAGGGTACTGGCTCACCTTCGGAAAGTTTAAGTTGAAAACAACTCGTTTCCAGTCGAGTTTCCAGTTTGGTGACTTCCTCTTTCAAGTTCAATGCCATTTCAATATGTTTATCCCGTTTTTATTCTTATTTTCCCCCTACCTTGGTTGATGACTCTCTGATGCGCTGTTTCGTTTTCGCCTGAAAAAAAAAAAAGAAAGTCAATGTAAATAGAATGACGCAAAAAAAAGGCGGTTATGGATAAACTACGAAATTCGTTTTGGCAAAAAAGAAATGCGTTAAACTTATTGTCAGTTCAATACGCCTCTTTCAACAAAAAAAAGCGTTAAACGGAAAAACGATCGATCAACGTGGGTATGGATTCACCAGCACACCGATCAATTGTGTGAAAGTGAAGGCAAAAGAAATAAAAAAAAAAGGTGGATGGCCTTAGGCAAGGTTGAAAGGTACGTTTGAAAACAAAAATCAGAGACATACGCAGGTAGACATAACACGGGGGGTGGAAGGGGTCGTGCTGTCAATGATCCTTTGATTATTGAATGGTTAGAGAGATGGGGTGGGAGGATTATTCTCCATTTTCACACAGAAACGAGGGAAAATACACAGACGCAAAGATACAAAGTCATTAGCATTTCATATCGAGAAAGAATAAGACGTATCAATCACGTACCAATCGAGGTAAAAGGGAGTCGTTGAGCGTGATGTATTGATGCCAAGCTGGAAACACGTGAGCCGTACGATAATTACAGTTTTACTGATCGACGCTGTGCAACACTGAACACCTGCACTCTCAAGGGACGAAAGCAAGAAAATGACCGATCATAAATGTCCTAAGGGCCCGATGTTGCCAGTCAAATCAAAATGAAAGATTAAAAAATAAAATAAAACAATTTATTTTTATTTTATTTTTTCTTATGATTTAAGAAATAATTTACAGTTAATTTTCTCGGTGTGAGGGTGTTTTTCGTTGACAAAAAGCCAAGGTTGCAATCCCTAATGATGACTCATTAAAACAATGGCCAAATTCGGATGTTGAAAAACGTTCAAAATTAAAGAAGCAGAAAACGAGTTTAGATACAAACACCGACAAGGTTTCCTTTTTTAAAAAAAGAACAATACAGAAAGGGAATGGTTCAAAAGGGAATGTTTCAAAAAAGAAGTTTCTATTTTTCGAATGTTGAAAGTAACAGCGACGTAAAATGAGTTCGTTACCCTGAGAGAAACATGTAAAAAAACGTATTTTCAATTGTAATGAACATAAATAGATGTCAGCGTCTGTTTCGTGCACAGCTACTTTAAATATTCAAATTGAAACAATGAGTGGCAAAACACTCCCAATTTGGAATCCCTTTTTCGGCTGTGATAAATTAACGGATATACAAATTGCAATTGTGTTGGCACCGATGTCGAAATACAACAACAGGACAACTCCTGTTCATTTTGATTAATCAACTGAAAAACTCTGAAAGAAACGTTATTTTTCATCGACGGTAATCTTAACAGTATACGAAATCTAATTATGTCGTCACAATCCCGTTTTATCGACCGATTGCCAATCTACGATTTTCCCCCATGGCAACCGTCCAAGAAAAAGTCTGATCCGCCCCAGCAACACACGAAAATTGAGTCAAAAAGAAGAAATAGAAAAAGAATTATTTGCTGAACAATCATCTAAATATGGAGCCATTTAAAAAAAAAAAATAATGGAGGGTCGTTCGTCCAAAAGATCATGGCTGAACTCTTTCCACAATACAACGATGTGCAATAAGATTGGAATAACCTAGATATCGACACGCAACAGCATATCATAAAATACCTTACGGGCTTATTTATTTGCTCGTAAAAACAGAAAAAAATGAGCATGTCGCTAATAATGTAGACCTTTGTTGTTGTTATAGCATCTCTCTCATTTTATTTATTATTGTGTTATTCAATCGTGGCTGTTTCTCTTGGAGCCCAGATCGCCTGTCTCAGCAATAAGCGCAGTATTGACGTATGTTTACACAGTTTGGCTGAAACGGGCAAAATGCCCGTTATATTGAGGGCAAAACACACACACAAAAAAAAAATAGCGCTAACCTTGCCAAAAAACAAAATGTTCCTGGCTGAAAATCGAGTTCCTGTCTCCGTGGGGAAGATCGAAATAAATAATAAAGACAGTAGAAGTAAACAGTGGGACGCCATACTGGATTGTAAGTGAGCAAACAAACGGGGGGCAAAATAAAAAAAGGAAGTCTTCCCTCTTCTTCCGCTACTCGCATATCCTATTGGAACCAATGGCGGAAGCCGGAATGGAAAAATAAACACACACAAGAACGAATTTTTTTTTTTTTTTTCGTGTCAACAAATTCGCGTTTTTGTTTGACAGCGGTAAACAGCAGAACATCTTCGACGGATGCGTCTCGAACCCTCGTCCTTTTTTGCTGTGCGCCGTCCTCGCGGAGAAAGAGACGACGGAATGCATAAAGGAGACGGACATGGTGAAGGGGCTCAGCATTCTTGCCAAGATAGCCGTTGGTCCATCAGCCGGACCAACAAGTTCGTGAAAATGAGTCGTTGCTCTTTATTGTCAACGTCCTTTGTCATTGTCATCACTCTGCTGTCCCTTTCGAATATGAACTGCCAAGCTCGGCCCAACAGCCCATCGAATGGCGGCCAATCCGATTTGGAATTGTTGATCCATGAGGTACGCTTTTTTTTTGTTATTAGACACACAAGTCGGCCATTGTTGTTTTGTCGCTTTTCATAAATGACATTGAAAAGAAAGAAAAAGTCGATCGATCATTTGAGTGTTATTTTTCACCTATTTACTTGTGGGGTGGGGGGGAATGTGGACAGGTAAAACTGCTCCGGAACGACCTTCGGAATCTCAAAACTCACGTCGAGGATATTGGTAACCGTCTACCTGGGGTGGATCTTTCAATGGTCAACAAGGTAAACATTTGAATTGGCATCGCATTTTTTTTATATTTTGTTTGCTAAAATCCTTAACGGTTTTCACATGTTTTTTTGAAAATGGACCAGACCGATTTGGCCAATGATATTTGGGCAGTTCTCAACCGCCATCTCGGATCGAACAAACAGGTAATTCACACACAAATCTATCCCATATTATAAAGGGGCTTTATATCTAATGACGTCAATTATGTTCAGGACATTGAACAACCATCCGAATGTCTACTGGGATCGATCTTGTCATTGGCCGTTTCAGGCCACGATTCGTGGGACGGTGTGACGCGAAAATTCGGCAAGAAGAACAAGAACTTCACGCCGGCCTCACCTTCGAAATTGGGCAAATACAAGACGGCCGCCATTAGTTCGGACAGCACTCCGTGCTCCGAAATTGGAAAGTAAACAACCGAAATACGTAAAAACGTATTCGTTGAACAAATCGATTTCAATAGGGATGTGATGGCTGAAGGTGGTAACGCTATGGATGCCGCTATCGCCGCCCTCTTTTGTAACGGCGTCGTCAACCCGCAAAGCGCCGGAATGGGCGGAGGATTCCACATGACCGTCTACGACACTGCCACCAAAACGGCCAAGTGTCTCGACGCTCGCGAGACGGCCCCAATGGCCGCCACTGAAGGCATGTACAGCAGTAACGCCTTCCTGTCTCAAATAGGTGAGGTTTTTTTTTTTTTATTTCGTTAGTGCTCGCCATTGAACCTCAATTTTTTATTTGGAAACAAAAAATTTATTAGGTGGTTTAGCCGTGGCCGTGCCTGGAGAATTGGCCGGTTATTGGGACGCTCATCAGACGTACGGCCGATTGCCCTGGTCTCGTTTAGTCCAGCCGGCCATCAAATTGGCTGAGAACGGAATCGAAGTCAACACTCACCTGGCCATGGTTTTGAAATTGAAAGCTGCTTCCATCAAAGCAGAGCCTTCCATGTGGTACGGAGAGCTTTATGCATTTTTAGTTGTTCATTTTTCATTCCGGAGGGTGAATTTGATTTTCCAGGATATTTCTGAATGAAACGACGGGCGATGTCCTCCAGGCTGGAGACACGTTAAAGATGCACGGCCTGGCCAAGACATTAAAAGAAATTGCTGAACACGGTGTCGATGTGTTCTATAAAGGCACCATCGGCATCAAAGTGGTAGAAGACATCCAACGAAGAGGAGGAATCATCACCAAAGACGACCTCCTCCATTATCGGTATATCTCTTCCACATGTCATTTCACTTAAACACAGAACAAAAAAAAAATGTGTGTTCCAGGACGGAATGGATGGAGCCAATCGCCATTGATCTCAGCGATAATTTGACGTTGTACTCAATGCCATCACCCGGTTCCGGCATCTTGGTCGCTTACATAATGAACATGCTCGACGATCGTTTACCGCTGCAACGAGATGTGCCACGGTCACTGGACCCGCTGACGTATCACCGCATAACCGAAGCCTTCAAGCATGCATTTGCTCAGCGAACCAAATTAGGTGGAAATCATGTCTCTATATTTTTTTGAAAAATTTTTCAAATCTTTTTCATTCTCTTTTCTTTGAAGGTGATCCGAGATTCGTGCCTGAAGTCTATCAAGTCAGTTAAAAAACGGTGCGTTGGGTGTGTGTGATATGCAAATGACTTTGTACTTTTCTTTCAGTTGAGTGAAACGCTCGCGTCAAAGAGATTCGCTGATGAAACGTTCGAGAAAATTAACGATTCCTTCACTTCCAACGACCCGGCTTTCTACGGCGCCGTTATTCACAGCCCGGACAGTAAAGGGACGTCGCATATTTCAGTTCTAGACCGAGACGGATTGGCCGTCTCGGTCACGACAACCGTCAACACCTAGTAACGAAAGAAAAAAGAAAAGGGCCATAACTCGTCCATGACGGCGGCCCTTTGTTGAATGTGTTTTTTTTAAAAGCAAATATCGTTTATGTCCATTTCCAGTTTTGGCGCTGGATTCATCTCGGAGCAGACGGGCATCATCATGAACAGCGAGATGGACGATTTCTCATCGCCCAACACGACCAATTTTTTCGGAGTGCCGCCCAGTCCGGCCAATTTTATCAAACCGGGCAAGAGGCCTCTGTCGTCCATGACGCCCACCATCATCGTCGATTCCGACGGCAAAGTCCGTTCGGTTGTCGGGGCGGCCGGCGGCACCCGAATAACAACATCCGTTGTATACGTACGCACAAACTCGATCACGTTCAATCAAAAAAAAATGTATTTAAATAATTGAATTGAATTGACAGACGTTGATTCGCAACTTGTGGTTGGGCGATAACATCAAGGAAGCGATCGATAGTTATCGCATCCATCATCAATTGATGCCAATGGACTTCCAATATGAAGCGGGTTTCCCCAAGGTGAACCCGCAATCATTGGCCCATTCTAAAATCAAACGAGTTTTTATTTATTTATTTATTTTTTTAGACTATTGTCGACGGTTTGAAAAAGAGAGGCCATAACGTGACGGAGCGTGTCCTTCGCTCGGCTGTTTACGCAATTTCCGTCGAATCGGATGGCGTCATTTACGCGAACGCCGATTATCGCAAAGGCGGGGACGTTGCAGGACTCGACCCCATTATCGATGACATTTTCTAAACCCTTTATTTTTTTTTTGTTTTGTAATTTATGATCCTTTTGTGTTTAGTTTCTGACGTCAGTAAAACTCCCCCACCCCCCGTTTGTAAAAACTCACGCAGCCGGCGAACAATAATGAAAACATTTTCGGGATTGGGAGAAAAGGGCCCAGTCAACTAATAAATCGTGTAGAATACAAATGATGGCTGGTAGAAGAACAAAAAAGAAACGACCGATTGTATTGATGTTCACAAATAATTAGAATATAGCAGAGCATAAAAAATAGAGTATCCATGGCGAAAATAGTTGTTGACTTTGATTCACTTGTTTCTTTTTGCTCTGTTAACTAACGTGCATAGCTGCGGTAGCTAACAAAAACAAACGGGGCATAGCATTAAACCATTATGTCGGTGTTTATATATTCCCTGTCTGCCGAGGTTACCCACACAAAAATTTGAATACGTACATACAGCACTATCTTTTTTTTTTTTTTTCCGGACTATAATACACACTGAAGCCCTGCAGCCAAAAAGCATTTGTTGTTCATATTGATGGCCTCCTGTTGGCCAATCAATGATGTGTTGAATGTATTCGTGTTTTCACTCTGACATTTGCCTCATTATTTATGCGTTGGCAATGATTTTTTTTTTTTTACCTGTTTCGCGAAAAGCCATTGAAGGATGGGAGGGGGGTATATACCGTACGGTCACGAACGTAACGCGATGGTTGAATGAACTGGCGCTAGATGGTGATGATTCACGTTGGCAAAAAAAGAACCATGACCGGGGCACAAGCTTTACGAGGGCACGGACACGTTAACACGCAAAAGAAATAAATAGGTTGGTTCCCGAAACATCGCACAAATCACGGAGCACACAACAAAAAACAAGCCTCTTTCTGTTTTTTGTTTTTTTAACAAACAGAATGTGTTGTTATTGCGTAATAGATCACGCGGGAAATCGTGAACAACAGCCATTAATAAAAGAGAAGAAAAAAAAATTCATGAAGTTAGGGATAGACGATATAGACCCTTTGAAAAAAAAAAAATCAACCGGATCGAATGCGCACATTTCCTGCGTGAATGCTGACCATTCGCATAAGTTTAACGCGTGATAACAATCAAGCCCACCCGTTCAAACAAAAAATACACGAGCTATAGAAATGAATGCCAAACACAACGCACGTAGAGTATAAATACAGCACCTTCACACTGACAACCCGCTCGTTTTTTTATTCGCTATATACCTCTGCATCCGTTTTCATTAAAAACAAAAAAGACGGATGTTGCATGCCCGTTGTTTGTACACACAAAAGTCGTGCGGTCTGGGCGGATCATTTTTGAAAATAAACATCAGACAGAAATGAGTGTGTCTGCCTGTTGGGATTCACAATATAGTAGCAGTTGGTTTGCCTCTTGTTAAAACCTGATCAGATTTCTTTAAAATTAAAAAAAAAAAATAAATCCCCCCCCCCCCCCCTCTGCTGGGCACAGCGGACCGTAATGTTTCTTCTTGTGATTTCAAGCCTTACACAAGAAGATTATCGTGCCATTAGAGGACGAATATAGAACCAATACATGTGTGTCGTGTGGTTGTGTGTTTGATGAAACAACGACCTTGCCACCAGGTGATTATACCTGGCCTCTAATGAGGTGGACCGGTCTGGTATATAAATCTACGGGGTATGGGCCATCGCGTCTCCGTCTGGACTAGGGCCCATCTCCAAATCAATCACAATCATTTTTTTTTTGTTGTCTGTAAAAAAAAAAAAGAAAGAAAGAAAAACAATAAAAAAAAAAAAAAACATTGGGAGGCCCCTCAAGGGTTGATGCGAGGGGGAACACAAAAGAAAAAAAAAACAAAGGGGGGTAAAAATATAAGGATGAGCTTTTATTTGAACAATGTTCCAGTAGAATGGAATGCGGAAAAAAAAAAAAAAAAATATCAAATCGATAACGTCTACGTGACGATCATGTGCCTCCTCTACCTGTGTGTGTGTTTTCTGTTTGACGATCGTTAATGAGTGGGTTACACACCAACGGACATTTGCGTTGCAACTTATTTCCGTGGAAAAGATAAAGCGAGAAAGATTTCAATCTAATCTGAGCGCTAGAATCACAGGTTCTTGGGATGGAGAGGTGTCTTTTCATCGGCCCCCGTAATAACGGCTTTGCTCCTATGTAATATGCAAGAAGTAGTCCCGGTAAATACATAGTTGTATGCATAGAGAGAGAGAGAGAATCACGTGCCCGATGATGGTTCTTTTTCTATCCGGTTCGATCTGAAACTTTCCAACAACAACAAAATAATTGCGTAAGCGAGAGTCCGGCGCCTCTGTCTTCATTTGCATATTTTTATTTTTATTTTTTAAATCAAAACTCGTTTTTTTTTTTTGGAGAAGAGAGAAATATTGCGGGGGGGGGTTGACGTAATGTATTGACAATTTCGGGATTTTATGCCTGGCTTTTGCTTTATCTTTTCGTCTTAAAAGATAGCCACACATACCGAAGCATTAACTAAAAAAAAAACTAAACTAAATAGAAATAAAGTTATATTGTACATAATCGTTTGTTTTATTGCGCAACGGCGTATCATATACTTAACCCGTACGACATTCGACGGCAAGCGCCAGTTCGCTCTCGCAAAATACGTGGCGTTGTGCCCCTCTCTCGCTTTTCATTCAATTTCGACATTTTTAAATAATAATAAAAAGAAAACCCCGAAAGACAAAACAAGTTTTTTTTGAAAAACTCCCTCTAATAATTGAATTGATTTTTTCTTTTTGAAAAAAATAAAACAAAACAAAAGAGATAAACGTCACGTTTGATTGGCCAGACGGAGCTATAAAAGAAGACTGATAGCGGCAACACTGTTTCATTTTTTTTTTTTTTTTTTATCCTTTCATTAAAAATTTTCTTTCATCCTTTAAATTTTTTTTGTTTGTTTTCTTGCTTCTAATTTGTTGAAAGAATCTAAGCCGATGGCTTTTCAAGTAAGTGCCTTGCGGCTTTCAAAACAAGTGAAATCATTACCTCTTCTACCAGTGGCACCCCGTGCCAGTTCAGTTCGACATTCGATTCAATCGAACAGCAGCGGTAGTCAGTCCGTCCCTGACCGCCGCGTGAATATGGCATCACGCGCTGGATACGAGCTGGCCTTCGCCGCGTCTCCGACGTCCACGCCGTCCCGACTGGGCCGGTACAAGAAGGTGGCCGTCAGCTGCGATGGCGCTCAATGTTCTAACGTCGCACGGTAAAACATCCAAAATACGTTTTCCAAAAAAAATAAAATAAATAAATAAGATTCAATTCTTCCTGAACATTTCGTTTTTGCTATGATAGCGAAATTTTACAGCAAGGTGGCAACGCTGTGGATGCGGCTATCGCCGCTCTTTTTTGTAACGCCGTCGTGAACCCGCAAAGTGCCGGCCTTGGAGGCGGATGTCACATGACGATTTACGATCCCCTCACGCGAACCGCCAAGTGCTTGGACGCTCGTGAAACAGCGCCTCTAGCGGCCACAGAGAACATGTTCGAGGCCGATCCATCATTAGCTAAAAAAGGTTATTGAAATCGAAAGAAAACAATCGGCTAATTTATAATGTATATTTCAAAATAAAAAAAATAAATAAATAAAAACCAATGTCGTTATCAGGCGGTTTGGCCGTTGCGGTTCCGGGTGAATTGGCCGGATATTGGGCCGCCCATGAGACGTACGGCCGATTGCCCTGGTCTCAATTGATCCAGCCGGCCGTCAAATTGGCCGAGAACGGAGTGCCCGTCAATCGTCACCTCGCCGAAGTGTTGCGGTGCGGGGCCGAATCGATCCGGAAAGAACCTTCCATGCGGTTTGGATTCATTGTTCTTTTGTTTTTAATGCACTACATTTTAAATGTTTAATGTGATTAAAAATATAATTTTTTTCGAATGAAAAATTAGTTCTTACGTGGACGAAACGACCGGTAGAGTTCTACAAGTCGGGGACACGTTCAAATTGCCTGCGCTGGCCGACACGTTGAAACAAGTCGGCCGCCACGGCATCCAAGTCTTTTACGACGGACCCATCGGCGACAAGATGGTTGAAGACGTCCGCCTCAGGGGGGGCATCCTCACCAAAGAAGATCTTCGCCAATACCGGTCAGTTATTTATTTTTTTAATTTTTTTTTGTGTGTGTGTGTGTGTGTGGAACGTCTGGCAAAAGAGATGGACACGACAATGGAATTTGGTGTGACATTATCTTTTCTTTGGGGGGTGGCTGTTCAGGGCCGAATGGGTGGAGCCCGTCCAAGTGGAGTTGAAGAACAACTTGACACTTTACTCGCATCCACCGCCCGGCTCGGGCGTCGTGACAGCCTACATTATGCGCCTTTTGGACGGCCATGTTGGGTCGGGCGCAATGGATGGAGACAACCCCGTGACGTATCATCGCATCGCAGAGGCCATCAAACACGCCTTTGGCCAACGCACTAAATTAAGCGATCCCAGGTTTCATCCGGAGGTCAACCAGGTTCGTCCGGCCTCCATTTTTTGTTTTTATTATTAATTCATGAATTTTAAATTAAATATGAACGATGGGTTTCTTACTTCGGGCGGTGTAGTTGGCAGAATTGCTGATTTCAGATTCGTTTGTTGATGAGACTCGTTCGAAAATGTGCGATGCCTCTACGTGGGATGATCCGGCGTATTACGGAGCGGCGTGTAACGCTCCGGAAGATCATGGGACGTCGCACGTGTCCATCGTGGATGAAACTGGAATGGCCGTCGCTGTCACATCGACCATCAACCTGCAGTTAAAATATTATTATTAATATATTTTGGAAAATGGTCACTTAAAGGCGATAGTTTTTTTAATAAATGAACGCAGTTTTGGAGCTGGATTCGCATCCGCACAGACCGGTATCATCCTAAACAACGAAATGGCGGATTTCTCACTGTCCTGCTCGGAGAATTGCTACGGTCTACCGCCTAATTTCATCAACATGGTGAAACCGGGCAAACGGCCGTTATCCTCCATGACACCGACCATCGTCGTCAACTCATCCAGCGGACGTGTCCGTCTCGTCATCGGTGCAGCCGGAGGCATCCGCATCACCACATCCACCGTTTACGTAATCGAACTTTAATCATCTTTTCAAAAAAAAAAAAAAGATTTAACAAATTCAAAATTCCCGCCGATAACGGCAACGTCGCATTTTTCAAAATAATAATAATAATTAAAAAAAAAAGGCTATGATTCGCAATTTGTGGTTCGGCGAGGACATCAAAGAGGCCATCGACAGCCCGAGGTTCCACCACCAACTCTTCCCCATGACGCTGAATTACGAAGAGGGTTTCCCCAAGGTATTTACATCCCCGCATGTAGGGGACCCTTGTTTTCGTGTACAATCACGAACGTCCAACCGCAAGCTTTAAAAAAAAATATAAAGGAAAAGAAAAAACATTTTTTTTTTCCCGTTACATCGGGAGGCCAATTGATTTCCTCTTTTCTTTGCTGCTACTGGAACGCTACATTTCGATTTTTTAAAAAATCATTTCTGGATTTGATTTCAGGAAATGGTGAAGCAATTGGCGAATCGAGGCCATCAAACGAGCCAGGAGAACACGCGGGGCGGGTCAGTTTATGGCATTTCCGTTGAACAAGAGGACGACGATGAATTTTACCTCTACGCCAACGCCGACTACCGTAAAGGTGGCGACGTAGCCGGTTTCTGATGCGTAATCGAACACCCAAATGGTATTTTTTTTTTCTTTCTTTTTTTTTTCGTATTTCATTTTCGCATGTCGGTGCGCCCACTCCTTTCTACCTCATTTGAATTTCTCGTTTGATTTTTTTTTTTTTTTTTTTTTTGCTTTTCCTGGAAAACGAGAAGAAGAATGACGACATTCCTGTACGACGTTGCCGCCGAACAGAATGAACGATTCGTTTTTCTGATTTCAAGTTTTTATTTTAAATTTAAAAAAAAACAAATAATCCCTTTCCAAAAATTTGCGTTCCATTTGTTTTTTGGAATTTTTAGATTTCTGTTTTTCCCCAGCATTTTTCATTGCCGTTGTGACAAAACAAGAACGAAACGATTAATGCGTTTTATAATTCGTTTATCATCGGCGCTTGGCGAACTAACCGGTTTCAATCGGCCAATTAAACGGTAGCCAAAATATGAAATTCTCTTTTTTTTTTGTTCCAGGACGAAGGTAATGGAACACAAAGTTTTTGCGGGGATACGAAAAAAACAAAAAAAAGAAAAGAAGGTTGTGGTCTATTATTTTTTTTTTTCCTGGCCCTGTGGTTCCGCCCTTGCGCACAGGTAGAGCACCAGAAGTGTTCCAGGTTCCTGGAACACAAGGTGACGAGAAAAAAAAAATAATAAAATAAAAGTAGCAGACCGTGCAACTAGACCAAAAGGACAAACTGCCATTTTAAAAATTTTAAAGCGTGGGTTTGATTTTTAACGATCCTGGAACACTTTCACGATTTGTTCGTTTAAAAAATCGCCTGGAATCCACACACATTATGTAATGCGTGTCGTGTTGATTTCGTGTACACGATGTGAACGCTCCCCTTCACCCCACATGTCGTGAGTGGAATTGAACGATTAATCAGCACGCGCGGCAACGTTTGAAAATCTTTCGAAAATTGCCATTCATTCCCCCTTCGCACCGTCATTTGTTTCTCAACCGGTTCCCTCTTCTGCGTGAATCAATACACATCACCTTTTTAAAGAACCCGTGTCTGCACTCGTTGCGCAATCAATTTTTTTACGCGTTAAAAACGATCTCCTTTTTGAAAAATCAACTCTGCAAAAAGTGACACGGTGTCATTGCCGTGAGCGATGGCCGTGAAAACAACAACAAAAAATCGCATCCCGCTATTCTTCGTGATTCCCGCCCCATTCGATTCCCCCCCCCCATTTTTTTAGGGGGATCAATCTCGATTATTATTACTATTATTTTCGTACATAGGGAAGAAGCTTGCGGGCTATTTTTTGTTGTTGTTGTTGTTTCTCTATTACATTGTTAGATAGCCCTGCGCGCGCACGGATCGGCTCATTACCATTCAATTCAAACCTTGAGGGGCTATCGTTCGTGTTTCGCGCCTGTGCCTTACGGTTCGAAATCGGCCCCCACCAGGGTCATAATATATAGATATATTTTTTTTAAATTTCCTTATCGGTAATAACTCTCCCGAAATTGTTGTTGTTTAATCCTTTAAATTATTCATCCCGCTGTTGGGTTGTTTGTCTGCTAGATTCTCGATATTTTATTTTTTTTTTTATTCTTTGTCTCTTTTTTTTATTAGAAGAGAAGCTGGTTGTCGATGTATTTTTTAGTCACGCATCGATTTACTGAGACACCTTATCTACCATTCTGCGCCACCTGCTGAGCGGAATTCCTTAACGTGTCACGCAGTTTCCCCCCGTTTCGCTTGAAAAGACAACTGATTGGCACGTGAAACATTTTTTTGTTTTTGTGGGGCTGTTATCGTTTGAATCAATACGTCATCGTTGACCTTGCCATCGGACTGATTACGGCTAACATCTAATTAACTCTATAGAGCGAAGGTTAAAATAAAAAGAAAAAGGGGGAATAATAATGCTGGCTCCCTGTTGCGTTTGATGAATCATTTTGATCGAAGGCTGCCTCTTTCTTGGCTAGTATGTAAAACAGCTTACGACTCTACCATGCTCCATTACGAACATGTATATACTACTACTACTGGGTATAGACGATCAATCACAATCAACCAGATTGCTCATCACGAAAGCCTGAAAAACAAGTGGTAGCAGGGCGGTGTTGCCAAGAAAATGAGAAAAAAAAACGAAAGAAAACCATGGAAAATTGGCGGGATTTTTACGGTAAATTATAAATCTATAATACAAAAAAAAAAATGAAAGAGAAAAAAACCCAAATGGATTTTTTTTTTTCTTTCAATGTAGTTTAATTGTTGAAAAAAAAAATGAATTTTTAGTTTCTTTTGGAAAATTGAAAGCAAAAGAGAAGATTGAAGAAGATTGCCCCAGAAGGAATAATGATTTGTGTATAACATAGAGGATAATAGAAACGAGCGTTCGTGGGGAGCCGAACAGTAAAAACACTGCCGCATTTTCCATTCATTTTCTCATTGTTAAATTTTCTTTTGTGACTAAATAAAAAAAATTTTAAAAATGTACACCAGGGAGCCAGACCTGTGTATACTGTCCTGTGGTTCTTAATTTCCCTAGCCAGTAACAATTAACTCACGAAGAAAAAAAAAAATTCGTGACACTAATTTGCATATAATTAGCATGCGGTGATTAGATGTTTTATTTACCTTGTTATTGCTGTTACGCGTATCCAGGAAAGAAAAATCACGTTGAAACTGAATTGTTAAGAGTTACGTCCTTTAACTTATTCACCTGCAAAAAAAAAAGAAAAGAAAATATATTTTAAACGTGTCGTCGATAATAAAAATACTTTTATCATGTTGCTGATAGCGAAAACTGATTACATGCTGGCGGTGAATCCAACTTTATTTGATGTACTTCCTTTTTTTTTCTTCATTCCATAGTTTTATCTTTTTATTCCTCCCACATCCTTTTTTTTTTCCTTCGTGAATATTAAAATATTTAAAAGGTTCTCCACCACGATAACAAACATCAAAGAACCTTCTTTTTATTCATTTGGATGGAATAAAAAGAAATTAAAGAAGATGGTTCCATCTCAAAAGGAAGAAGAAAAAAAAAACAAAATGGCAGACAAAAATCTTGACGATCGTTTCAAGTTGCTGAGGCGTTACCTGGTTTTTTTTTTTCTCAAGTGGCTTGGAGTTATAATCAAAAGCACCACGTTTATATTGGATAGGGCAGCATACACATACACACACACACACACACACAGGTATTTTACCTTTTTTTCTTGAGGGGAGTTCGTCCCTCCTCGTCTTAAACCTCTTGCCCTGTGGATCAAAGTGGGAGTTTGAGAAATGACTCGGTTCACATACACACAAACTGAGAGGAAAGAAGGACTCATTTGCATATCTGGAACTGGTATGTTGCTTCTTCTTCTTGGCTTTTTAACTTTCATCTGGTCGTCCCCTTTCTCTCGAACGCACAACGATCTTTTCCATGGGCTTCTTCTCGTCATCGTTTTCTTTCAATGGCGTCTGCTACTCCCCCCCCCCCGCACAACTCACAAGCCCAAACATGGCAGAGGAAAAAAATAAAAATAAAATGAAAAGTTTCTTTTAATTTTGGTTTACCGGAAAAAGAAAAAGAAAAAAGAGAGAAACATAAAACGGGAAATCTTTGCACAAACCGCAAACATAAAAACAAAAGAAAAATGAAAAATCATCGAAATTCGATACGAAAAGAACACGATACATGCAACGTCCCAATTGAACTATCGATATAATCAAAGACAAAGGGAAAAAAACAATTGAATAATGCATCTAACCCTTCCCGCCCAAAAAAAGGGGGGAAAACAATATTTTGCAACTGTATGAGTGCGGCAACAGCGCAAGTCTGCATAGTTTGCCTTGTTCATTCCATGCAACGAGGAGGCAATGGGCCCACGTCGTGTCCAGTGCTGAGCCCCCCACAGTCGCCGTCGGTTAGGCGCCCCGTGGTCACGTTAGAAAAAAACCTTCTCGGTCCCTCACATGGTTTTGTTTCTTCTCTATTCAAGTTTTCTTAAACTTTAATTCCTTTTTTTTTTTTGTGAGAGTGTGTGTGTGCGTGTGTATTGTTCGAAGTGCTTCCATTTTTCCTGCGTTGCTGATGTTTCTTCCTGGACGCGTTTTTATTGCACATTGATAGGTAAAAATTTTTTTATTTAATGAACTTTGACGATTGAGTTAAACGAAAAAAAAGTATGCCACTCGTTTGTTTAGCTTTTGCTTTGCATGTTTAACAGACGTTGATGATGGTAGGAAGCCAATTAGAGCGTGAACAAGTCGAAAATGAGGTGGCACTGCCTAGACTCTGGAAGTCCCTGGGGTGGGGAGGAAAGATTATGGGATTAACGAAAATTTCCAAATCGAATTATCTTTGCTCACGCGTGTCCACCTTGTAACGTTGTAGACTTGAAAAAAAAAAAAAAAAAAAAAGATTCAGGTGACCCGATTTGTTGTTGTTGTTGTTGTTGTGCCTGGGCATGCGGAAAATCATGCGTTCCCATTGAGGAAAAAGTCAGTAAGACTCGGCGGCTTATCGATTTGTGTTATGTTTGTTTCGAAAAGGTTAGCCCAAGAATCCCGAACCCATTTTCATTCCGATAACGCATTCCCGCTGTTTTCCCCTGTTGAGATCGTGCCATTGAAAGACGATCGGCGTTTTTTTTTTCTTTCGGGACACGAAAAATATGCGGACGCTGCACGTCGTGTGTCCCCCCCCCCTCCCCTTCTCAACGTGACTGAAATTGCTGATGGGATTCAATCAATTCAGAGACTCTTTTCAGGAACACTCTTCTATCGTTTTGATTACCGAATCTGTTTGAAACTTTTTGTTGAAACTATTTTTATTTCGTTTCTTTTTAAATGGCCGCGTTGAAAGAGTTTTTTTTTTCTTCTTTTTGCTGTTTAAAAAAAAAAATGGGTCATTGATTTCGGGATGAAGGTCATCGCGTCTATGATTACGTTTATTTTCGGGTGAGTAAAACAAAACCCCAAAAACATGTCCGGGAAAGCATTATCGAATGTCCCTTTACGTACGTCCTTGAAAATTTCCTCTAAAATTCGTTCCTTAAAACGCAAATTTTTTTGATAACCGTCTTAGTTATGCATGCAAATCTCTGGGAGCTGTCGTAACGTCGGTACAGATATGCATTTCATTATGTTAAAAGCTGAGATTTTTTCTTTTTTTTTTTTTTTAAACACAAGTTGTTTGACGTATTTTCGTACATGGCTGCCCTGATTGGTGACATCTATCCACAAAAAAATGGCACTTGAGTTAGCCCCGGGCGGACGTGCAAGCCTGGACATGGTAAACTGTTTTACGTCGCCCACCCCCCTCCTTGTCTGAAAGACATGAATAAAAATTACATTTTAACTTTTTAGAAAAGTATAGGGCAAGGAGGAGGGGAGACGTAAAGTAGATGTGTCTTTCGAAAAGAAAAAAAAAAAGATGGTGGGGGTGGGTTGAAGAAAAAGAAAATGTAGGGGGAAGAACTCTAAACCTCAAGAAAATAACGTTTGTATTTGGTCAAAAAAGAAAAAAAGATTATGGAATGGATTTTGAAATATAAAAAATTTTGAATCCCTCCAGGTGGAAAGCCTTTAATGATATGCATCCAGCTACAGTTACAACCACAGTATGATTTTAAATGCATCATCTTTAACTATTTTACTTTCTTAACATGCAGGAAGAAATTGCCGATTGTTTTCTCCCCAACGATGGACGATTTATTACACCGGTTGCGTCACGACATGGTGAGTCCGAAACAACTTTTTTTTTTTTTTTTTTTTTTTTTAATGGCGGACTTTTTAGCGATTATCGCATCCCATTTGCTTGTTATCGTGAACGAAAAGAAAAATCCCGTTTTTTTTTTTTTTTTTTTTTTTTTGCTTGAGAGAAGCAAAAGAAATATTTTAACAATTGTCTCGTTTGATATCGCGTAAATATTATCGGAATGGTCTTTTCACAGTGCTGGAAAGAAAGACGAAAACAAAAGGCACTTTGAGATCAAAGAATTATTACAGCAGCGGCCGCCGTGTCGGCGTGAGAGATTAGCTCGTTCGTGTCCCACCTTTCCCCTTCCCCCTCCATCCCGACAATGAGAGTACAAGTAAAACGTTGACGCTTTGCCAAACGAGCAGTGCTTTTAAAAAAAATAGTAATCACGCAATGACATTTGCCGGATAGCAACCGAATAATAAAGGGCACATGTTTTTTTTTGTTTTTTTTTCGTATTCTGATTAGAAAAGGACGGGGGGGGGAAAGGAATTTTCTCCCGATATTTTCAGTTTTTCTTGATGAGATTTCTCATCATTACGAGAGTCTTTAATTACAGGCTTCCTCATATAGTTGATGGATGTGTGGGATCTCCCTTCTCGACATTTGTGGCCGTGAGTGCTAAGGTGTTGGCCTTTTACACACGGCTGGAATGGGGAAGTCTCCTCATTGGTCCGCCCTTTTTTTTTTCTTTTTTTTTTTTT
Organism: Daphnia carinata; assembly: GCF_022539665.2. Taxonomy (NCBI): domain Eukaryota; kingdom Metazoa; phylum Arthropoda; class Branchiopoda; order Diplostraca; family Daphniidae; genus Daphnia; species Daphnia carinata. Next base: position 3,658,641 of record NC_081334.1, read on the forward strand.
TCTGTTCTATTTCATTTTTAGCGATATCGATCGAAATAAAGAATATCATCGATGGACACGTACCGTACGGGCTCAGTGGTTTTTGGTCCTCTATTTTTTTTTTTTTTTTTATTCGACCTCATTTGCATATTTGGCTGAGACCCGCCTTATTTATTTATTTATTTTTTTTTTTAGGACAAGCTTTTCTCCTCTTTAAAAAAAAAAAAAAACTTTCGAAAGACAAAGTCCGCAGTAGTTGTTGTAGTAGCAACTCGCCCTCCATGTAACACACAAAGTGTCTATCAAAAGAGTCGATCTGTTGTGCCGGACGGAACAACAACAACAAAGTGTTATGTGTTGCAAAACGTGGGCTTGTACACAATGGAGATGATGTATGAATAGTCGACACGCTATTACGCCATTTACACATACATGTTTTTTTTTGCTATGAATAAATTTTCCGTTTTTTTTTTTTTTGGCTTTAAACCAAAATATTTATCCTGTACCACCTGGATAGGTATTTAGGTTAAACAGCAATCAGCCATCACAAATAATCCGTCCGGGTCAAAGTTTTTTGAAAGAACAGCGTGCGAGTGTGCCCGATCGCCTAAACTACGTAATAAGCTATTAAATTAAAGGGAGAAAAAAAAAAAAATTCTTAACCCAATAAGAGGGGAACTGTCTATCGGTTTTTTTTTTGAAAAATGGGGAGGACGAGATGATGGGTCAGAGACATCCCGCAGCGCCAACTCCCGCGGCCATAGCCTTCCGTCACAGCGTGTGCTTAGACGTTGTTTTTCTTCTCGGGAGCGCACGCGTTCATTTCAAAGGGGAATGGAGGGGTTCTTATTAAAAGAGATTCATGGATGATGTATGAACGTTTTGTTTATTTTTTGTTTCGGTAGAAAAACAAACAAAATCGGATATCCGTGTCGACATTAACGTCCGCATTTTTTCCCGCTCTTTAGCTCCTCCCCGAATTGACAAATTACGATTTTTAAATGCGGGGATTTGATTGAGTTTTTTTTTTTTTTTTTTTGTTTAAAGGTTGTGGAATTCTTGCGACCCAAGTTTTCTCCGCTCGGAGCTCTTTTTCTCCATCGAAAGAATTTTTCTTACAAAAAAACAAAACAAAAATGAATAGCCGTAAATTATTATTTCGGTTCGCCTCCAGTTGGCGGCTTGTATGAGCTGCTTTGGCGATTCTCTAGAAACAAACGCTAGCGTGTAATTCCACACGAGAGAGAAAGCCTCCCATCACAAAAAAAGCCCCCCCCCAAAAAAAAAAAAAACAATAGGCTACTTTGTCTGGCCGTTGTAGCCTCTCCATTTTTTGATTTACGACGAAACGTTGAGCCGCCATTTTCGAAAGATGTGAGAAGGGCGCGAAATGGATGTCTTTTAAAAAGAGCAGGGAATTTTCTCCTGTTGGAATGCTGTGGGCTAATATAATGTGGCCTCGTTTGGCCAGCAAAGTCGGACGACGGGGCAAAAGTCTAGACTTAATTCGCACCCGCCATCATGTAACACATATGAGGAAATGTTTTGGAAAAAGAAAAAAGATTGTTTTCTTTTATATATTTCGCTAATCATTTGAACGGGGTCTGCGCTCTCTCTACATTCCGCGTAACATTCTTATGATTATTACAACATCGCGTGCCGAGGTGACGCCCATCTTCATCGGTCTCGCATCATTTCCCATCACTAAAATAAAAAGGAGGGGAATTTAAAAAAAAAAAAAAAAAGAAACTAATTTCAAAAAAATTACTCGTTCCAGACATTCATGTGTGTGGATTTGTTTTTGTTTTTGTTTTTCCATCTCGGAAGCCTAAAGACAATTCACAAGTTCAAGTCCGATTCCTCTTGGCCCTTTATTTTTCTGAATTTAGCCTAAAGAAATTAAATTTAAAATGCCCATATTTGCATGTCTACCCTGTATGTAACAATTGTACGGCTTCCTCTATTGTTGTACAATTTTTTTTTTTTTTAAGAACTCTTTGCAAAGGGGCTCGTGATTGGCCCTCGGCCATTTGATAATTCCCTCCCTACTGCGGGTGTTTACCTGGCAGCGGCTGCGTGACAGGTCGGTTGTTGTTATGCTACAACCACATCGTGAATCATTCCCAAAGCTACGGGTAGAATTGAAGCAATGTTGCCTAATCGTTTCTAAGACAATCTTTTTTTTTTTTGTATTCCGGAAATCTAAAAAAGGCCAATTTAATAGAAATAATTGGCCTTTTTTTTTTCTAAACATTTTGGATTAGACGTGGATTAAATTTCGAAGGACGAGTAACAAAGAAGTTTGTCTTGACTATGAAACAGTAAGCAAATAAATGCGTGAAAGTCTTGATATTTAACAAAAGAACAATTGCAATTGAGATTTTTTGAAGAAAAAAGAAATGGGTCTTTCTCCGAGGGTAGAAGAATATGCAGACAGACAGACGTAGACATACAAATATGTTAGACGCTCGGGGAAATTGGATACGCTTGCGAGGGATACACACACACACACAAAAAAAGACCCCCGATGGAAAGCAGCCCAGCAACAATCTCTGCACAGTCTACTGAGTTAGGGCATTTTTGAATAATAATTTTTTTTTTTTTTAACTTGGCGCTCCGTGACCAATTGGAGATTGTTATCAAATCATCCCATTGACTTTGTCATATTTTGCTTCATCATTTTTTTTTTTTTCTTTTTTTCTTTTTTTTTTTTGCTCGTCTCATTGCCCAGCTGCTGTTTTCCTTTTTGGAGTAACAAAAATCTCAGACATTTTTTTTTATTGATTAAAAAAAAAAAATTATAGTTTTCTGAATTTCCGTTCGCGTGTCCCTCTGCGGTCTGCTAACGTTTCCGGTGTTATCCATATAATTGAGGGAAGCGTCCCTCTACATGACCGAATGTTTTTTTTTTTTTTTTTTTTTTTCAAAAGAGAAGCAACAGGTAGACTCACTATGTGTAATCATCTATGGTCGGGGGAGGGATGTAACATTGTCGTAAGACCGCACGCATAGTTTTGTGTTTTAAATTGTTCTGGCCGTTGGTCGAGTGCGATTCAATTTCATGGCGCACTTCCGCCTTCTTTTTCTCCCCTCTCTACTTAAAAAAAAAAAAAAAAAAACAAGGGTGGGACGCGCGTTGAAAACGCGTGTGTTGGATCTAAACATTCCGATGTTTTGATTTGTTTTACTTTTGTTCGTTTTCTGTTTGATGACCAATCACAAATCAAACAAGGAATCGGAAATTTAAACAAAAATATTTTCTTTTGTTGTGTTTTTGAAAATCGATGAATAAGAGATGAGAACCCAAGTGGGGACGACATTTTTAAAAGTGCGCCTATTTTTTTTTCAGGGAACTAAAAACGATCGCGGGGTGTCGCCGGATTTATTCCGACACTTTTTTTTTTTTTTTCTTTACAAAAAAGTTAAAAAAAAAAAAACCCGGTGTTAAATGTGACGATTTACTACCCAGGGTTGTTTCTTTAGACACCTACTTTTCGCTGGATGTTTCTTTTTATTCAATACTATTATTCTTTGAAAGAAAATAGCAAAAGAGAACCCCTTCTTTTTTTCTTTCAAAAGAGGAATTGTATGGGATATCCGTGTCTTTTCACTTTGTTTGTACGTTTGATGGTCTTTTGCTTTAGTCGACGGGGTGTGACCTGTTGACCCTTGTGGTTCGAACCACAGGTGTCCCTCAAAAATATAAATCGTACGGTAGGGGGGGGGATGATGATGCTGCATACACACCTCTTACAGTATGTCTTTTAACATTTGTTATGATTTTTCTAAGCAAAATCCCCCCTTTTTTTTTGACACCTATTTTTTTTTCTTAGGGGGAGGGGGTTTGTGAGAACATGTTTTCCTTTTTTTTTTTTTTTTTTAAAGATTTTGGTTTTAATTTTGTTTGATCTTATGAGGAAAAAAAAAGAACTGGACTGACCAGAGATTGATAGTTAAAAAAAAAAAAAAAAAGATTCGATTTTTTGTTTCATTACCCCTATAATAAAATGGGATCATTATAAATGAAAATTAATTGGATTTTCAGTTTCCTGGTAAATGTGAGGAAAAAAAAGAGAGGGGGGGGGGGGCGGAATTTAGAAAAAAAATCATGTGATGCGGGTCTCTATCTAATCATCCCAAATGAACGTTTATGAAATAACGAATTCTTATACATATATATATATTTTTCCTCGATCATCAGACGTCCTATTAAAGTAAAAAAATCGTAAAAAAAAAAAAGAAAAAATGGTTGGAATCGAGTCTTCTAGGGGGTAACGCGATACACAAGTCCGTGGGTGGGGAACGTAAACGTAAAAGGGTTACCTGATTGAGATGCGATTTTTTTTTTTTTTCTTTCTGAAATTGTATCGCACCGTTGCCTCTTTTGATGGTCTACAACTCGAATTTCGATTATGATCCACTGGAGCGCAAAACATGATACAATACAGTACATCCCCCCCCCCCATTTCGTTTCTTCAAAATTAACAATCAAGAAGAGGAAAAAGGTGGGGTTTTTTTTTTTTGTTATCTACAACGACTCGAATGAAAAAAAAAAAAAAAAAAAATGGAGGGACCAACAAACATGTCGAGGCGAGTTGGGACGTGTTTCACCACAGCAGCCACATTCTTCACAACAGTTCCACAAAGATATAGAGGGGGGGGGAGGAAGGTATTCTTTGTCCGACAGGGGGAAGCTTTACAACCGCAAGTTGTTTGGTGAGGGAAGTAGAAGCAACGAACGTAGGACGGAACCGTGAAGACACCACGTCTTTTAAAGAAAATGTTTTTTTTTTTATTTCTTTTTTTTATTTAGCAAGTGAATGAGAAAAGTTTTGAATGGATCGATGCGATCTGTACGGTAGGACAATTGTTGTCTTATTTGGGGGACTATCGATAGGATCGTCTGTTGGGTTTAATGAATAGAAAAAAAAAAGAAAAAGGAAGGTGATATGGGATAGGGGATTGATGTGACGCGGACAATGGCCTTGCGACATTCCTGATCAATTAAGAAGAAACAAAAAAAAACGAAAGAAGATGAACTGATCTCTGCTCCCATACAAATGGGATTTGAATGTTTGGATGGATTAATTGTGTGGGGTGCATCTCTTGTCATCTATCGGCAAGGTATTAAACAAACATTTTCCAAGAAAAACAAAAGATGTTTTCCCCCTTTTGTTTGTTTTTTTTTTCTAGCGAAAGAAACTAATGAACGAGACGAAAAACAAATCCCGCTGTGCATTTTAATTCTTAACGATGGCTGGGGTCAAACTTAATTTTTTTTTTTTTTTAGTGGCGGTCAGTTCGAAAACGTTTTAAAAATACACCGCGCATAACTCGTCGATGGTTAAAAAATGCCGCCGCATTCATTTCTCTCTGTGTGTTAATGAATCAATTGATAGCCAATTAGTTTAGTATTTACTTAAATGGACTCCTGCTGATTTTTTTCCCTTCGATTCAAATCAATCCCCCCCCCCCATCTAAACATTTAAAAAAGAAAAATTCCAAATCTTTCCCCGGAGTCTGACGTGTCATCAGCCCGCAGCACATATCCATCTTGTAGAGTCCCCCCTCCCCCTTCCAAGAGGTAGGAAGGAGATAGGGAGAAACGATGGACATGTATCACTGTATACCGTGACCACACAACGGACACGTTTTCACATCTGTTGAATTATTCATTTTCTTATTTTTTTTCTTTTCTTCTTCTGTTTCGCGATGGGCTTCGAATTGTTTATCGGGAGCTTCTCCAATCGATGAATCGCGTTGGGTGTGGTATAAAAGTAATATTGGATTGTGCGATTTAAAAATCGGTGAAGGAGGTGTAAGCATTTAAACGGCTGTGGAATGTCTGAAGAAAGTAAATGGGCAATGGAAGGGAAGTGGAACATGTTTTTTTTTTTTTTTATTAAGTATAGTGCGCCCTTGTGCAAAGACGAGGGCTCTTTATTTTCCCCTTACGGTGGACTGGTGCTCCGCCCACTGCCGTGTGCGCCCTCTGGCGGCCTCACCTGGCAAGTGAGCGGTTCTCGCTGCTCTGAAAAAAAAAAAAGAAGGAAATAAAGCGCCCCTTATTTTCTTTGGAATGAACTAAAGCTTCTCTTCCCATAGGGGAGTGAACAGAAGAAGGGAAGTGTGTAAAGAAACCAGTTGCTCGGCGAACGTGCACGACATTAGACGTGTGTGTCATCCTACTCTCGCGAACTCCTTTCAAATTTTCGTTGACAAAGTTATTTGAAAGGGGGAAAAAAAAGTGGCTCATTGTGATCCCTCACCAGGTTTTTTTTTTTTTTTATTACAACCATTTTCGTCTTTTTTCGGAGAAACGTTTGTGTAAAAGAAGAAGAAGAAGAGGCTCTCCCATACACATAGCGGATTATTTAAACATCACAAGAACAAACCAAAACGGACTGCCATAAAAACTCGTTTTTTTTTTTTTTTTCCCTCTCAGTTGAAAGGAGACGTTTCAATTTTCTACGATTGGGATTTAAATAGAAAAGGTAAACGAAAAAAAAAAAAAAGGGCACGTACAATTCTTTGAGTGTTTTATTTTTATTTTTTTTTTTTTGGTGGAGGGGCTTCCGGATTCCGAAAAGGTGCGAAGCCGCTCTAAAAAAAAAAAAAGATCTTCTTATTTTACGACGAGGCAATTTTGAAAAAAAAAAATGTGAAATTTACGACTCGGTGACAAATCTGCCGAAGAATTTTTTTTTTGTTCCTATAGGTGGGGTTTATGGTTAAAGTGAAAACGTTGGATCGATATCAATAGTTGATTAAAAAAAGAAAAAGAAAAATGACGGATGATTCGGGGAGAGTTTTTTGGAAAGTGGGACAACGCCCGTCTTCCGTGCAACATTTTTATTTTGAACCACAAAATGGGGAATTGATATTGGACCTCGTTTTCATTTGTCAGATGTCGTTTGCAACATTGTACAACAAGTCGCCGAAAATGCAGACCGAGTTTTGACAGTGGCTTTTCCTTGTTCTCACGCGGGGCCAGGGGAAATTTGATATCAATAAAAAAGCATCAGCCATTTGCATACGTTTCAATTCTGCGTTGCACATCATTGTTTGTTTTTCAAAGTTTGCACGTCTGCCAAACGTAGCTGAAAATCAAATAGAAACTTTGATCTGAAGAGAGAACAAACCTGTTAGACATTTTGTCCCTTTTTTTTTCTCATGCCAATCTTGGACGTTTGCCCGCACAAAAAGAATTTGAATAAAATGTTATTGGCATTGGAAACATACTTGCTGTCACATCGCATATATTCAAATGAGTTTTTGTTTTGATGAATTGCACAGGTAGAATTATCATCGCAAGGAGACAATTTCACGCAACAAATATGGTTAATGTACGGACAATTTGAGCAAGTGGTGGACCGTTTCAACAGCCCCGTTGAAGAAGTGATCCGGCCGCAACGTCACACGGCCAGACGTCGCGTCACGCGCCATATCCATCCGACGACGATGAGCAAGAGCGGAGAACGTCATCGCGTCGCCGCACGACGTTCGTCCAGTTTCGTCAGTGACTCTGAATCGGACAGTGAGTTGGAAGTGCCCAAGATGAGCGGACTGGCCCGTCAGGGCGTGTACGGAAGTCGTTCGGCCAGCAGTCGCTTGGGATTGAACCCGCTCCTGGAAACGATCAGCGTCATTGGCGATTTGTGCGACTCTGACGACGCCGTCGACGGCCCAACGTCGAGCGCCACGCTCTACGCCGGATCGAACTCGGTCGATTCGGGATACAAGAGTGCGTGCCCGACGCCCGATTGCTTGATGCCGGCGCACGACGCCAACAATTACATCAGCGCCAGGTCCGCATTACCTCCGCCCGTCCTGCCTAAATCGCGGCGGACGCTGCCCGCCGTCCCGATGGCGGCGGCCGCCGCTCACCTTCGCTCCTCGGCGCCGGACACGCCGCTCGATTTGGATCATTTGACGTCGCTGCGTCGCACCTTGTTGACGGCCATCGAACGCTACGACACGAAGACTAAAGAGCTTATCGATCGCGATTTGCCCAGCAAATCGATCGATCAACATCAGCTGCAATCAGCCTCGCCCGGCAAACCGGAATGCGATCGCCAGCCGGACGACGACACGGATCGAGGTACAGTCCTTCTTTTTTGTTTTTATGGTTCAAGTTTTCATTTTTTTCGTGATTCACGACACGTTTCGTGAATGAAATTATAGACGTTGTTAGGCGCACGCCATTTATTTCAAAAGTGTGTGTAAAGACGAGCGCGCGCGCGCGCGTTATTTAAACGTAATAAGGATGAAATGATGTTCTCCTTTTTTTTTTTTTTGTTATGTTTAAAGAGATGATGACCGGATGGCGGTCCGACGGTTGGGCGGAGTCAAATCTGGAGGTTGTGGCTAGAAATGACAGATGCAAAACAGTTTTTTTTTTTTTTTCAAATTGAAATTGAAAAATAATTTCTTGTCTTTATTTTTTTTTAACTGTCGGCTTTGTTTTTTTTTTTTATTGTTTTCACGTAAAAAAGAAAAGAGGGTTGGAAAAAAACAGCATCCGGGTGGCAAAGCCCCGCGGTTATAAATGTCGGGATGACTCCCGACATATGGGCGCTAACGTAAAGTTTTTTCTTCTTTTTTTTTTTTACAGTCATTGCGTAATGACTTACAGACTCGAAAACATTATTTTTTTTTTTTTGTTGTGTTTTTAAAGAAAAGAGGAATAGAACAGGAATACGGGCAGATGAATAAATTAAAGATCGGACCCTTTTCTATGGTTGCAATTGATGTGGCATTAGAAAGAAAAAAAAAACGAAAGAGATTGTTGGGAGCCCCCTACGAATCGAAATCGCCTTTACGCATTTCTCTTCTTCTTCTATTTTTATCGGTTCTCGTGTGGCTTTAGCCGCGACAAGTTTGAAAGCTTTTTGTGGGGGGTGGGAGAAAGGAAACCCTAGACAAGAAAAAGGAAAATGGACAGACTAATGTTCCACACACGCGGCAGACAGAGAAGACACAAATGTCGTCACTCTGCTGGAAACTAACGATGGCTATCTTTCTTTTTTCCTTTCCCCCCCCCCCTTTTTTTTTTTCTTCTTTTGTTCAATAGTTTCCACGTGTTTTTTTTTCCTCTTTTACGAATGACCCTTTTAACCCTTTTTTTTTTCAAACCACAACATTAAAAAAAAAAAAATAATAAAAATTCCCTTAATCAAAGCGGATATTAAAAAATAGTTTCTAGTTTTCCCAACAGCTTCATTTCATACGTTTTCTCTTCAATTTTCACTTTCAATAAATCTAGAAAATATTATTATTATTTTTTTTTTTTAATTTAACGATCGACCTCATTTTGAAACGAAAAAATTCCTGTCTATAACGATCAATTTTTTTTTTTCTTGTTTCCTACCATATAAAAACAGGGTGTTGCAAATTGCCTAAAGGTGAACTGAAGGAGCCGGACGATGAACAAGACGGAGCCACCCGTTTCTCGCGGGTAGCGCATTGCATGCTGGAAATCATTGAGGATCTTCAGCGCCACCAGCAACAGCAACAACAGCAAGAAGAATGTGGCGTGGCAGACGCGCCGGCCGTTATGGCCGATGGGCCCGTAGTGCCACCGAAACCCAGTCGCATTTCGACGGCGGCTCCGGCCACGCCGCCACGGGTGGCGCGTCGAGGACGTCGCAAGTTGCCCACGCCGACGCAGCAATTGATTGCGAACGATGGGGCCGATGCGGCCAGCGATTTGAACGGCGCCGATTATCATTTGTACGAGGAGATCATCTACGATTTAGCTGGTTCGAATTTGGCGCTCAATTCGAACGAGAAACATTCGAACGTTTCGTGCCCGCCACCTCTGCCGGCCAGGCCGGCTCGACCTGCGCCCACGGTGGGCTCTTGTCTGAGCAGCAGCGTCGTCAAGCCGTGGTTGAACGTCATCAAACCGCTGCGTAGAGACCGGAATAATCAGCTGATTCGCAACAGCACGTCGTCGACGAGTCACTGCTGGACGTCTAAAATGGCCAACAAACTCGGCCATCACACGGACGTTGCCCGTTCCAATGTGTACACGTTCGCCAGCCATCCGCAGCACACACCTCAACAGCAGACGGCTGGCTGTCATAATAATTCTGCTATTATTAATCCGTTTCATCCGTTGCCCGGCCGCAACGCCAACGTCCATCACCACCACCACGAAGACGAGTACGGATTCCGGGCCGTCTCGCACATGGTCTAGATTTCTTTTTTTTTTTTTTTTTCTTTCTTTCTGTATTTCATTTGCTCCTTTAAATCACAAAATTTTTAACTAAAATAATTTACTTACTATAAATATGAATGTGCATATTTAAACGTATGCAAATTGGATTTCCGCATTGTCCCAATTTTTTTTCCCAAACGCCTCTCTGCCTGATTGTGTTTAAACCGTGTGCGTGTCAAACCTGTTTTTCTTGTGGCAAAAGTGTAAAGATGGCAACATCTTTGAAAAGGGGGGAAGAGCTGGCAGCTTAAAAAAAAAAAAAAAATGTGACTGAAAAAGTTTTAAAAAAAAAAATGAATAAAAAAAAAAATATTTGTAAATGTTTTGTATAATAGGGCAGGGTTTTTTGTGGTGATTTCATTCTGTACTGCTGCTGATGCTGCTGCCTTATTATAAGCCCCCCCCCCTACGCTCGCGTCATTGAAATTTGCCTTTATTGTGGAATGTGTGACCTTATTTCCTCATCTGTGCTCTCTTACCTGCCAGCTCCGCGCCATTTTTATATAATAACAATAATAATAAATGTTATATCGTCCTCATTCTTTCTCTCTCTCTCTCTTTCTATAGAAAAAGAAGAGGCAAACTCTTTTCAATATCCTTGTACGTCAGTACAATAAAAAAAAGAAGAAGAAGAAGACGGGAGACAAATAACTGGTTCAACCTCAAAGAAAAGAAGAAGATAACTATACCGGGTTTGTAACGTATTTATAGAGAGAGTTTTCTGTTTAAAAAGTCTAGAGTTTAAATATTAAGGTTAAGGGGAGAAACCGACCGTACAATTTCGAGTGGCGTGCGGGAGCTGCAACACTTCGTCAATGGAATTGTGTTTGAACGCGACGCGTGAAATTTCAAGTTATGCGAGTCAAACGACTTTTTTAAAAATGTCAACAGGTATGATTTGAAAAAAAAAAAAATGTTTGCGTCGACAAACGTTGAACGTAGCGGAAAACCGCATCGATAAAAAATTGTGCAATTACATTTAAACTTTTAATTGGCATTTTTTTTTGTTTTTAAAACGAACAAGAAAAAGGAAACCTGTTTCAGGTACGTGGACTTACGTCCATTTTGTTTAAAGACGGAGAAATTATACGAAGGGGGGGGGGGGGGAGGCGGGGGGACTATATGAAAAAAGGCCTGCAGGTAACAGGGGCGGATAAAATAAAAAAAAAAGAAAAAACAATTTGAGAAATAAGAGAAGCTCAAGAAAGTGCCCGAAAGGTCTTTTTTTTTTTTTTTTTTTTTTTTTAAATTAGAAAAAAAAAAAAGCGCTAAAAAAGAACCGCATTCCTGAGAGCAATTACACAAAAGGCAGCAAGCACATGAACCGCAAAACTATACTGTCATTGATATACACTCACGCGGCTGAAGGTGGTATCACAAAAGAAGTGAAAACAAAGAGAAGGAAAAAAAACAAAACAAAAGAAAGCGGAGAAAAAAAAAATACATTCTTTTGTATAATAATAATAATAATAATAACGTATATATGTAAAAAAAAAATATATATATATATATATATGAAATGAAAGTATATAGACGAGTGAAAGAAAAAAGAATTTTCGGGATGATGCGCACAGCGCCGCTGGTGATTGTTATGTACATTTTTTTTTTTTTTACACACGGTAAGAGAGTTGGCCTGTCTCGCCAGGTTGACGATAGTCTTCTTCTTGTAAGCTTCTGGTATTTTTTTTTTTTTTTTTTTTAGTTAAAGCTTTCACCTCGTTTTGAAATTTGAAAGAAGAGAAGAGGGGGTTTCATTTCGTACACACCTGTGGCACCTTTAATTGGCCTATAATAAATTGATGAAAAACGTGTGGCGATCATTCATTAAATCATTTTTCTGTATTTTTTTTTTTTTTTTAAGAAAAAGGAGAGAGAGGATTTGCATTGAAGACAAAGTTTTTGGCTTTCGTGTTTAGACCAATTGTAATTGATGAATAAATCCATACATTTTGTTCTCGTTGTTACATGAATTATGACCTGCAAGGCGGATAGCCAATAAGAGAGCCCCCTTTTTTTTTCGAATATCTAATAAGTTTCATTTCTTTTTTGTTTAGGAAAAAGAGAGAGAGAAAGATGCAACAACAACAACCCATAAATCGCTTCGATGCCAACACATAGAGTTTTGGAACAACAACAACAAAAAAAATAGGGGAAGAATATCATGATTTACGGCCGACTTATTCCTTCCTATATTTTGAATAGAGATTCCATCGACAGATTGGAGGTAGGACAAAACTTTTCTTCTTATACCTATCACTATATATTTTTTTTTTTTTTTTTTTTTGGCTGCTGCACAATAGAGAACCAATGCGATTTATCTGTGTTTTATTCTTTGATAAAATATTTATTTTTTTTTTTTCTGTATCCTTAAAGTTCCATCGAAAGATAATAACGAACATGTTTATTTTTTTATCCAGTAGAACGTGCCTGTTCGACTGTGTTTTTTTATTTTATTTTGTGTGTATATAAAAAAAAAAAAAAAAAAAATTTTGTACTCAAATATTTCCCTCACATCAACTGTCAGCTTACAAAATTCTTTTTTTTTTTTTTTATTTTTCACTCGCTTGCAAAGCATCCAACTTGTAGTAGCAAATATCCCCCGTAGTTCTATTGTTATTAGCACAGCTGAGGATTTAAAGTGAAGACAGAACAATGAAGAAAAAGAAAATGAAAATTGTATCTGGGAAAAAAAAAAAAGAAAAAAGAAAAACAGGATTTTCATGGTAACAATGGGGGGAGAAGAAGAAGAAAAAGAAATAAGAGAACAATGACTGTAGAGACCTCTAGTGTATTAACTCTATGGATTTTTTCATCCGTGAAGAAATTCGTCTAGATACTTCAGCCACTGTATTACAGGCCCTTCAACGTCCCACTGTTTAATTACATTAAATTTGAGAGAAAAAAAGTTGTTGGATGCGATTGGGATCGTTCCCACTCGTGCCGAGTAGCTGAACATCTTTCACCCATCAATAAGTATCGACCTCTGCGAAATCGAGATAAAAACAGTTAGAAATAGAATATAACGGACTGTAGCACAAAAGAATTTCAGTGTACTCCACAACCGGAAATCATTGCCCAAAATGTTTGTATTGATTTAAACAAAAGAAGAAAAAAAAAACAGTTGATCGTTTTACAATCAGCCGTGTCGAACACAATCAAGCGTTTTCGTTTTGTTTTCCCCCTTTACGGTAACCCCTTTATTATGATTAGGATATACACCTGATTTTCTCCTTTAGCATGGTAAAAAGGAAGAGGTCAAGAAGATCCACCCACTCTTGCCCAAAAGGTAAGAAAAACGCGTACTTCAACATCTATACGATAACTACTCTTTTTCTTTCTCTTTCTATGTGTGTCTCTCTCAGGTTGTAATTAACCCGCGTTGCAACTCTTTAATGACAGAGCAGCAACCAAACGACTCGAATTTTTTTTTTTTTTTTGCTTGCGTCTTTTTTTTTCCCATCAAAAAGAGGTTGTTTAAAAAAAAAAAAAGGAGGGATGGATGAAGAGGCAAGAAAAATATGGTCGAGGGGGCGGTCTATTGTTTTCTCATTCTATAAAGATATACTTCTTTTTCTTTTTTAGCTTTCTACCTTTCGGAAACCTTCCAAGTTGTTTCTTTCTCCCCCCCCCCCCTCCTCTCGTCTCTTTTTTTTTTCTTTTAATACGAAAAAACGCGGAACGAATCCAAAGAAGACCGCACAGACTGAAAGTTCTTTGAAAGAAAAAAAAAAAAATGTTTTTTTGAAGCTTATTGTATTGTCGTCATTCGTCGTTTCGGTCGCATGCCTTCAAAGGCAAGTCGGGGTAGAGTATATAGAAAATTGAAGGGGGGATGGGGATAGCACCACCTTTATTTTTATTGCGGTTTACACCGCGTCAGTCGTTAACAAAATAGACGAGGCCGAAGTATTTTGGGTTCGCAGCAGTCACGGCAACGACACGGAAATTTTGTTTTTCTTTTTTACCTGATGAAAAAATGGACTATAGAGGGATAAACTATTATGCCGCCGGAAAAGAAGTCGAACGGCTATTATAAAAACGTGAAAAAAAAAAAAAATAAAGGGAGAAAAATGAAAACGATTTATTATCACGTCGTATTGGTGTAGTTTTACGGTTTACTACTAGATGGCAAATATGGAAACTGCTATTTAAAAACTCGTCGACATAAATATAGCTGGCACGTTTAAAAATATAAACCCCTTTTAAAAAATTTTTTTTTTGTGGAGTGTATTTTATCATCGAATCAGGTCATCTCTCACGGTAAATGTCTGCAGCAATCCGTGTACGGTTTGACTCACAGCATGGGCAGCACTGTATGACTCATGGACTGCATTGCCATATCCAGGTATATACGTCATAAAATCTCATCACAAAAGGGGACGAACCTGCAATTTCACAGCGAGAGCCAATTCATTTTATATGTTTATTGATAACTTAATCAATTCTGTTTCGGTTGATTGAATTTCAATCATTTTTATTGCAGCCCTGCACGTCCGGGAAAAAAAGGCGCCAACAGGTGGCGTCGGCGCCAAATTGCGAGGGCATGGGTCACTTATAATAGATTTGTCTCTGAAGGAGGAACATGTGTGTCGATGACGAGAAATGAAGAAAGCGAGGTAAATGAAGTTTGATAATGTTGCACGTTTTAATGGTATTAACTCTGATAACACACTTAATCAAATTGTATAATCACGAATGTATTTGTTGTAGTGTTTCTGGTTCGTTGAGAGCAAAATGGCGAAAAGTGAAGAGGTTTTTATCGGCCATTATCTTGAAAGGCGCCATAAGCAGCAAAATGGCGCCAATTCTTTGCCAGCAGTTGATGGGTAAAAGCACTTTTGTCGATTGATCTAGACCATTGTCATGAACAAAGAGATTCTTTTTTTATGTGATGTGTTCCACATGTTGGACTTGTTTCTGGAGCAGGGCCAGGAAACTTTGATATCTGGAACGATGTGTGATGGGAGCCTGGCAAACAACACACAGCATAAACCTCCTGATGATTACATCCATGCAGCTCGTCCCCCAGCAGCCAGCCAATTTTGGTAAGTTCACACTCGTAACATCCTTTCATTTTTTGTTTTTCGAAGGTGCCTTGGAGCATCTGTGAGATTCTTCACCAATCACTAGGGCCTTAAATACTTTGCACCCTGTTGTGTGGTGGTCATCAAAAGGATGCTCTCGTACTTTCTCCTGATTTTTTTTGCTGCTGGTAGAGTTTTGCTTGACCACCAACTGGGATGGAACAAATCATCGGAAAAAATGTTGGATGATAATAATATTGCTGTTGCAATCAGGTGATGTTCCATGCTAGTTATCTAATAATGGCTATTACAGTTGATAGACTCAGAACAGGGGAGAAAACAATCTTCTCTAGCAAAAGATCACTTGGTCCACTTTCTCCAGCAATTAAGTTTCTATCCTCCTCAGAGTCCGCGTGCGTGCATAAGGATTGTGTAAATTGCTTGAGAGGTGTGTTGGGTTCAGAGTTCAGGCAATTTGAATATATTGAGGCTTTTGTTGTTTCCTTTTTTTTACGATGGCAGGCCACACACATGCGTTATTGTGTTAGTCGCGGCATGATGTATTTATATACAGACAACTAAAGAAAAAACATCATATTGTGGATTCTTTTTTTTTTAACACTCAATGAGGCTCTTTTTCTCACGCGTTCTTTTTCCTTTTGTTTGGCAGTGTCAAAAAAGTGATTGTTTCTTTTTTTAAATTGTCGATTTGATGTGTACACAATCGACGGTGAAAGTCGATGAGAAAAAAAAAACAATCGAAAAAGAATGGCGAATGATTAGGGAATGATAGAAAGGATTGCGAGAAAAGACAGATGATGTATCGCTTCACTTTTTATAATATAAACAGGAACTGGTGAACCATCTTTTTTCTTGAAAGAGAGAAAACATTAAATTTTTTATACAGAAAAACTGGCGATGAATTGGCGAATGAGAAAATAAAAAACTGCGCAACAAATGGCATTTCTTGAGGAATGGGGTTGAATTGTTAACGAAGAGCTGCTATGCTCTCTTGAATCTATCGTGCCGTAATACGTGGGTCCGGACGTTGGGTGTGGTCCTGGGGCTTCGTCTTCCACCACGTCCCCTTTTGTTTTACGATCAATCAAATGATTTTATGCGCCTTTTTTTTTTTTTTATTTTATTGAAATGGGACTCTTACCGTGATTATTGTCATCGGTGACTTCATTTTGAGTGGCTGGAGAATTTCCTTTGTTTGGCCTTGCTCTTTTCCTCTCTTATTGAACACCAATCATTTTGGATCAAAACTTGCAGTACCAAAAATCAAAAAATTTTCAATACCTTTCTTTTTTGCGTGCCTGATAGATGGCTCTGTACTTGTTTGTCTGTTGACTGTGTTTGTGACCATGCCGATTGTTGTGTGGGGATTAGGGATTTCTAAACAACGGATTGATTGACATTTAGAGATTTCTTCTTTTTTTTTTTTTTCAAGCCATTTTTACGTACCGTAGAGTTTGATTGTTCCGTCCGTTTCGCCCAGCGAATTTTTGGCCACGCATTTGTAAGCCCCGTAATCGGCTAGCCCGACGGAGCGGATTTTGAGTCTCATGTAGACCCGATAGGAATCGTCGGATGATACAGCTTCGTACTTGTCGCCCGAAATGATCATATCTCCCTTGGCGGTGGTCCAGTAATTGATGGACTTTGGATAGGCTTCGATATGGCACACCAGGACGACATCCTGACCGCTGTAAGCCAATTCTTGCTGATTGGGGATCCACAACATTGGCGGAACTGTTTGTTTGTGTTCGTTTTGCAAAAAAAAAAAAAAAAAAATTTAATTTTGATCGGAACTTTCTAGCGACGTTTCGCCATCTAGGGGTTAGTGGGTGCACTAAATTGAACTTACATTGAATTTTGAGGGGAATCCTTTGCGATACGGATGGTGGAACGCCGTTCGATGCTGTTTAATCGTCCATTTAATTGATTGAAATGAGGGGAAAAACAAATCTTGTTATTAAGATTTATTTTTATCAAAGGAAAAGAAGCTTGTAAATGTTTTCATACCTATGCAGAGATAGGGACCCATGTGAAGCCGACTGGCTTTGGTCAATTGCAGCACTTCGCTCTCGACGGCCGATACTTAAAATTTAACAAAATTAGTCAGAAATAAAAACGGGGAAAAGAATTCTAAAACAACTTGCGTGTAAATTTTTGCTTTTTTTTTTTTTTTGCCTTTTGCTTTTTCAAATTCTATTGAGTGGATAATTGCGGAAAAATGAATTGAATCGATGATCAACGTTTTGGAATCGCGCCCTATTTGAGAAATCCATTACGCCCTCACTCGGGTTGGGTGGGTGGGTATTGCAATAAATAAATAGTTCAGAGAGAAGGGGAAAGAAAAAAAAAAAAAAAGTTCACGCTGCGCGCTGATCGATAATATGACTT
This sequence comes from Daphnia carinata, assembly GCF_022539665.2. Classification (NCBI taxonomy): domain Eukaryota; kingdom Metazoa; phylum Arthropoda; class Branchiopoda; order Diplostraca; family Daphniidae; genus Daphnia; species Daphnia carinata. The sequence continues at coordinate 3,676,275 of NC_081334.1, forward strand.
TGATTGACCGCGACATCATCTGTTATTATAAGGCGGTACTATCACGGCACCCCTTTATGTGTGTGTGTGTGGTGGTCGTGGTGGTGTATTATGTTATATTGAACGCTTCCGTTGCCGTCGGTCGCTTTATTTTCCTTTCCCATTGTACGATCATCGCTTTTTTCTCCTCCCGCGTTTCTCGTGAGTGGCCCGGGACTGATCAATGGGCCGTGGTAATTGGTTCCTAACTCTCGAGCTCGTCCAAGCCTTTCACTGTGTGTGTCTAGAATTCTTTTTTTTTTTTCTTTCCTTTTTTTCTTGAAGATTATTATTAATATTATTTCTGTTGAATGAACAAGCGGGGGACGAGGCACTTTTGTATTCGTTTCTGCCATTGCCACCACACCAACATCCCTCTCTATTTTTTTTTTCTTTCTAGTTATTGCCCCCCCCCCAAAAAAAAAACTGCAATATGGTTTGTTGTACCATCTGTTGGCACAACAGATGATGATTCAATATGCTCGCTTGATGTATGCATCGTGTAATCATCTAGCTCTTAATACTCACGCCGCCGCCCCTCCCGTTTTGCTTTTCTTTACATGACACTGACACATTCACGGTGCCTCTTGACGTGGGAGGCATTCGCAAGAGGGGATATTGCTTGATTTCAAAACGCACATCAATCCCCCCACCCCCCAAAAAAAAAAAAATCAAGACATTCGTTACAAGCCAAGATGTGTCTTCATTTTCTTTACCCTCCCCTTTTTTTTTAGATTTAATTTCTTTGATGAAGATGGAAAGACAGTAAAGATTTTCGTTAATCCCTCCATTTTTTTTTGGGGGGGGGGATGAGGGTGAGGCGTTTCAAACTGACCTGATATCCCATTGTGGACGAATTCGGAGCCATCCTCCCGTCTCCAGGTGATGTTGGGTTCCGGGTGGCCGGTGGCCCGGCAAGACAAGCTGACGTTGGATCCCTCGCGAGCCACGACGCCGTCCGTCGTCCCGCTGTCGACGATATTAGGAGGCACTGTTTTTGTTTTGTTTTGTTTTTGCCCCCGTGATGTTGATGGATGGTGAGGGTTGGTGGGTGTGAAGCGCACGTCACCACCCCGTACGCAATACAAATCACAATTTGAAAATAGGAAAAGAAAAAAAAAAGAGGAACATGTCATTAGAACTCGGGAATGGGATTTTTTTGTGTGTGTGTGTGTGTGTGCTTCTTTCATAAGAAAATGTGTCCAGGGAAATTTTTCTTTTCCTTATTGATATATGTGCGGTAGCGTCCCGCGATTGGATTAGCTTATTGTATATGTATCAATTTAGGCTTGGGGCGGTTTACTATTAAAAGCAAGTAAGACAGGGGAGGAGCTAAATCAATCTACTGGCCCCAAAAAGCCTTTCAAAAAGAGACACATTTTTTGTTGTTGGTGTTGTGTGTTCCATACCCAAGACTTCCAGATAGCCTTTTCTGTTCTCCATCGGGTCCGTGTTGATCTGAACGTCCCAACCCCCGCCGCCGCCGACAAAAAAAAGAATGAAATCAAAAGAAGTTGATTAGGTTTCTGATGACATATACTGTCGTGCTTTTCTCTCTGATGTTTGGGTAGGAGGGGGCAAGGGAGGGGATTGCTTTGATGTTGGGAAACATTACCTGGCACATGTAGTAACCGCGGTCGCTTGGCTCGACATTTTTCAGCCGTAAATACCAATGACGTTTGCTGCTTTGCGCTAAACCGACTCTCGGATTGCGCGATATTACCTGTTGTTGTTTTTTTTTAATGCAAAGTAATTTGCATTTTGTTGAATATTTTTCATCAAATAGATTTTTTTTTTTTTTTTTTTTTTTTACCTTGGTGTGAATTGTTAAAATGGTTTGAGTGTCCACTCGTACCCAAGCCACCTATTTGGACAATTGATTTTGAGTTTTTTTTCTTCTTCTTCTTTATTTTAAAAGAATGCTATTTACTTTGAAGTGTTCCAAATTGTCGACGATGCACGGTAGAACGACGTCTTTACCAGCTACGACCGTTATATTGGGCACGTTCTCGGCGAACGATGGTGTCATCATCCCAAAGGCTTTTTTTTTTTTTGTCGTTGCAAAAAAACATAATCGTTATCGTTAAAAGAGAAAGAAGTAGGTGCCATATCAATAGAGCAGTTCCATGAAAACAATGTCTATTAGTTTCGTTCCCCGTTTGATAAAACGCAAAATCCGATCTTATTTCTTGAAGGTCTTGTCGTCTATTTCCAAAATTCCCAGGGTCGTGTTAGAGAAAGGCAACATTTAAAAATGTAGCAGAAAACATTTTGGAACTTAAAAAAAAAAAAAGGGTTAAATCAACTGGTAGCGCCGTTTTCCAAGGCTCTTTGGGTTCTCTCGCACACATCGCCGGATTTTGTAATACCGTAGGCCGGATGCTTTCTCAATATTAACAAAAGAAGATGAAGGAAAAAAGAAAAAAAAAAATCATTAGATCCATTTTATTCTTGGCTTTTTATTATTTTCCTTCAATTTCTTATGATTCGTTAAAACAAAAAAACAAAAAAAAAAAAAAGAATTGAGATTGGGCGAGATGCTTTATTCAATCGTTAATTCTTTTTTTTTTATGCCGTGCAAGATCAATGGAAACGCCTAACGCGACAGAGTTCTTTTTTTTTTTTTTTTTTTTGCAAGTCTTGCGTGTAAAGAGAAATGCGCGCGTGCGTGGGTAACAAACACCCCATTTTTCACGCTCACGATTGTTGTCTGGTGCACAACAAAGCAGACTAATATACTAACTCTTGATTTGCATAGGGGTACACACAAGTCTATTTTCTTTAAACAATAGAATTTTCCAATGTTCTTTTACCGGCGGGGGAGTAGGCGTTATCCAACGATAAACATCTGAAGAAATAGGGTGGCGCACACACATTATCTTGACTGTTTATCCAATAGGATTTCTTATTTCTTTACACATCGTATGAAAGAAACATAGTGCCCAGCAGTGTGTTTAGGGTCATCCCCTCGAATCGATAAATAATATTTTTTTTTTTTTTTGGGGGGGGGGGAGTTAAAATAATGCGATGTGTAAATTGCTTTAAATCAAGCCGAGAGCGACTGACTTAATAGGCCTTGTATTCCCTGTTGTACACGATCGCTTTAAACCAATTGGCCGTATGAAAATGATCGTATGCGATGAATCCGTTTACACTTCATAAATATTATCGCCGCATCGTTCCCCCCCCCCTCCCTTTTGGTGTCTGTTTGTGCGAGTTCAAAATACTTAATCAAGGTGAATGTTAATTAATTTATTTCTCTCTATGCGCCATGTTTTTGGCGTTCCCTAAGGTTATTGACTAGAAGCAACACTGGCATTTCCTTTCGTTATTTTTGTGTGGGATATGTTTGCACATCAAATGGAAGGGGGGGGGAGGGAGGTATTTTGTATTACGCGGTTGCGGTACGGGATCGTTTTCTCTCGCTGGTACGACTGTCCATCCGTTACGGATCCGACTTTTAGGAAACGGAGAAGGGAAATTGAATATCTCCTGTAGAATTTTCTTTTTTTGTTGTTGCTGAAGGGGCGGGAAATTCGAGCAGCGCGTTTCTTATTCCGTCTTGTCTTATCTTGTAATCACATCGCCATCATAACAGACACGCACGCCACAGTTAACTGTGGTCGCGTACCGACTTCTCTATTGACATCCAAACCGATCGGTAAAGCCACCACCAGCTTCTCCCATTACTCGCGTCTAACAATTGAACGAGCTGCAAATGTATTCCAAGTGACGTCTAAAACTGCGGGTGTAAATATTTTTCGTCGTCTAAGCGAAACGAAAATTCACGTTTCGATATTGAAACTCGTTCTTTTTTTTCTCTCTCTCTCTTAAATTAAACAAATATTAGCATTTTCTGACCGTGGTCTGAAATTTAACTTCTAAAATTTTTATTTTGGAGCTTTCAAAAAAAAAAAAAAAAAAACTTTTTCTTTCACAACTGCCATCCGTTGCCAACCCAATTGACCTATTATCATTGCGTTTCAATTGAAGTAATGCGGGGAGGGGGAGGGAAAAGGTCGTATAATCATAATTTCATTTTTGGAATGCTACGCTGTGTATGCATGTATACAGTTGATTGATCGATGATTGTCATACTTGTAAAGTTACTTGCTCTCTCTTTCTCTCTCTCTCCCCCTTTCCCGCGTGTGATCGTCATAATCACGCGGTCATTATCAGCTCTTCCTTTTTAGGTGGACTTGATTCCTCCCCCCCATTCTCGGACATGAATTCCCCCCCCCCCCTTTTTTTTATAGATTATTACATCAGAAGAAAAAAGGGGAAGCTCGTAATGACATCTTTGTTGTAATTTGAATTTTGGGTGCGTTGTAGTAGAATGATTTCAATTCATAGATTTGATTGTAATATCTCGCTCGCCTTGAGGGGCTCGTAAATATTTTTCGTTTGTTATTGTTTTGAAAAAGTTTTTGTTGTTTTATTCATTCTCTCGCCTGTAATAAAAAGGAAGAGGGAAATCATCGTAACAGAAGAACGGTAAGAGGGGGGGGGGAATAAAAGCGCTATTGCCAAGTTTAGTTTCTTGCGTTATTTGTGTCTTACATTGCTGGCCAATATGGATTCGTTCAGTAAGCGGGAATCACGAAAACTGTTGTAGACACAAGAGAGAGGGCAAACAACAATAAGGGATATCAAAAAAAAGGTAGAGTGGGAATCGAGATGTCAACACACACACACACACACACACACACGAAACGAAGGAGTGCACAGGAGCTCAGCCGGCGGGATTCAATTTAGTTCGTTTTTGTTTGTTTTTTTGCCAGTATGACCCGCGGGACTCTTCTCTTTTGTTTATATAGCCAATGTCTTTTTGCCCGTCTCTCTTCCTCTCTCTGTGTGTGTCTGGAAAAAGTGAAGTACAAGGGCGCAGAAAAATAAGTGGAAAGAAAAAAAAAAAAAAAACTTTTTTTTTTTTTTTTTCGAGAGGGGAGGAGGGGATGTGAGTGTGTAATAGTACATCCGGATTCAGTTCCGGTGCCATCACACAGTAAAGAGATGAAGCTGCTGACAAACTCCCTCTTCTTTCTATTGTCATAATAAAAACTCTGCTTTTTTTTTTCTTCTTCTTCTTCTCCTCCTTCTCCTTTTCGTGAGTGTCTACAAGGAGTCGTGAAATCGGGAAAAGTTTTTTGTTTTTTAGCTGACGAGGCTTGATACAGGATCTCTGTAGTATCGTAACAAGTTGAAGCGATAGAGTTGGCCAGCATAAAAAAAAAAAAGGAGTTGAAATAGCGAACCACTTGACGCGCAAAAACACACATCACATTTCTTGTTTTTTGTTTTTTGTTTTCTTGCTCGATATGTTCCAAAGTGTCCTTGATCATTTCCTTTTGTTTTGTTTTTCTACTGGAACATTCTTGTTTTTGTTTCTGTTTTCGTTTTTTTTTTTTTTTTTTTTCTTTTGGGGTGCGCATTAAATAGTTGATTTAATCCGGCAGCTTCTTTTGCACGTGTTTTGTTTCTAGTCGCAATGGAAACAAAAGAGAAACATACAATTTTTTTTGTGTGTGTGTGTGTTTTGGGCGTTGCTATAGGAGGAAAGAACCTTGGGAAAATAACACGAGTTTAAAAAAAAAAAATGAATTTCATAGAAAATCCTTTCAGGTTTTTTTTTTGGGGGGGGGGGGGTCTTGGGAGAAAAGAACAGCTGATGATGGAAGAGTAAAAGAGTTGGCGCCATCTTTTTGAATTTTTTATATGTGCAGAAGAGCAGCCGTGTGTCATCGTGAAACTTAGAAAAAAGCCTGTGCGTGAGACATTGACGAACGTGGCCGATCGAAAATGATCCCTTTGATTTCATCTTTTTTTTCGTTTAAAACGATCAAAGTTTTCGAGGCCGGCCAGTTCAATGAAATGCCCCGTTTTATTATTTTTTTTTTCTCGCCCCTCCATCGTTACAACATTTTTCTGCCTTTTTCAAATTCGATTATGCGGATCACGTCTTTTTAACTCTAGTCGTCATAATTGGGCAAGGACTACGGGCCGTGTCGGCGGAGTCGTAAATTCAGAAGAAGAAAAAAAAGAAGTCTGCGATTCCTCCCCCTCCCCTCTCGTTCCCTTGCCTATCGGCTTGTTGCCGGATGAAGTGATATACACCATCTACTGCTAATAAAATATATTAGATACCAGTGTGTGTGTGTGTGTGTGTGTGTGTGTGTAATATTACGGTCGTGTCAAAACATTTTGGCCGACATTTTTATGAGATTGTTTTTGTTTTCTCAGCAAACAAGAACAAAAAAGTTTGGAACGTTTTATTTTTTCCTTCTCAATTGTTTCAAATGGGCCGATATAAAACCGGAAGAAAAAGAAAGGCAGGAGGGGGGGGGGGCTCTAATACTACTCGATCATCGAATCAAAATTCGAGCGGCAATTTGAAGCACAAAAATGGCGATAAAAACCGCGGCTTTGTTTTTTGTTTTTTTGTAGTTGATGATTTTTTATTTTTCTTCCTCCTTTGATTCGATTTTCAAATGCAGTTTCAGGAAGAAAAAAAAAAAACAAAAAAAAAAAAGAGGGGGAGAAGCGAAACAAGTAGAAAGAGAACGAGGACAAAGCCGTCAATTATTCACGATGTCGAGCAAAAGAACAGCAGACGGCGGCTATGTGGAAAGTCCCCGGGTGTGTGACACACACAAGGAAAGGGGGGGGGGGATAAAAGAAAGAAAAAGATACATCTATAAAAGAATGCACGCCGATCATAATTCAAAAACCAACCCGCTATAGTCTTTTCTATCTCTCTCTCTCTCTCTCTGTGTCTCTCCCTTATCTTTTTATGCCGAAAAGTCAAAGCCTTTTTCTTTTTGCCGTGCGACCCGCAGGCGTTGAAAAGTAAACAAGAAAAAATGAAGAGTCGGTTTTTTGTTTTTTAGGCGTGTAACTGTTGATGCTATTAGGCGAATTATTTTTGTAAGAGACGAAGAGATAAAGACATTGTTTTGTTTACCTTGGACGTTGCGAGCTGATTGCGTGAAGAAACAAACGAACGCTATGAATCGCATGGTGTTCATGATGAATCACGACGCATAATCTGATTATGATCGAGTTAAAACTACACTTTGAATATTGTCTTGTTTTTTTTTTTTGTTTTTTTAATCAGAATGTTTTGTTTTTTTGAAGCGCGCGAAAATTCAAAAAAAAAAAAAAAATTTCGGGGGGGGGGGAAACGATGTTTTGATTTTTGAATGCGATCCTGCCGACGGTTGGCGACGGACTGACGGTAACCACCGCCACCCGCTTGCCTTTCTTTTTCCCTCTTCCCGAACTCTCCCCCCCCCTCCGACTGTAGAATCGGCGTGTGTCTCTGCGCCGTCAGGTCCCGTTGAGAGTCACGCCGGACATACTCCTCCCCATGAACACACACAGAGAGAGAGAGAGAGAGAGAGAGGCACGCACACAGTAGATATTAGATCTGATGATGGTGGCGTTAGTAGTCGTACATGAAAGCCAATCAAAAAAGAATTGGACCTGTTATATTGTTTGGCCCGAGGATCGTCTTACCTTGCGGAGTCGTTCCGAATAAAAAAAAAAAAAAAACAACAGAAGGGACGGGATCAAGATGGATTGCTTCGTTGTCCTGGAACAAAAAAAAAAAAAAATCCTTGGGGAGGGAGGTGTCTGTAAAAGAGTAGAAATCATCATCTTACACGGGGAGAAAAAAAAAAAGAAATGTTCTTTTTTTTTTCGAGGGGGGGGGGGGAAATAAATATGTAAGTGCAAAGAGATCGTATTTCTCTAGAAACCGAACTCAAGACGAAGGCGTTCGGCAGGGGCCCGGAAGCCATCGGATGCCCCGTGATCAACACACACGGTGCGATGGAGAAGAGAACCGTGAAACGGTTACGGATCAGTACATTTCTCTTATTTTTTTTTTTTTGGGGGGGGGGAACGGGAGGGTTTTGGCTGGTGGTAGTAGAAATACAAGACACAAAGCAGGGGTATGTTATTTTTTTACTTCTTATTTGTTTTGTATCGATATAGAAAAGAAGAAAAAAAAAAAATCCATTAATGGTGTGGAAGGTTATGCCTAGTTCTCATCCGGGTGGATCAAGTTGTAGAAGCGAAAGTACGTAAAGGTTCGTGAATTGTGAATGTTGTTCCAGAAAGGAAAAAAAAAAAATGGGGGAAGGAGAGCGCGTTGAAAAGTTTAAACAAGACGAGAACAATTCCATGTGGGTTGTGGGACCTCTTGAAAACTTTAGAGCCCTTTTTTTTTTTTTTCTTTCTCTCTTTCCCTTACCATTTTTGCGACAGGAGTGGGGAACACGGCGTCTTTTCTTTCTTTACACGCAAGAGCGAGAGAGGGACAGGGATGAGCTGCATCATTTGCTTACAGAAAGGAGAAGGGTGCGGTGGGGAGGGAGGGAGATTTGTCATTCTTGTCGTCGCCAATTGGAACAAAAGTCTTCATCAAGTAGTAATCGCTTTAATGTATAGACGATGTGAAACTGCAGCCGAGGAAAAAAAAAAAAAAAGAAAAGCGATGATGATGACGAAAAGAAGTTAACGTGATTTTTTTTTATACCGCATTGATTTTTTTTTTTTTTTTTTTTTGATTTTCCCTCTTCTCTTCATCCGATTAACTTTTCTGTAAAAGTGATAATTGAATGGACCAATCAAGCGATTCATTGTTTAACCGCCTACACACGCTCACCTCCACATCGTTTTAACGTTTGACTGTTTTATTTTTGAAGGGGATATCGAAATATTTTTGATGAAAATGATGACGTTAGATGGCGGTCATGTTAAATAATTCATTTGTAAAAGAAAAGGGGGAATTTTGTTTTAAGAAATTCCACGTACTCTTTTGGCCTAGTCAAATTGTAGAATTTCCTCGTATTCTTTTCTTCTTTTCTTTTTTTTTTTTTTTTTTTTTTTGTAGAATTCCAAAAAAGTTTGTCATGAAACATTAAAAAAAAAAAAAATCCCTTTTGCGTAGTGCTAGTTGAATAATTCCCCCCCCCCCCCCCCCACCGCACATCCGCGCCCCCTTTTGCATAGTGAAAAGCGGATCTGCACGACGACGACGAACGGATCAACTTTCTGTATGATCCTCTTGTCTTGGGCTAAAAGCTTTGCAGCGTCGTCAGCACACACACACACACACACATACACACACACAAGCGTCTCTTCTTAGATAATTGTATAGTACCCGCGTACTAATGAATCATCGCTGTCTCTCTGTACAGCGCCAGTTCTTCTTTGCGGCATTTGACTCTCTCCCCCGCTTGTTCCCGTCGCTGGCTGAAAATGGAAACCAGCCACCACGAATTTTTTGAACGCGTTTGCTCTTTTTTGGGAATAAATCTTCCACTTCTTCCCGTTTTTTTTTTTTTTTTTTTTTTTTTCAAGGGATGAGTTCATATTTTTTGAGGGCGCGCAATTCAAATTTTGAAAAAGTTTAGCGCGTGTTTTATATTAAAGTTGAATTAACTCTGGATCTTTAATTGGGTCGTATCGCATTGATGTTAAATTGAATGAAGGGACACGTTTTTGATTACTCTCTCATTTACCCATTTCTTTTTTTTCTTTTTTTTTTTTTTAAACATGTGGATCTATGAACGTTGCGGATGACGTTAATCAAAGCGGATTGGGGTCATTTGACGCGCGTGTGTTTATTCATGTCTTGTTATACGCAGAACACATTCTTCTACGGAAAGAGAGGGGGGGGGGTTGGAGGAATGGTTTTCTTTTGATTAAAACTATTGAACGAGAAAAAAGGGGGAGGGGTGAGGAGGGAGAGAGGGCTAGTTTCAGTTTTTGTTTGTGTCCGTCCACACAATGTCGTCCGGCTATGATATAATCAATTGCTCGGTTTTTTTTTGTTTTTTTTTTTTTTTACATTCCCCCTCTTTTAATTAATGAAAATTTTGCGCTAGTTTAATGATGCAGCCTGCAAGCCGTGTACATAATAATCTGCACACAAAAATAATAAGACGCAAACGGCGAAACAAATCATAAAATGCGAACCGTATTGTGTTTTCGCCCGTTTTCAAATCGTAAAACTTTGTGTGTGTGTGTGTGTGTGTGTGTGTGTGTTTGTTGGGTTCGTTATCGTATTCATCCAGACACGATTTGCGTCTCGTTCCCCCCCCCCTCGTTTCTCGGTAATAAATTAATAAGTCGATTTCTCAATTTTCTTTTTTGGCCCCCCCCCCCCCCCCCCCTATTCCCATTTCTTGTCGTTTTTGAACTCCGCCATTGATCAAATTCACGACTCTATTGCACCCTGTTAAATACTAGCCGTTTGATTTAAAAAAAAAAAAAAAACTTGAACGGGAAGTCGTTTCGTGGGGAGGGCGATCCATTTGGTTAGGAATCCGAATCAATGTCGGTCACGCACTGCTGGATTTGATTGAAACACAAGTTGAAATGGCGGAAGAGAAAAATATGATATCCTTCTAATTATCTCTCTGCGCCGCACAACAAAGCGAATTTTGTTTTTTCCTTCTTCTTCTTCTCATCTTTTTTTTTTTTTTGGAGGGGGGGGGGTGTAAAAAAAAAATATATATATATATTAGGGTAGAGAGAAGGGACATCAGAAAAAAAAAAAAAAAGAAACTCCTCCGGCGATATGGTGCATCTCCTCTTCCCCGCACACACACACACACACACACACACACAAAATTCCGGTTGGATGGATCCGGCTGGAAAGTCGCTTCCAGTTAAGAAGTCGGCGTGTCTCTCGGCGCATTTATAGAAAAGCCGGGGCGAAACAACTTAATTGGCCCCCCCCCCCCGTCTTTTTTCTTTCTCGTTTCTTTCTAACTGGACCTCCCGTTTGTAATACGAATATGATTGAATCAAATAGCCTTTTATCCCCGAAAGAAAAGTATTTAATGTTTTAGTGTGTAACATCTTGTAGCAAAGAGTTTTCCCTATTCTCGTGTGTAATTCAATGCAGATGAGCTGCCCCCCTCCCCCTCATGAATATTGATGGACCTATGCAGTAGAGCGTTCAATGTAAACAACAGGAATTTTTTTTTTTTTTCTATCCCTTTTTTTCTCTCTTTCGTACTGGAACATCCAGAAAAAGAAATGAAAAATTGTGCACGTCGCAATGTTCGACGTCGTCCTCTAGAGTCGTCCTTTTTTTTATTTGATGGTCTGTTGTGCGAGAGGCAATCCCTCTAATGGCCATGGCCCCAAGTCCATTTGTATTGATATATAAAAGGTCCAGTCAAAAGTTGATTGACGTTACACCTTTCGCTGTCTGTGCTCTTGCATTGTGTTACGTTCGTTCTTGTGTTGGGCACACATTTTCGTGTCTTGCCTTTGCAATCCGATTGCGCATGGGGGCCATGTAGGCCCCCCTCCGTCTGCGTGTGTGCGTCACGAGACACAAAGTTCCAATTATCGTGAGAGAGTTTGAGGACGCGAAAAGAAGAGAACTGCGGCGTATTTTTTTTTTTTTTTTTTTTTTTTTTTTTTTTATTTTAAACCTAAAGAGAACCTGAGACAGTCGTCTCTTTACGGTGTGTGGCAGGCAAGTCGGCAGAAAAGCTGAAGAGAGAGAGAGAGAGAGAGACATGCAAGAGAGGGGCGGTAAGATGGGAGCCACTCGAGAGTGAAGAAACTCTTCTCGCACAGAGCGGAGAGAGAGACTTGGGCTCTGCCCGCCGGAAAAGGTTCGCAATTGGCTTCGTTACGCGGACGAGGAAACGTCAGGCCGTCCTCTCACGCCCCAAGTTTTTTTTTTTTTTTTTTTTTTTTTTTTTCCCCTTTTATTTCTGTTTCCAAAATTTTTGTATTTGATTCTTACCTTATTACCACAGTAATGCCAAGCTTCCCTCCTCCAAAATGTACATGTCCACTTGACGCAGAACAAACAGGAAGGGAGAGATGGGGGGGGGGGCACTTTTTGATGTTTACCGGCCCGGCCGTGTATGTACGACGAAAAAAAATAGACAAAACGAAGAATGGCATTGATTAGACATGAATTACGCTACGATGGCCATTTTTTTTTAATTTTTTTTTTTTGCGTTCCCTATTTTTAAATCGCTATTTAAAGATGAAATAGATGAATGAGTAATGATTGCGCTACTAGCGAAAGTTTGATTCGTTTTTTTTTTTTTGTTCTTTCGGGAGTCCGGCCGAAGGCAGAGGAACTCGTTTGTAATAGTTTCAGCGTCAGACGCGACTGAAAAGGATGAACGTTGCGAAGATGGGCGACACGATCCCGACAGCGAACTATACATCCACGTCGGGCCGTGTGAGCACAAGAAGAAAAAAGTTGGGGTGGGGGTAGGAGCGAGCGCGCGGGCCAGAAAGAGAGAGAGAGAGAACTGACTCGTCAAAATTTCACAAGTGGATCTTCTTCCCTTTTCCGACAACTCGTAAGTCACTCGCTAATGGACAAAAAAAAAAAAAAATAAAAAACCGGGGCGCAAAGGGTCGCCAGGTTCAGCAACGTGCCCTCTCGCCCCAATCACTAAGAAAAAAAAAAAAAAAAAAAAAAAAAAAAACCACCATCGTTCCAGTCGTTTGGTCCTCTCACATTTTGCGTGCTAGGGGCGAGGGAAAACATTTCTACAAGACCATTAGTCATAAGTAGAAGCTCCTATATCTTATTGAGGATGGGGAGGGGACTATGTTTCTTTGGCGTCTTTTAGTCTACGTTATTAGGACAACCGCACGGCATTTGGCTTTGACACTTTTTGAAAATGGTTTTAAAATTTTGTTTGTTGCTCTGGCGCAATTTGTTTTTTTTTAAAGAAATTTCTTTATCTTTTAATGAGAAAGATTTAACACTATAGAAATGTGTAATTTTTGTTTATTGGCTTTTGAAAAAAAAAAAAAAAAAAAAAAAAAAAATCTATTCGACTGGATCGATCCCGGCAACGTCGCTACCTTTGCGATAATCGGCATTGGCGTAAATGTAGCCGTCCGACTCGACGGACAGGCCGTGAACGGAAGATCCGACCTGGAACTCGGCCAGGGTGTGGTTTTTCGTTAGCATGTTGTCTGTGATATCTTTTGGAAATCCGGTTTCGTACTCGAACGTCATCGGAAACAATTGATGATGAATTCTCGGCCTATCGATGGCCTCTTTGATCGTTTTGCCGAACCACAAATTTTGAATAATTGTCTGTAAAAACATCATCAACATAATTATTTCATGTCCATTCTGAATTCATTTTCTACTTGATATTTAATTAATAATTTATTTATTTTTTGAACTTACGTAGACGACGGAAGTGGTGATCTTGGTGCCACCGGAAGCTCCGACAACCGAACGCACTTTGTTCGTGGCGGAATCGACGATGATGGTGGGCGTCATGGACGACAGAGGCCTCTTGCCCGGTTTGATAAAATTGGCCGGACTGGGCGGCACTCCGAACGCGTTTGTGACGTTTGGAGAGGAAAAATCGTCCATTTCGTCATTCAAAATGATGCCCGTCTGCTCCGATGTAAATCCAGCGCCAAAACTGTGAGGCAACAACAACAACAACAACAACAACAAAAACTGGGGTAAGTGATGAACACTCCTCATTATCTTTAATTGGGATGGACGAATGAAATCAAAAAAGTGCGATGGAACAAACAAAAAAGGGCATTATATTTGTCTGACTAGAGATTGACGGTCGTCGTGGCTGAGACGGCCATCCCGTCAGCGTCCAGGACGGACGCGTGTGATGTTCCTTTATCGTCCGGTGTGTACGTCACGGCTCCGTAATATTGCGGATCGTTAGAAGTGAACGAGTCATTGATCTTTGCCCGGGTGTCTATCGCCCATTCCTCCGACGTCAAATTGCTGGCCAACTAAATTATTTCCAGCCACCATCGGCGAAATGATGCTTTTACAAATTTAATGAAATCGAAAAAAAAAAAAAAACAAAAAAAAAAATGGAAATGTTTTGAAAATAACCTGATACACTTCTGGAACGAAACGCGGATCGGCTAGTTTAGTGCGCTGGGCGTAGGCGTGTTTAAATGCTTCGGCCATGCGGTGGTAAGTCAGCGGCTCCGTGTCCGACATTGCGTTCTCATTCTCTTGAGCGAAAAGGTCGAGGATGTTGATGATGTAGGCGGCCAAAACTCCCGAGCCGGGCGGTGGCATCGAGTACATGACGAGATTATCTTTGAGTTGCACGCGAACAGGTTCCATCCAATCCGCACTGGGATAGGCAAAAAAAAAAAAAAAAAAAAAAAAATATAGTTTTATATGAGGAGGACAAGCTGTTCGATCCCCCGGTTGATTTAAATGATTAGAAATCGTGCCTGTATTGCATTAAATCCTCTTTGGTAATGATGCCGTTCCTCCTTTGAATGTCCTCGATGAACCGGTCGCCAATCGTTCCGTTGTAAAACGCATCCATTCCGTACTGGGCGATGTCTCTGAGCGTTTTGGCGAAGGCGGGCCTCGTGAAGACGTCGCCCTCCACCAACACTTGGCCCGTCTCTGGGTTTAGGAAGTACCTGGGGTCCCATTTTTGGACATTTTTTTGTTTTGTTTTGTTTTGTTTTGTTTTTGCTGTAGATTTAATTTTTTTTAAATATTCATTTTACCACATGGACGGCTCGGCTTGAATTTCAGCGGATTTTTCACGGAGGGCGTTGGCCAAATGTCGGCTGACTGTGATGCCCGTCTCGGCCATGATGACGGACGGTCGGATCAATCGAGACCAGGGCAATTTGCCGAATCGTTGGTGAGCTTTCCAAAATCCGGCAATTTCTCCTGGAACGGCCACGGCTAGTCCGCCTGAATTTTTTTGGGGGGCAGGTTTTAAAAATCGAGTTTTCGAATCCACTTTGGCTAGATTATGTTTCCCCCCCCCCCCCCTCTTTTCAATTACCTTTTTGCGCGAGAGAGCTGTTGCCGTTAAACATGTTCTCCGTCGCCGCTAGGGGCGCTACTTCACGGGAATCGAGGGACCAGCCCGTCTTGGTGGCCGGATCGTAAATGGTCATGAACACTCCGCCTCCAATACCCGACGTTTGCGGATGGACAGTGCCCGTGCAAAACATGGCAGCGATGGCCGCGTCCACTGCATTTCCACCTTCCACCAAAACGTCCCTTAAAAATTTCGAAAAAAAAACAAAAAAACAACGAAATAATTCAAATTAAAATGGGCCAGTTTACAAACATCGCCGTTTCATCTTTGACTTTACACGTCAGCTGCTATCGCGTTGATCACGATCTTTATTTTTACGTTCAGAGCTGATTAAAAAAAAAAAAAAAAAAAAAAAAAAGCGGATCGTTATCTGATTACCGTCCGACAGCCGAGCAAGGTACACCGTCCGAACTCACGGCCGCCGTCTCGTATTTGCCCAGTTTAGAGACCGATGGTGGCCCGAAAGGCACTTCGGGTGCATTGGCGATGCCATAGATGCCCAAACCGAGTGTCAGTCCCAAAATGCAGATGATGCTCAACGTTCCAACTGTCGCTTTGATCAATTTTTTGGATTTTCTGAAAATTGCGTTTGAAAAATTTGCATAACTCGGATCAAATTATCAATTTTTTTTTTTTTTTTTTTTTTTTAACGTTACGTTTTGGACATTTTGGTTAGGCGAAACTGAGAAAGAAAAGAATGTCGTGCAGAAATCCGATAGGCAACAGTTCGGCTGGAACTTTGTGAGAGAAAAATTCGAACGTCCAAAAATCAAATTGAATGAACGGGAATTTCGTAACGGCTCGTGCGACACTCGAAAACAGACTAACTATTTCTATCTCGATCTCGTTTCTATTATGTAAAAATGAAAAAAACGGCTTGACCCAACTGATACAGACAATTGAGTGACAATCGAGGTGATATACATTTGAAAGAATGAGGAAATCGATTCGATAGGTCGTGTCATCTTCTCCTATTCAAATTGACGTCAATGGAAACGTACCAAATCGCGGCGTGAGTGGTTCCAACGTTCGTCAAAGCAGACGTAGGGTTTGCGATAATCACGATGACCGTCGAGCACAATCATGCTTCTCTTGTATTTTTCTCCAATTCAAATGACGAGCGTTCGAATCTCAAGTGCTCGAATTAAACGCGCGTAGTTCGTTACGCCGCTTGTTAGCTTTCCATTGCGGCCCGCCCAATCCCGCCCGCCTTGTCTCCTAAATATCCCGACATCCGGATTTAAAAATTTTTCGTTTCTCAATTGTTTTCCCTACCCGCATTTATAATTCTACAGTTGGACTCGCACAATGGTCTTCAAGTGATCATCTTCAATCCAATTGCCAATGTTTCCGCACTAAATTTCTATCAAAAAAAAAAAATAAATAAAACCAAAAATCGTAACAAATCTACGCTTGTTTCTTAACGCAGTATGCCTTTGGGTTTCGCAATGCCAGCCGCGTATTGTTTACAACGGGTCGGCTGTTACGTCATGCGTCGCTAATAGCGTCTTTCGCGTGAGCGACCTCTTTTTAGATGCCCCCCCCCTCTTCTCTCTTGTTGGTCCGGGGGTATATTCGTTCAAGCGAATACCCACTTTGATTCTAACGATGGGGGGGGGGGGGAGTGCGTGTACCGAAAACCTACACCCTATGGGCATGCAACTCCTTACAAGTTTCTGGACATCTTAAAAAAGAATTGAAATGTTTATGGAATAACTTACGCCCGTCCACGCCCACTCTTTGACAAGCTTTACACGGCTCGGGGAGGGGGGGGGGGTTGGTTACCAGCTTATTAATGATTTCGAGTTCGACATAAACACGGGGGCCGAAATGTTTTATTTAGATTTTTTTTTTTCTGTGAAGAAAAGCTTAACTTGTGGCCTAGTAATCCGGTGCTGTAATGTTCACTTGGTGCGTAGTTAAGGGCGATGCTGATTATTTGTCATGTCTCATTGTTTTTTTTCCCATAGTTTCGTGTTTGTTAGGTAACGCATCGATGTTAGTAGGCATTTGCGAGGAAAGAGTGTGCCATCGTAACTCATTTGTACCAACTTTTGGCGGGGATTGTAAACAATCCATTTTGTACTTTGAAAGTTTTCAGTGGAGAAAAAGCAATTGAAGTGTTTTGTCTCTATTTTTTTTTTTTGAGCAGAAATCAAATGGCGTGTTGACAACGTACGAAAGAAAAAAAAAAAAATCGGGGAATAATTTGGCAAGCTGTACAAAGCTCCGGGGTATTTGAACTAATTGAAGAATGTTTTTCTATTAATCGACTGGATCGATACCGTCCACGTCTCCGCTCTTTCTCCAGTCTGAATTTGCGTAAATGAATCCGTCCGCTTCGACAGCAATGCCGCAAATGACTGCCCCTCCATCGTATTGCCCTCCCGTTACGTTGTGTCCCTTCGCCGTCATGTTGTTGACGATATCCTGCCAATCACAATGAATTTTTAAGTGTCAGCGGTTGTTACGTCATCCGTTTTGAATTCAATTTTTACCATGGGGAATCCCTTTTCGTATTGCAAGGTCATGGGGAAGAGCTGGTGATGAATTCTCGGACTGTCGATGGCTTCTTTAATGGTTTCTCCAAACCACAGATTTCGAATAATTGCCTTTTAAATTTGAAAAAAAAAAAAAATAAATAAAATTTTTAATGATGAATTGAAATTTAATGGATTTGTTTTTAAATTATTATTTTTTTTTTATTTACGTAGACGGTCGCCGTGGTGATTTTGGTGCCGCCGGCCGCCCCGACAACCGAACGGACTTTGCCGTCGGAATCGACGATGATGGTGGGCGTCATGGACGACAAGGGTCTTTTGCCCGGTCGGATAAAATTGGCCGGACTCGGAGGCACTCCGAAAAAGTTGGTGACGTTGGGCGATGAGAAATCGTCCATCTCGCTGTTCATGATGATGCCCGTCTGCTCCGAGATGAATCCAGCGCCAAAACTAACGAACGAACATAAAAAAAAAAAAAAAAAAAAAAAAAAAAAAGGTAGGAACAATTTGAATTTTTTTTGTTTTTTGTTTCATATAAAAATGCGCGCAAGTTCGTACCGCAAATTGACGGTGGACGTAACGGCAACGGCCATTCCGTCGCCGTCGAGTACGGAAACGTGCGAAGTGCCGTGATCGTCGGGATTGTAAGTCACGGCGCCGTAGAATTCGGCGTCGTTCGATGTGAACGAGTCGTTGATTTTGGCGTAGGTTTCAGCCGCCAGAGCTTCCGAGGACAAGTTTTTAGTCAACTGTTGGGGTTGGGTTAGTTTTTTTTTTTTTTTTTAAAGATGGAGGTTATTTAAATGGATAATAATTTACAAAAAAAAAAAAAGTTTGTTTTTAACCTCGTTCACTTCGAGGACGAAACGAGGATCAGCCAATTTCGTGCGCTGGGCGTAGGCGTGTTTAAAAGCTTCTGCCATGCGGTGATAAATTTTGGGATCGCTCGAAGCTTTGGCCGTCTTGTCTTTGATCAAATGTCCGTCGAGGATGTTCAGAATGAAGGCAGTTAAAACTCCCGATCCCGGTGGGGGCATCGAGTACAGCGTCATGTTGTTGTGCAGTTCCACTTTGATGGGATCTCTCCAGTCAGGCCTGTTTTCATTTTCGCAAAAATTAGATTTCGCATTTGCATCTGATTTAGTGTTTTACCGATATTGCATTAAATCCTCTTTGGTAATGATGCCACCTTTCCGCCGGATATCCTCCACCATTTTATCGCCCAGAGTTCCATTGTACAAGGCGCCGACGCCCTCGCGAGCGATCGTCCTCAACGTCTGCGCTAAAACTGGATTTTTCACTATATCGCCAAATTTCTTTACTTGTCCCGTCGCTTCGTTCACGAAAATTCTGTTTTTTTTTTGTGTTTTTTTTTTTTTTTATTATTGGAATTTGATATGGGGATAATGGAATTCATTTTCTTTCAAAATAATTACCTCATGGACGGGTCGGCCAGGACGATTTTCTGTTCTGCTTGCAACGAATCGGCCTGGTGCCTGTTGATTGAAACTCCCTTTTCGACGAGTTCAGCGGTCGGCAGGACTAGACGTGACCAGGCTAATTTTCCGTACTGTTGATGGGCTGCCCAGTAGCCGGCCAGCTCTCCCGGTACACCCACAGCTAGTCCGCCTGTTTTTTTTTGTTTTTTTGTTTTTTTTTTTGAAATTTGTAATTTTTGAAAGAGAAAAATCCGCATTTTTAACGTACCTCTTTGCGAGATGGAAGAATTGCCTTTGAACATGTCTTCGGTGGCCGCTAGAGGCGCCACTTCACGGGCGTCGAGACATCGCGCCTGCCGTTTGACTGGATCGTAGAGGGTCATGTGGAATCCTCCACCGATTCCGGCGCTTTGCGGATTAACCGCCCCGATGCAAAATATCGTGGCGATGGCAGCGTCCACTGCGTTTCCGCCATCCGCTAAAACGTCCCTGTAAATTGAAACGATTTTCTTAGAATTTATTTTTTTTTTTATTGATCATTTGAGTCGGTTCAAATTCAAATTTTTTTTAAATTTGAATATTCGCGTACGTGTTGAAAGTAGATGAAATTAGAGGAGCTAAAATTGCAGATTGTTTTTTTTGTTTATTTTTATGATGAAAAATTACCGTCCGATTGTCGAGCAAGGGACGCCATCTGAGCTGACGGCCGCCGTCCGGAATTTGCCCAGCCGGGATGGTGACGGAGGCGAAAATGGCGTATCGGAATTGACTCCGTTTAAGAAAGTTAAAGCCAGGGCCAGACCCACTACGCAAACGAATGCCACGGCCGTTGCCGCCATCAGTTTCACTTTCCTAGACGGCCTAATATTTTTTCCAAACACATCAAACTAGTTAGAATTTTCAAATTCAAAAACAGTAAAAAAAAACAAGATAACAAGACACGATAGTAATGTAAAATCTATTTGAAATTAGTGCTATTCTAACCCGCACAGAGGCCTCCTAGATCCGAATACGGAATAATTTGAAACACTTCCAGTCATTCCTGTCCAGCTTATTTGCACAGATTTTATTTTGTTTTTCTCAAATTCAAACAATCCCCTAAAGGACTTTGGGGCGTGTTCTTTTTGCTCTAAACGAACACAACTTTAAAACGCCCAATATAAAAAGATATTGGTGACAAATGACTCTTTAATTGCTTACTACTCCCCTCCCTTCCATACACACACACACACACATACACACACCAAAACTACTGTACAAATCAGATAGGAGTGGTTTTTTTTTCTCTTGTTTGACTTCCAAAAACCCGAGTTTCCTAAATCTCCCAAACCGCAGCTGTTTGAACATGTGGCTGTCACAACACTGGCATAACGGTACAAGGTAACAAACGAGGGGGATTTCTTACTCTTTCGCCATAGTTGAGTTTGTTTAAGGGCACACAACAAATGGCTGCGATTGGGTCACGATCCGCGGGGTTTTTGGTGCACGAAATTGTAGAAGAAAGTGTCAAATATTCTTTTAAAAAAAAACAAGTCGATAACCCGAGGGCGATGACAACACAGCACTAGTCTTGTTGTCGGGCGAACTGTCAGAAGCCAACTGCCGAATAGTTCAGATTGTTTGGGTTTTCTTTCTTTCTTTCGGCCATGAATCGAGCCGGAAAAGGGGGGAAACGGTAGGCTTTTTTTGTTTATTTAACAGCCCTGAGGCGGTGCAGGTACCCAATGCCCGTGGCTCTGATGCATTTCACGAAGATCCTTTAAATTTTTTGCTAGTCATTCTGGCAAAATAATTAAATTGCAGCGTTTTTTTTTTCGGTTCATTGATGTGTTTTTGCGGATGGATGTATTTCCTTATTTTGTCGTACAATTATTTTGATTTGTTTTACCCTTTTTCCTGTAAAGGGATTGGCGGTACAGGCACTTTTGAATTCAATATTACGGATCATTTTATGTGTCCATTGATCCCTCAACTTGTGTGGCCCTACTTTCCGTTCTCAAGTCTCAAGCAAAACCGATGTGTTGCTCAGTATTTGTAAAAGCAGTTGGGGGCCAACAGTTTGTCTTAAAAACGGGATGCTTCGTAATCCATAAATTTAAAGCATCGCAGCGTAATGCGACGAGACGTTTTGCTCGGGAAGATCACGAATCTCTTTGCGGTAATTCTTTTCTAATATGTACGGTTGAATTAAATATTTTTTTTCTGCGATGAGGCAGCGTATGCAAACTATTACCGTGGTTACTTCTACATTGGGGTTGGCTTAACTGATTTTTTTTTTTTTTTTTTTTTTTTGGTACGATTGGATAATGCAAATGAAGCCGGAGACAAATGATTTTCAATTGCACGTTTCTCTCCTTTTTTTTTTGTGTGTTAAGAGAGAAACATGCAACAATTGATCGGCACAATGGAGTAGGAAATGAACAAAAATCAATGCCGCCAATACCGAACGCAGTCGTCTAGACATTTAATGCTTTTGTATAGACGTGCAGCACTTTAATTCTTCCATTATTTTACAAGAACCATTGCCGAATTGAATGGTACATGTTGATGTGTTTGTTCTTTTGAGGAATCCAACAGCATGAAACAACTCAAAACAGTTTTGAAGAAATAATGCATTTTCAATGGGTGTTCTGTTTTTATTAAAATGTGAACGGGAAATTCAAATGAGGCGTTCACGAAATACATCAACCGTATTTAAAAGTAACGATGCTAGATGGCAGAGAAAGTCGAGTAGATTTGAAGTTGATATTGGGCCGCTAGATGGCAGTAAGTGATGGGCACGAAAAGCCGGGAAAATTCAAATCGCTTAGGTTTCTGTTTGTTGTAGTGATTTTGGCATCGCCGGCACTCTCATCACCGAACGAACTCTGCCATTTTTTTTTGTCATTGTGAAAATATTGGACGCTTGCCCAGTTCCATGAAACTGGCGTTAATACCTGCCTTGATTTGCTGCCATGTTTCTTTTTATTTTCATTGCGTCTCCAGACGCAGCACTTGAATCTCCTCATCTTTCTTTTGCATCTTTCTTTTTTTTTTTTTTTTTTTTTTTTTTTTTTTAGAATCTGAGAATGTCGAAGGCAAGAAATCGGGTTCTCTTTTCGGATGACGAGGTCAATAACCATCAAAGTTTAGGGCCATAATCGAGGAATGTCTGTCCACACCTTCAGTGCCAATGACTCCTTTATGCGCCTCGTCATGCAGGTCACGGTGACCCATCGTTTATTTGGCAATAGATATGAGCATACGAATAGGTTGTACATTATTCTAATCTCCCGTTCATCCGCCATTTCCGTATATTGCGGAGTGGGGGGGGGGGGATTTAAATGGCCGTTACAGTGAGCAAGTAGGCGATGGGCAGACTTCCAAGACTCGTCGATAGTTTCAGAATATCGATGCAGTTTTTTTTTTATAGAGACTTTTATTTCGTCATAAAACCAGTAGAAGTAAAACTACCTCATTTTAAATTATTGACATCGATATATATATTGCAACAACAAAAATTCGTGATTGTTTAAATAATTCGTATACATCTAACGGATGCATTTCGATTCAGCCGTTAACTTGGGGATTACCACTGTAACAATAATCGCATCCTCTCACCCCGTGATTAGTCGGGAAATCGATGGCGGAGAAAGCCGAACCGCCTTTGAAATAGCACGTTTTTAATTGAATTGAATAAAAAAAAAAAAGCTATTAACAGAATCGTTCCGTACCTTTCGATGTCGTATCGCAGCATTTACCGCCGAGCTCCGTGCAACTTTCAGCTTTCAGTCCGTTCTCAAATTTCACCAGTTTTCCCGTGCATTTCACGCTGATGTTGCTGTTGTAACAAGTGTAGCACTCGTCGGTTGATTTCATCGTTCTCGGATCTTCATTATCTGATGCGTGCGTTTTTTTTGTTAAGATATTGGGAAAGAAAAAAATATGTTAAGGGAAAATTCTAAACCAATTGACTTTGAAACTTACAATGGTCAAGGTCCAGCTCGGTACTGCAGCATGTGCCGAACAGTGAAATGCATTTTCTGGCTGTCATGAACTCGTCGGTTGCGTGCCGATCGAGTCTTAGCCCATCACAAGGGCCACGTGACCCACCTACAAAATTTGTAAAATAACGTGTTGTAGCAAAAAAAAAAAAAAAATAGCTGGATGGAATGAAAACTTACAGGCAACGATTGATATTTGGGTAGCAACCGCAATGAGTGCAATGGCGGTGATCCACTGTTTTGGAAAATTAAATTGCGGTTTATTGTTTTCAAATAAGGGAAAAAATTCTTACCTTAATCTTGTTGTAGGCCATTTTGTGGTTGATCTGTTGATTTATTCTAAATTGAAATTTAGTTTAGTAATAAAAATTGATTTGGCAAAATGTTACGAGGGCGAATCGGGGGAAGGCAACACTGAAATTGTGCTTCAGCTTCCTCAAGGCTAACGGGATTGAGTACATGCTTTAACGTATTCAAGTCTGAATAAAATACATCGGTGCATTGAGGCCTCAGGACTTTACATTGTACCTGTCGCTAGTAAGCACGACACATTTTCTTCAGATTTCAATATCATACGATGCAAAAAGAAAAGGGCCAATGTTTACATAATAATAACAAATAAGGGAACGAGTATAGTGCTAAATTTTTAAGGTACCAAAGCAAACTAAAAATGTATCACTACAAACAAAAATTATCTTTTGTTTTTCAGTTGGTGCCTACCTTCCGTGCGATCCGCAGCAGCCAAAGATGCGCAATGCTACTCCGGAATTTCGAGATGGGAGCCGCCGATATGTAGGTACCCAATTCCCGTTATTTTTCTTTTCTTTTCTTTCTTACGTGCACGAACCCTTTTGTCTGGTATTATCGGACACTGCTGCCATATAAGGCGTTCTCAGGCATACTTTTTTCTTATTTAAAAAGAAAACTGGGTTTCCCCCTGTTAATGTTTTTTCTCGACTTGACGCGTAGTGTTTATTATGATCAACAGTTGTAGGTCGTGTTATCTTCCTCAATCGCCTTCCAGGTTAAACTGAGGCTAACGAAACACGAAGACGCAGAACGTGCAAAGTACAAAGGAATGGGCACTAGCTCTTGATATGAGGAGCAATTCAAGGATAATTGTCGCATAGGAACTAGTCAGCCATGTAAATTCATCAAATTCAACTTACGTTTTCGGGTTTAAAAAAACAAAACAAAAACGCGTGCGCTTTAGTAAATAATTTCAAGATCGCCGGTCGCTTCCAAGGCTGACACATTAGGACAAGACTTGTTTTAGGGTGGAGTAGCTCCGAAGCGTTATGTGAATTGCGGAAGGGCGTCAAAGATTCAAAATGGGATCTACCCCTCGTGAAACCATGAGATGATGGCCGTGAACAATGTGGCTAGTTTTAGTCAAATGTCCAAGCGTATATAAAGAGCGAGTGTTGCGTTTATTTTATTCACAAGCAAAACGTCAAGCTTCTCTCAAGTTCCCCAAGACGCGCAAGAAAAATGGACAAGGTACGCATTTATCATTTTGATTTTAAAGAGGTTCGTTCTTCATCGGTTAACATATTGAATTTTAAATTCATTTGCGTTCGGCCCGTGCCAAAAACGAAGGTATTTGTTTTCCTCGCCATCGTAGCGGCCGCCAGCGCAATGAACTTTGGTTTGGGAGCTCCTCTCCTTTCTAAAGTGAGTTATCAGCCAACAGAATATACTCACGTCAGGCCGGAGGTGACTGTCCAGCAACCTGAATACACGTACAAGAGCTATCCGGTGCCCGTGCCTGTTGCCCAGCCTTATCTCACCGCGCCTGTTGTCCGCAACTTCGTTGCCGCTCCGCAATTCGCAGCCTATCCGGGTTTCGGCGCTGTTCCATTCGGTTATTAGGCGATGGCTTGACCTCTTCGCGTCTTCTCTCTTTCTATCGTTTTTCTTTCTTTGCCGATTCATTTTGCAACTTCAAAAATAAAGCGTCTTTTACGATCTCCTTGTTTAATTCGTAATGAAAGATCAAATGTCTTAAAATGCGAATGCGATTTTTTTTTTTTTTTAATGGATGCTCGAAATCCATACGGTATAGAATCATCGCAAGTCATTCAAAAAATTGAGTTTGGTCTATGGAATAAAATACTGTGGTAAAATGGGAGAGGCGTGACGATGAGACAACTTAGATTGCATAGATGAGTTGGATGGATGCCGGGAGAAAACTTGGTGGCATTGGCTAATTTGGCCGTGTGTTGTTCAATGAAAGTTAATTTAATTTCGATCTAAAAGCATCAGTTAATGACAAAATATTTTTGGTTTTTTTGATGATCATATTAGGCGTCTTGGAAGATAAATAGCCATTTGCCCAGTCGGATGAACTTGGCCGGACTGGATAGCCCTCCGACGTAACTGATAAGATTGCTGTCTACCACAGGACCCAAAACTTCAAGGTATTAACCACAAGTTCTTTGCAAACATATTGCTAATGTCACTTTCTTTCAACGTCCAAAATTTCGGGTTGAAATTTGAAGTAACAAAAGCAGCCATTCGTTTGCGAACCCAGGCAGAAATGTGCGCGTTGTGCTGATTATCTGGATTGTGCGGAACGTCTCTACGGAAGGCTGTACCAAACACGAATGTTTTGCAGTGAATTGGCGAGCTGATTGTGAACTCTTTTTCCCAACTGATTCCGAAATCGTGAGAACAAATCAAGTTCATGGCAATGCTGTACTTTACTGATGAACGACGTTTCATCCACCCAACAATCGCTGCCAACAAAGGAAGTTAAACGTAACGCACTTTTGAATTATTTTCATATTTGAATCGAAATCGATCAATTACTGTCTAATATTTGACTAGGACGCACCTTCGGCACTGGCAATTGTCTTTTTGAATTTAACCAATCGAGATGTGATGGGAAACGTAGATGTTTTTGGCAACTCTGGACAACGTAAGGGGAAGTACAATTCAGGAATTAAAGCAGACTCAAACCAGAGTGAGTACACTACGATATATACTTATTCGATTATTGTTATCGTAAATTGTTTAGCCAACAAACTTTGTCCGAATGGGGTTGGTGCGGCCTATTGGCATTTTTGGACTGTGAGGAGCGACGCATTTCGTGTAGGGGTAGAATAGATAAGTGTAAAAATAGGTTAGGCCAAGAAGGACGTTTTACTCTAGCCACCAACCGTTCGACCAAAATGAGTTTGACTTTGCCCTTTGTAACGACAGTGGGAGTCTCAAGAGTTACTATCGTAGGCTGGACTTTCTGTAATCTCAATTGCGTTATCCGTGGGCGAAGAGATGTACTTTGTGTTCGGTCAACCAGCTTGGGCCGTTATGTTTTGCTATTCAGGTTTGTGCCTTTTTGTTTGTTAAGGTCGATTTGCTTTATGAGCAATGGTTTGTTAGAGAATTCGAACCAAACTGATAAAATATTTTATGGCGTTGGTCTAAGTTATGTTGTGCGAGCCACACTTGATAGTGTTGATGATACGTCACTTGTAATCATGCTTTTGTGAAAGCTTGGCCATCCATTTGTCAACGAATTTTCCAACTTTAAAATATGACTATGATCGTCCGTATATTTCATATTCAAATCACCATCACTAAATTGCGCCAGGAAGAAAACAAAACAAAAACTTGTAATCAAACATTGCTATTAGATATCCCAGTTTAATAAGTGCATAGTAAATAATATTGATGAAATGTCGATGATCACTGCAACTAATTGAGAAATTAACCAATAGAAACGAACTTGCCAGTTTCATTCATTTAGAGGACTAGAACAGCCCCCGTCGCGACGTGGATCTTCGTCAATTTTCAACAGCCGCGTGAGCCGCTTAGTCGTCCAATGGACCCACACTCATCACGTCTTCGTCATCTTTGATCTTTTTCATAGTAACGGCCATCTTGCGCAGTTTCTTCAGACTCTGGATCCGTTCGTTGTAGCCCGGACTTTTCTCCTGTTGCTCGGCGTCGATGATCAAGTCGATGTACTGCGGAGTCGAGAACGGATTCGGACGTAAGGCGATCTCGTCCAGCCGCTGGATGCATCGCGAAACGGTGTTGACGTGTTCCAGAACAACCTTGTTGTTTTCGTCGACATCCCTTTCCAGAGCTTTCATTAAGTCTTCGTATGTCAGCTTCGTCTTCAATTCCTTTTCGTATTTTTTTCATATCGTTTGAAGAGACGGTCTGCTTCTCTAAAACGTACTCCCACCTGTACGGTTGGTTGGCGTGCATGCTCCAGATGCATTTCTGCGGGCAGATGCGACATGTTCGATTTTCAGCCGGCATCGAATGATCCATAGCAGAACAGCGGGCCTTGTCACTATCGTCGGCAAATACACAGGTAAGATGACAAGTCATATAACACTTGTTGCAATTTGTCAGATAATGTCCGTTTAGGTTCGTCACTTTTTTGGCACGTTGACCTCCACCTCGATCTGGACGTTTTGATTGGCCTCTATCTGCGCCTGAATGTTGGTCATTTTCTGCTGGATTTTCCTCATCTCCTCCGTTTTGGCCAGCCCGATTTTGATGAGCGGTTGGAGCCCGTCCACAGTCACTTCCAGCTGCTTCCTCTCCTTAAGGACATCTTTGGTTAACAAAGCGATCTCGTCTCCATTGTGGCCAGTGTGATGAAGAAACGTTTGAAATTGTCCATTCCCATCTGCCAGAAGAAGCGATTGAATTTGTCGGCGTTATTACTGGCACCGTCTCCAGACTCGAGGCTCGAGCAAAAGAAGCCAGAATTATTGAACTTATGGTGGCGCGGTTTCCCGGTCTCGGGGTCTACCGGATACGGTAGATCTGTCTCTGTGATGGCTGCTAGAATTGGTGGCACCTGGCTGTCGGCGAACGTCAACATGAAGTCAATGTTGTCCCTAACATCTACACCGAAGATGGACAGCACCGAGTCGAAGATGTACGTCTGGATGGCCGTCAAACGAGGTAACGAAGCTTGGGCCACGAAACCGACGACATCCAGCTGCTGGATTCCGTCTTTGTCTTCAAAAAACTTGCGCACCATTTCCGTAATTTCCTGGTCTCGGTCCAGGCCTTTGGTGTCGCCGTAGCCGGGCGTGTCGACGATCGTCAACGAATAAGGGATGCGGAATCCTTCGGCGTGATGGATGTCGTAGGCCGTGATCTTGCTCGTTTGACTGTGGCCCTGCGAATTGCCAACCAATTGCGAGTGGATCAACTGGAACCGGAACGTATCTTCCCACTGGACATTGAAAATGTAATTGATCATTCCATTGATGAGCGTCGTCTTGCCCGAGCCGGTCGCTCCCATCACCAAAATTGTTTTGTGTTGTGCTTTTCTAGTTCCGCCAAAGCCGAAGCTGAAACGTTCGACCGTTGAGTTCGACTCGGTTGATTTGTTGAGTGGAACAGCAAATAGATCCATGCCGTTTCTAACGCCGATGCTGTCGCAATGCTTGACAAGAATTTCGGCGAAACGGGGATCTTGTTTGAGCGTCGTCAGATGGACGTCTTCGCTGGGTACGCTGGTATGCTGTCCATCATTGGAAACGGTCACGATGTGAACGCGGTACGTTGATTCGGGCTGGAGGTTCTCCAATCGACATCCGGATTCATTGAAAGGGACCTCCAGTTCATTAGCTGATGGATTGTCTTCTCCTGCTTGCCAATATAGGACGCGATAAAAGACTTGGTTCCCAGCATCAGTTGTCTTCCATTCCAATTTCGCCGTCAGCTGCGTCACCACTCCAACCTTCACGTCAGTCGGAGGCGTTAAATCAGGTCGTACAGCCTTACTTTCAGTCGGTGGCTGACTTGTAAGCTGGACTGGTTCGCTGTTTCTTCCAGTTTCAGGGATGACTTCTTCCAGATTGATTGATCCATTGTATGGAAGAGTCTCATCATCTTCACTAGCATCCAGCATCGTGTGTGTACCAATGACTTCGCTGAATTCACTTCGACCGATGCAAGTCTCAGCCGCAACCCGGAATTCCATCGCCGACCCCATTTTGTAGGGGATTACAATTTGTGTCTCATCTAGATTTGTTGTTTTCTTCTGATTCCAAGTGTTTTGTTTACCGTCAACCAATCGATATTCTACTAAAAATAAGCAGGGGAGGCCAAGGTCTGCATAAGTCCATTCAAGCCGGATGGTTGAAGAAGATGACGTTCTCTTCACGCCATGGATGTCCGACACGTGAATCCGCAAATCAGTAGGAGGTGCGGGCAATTTTCTCATGTTATCCTTTAATAGATTTCCAGTATCGTAGACAGAGTAAAGACATCCAAATTTCTCTAGCGCTTCGTCAAATACAATTAAACACTGCACGTTTTTTTCTAGGTCTTTGTTATTTTCCAGGTGATCGACAAGCTCCTGGATTTTGGCCAGAACAGGCTTCTGATTGCGGTTGAGCATGTGCCACGGAACATCGTCTTCATCGTCGTCAGTGCTACTTTCATCGTTGTTTTCGTCGTCACGTATATGGATAAGTATCTTGTACGAACCAACGTGTTCCTTCATATTTTCGAGAGTTTTGTTCGTCAGTTCATCCAGTGGTGGAATGCTGAGTACCAGAGAGTATTTCTTGTCGAAGGCAATTTCCAGGTGTTTCTTCAGTTCTTTATTATTAGCCAAGCATTCGATATCCGTAATGCTGCGTATTTGACAGGACATTTCGTACTCTGCCTGTTTGTAGCGGAGCCATCGTTCCAGTCGTGATGGCTTGAAAATCGTGTGATTTTCAACGATGTTCGCTACCCGTTCAATCTCGTCCTCTTTGCCAGTTTGGCGCGCCTCTACAACGCTGCTTCCCAAAGCTTTTTGCACCAGCTGTTGGTATTTGTTTAAAGCTTTTTCGAATTGACGCAATGAACCGTGATTGGCTTTCTTGTTTGTAGTGCGGATGGCGACAGACTTGGCGCAGAGGCCATTCAGTGCCTCCCAGATAAGACAACAGCGAGTTAACAACTCAGAATCGATGTCTTGAAAGTCAGCGTATACATCCGCAGCTAGCCCCGGGATGACTTTGAGGGGACAGAGAAGAACAGCAATCGGTACAATCTTTTTGTTTCGGATGTCGCCCTTTCGGACTTGCTCAATAAGTTTATGGCATTGTTTGAAAGTGTTAAAAACACTACCCTCTTGGAATGACGTGGAGGTCTGGAGATCGGCATACAGACGACATTTAATACGAGTCAGTTGTTTTTTTTCTTCTGCATTGAACAAATCTTTGAACCCGCAGAAATCCAGGTTTTTGTTTAACGCTGCTTCCATTTTGCTTGATATTTCGGACAGGTATTCTTCGTCTCTTTTTCACGATCATCTTCGCATGACTCTAAAGAAAGGACGCAATAGGCTTCGACCCCGTATGTTACTTCCACTACCATATGAGTTGGCAGTGTTGTGGATGTTGATGACTCCACCCCGTCCTTCGATGCAACAAGTCGCGGAACATCTTGGCTGATTAGAGTCTGCAAGTCCAGGCAGACCTTTCTTGATTTGGCGCGGCAGATCAACACTTGACTGGCCTCTGAAGGACTGGCTCGATCACCCAGGTACTTTGTAGCACCGCGATATTTTTCGATGAGACCGGCCATGACGCTGGCCTGCAAATGCTCGTCAAGGCCCACGTTTTCACTCTTGTTGCTAGTTGAGCCGGAGTCGGGGCTCTTTATTTTCAATGTAAACTCATTTTTGCTTGACGTAGCTCGTGCTATTTCATTTGATTCCCAACATTTCGTACCTGTTTGGCGGTATATCTTGATCGTTTTATTTTCTACAAATTAATATTCAAATTCACTAAAATATGAAACATTACCTGTCACTATGCGGTCGTTGCGGTAGTCGTACAGGTCTCCTGTTTGAAAAGCGCCACCCAACACAACCATCTTGGTGAAGTGTTGCTCCATCGCGTTAGGATCCATCATCTTTTTTTGGGCCATATTTTGTAGATATTAAAAAGTCCACTGTTTCGGAACAACTAAAATGTGAATGTGTTTTGTATTGTGGCTGTCGATATGACTGGCTTCAGCTGTCTTATACGGTATGTCCACCGAACTCGAGATGCGTCAGTCAATTGACTTTTTTATAATTTCTTTGAATTGCTCCATAGTTCTTTATCTTGTATTATCTGTTTGTTGGTTACGGTTTGCTATCAATTTGATGACAGCCTGTCACAAAAGTTCAACTTTTCCATTACGCAGTTCGTTTTGGTCAATAAGCGCTCGATGTTATCAGCAGTGACGTACATTTCTATTAACGTTGTTGCTGAAAAGTATAAATGGT
The DNA here is from genome assembly GCF_022539665.2 of Daphnia carinata. Classification (NCBI taxonomy): domain Eukaryota; kingdom Metazoa; phylum Arthropoda; class Branchiopoda; order Diplostraca; family Daphniidae; genus Daphnia; species Daphnia carinata. The sequence goes on from NC_081334.1 coordinate 3,707,313, forward strand.
ATGCCGAGCAAATGATTAGTCCGAGGCCGAAAAAGCCACGTCATTTTTCGTTCTTTTTAGGTGAATGATGTCATCGACTGCTCGCGTTTTTTTAGAGTTCAAAGAAAGGGTCTATGCGTAGGAATCGAGTCGTTTAAGGAAAAGAAAAAGAAAACATTTCCATTTTGTTTCTTTGTGAAACCAATGGTTTTCGTTAAATTAACTTAAGTTGATCAATTCTTTTGAAATGGATTCTGCTAAATGCTATTGTTGTTTCAAATAATTTACATGCGCATCAGCGATTCGACCGAATCGAACTGGTTAAGTTGGCGAAATCCCGATGATGAATATCGTTAAAGAAAATACGACTGTTCATCCAGTCGGGTGACGCTGGTCGTCACACTGATTGTTGAGAAATCTTCCAATTTCGCTTTTCTTCAAGATTCCTGTCTGCCCTGAAATTATTCCATCATCAATCCTTAAAGGTGCTAGTGAAAATTAAAGTTCAAACATCTTAATGTTAATTTTTTCTTAAAACTTGCAGCGCTAACATCGCGAAAGCAAAGGATTTCTTTGGTCAGACATCAAAACGGTATTGCTATAAAAAAAAAGGAATAAATCGGTAAATTTAAATGTTTTTCTTTCGAATGCAGATCGCTCAATATCTTCCAATTTTTGAGTAGAATACGTCTTCGGAGTTCCAAGCATTCTTTTTTTTACCCTCCGTCGAAAAAGTGATGGAATTGAAATGGAAGTTCCCGTACAACCCGAGCATCAAATCCTAAATTATAGCAAAGTAAGTGCATTTAATTATTCATTTCGTAGTCGTTTGGTGGCTAGCCGGGCTGAACACGTTTTAGCACTTTTGGTTGTCTGTTTCGTGACTTGACGTAGTAGTGGATCAGATGCGAAATTGCGTGGGGAATTTTTATCGCACCTATAAAAATGTAGTTTAGGTTAGCAGAATTCAATTTTTTGTTGACCTGGCGGCTGTTGACAAATGTAAGCTATTTTTTTTTTTTCGTTCTGAATTAACTAATTCGAAGGACAACGTATAGGTTTGCGTTTCAAGTTGTATTAGCTTCCTTTTTTATGACTATACTTGCTATCTCAATTCAGCCAACGTCTTATCATTCCAATTTTCAAGGCGGGATGAAACATGCATCTGTGCGTCGCTTTCACTATTGACAAATACTTAACAACAAATCGGTAAGCGGGAAGTAGATTATGGCTTTACTGGGTACTGCAATAACAAAAAATAATCAAATTTTATTTTCGGAAAGAAAGGTAATTTTTCCATGTCCGTGATTTAGAATTGTCAGTTTGTGCACTCTGCAGCAACATGATGTCATCATCGTAAGCTTAGATCGTTTCATTGTGTTCCTCTTCATCGCTGTACTCCGGAGTTTCAGAATCGTCTTTTCTATCCAAACAGATTTTCCATATTCTTAATTTTGGTTGTAATAACAGCCACCTTGCAACGACATGTCATCTTCAAACTCGATCCATCATCTCTTCATATAGCCTTGACGTTTTTCGTTGTCTGTCTGAGTGAAAAATCGTCTTTTCAATATATTAGAGACCGGCGTACTGGGTATACTGGTTCCGAGTACATCGAGATGGTGTCTAAATTGGCTTCATCATCATCGTCAGAATCCGACGCGGACTCTTTGTTGAAGACTTGACTGAACTCACTTCGACCGATGCAAGTGTCAGCTGCAACGCGGAATTCTATCGCCAATTCCGTTTTATAGGGGATAGTAAGTTGCGTTTCGCCCGCGTTGTTGTTCTCTTTGCGCCCAAGGTTCATCGTTACCATCGTCACCTGTTCGATATTCCACTAGAAAATGATAGGGAAAGCCAAGATCTGCATAGTCCCACGTCAATGCGATGTTTCTTTTTTTGGGGTTGTTCGCTGTCGGTACGTGAATCCGCAGACCTTTTGGAGGTTCGGGCAATTGGATAATGTTATCCTTTAGTAGACCATTAGCGTCATAAACGGAGTAGCGACATCCTGCTTCGGCTTTGCCCGTCTCACAGAAAGTCACGAAGAATTGGACTTTGTTTTCTATATGCTTATTTTTTTCCACGTGTTCAGCAAACTCACGAACTTTGGAGAGGACATACTTTTGCTTTTGCTGGTTCCATGGCATGTTGCTCTCTTCTTCCTCATCATCGTTCGTTTCGTTATCGCCGTCATCGTTTGCTACCAGTGTGTTATATGAATCAGTGTATTCGTTCATCGCTTGAAGGATTGTGTTCGTCCGTTCGTCCAGAGAAGGGAGACTAAGAACCATGGCGTATTTTGTTTCATAGGCTTCTCCAATTTCTTTCTCTAGTTGCTTTTCGCTTGTTAACCGAACGTTCTTTGCCATTTTGCTGATTTTTTCGTGCAGATTGAACTCTTCCTTTTTGCAGAGGAGCCAACGTTCTAAATGCGACGGCTTGAAAATCACGTGGTTTTCGACGATGTTGGCCACTTTTTCTATTTCACTTTGCTGTCCAGTTTCTCGCGCTTTCCGTAAGCGATTTTTCAAACTCGATTGCATGAAAGATTTGTATTTACCAACGGCCTCTTCAAACTGACGCAATGAAGGGTTACCGACTTTTTTCTGGACACTGCGATTAGCAACGGATGTCGCACAGATTTTGTCTAATTCGTCCCAAATAGAGACACAACGATTGATCAGTTCTGGATCGACGTCGTGATATTTGAACTGGTCTTCCTCGTCTTGTCCCATGATTGCTTGAAGAGGGCAAAGAGACACAGCTATCGGAATGGATTTGTTGTTTCCGATGCCAGTCTTCTCGACTTGCTGGATGAACTTGAGGCAATTTTTATAAGCGTCAAAGACGCTGCAATCCTTTACAATTGTAGTTTGCAAATCGGTGTACAAGTTACATTTGATACCAGCCAGCTGTGTTCTCTCTTTCACGTCAAACTGTTGCTTGAACTCGGATAAATTTTGTTTTTTATCCAACGCGTCCCTCATTTTATTTGCGATTTGGAACAGACATTGTTCAGCCTCTTCACAAGAATCGTCGTCTGTCTCTGCGTCTTTGAGACCGTACGTTAGGACGCAATAGGCTTCGGCTCCGTAAGTGACGCTCACCACAATATGAGTTGGGTTTGTTTTCCATTTCGACGAGTTTCTTTTTTCGCTTAAGTCATTGAGATGCGCAACGTCTTGAATCGCAAGATTCTGCAAATCTAATCGCACCACTTTTGATTTGACGCGGAATTTGAAGACTTGCGCTGCTTGTGATGAGCTGCAACAGTTGCTCAGGTACTTACTGCTACTGCGAGGCTTTTCGATGAGTCCGGCCATGTAGCTGGCCTGGAAGTGCTCATCAAGGCCCATATTTTCCACCTTGTTGCTCATGGAACTTGAATCGCAGCATTCAAATTCCAGACTAAAGTCGTTTGCCACTTTAATACCCGATCCTATTTTGCTCGACTCCACATACTTCCGACCGTCTGCTTTCAATGGATTTTAATTGATAGAAAATGTAGCTCGTAAATCGTAATTGACACAATTGAATGCTGTTACCTGTCAAGATGCGATCGCTGCAATAGTCGTACAAGTCGCCCACTTGAAATCCGCTTTCTAGCACCACCATCTCAGTGACGAATTGCTCGATCGCCTTAGTCCTTGTTTTCTCTTCTTCTTGTAATTCCTCACCGTCGTCTCCCTTTTCCAGATCTTCTTCATCTTCGTCACTGTCCATACGTAGCAAAGTTTCCTCATGCTGTGTCATGCTGGTAGAGTCAGGCGCCTTCCAACCTTCCCGTGTCGTGTCGGTCGTGAAGACACGAGACGTAGGCTGTAAAATAGGTGCAGTATTTTGATTTTCTATTGGCTGTTGACTCGTTAACACATTTGTCGCTGCAGGTTCAGCCTGCCTGACTCGATCCATTTCCGCATGATCGTTGGCGTTGACGCTAGTATCCGCTTCCGAATCCAAAATTTCCTTTTCAGTTATCGCCTCTTCATCTTCGTAAAGTTCCCGCATCGTTATTGTGTCGATCACTTGGCTGAATTCACTTCGACCGATGCAAGTGTCTGCCGCCACGCGGATCGTCATCGCCGATCCACTTTTGTAGGCAATTGCTAGCTGGGTCTCACCCGATTTGGCTGTCTTCCGTTGCGTCCAGTCTTCATCTTTATTCCCATCCAGCCGATATTCTACCAAGAAGTAACACGGAAAACCAAGTTCTTCATAGTCCCACTCGAGATCGATGGGGTACGTAGAACCTGTTTTCCTGACGGTTCGTGTTTTCGGGGCGCGAATTCGCAGGCCAGTAGGAGGTCCGGGCAAATGACGAAGGTAATCCTTTAATAGATTGCCAGTATCATAGACACAGTAACGACATTCAAATTGCTCTTTCGCGTCACTAAATACAATCAAACATTGTACATGTTTTTCTAGGCCTTTATTCTTTTCCAGGTGATCGACAAGCTCCTGGATTTTGGCCAGAACAGACTTCTGTTTGTGTTTGAGCATGTGCCACGGAACGTCATCTTCTTCGTCGTCAGCGCTACTTTCATCGTTGTTTTCGTCGTCACGTATATGGATAAGTATCTTGTACGAACCAACGTATTCCTTCATATCTTCGAGAGTTTTGTTCGTCAGTTCGTCGAGTGGTGGAATCCTGAGCACCAGACAGTATTTCTTGTCGAAGGCAACTTCCAGGTGGTTGTTGAGTTCTTTGTTATTAGCCAAACAATCGATACCCGTAATGCTGCTGATTTGACAGGACATTTCGTACTCTGCCTGTTTGTAGCGGAGCCATCGTTCCAGTCGTGATGGCTTGAAAATCTTGTGATTTTCAACGATGTTTGATACCCTTTCAATCTCTTCCTCTTTGCCAGTTTGGCGCGCCTTTAGAATGCTGCTTCCCAATGCCTTTTGCACCAGCTCTTGGTATTTTTTAAAAGTTTTTTCGAATTGACGCAATGAAGCGTGATTGGCTTTCTTGTTTGTAGCGCGGATGGCGACAGACTTTGCGCAGATGCCATTCAGTGCCTCCCAGAAACGACAACAGCGAGTTAACAACTCAGGGTCGATGTCTTGATATTCAGGGTATACATCCGGAGCTGGCCCCATGATGACTTTGAGAGGACATAGGAGAACAGCAATCGGTACAATCGTTTTGTTTCGGATGTCGCCCTTTCTGACTTGCTCAATAAGTTTATGGCATTGTTTAAAAGTGTCGAAAACGCTACCCCCTTGGAAAGGCGACATTAGGGGATCGGCATACAGACGACATTTAATACGAGTCAGTTGTTTTTTTTCTTCTTCATTGAACAAATCTTTGAACCCGCAGAAATGCAGGTTTTTGTTTAACGCTGCTTCCATTTTGCTTGCTATTTCGGACAGGTATTCTTCATCTTTTTCACGGGCATCTTCGCCTGACTCTAAAGAAAGGACGCAATAGGCTTCGAACCCGTATGTGACTCCCACTACCATATGGGTTGGTAGTGTTGTGGATGTTGATGACTCCACCTCATCCTTCGATGCAACAAGTCGTGGAACGTCTTGGCTGATTAGGGTCTGCAAGTCCAGGCGGACCTTTCTTGATTTGGCGCGGCAGACCAACACTTGACTGGCTTCGGAAGGACTGGATCGATCGCTCAGGTACTTTGTAGCACCACGATATTCTTTGATGAGACCGGCAATGACACTGGCCTGCAAATGCTCGTCAAGGCCCACGTTTTCACTCTTGTTGCTAGTTGAACCGGAATCAGGGCTCTTTATTTTCAATGTAAATTTATCTTCCCTTGACGTAGCTCGCGCTATTTGATTTGAATCCCAAAATTTCGTACCTGTTTTGACGGTATGTCTTGATCGTTTAATTTCCTACTAAGTAAATTTTTAAATTCACCCAAATATAACATTACCTGTTACTATGCGGTCGTTGCGGTAGTCGTACAGGTCTCCTGTTTGATAAGCGCCCCCCAACACGACCATCTTGGTGAAGTGTCGCTCGATCGCGTTAGAATCCATCATCTTTTGCTGGATGGTGCTTTGTGGATATTAGAAAATTCACTGTTCTGAAATAACTAAAGTGGGTATGCGTTTTGTTTTGGGACTGTCGACATGACTGGCTTCAACTGTCTCATACGGTATGTCCACCGAACTCGAGATGCGTCAGTCAATTGACTTTCGTTATGTTTCCTTTGAATTGCTTCATAGTTCTTTATCTTGTATTATCTGTTTGTTGGTTACGGTTTGCTATCATTTTGATGGCAGCATATCACCAAAGCTCAATTTTTCCATTACGCAGATCGTTTTGGTCAATAAGTGGTCGATGTTATCAGTAGTGCCGTATATTTCTGTTTACTTTGTTGCTGAAACGTCTTAAATGATATGCCTGGTAAATGATTAGTCCGAGGCAGAAACAGCCACATCCGTTTATCCTTTTTCGGTGAATAATGTCGACTGCCCGCTTTTCTTTATATTTTAAAGTAAAGGTCTATGCGCAAAAATAGAGACGTATAAGGAAAAGAAAAAGAACACAATGGTTCTGTGGTATCTTTGCGGAACCAATATCTTCCGTAGATTTACTTCAGTTAGTCAGTTCTTTAAAAATGAATTTTACTAAATGTTATTGTTGTTTCAAATGATTTACATGCGCAGTAGCGAATCGATCGAAACAAACTGGTGATGTTGGCGAAATCACGTTGGTGAAAATCATGAAGGAAAATAACGACTGTTGTTCATCCAGCCGGTTGACGCCTATCTCCACACTGACTGTTGAGAAATCATCCACGTTTTTCTTCAAGATTCCTGCCTGTCCTTATATGTGTGAGTGATAGTGACATTTCAAACATTTAAATGGTTAATTTTTCTATACAACTAGCAGCGTAAACTCCGCGAAAGCAAATGATTGCTTTGGTCAGACATCAAAACGTTATTGCTATAAAAAGAAACAGGAAGAAATCGGGTAAGTTTAAAGGCTTTTCATTGGAATGCAGATCGCTAAATATCGTCATATTTTTTTTTTTTTTTGGGGGGGGGGAAGATGTCATCAACTGTCCAGTTATTTATAGTTGACAGTAAGGGTCTTCAAAGAGGAATAGAGACGTATAAGGGAAAGAAAAAGAAAAACATTTTCTTTTTGTTTCTTTGTGAAACCAATCGTTTTCGTAGATTAACCTTAATTAATCAATTGTTTTGAAATGAATTCTACTAACTGCTATTGTTTGAAATCATTTACATGCGCAGCAAACTGGTTAAGTCGACGAAATCCCGGTAATGAAAAGCGTTAAGAACAAACAACGACTGTTGATCCAGTCGGCTGACGTTGATCGCCACGCTGATTGATGAGAAATCATCCACTTTCGTTTTGCTTCGAGATGCCTGTCTGCTCTGAAATTAATCCAGCCCCAATCCTTAAAGGTGCGAGTGATAATTACATTTCAAACATCTTAATGTTAGTTTTTCTTTCCAACTTGCAGCATTAACGCGAAAGCAAGGGATTGCTTTGGTCAAACATCAAAACGTTATTGCCAACAAAAGACACGAAGAAATCGGGTGAGTTGGTAAGAAATGGAAGATAGAAATGGTTTTCAATGGAATGCTGATCGCTCAACATCATCCAATTGTTTGAGTAGATTACATCATTGGAGCTTACAGCCTTCGTTTATTTTTGTTGCCCCGCTGAGAAAGTGAGTTCCCGGACACCGCGAACTGTAACTGCAGATCTTAAAAAACTCCGAGCATCAAATCCTAAATGTGAGCAAAGTAAGTGCATTAACTTATTGCATTTCGTAATCGTTTGGTGGCTGGCTGGGTTGCACAAGGTTTAGCACTTCTGGTTGTCTGTTTCTTGACATGACGTAGTGGCGGATCAGAAGCGGAATTGCGGGAGGGTTTTTTTTCGCACCTAGAAAATGTGGTCTGGCAGAATTCATTTTTTGGTGACTGGACGGCCCTTGACAAATTTTAACTATTTTTTGCGTTCTAGGTTAACTGATTCGTAGGACAACGTATAGGTTTGCGACTCAAGTTGTATAAGCTTCAATTGTACATGACTATGTTTGTAGTCTCAATTTAGCTAGTTTTCAATGCGAAAAATTTTTTCTCTCCCCGTGATCCTCTTTTTTTCCCTTGAAACATCCAAGCGTACGGATCCTTCTTCTACTTCTCCCAGAATAACAAAACAAAACAATGGTGATATTGTTTACTACTTTTACGTGCTTCACTTTCACGTATGACAAATACTAAACCACAAATTTATCAGCAGGAAATAGAAGATGGCTTTTCTCGGGTATTACAATAACAACAAGTAATTTTTTATTTTCGAGAAAAGAAACTTGCCAATTTCTGTAATTTCCACCTGTCAGTTTGTGCGCTCTGCAACGACAGGGTGTCATCATCGTCGTACGCGTGGGCCGTTTCATTGTCGTCCTCTTCATCGTTGTCTGACTGAGCCTCGTAAACGTCTTTTCGATCCAGGCTCATTAGATTTTCCTTATTCTTAATTTTGGTGGTAATAACGGCCATCTTACGAAGTTTCTTCAAACTTTCGATCCTCTCCTTGAAACCGACCTTTTTCTTGCTGCTCGGCGTCGATGATCAAGTCGATGTACTGCGGAGTCGAGAACGGATTCGGACGCAAGGCGATCTCGTCAAGTCGGTGGATGCAACGCGTAACAGTGTCGACATATTGCAGAACAATCGCATCGTTTTGATGTAAATCTTTTTCTAAAACTTTCGTTACGAACGGGTTCGTCCACTGACCGTTTGCGATCATTTGCCTCGTTTTTCTCATCTCCTCACATTTAGCCAAACCGTGTTTGATTAGGGGTTGAAGCCCCTGCACCATCGCTTCCAGTCGCCTTCTCTCCTCCAGAACTTGTTTAGTTAACGAAAGCGATTTCGATTTCATCGAGGCTAACGTGGCGAAGAAGCTCCGGAAATTGTCCATGCCCATCTGCCAGAGAAAGTGGTTAAATATTTCGGCGATTCCGTTGGGATCACTTCGGGATTCGCGGTTTCGGCAGAAGAAACCGTAACTATTGAATTTGTGATGGCGTGGCTGCCCGGTTCCGTGTTCTTTTGGGTAGGGAAGTCCGGCCTCTGCGATGGCGCTCAGAATAGGTGGGTCCTGGCCGTCGGCTAACGTTAACAAAAAGTCGATGTTCTCCTTAACATCTTTACCAAAAATGGAAAGCACAGAGTCGAAGATGTACATTTGGGTGGGCGCCAAGCGATGCAACGAAGCTTGTACCACAAATCCAATGATGTCCACATTTTGGATGCCATTTTGGTCCTCGAAAAACTTGTGAATCATTTCCGTGATTTCCTTGTCGCGCTCGAGACCTTTAGTATCACCGTAGCCTGGCGTATCGACGATCGTCAGCGAGTAATCGATAAGGAATCCTTCGGCGTGATAGATGTCGTAGACCGTGATACCGCTGGTCTGACTTTGGCTCTGCGAATTGCCGACCAGTTGCTCGCGAATGAGCTGAAATCGATACGTGTCCTCCCATTGAACGTTGAAAATGTAATTGATCATGCCGTTGATAAGCGTCGTCTTGCCTGTGCCAGTTGCTCCCATAACCAAAATCGTTCTCTGTAGTACACTTTTTGCACCGCTACCGCCCTTACCAAAGACGAAACGCTCTACGGTCGAATTGGATTGAGATGATTTGTCAAGTGGAACGGGAAGGAGTTCCATCCCGTTTCTAACACCGATCGGCTTACAACGCTTGGCCATAGTTTCAGCGAATCGGACGTGTTCATGGACGGTCGTTAGGTTGACTGTCTCACTAGGCTCACTCATCTCCTGCCCGCCGTTTGAAACGGCCACGATGTTGACGCAGTATGTCGTTTCAGGCTGGAGACGTTCCAGCCGACAGCCGGTTTCACCGACGGCGACTTCCAGTTCATTAGCTTTCGATTCATCCTGTCCGTATTGCCAATAGCGAACCCGATAAGAGACGCCCTTGTTTCGAGTTCCAGTCCATCCCAGTTCTGCTGTGCTCAGCGTGACCATTTCAACCTCCACATCAGTCGGAGGTTTTAACGTAATTCTTACATTTTGTATCAATGACTGGCTGGTTTGCAATGAAGCGGCAGTTCTGTTCAATTCGGAACGTTGTCTAATGTTGGTAGATCCTTCTTCCGAGTACATCGAGACGGTGTCTAAATTGGGGTTACTCATTTTCGGTACATGAATCCGCTCTTCTGAGACCTGTTGGACAGGGGCCAAGATCGGGCCAGAGCGATGTTTCGTTTTTTGGGGTTACTCATTTTCGGTACATGAATCCGCAGACCTGTTGGGGGTTCGGGCAATTGGCTAATATTGTACGTTAGTAGGTCACTAGTGTCATACACGGAGTAGCGATATTCCTCGGCTTTGCCCGTCTCTGAGAAAGTCATGAAGAATCGGACGTTGTCTTCTAGATGCCTATTTTTTTCCACGTGCTCAGCAAACTTGCGAACTTTGGAGATCACGTACTTTTCTTTTTGCTCGGTCCACGGCTCGTTGCTCACGTCTTTCTCATTGTCGTTGGTTTCATCATTGTCGTTGGTTTCATCATTGCCGTCATCGTTTGCTACCATTGTGCTATATGTATCAGTGTAGTTTTTCATCGCTTTAAGCATTTTGTTCGTCCGTTCGTCCAGAGCAGGAAGACTGAGAATCATGGCGTATTTCGTTTCACAGGATTCTCGCAGTTCTTTCTCCAGCTTGTCTTTGCTTGTTAAACAAACGTTCTTTGCCATTTTGCTGATTTTTTCATGCATTTTGCATTCTTCCTGTTTGCAAAGGAACCAACGTTCTAACTGGGAAGGATCGAAAATCGCGTGGTTTTCGACGATGTGGGTCACTTTTTCTATTTGCTTTTGCTGTCCCGTTTCTCGCGCTTTCTTTACGGCATTTTTCAAACTCTTATGCATCAACGATTTGTATTCACCAACGGCCGCTCCAAACTGACGCAATGAAGGGTTACCGATTTTTCTCTGGACGCTGCGAATGGCAATGGATTTCGCTCAGACTTTGTCCAATTGGTCCCAAATAGAGGCACAACGACTGATCAATTCTGGATCAACATCGTGATAGTTGAACTCGTCTTTCCCGTCTTGTCCCATGATTGCGCCAAGAGGGCAAAGAGACACCGCTATCGGAATGGATTTTTTGTTTCCAATGCCACTCTTCTCGACTAGTTCGATGAACTTGAGGTTATGTTTATAAGCGTCAAAGACGTTGCAACCCTGTATAGTTATAGTTTCAAAATCTCCATACAGGTTACATTTGATGCCACCCAGTTGTTTTTTCTCTTTCATATTGAACTGTGCCTTGAATTCGGGTAAATTTTGTTTTTCATCCAACGCCTCGCTCATCTTATTTGCGATTTGGGACAGATACTGTTCAGCCTCATCACGAGAACAGTCATCTGTTTCGTCGCCTTCGAGATCTTGCGTTAGGACGCAATAGGCTTCGCCTCCGTAAGTGACGCCCACCACAATATGAGTTGGATTTGATTTCGATTTCGGCAATTTCGTTTTTTTCCATACCTCATAGAGATGCGCAACGTCTTGAATCGTAAGTTTCTGCAAATCCAATCGCACCACTTTTGATTTGACCCGGCTAATGAGGACTTGCGCTGCTTGTGATGAGCTGCAACAGTTGCTCAGGTACTTACTGCTACTGCGTGGCTTTTCAGTGAGACTGGCCAAGAAGCTGGCCTGGAAGTGCTCATCGAGCTCCATATTTTCTACCTTGTTAATCATGGAACTTGAGTCGGAGCACTTAAATTCAAGACTAAAATTGTTTTCCACCCCAACAGCCGATCCTATTTTGCTTGACTCCACATACTTGCGACCACCTGTTTTCAATAGATTTAAAATGATAGAAAATGTTGCTGGCGAATCGTAATTCACACAATGCAAGGCTCTTACCTGTCAAGATGCGATCGCCGCAATAGTCGTACAAGTCGCCCACTTGAAATCCGCTTTCCAGCACCACCATCTCAGTGATGTGTTGCTCGATCTCCTTAATAGTTGTTTTATCTTCTTCTTGTAATTTTTCGCTGTCGTCTCTGTCTTCCTTTTCCAGATCTTCGTTACTGTAGCGATCCATACGTCGCAAAGTTTCTTGATTCTCTCTCATGCTCGTAGAGTCAGCCTCCTTCCAACCTTCCGGTGTCTCGTCATACGCGAACTCAAGAGACGTAGACTGCAAAATATCTTCTTCCGAATCTAAACATTTTTTTACAGGTGTCGCCTCTGCATGTTCATTAAGTTCTCGTATAATTACTGTGTTGACCACTTGGCTGAATTCACTTCGACCGATGCAAGTCTCAGCTGCAACCCGGAATTCCATCTCCGATCCCATTTTGTAGGGGATTGCAATCTGTGTTTCACCTGGGTTTGTTGTTTTCTTCTGATTCCAAGTGTTTCGTTTACCGCCATTCAATCGATATTCTACTAAAAAAAAGCAGGGGAGGCCAAGGTCTGCATATTTCCATTCAAGGCGGATGGTTGAAGAAGACGGTTTTTCCTTCACATTACGGATGTCCGAGACATAAATCCGCAGATCAGTAGGAGGTGCGGGCAATTGACTCAGGTTATCCTTTAATAGATTGCCAGTATGATAGACGGAATAATGGCATCCAAATTTCTCTAGCGCTTCGTCAAATACAATCAAACATTGTATGTTTTTCTCTAGGTCTTTGTTATTTTCCAGGTGATCGACAAGCTCGTGGATTTTGGTCAGAACAGGCCCCTGTTTGTGCTTGAGCATGTGCCATGGAAGGTCGTCTTCTTCGTCGTCAGTGCTGCTGTCGTCGGTGTTTTCGTCGTCACGTACCTGGGCAAGTTTCTTGTACGTAGCAACATATTCCTTCATATCTTCGAGAGTTTTGTTCGTATGTTCATCTAGCGGTGGAATGCTGAGCACCAAAGAGTATTTCTTGTCGAAGGCAACTTCCAGGTGTTTCTTCAGTTCTTCATTATTAGCCAAACAATTGATATCCGTAATGCTGCTTATTTGACAGGACATTTCGTACTCTGCCTGTTTGCAGCGGAGCCATCGTTCCAGTCGTGATGGCTTGAAAATCGTGTGATTTTCAGCCATTTTTACTACTTTTTCAATTTCGTCCTCTTTGCCAGTTTGGCGCGCCTCTACAATGCTGCGTCCCAAAGCTTTTTGCACCAGCTGTTGGTATTTATCTATAGCTTTTTCGAATTGGCGCAATGAAGCGCGGATGGCGACAGATTTTGCGCAGATGCCATCCAGTGCCTCCCAGATACGACAACAGCGAGTTACCAACTCAGGGTCGACGTTTTGATATTCAGGGTATACATCCGCAGCTGGCCCCATGATGTCTTTGAGGGGACAGAGGCGAACAGCGATCGGTACAATCGTTTTGTTTCGGATGTCGCCCTTTCGAACTTGCTCAATTAGTTTATGGCATTCTTTGAAAGTATCGAAAACGCTACACTCTTGGAAAGGCGACATCGGGAGATCAGTATAAAGACGACATTTAATACGGGTCAGTTGCTTTTTCTCTATTGCATTGAACAAATCTTTGAACCCGCAGAAATCCAGATTATCGTGTAACGCTGCTGCCATTTTGCTTGCTATTTCGGACAGGTACTCTTCATCTTTTTCACGGGCATCTTCGCCTGACTCTAAAGCAAGGACGCAATAGGCTTCTGCGCCGTATGTGACTCCCACTACCATATGGGTTGGCAATGTTGTCGATGTTGATGACTCCACTTCATCCTTCGATGCAACAAGTCGTGGAACGTCTTGGCTGATCAGAGTCTGCAAGTTTAGGCGGACTTTTCTTGATTTGGCGCGGCAGATCAACACTTGACTGGCTTCTGAAGGTCTGGCTCGATCGCTCAGGTACTTTGTAGCACCGCGATATTTTTCTTTGTGACCGGCCATGACGCTGGCCTGCAAATGCTCGTCAAGGCATACTTTTTCGCACCTGTTGTTAGTTGAGCATGGATCAGGGCTCTTTATTTTCAATGTAAATTTATCTTCGCTAGACGTAGCCAGCGCTATTTTATCTGAATCCCACAATGTCCTATCTGTTTGACGGTTTTATCTTAATTATTTTAATTTCTACAAAGTAATATTAAAATTCACTTAAAATAACATTACCTTTCACTATAAGGTCGTTGCCATAATCGTACAGGTCTCCTGTTTGAAACGCGCCCCCCAACACGACAATCTTGGTAAAGTGTTGCTCGATTGCGTTAGGATCCATCATCTTTTTCTGGGCCATACTTTGTAGATATTAGAAGTCCACTATTTTGAGACACCTAAATTGGGAATATGTTTTGTATTGTGGCTGTCGACATGATTGGCTTCAACTGTCTTATAGGGTATGCCCACCGATCTCGAGATGCACCAGTCAATTGACTTTCGTTATAATTTCTTTGGATTGCTCCGTAGTTCTTTATCTTGTATTATCTGCTTGTTGGTTACGGTTTGCTATCAATTTGATGGCAGCCTATCAACAAAAGTTTTTTTTTTTCCATTACGTGGGTCGTTTTGGTCAATAAGTGCTTGATGTTATCAGCAGTGCATACATTTCTATTTACTTTGTTGCTGAAAAGTCATAAATGATAAGCTGAGTAAATTATTGGTCCGAGGCCGAAAAAACCACAGCTTTTTTCGTTCTTTTTAGGTTAATGATGTCATCGACTGTTAGCCTTTTTTTTATAGCTTAAAGAAAGGGTCTATGCGTAGGAATCGAGGGGCGTAAAGAAAAGAAAAAGAAAACATTTTCATTTTGCCTCTTTGTGAAACCAATGGTTTTCTTAGATCAACTTAAAGTTAACCAATTGTTTTAAAATGAATCCTTCTAAATGCTATTGTTGTTTCAAATAATTTCACATGCGCAGTAGCGAATCGAACGATACAAACTGGACAAGTTGGCGAAAGCACGGCGATGAAAATCATAACGGCTGTTCAGTCAGTCGGTTGACGCTGGTCGTCAAACTGACTGGTGAGAAATCATCCACATCCGTTTTTCTTCAAGATTCCTGTCTGCTCGGAAATTAATCCAGTTTTAATTCTTAAAGGTGCGAGGGATAATTACATTTCAAACATCTTAATGTTTCATTTTTCTTTACAATTTGCAGCGTTAACTACGCGGAAGCAAAGGATTCCTTTGGCCATGCATCAAAACGTTATTGATATGAAAAGGCAGGAAGAAATCGGGCAAGTTTAAATGCTTTTCATTGGAATGCAGATTGCTCAATATCGTTCAATCTTTGAATAGAATACGTCATTGGAGTTCAAAAATCTTCGTTTATTTACCCCGTAGAGAAAGTGATGGAAATGAAATGGAAGTTTCCGGACAACCCCAACAGCGTCTGCAGGTCTTCAAAAAACTTCTAGCATCAAATCCGAAATTAAAGCAAAGTAAGTGCATTTAATTACTCCAGTTCGTAATCGTTTGTTGGCTAAGCGGGTTGAACAGGTTTTAGCGCATTTGGTTGTCTGTTTCTTAACATGACGTAGCGGCGGATCAGAAGCGAAATTGCGTGAGGGGTTTTTATCTCACCTAAAAAAGGTAGTTAGCCAGTATTAAATTTTTTTTCTTGTTTGCTCGACTGCGGACAAACTTGAGCAATTCTTTGCGTTCTAGATTAACTGATTCGGAGGACAACGTATAGGTTTGCGCCTCAAGTTGTATTAGCTTCATTTTTGCATGACTACATATGCAACCTCGATTTAACCAATGTTTAATCATTCCGATTTATCAATACGAGAAAGTCTTTTCCCCTCCGACCCGTGATCCTCTTCTTCCCTTGAAATATTCATCCGTACTTCACGTTCACTTTTGACAATTACTTCACAACAAATTGATAAGCAGGAAATAGATGATGGCTCTACCCGAGTATTGCAATAACAAAAAATAATCAAATTTTACTTTCGAAAAGGCAAGAACTTTGCAAATTTCTGTAATGGTGATTTGTCGGTTTGTGCGCTCTGCAACGCCAAGGTGTCATTGCCGCCCTCTTCATCGTTGTCCGCCTGGGCCTCGTAATCGTCTCTTCCATCCGGGCTTATTAGATTTTCCTTATTCTTAATCTTGGTTGTAACAACAGCCATGTGGCGCAATTTCTTCAAACTCTCGATCCTCTCTTTGTAGCCTTGACGTTTTTCGTTCTGCTCGGCGTCGATAATCAAGTCGATGTACTGCGGAGTTGAGAACGGATTCGGCCTTAAGGCGATCTCGTCAAGTCGGCGGATGCAACGCGTAACAGTATCGACCCGTTGCAACATAATCTCGTCGTTTTTCTTAACATCCTTTTCCAAAACTTCAACTAGTTGGGTGGCCGTCAACTTCTTTTTCAATTCCGCTTCGTACTTTGCTTTGATGGCGTCTGATGTAGTGGTCTTCTTCCGCTTTTCGTACTCCCACTTGTACGGTTGATTTTCGTGCAGGTTCCAGATACACTTTTGCGGACAAACGGTACACGATCGATTTGCTTCCGGCATTGAGTGATCCATAGCTGCGCAGTTGAGCTTCTTATCAGTATTTCCCAAATAACACGGGATGTGACATGTGTAGTGGCATTTGTTGCAGTTGGTTAGACAACCGTCGGTGTACTTGACTTCCACGGCTTCGTTGACCTCCACCTCGATCGTGACATTTTGATTGGCGTCAATCTGCGCCTGACTGTTTGCGATGATTTGCTTCGTTTTTCTCATCTCCTCCATTTTAGTCAAACCGTGTTTGATTAGGGGTTGAAGCCCCTGCACCGTCGCTTCCAGTCGCCTTCTCTCCTCCAGAACTTGTTTAGTTAACGAAAGCGATTTCGATTTCATCGAGGCTAACGTGGCGAAGAAGCGCTTGAAATTATCCATGCCCATCCGCCAAAAAAAGTTGTTAAATTTGTCGCTGGTGCTGCTGGCATCACTTCCGGATTCGCGGTTGGAGCAGAAGAAACCGGAATTATTGAATTTGTGATGGCGTGGCATCTCGGTATCAGGTTCCTTTGGGTAGGGTAGCTCGGCCTGTTTTATAGCGGTCAGAATAGGTGGGCTCTGGCCGTCGGCAAACGTCAACAAAAAGTCGATGTTTTCCTTAACATCATTACCAAAAATGGAAAGCACAGAGTCGAAGATGTACATTTGGGTGGGCGTCAAGCGAGGCAACGAAGCTTGTGCTACAAAACCAATGATGTCCACATTTTGGATGCCGTTTTTGTCCTCGAAAAACTTGCGAATCATTTCCGTGATTTCCTTGTCGCGGTCGAGGCCTTTAGTGTCACCGTAGCCTGGTGTATCGACGATCGTCAGCGAGTAATCGATACGAAATCCTTCGGCGTGATAGATGTCGTAGGCCGTGATACCGCTGGTCTGACTTTGGCTCTGCGAATTGCCGACCAGTTGCTCGCCAATGAGCTGAAATCGATACGGGTCTTGCCATTCAACGTTGAAAATATAATTGATCATTCCGTTGATGAGCGTCGTCTTGCCCGCACCAGTGGCTCCCATCACCAGAATCGTTTTCTGTAGTACACTTTTTGCACCGCCACCTTCCTTACCAAAGACGAAACGCTCCACGATGGAATTGGATCGAGTTGATTTGGCAAGTGGAACGGGAAGGAGTTCAATCCCGTTTCTAACACCGATTGGCTTAAAACGCTTGGCCATAGTTTCAGCGAAACGGACGTGTTCTTGTACGGTCATTAGGTTGACTGTCTCACTAGGCTCACTCATCTCCTGTCCGCCGTTTGAAACGGCCACGATATTGACGCAGTATGTCGTTTCGGGCTGGAGACGTTCCAGCCGACAGCCGGTTTCACCGTCAGCGATTTGCAGTTCACTAGCTTGCGATTCATCCTGTCCGTATTGCCAATAGCGAACCCGATAAGAGACGCCCTTGTTTCGAGTTCCAGTCCATCCCAGTTCTGCTGTGCTCGGCGTGACCGTTTCAACCTCCACATCAGTCGGAGGTTTTAACACAGGTCTTACATTTTGCGTCGATGACCGGTTGGTTTGCAATGAAGCGGCAGTTCTGTTCAATTCGGAACGTTGTCTAACGTTGATAGTTCCTTCTTCCGAGTACATCGAGATGGTGTCTAAATTGGCTTCCTCATCATCGTCAGCGTCCGACGCGGCCTCGTTGTTGAATACTTGACTGAACTCACTTCGACCGATGCAAGTGTCAGCTGCAACGCGGAATTCTATCGCTGATTCCGTTTTGTAGGGGATAGTAACCTGCTTTTCGCCCTGCGTTGTTGTTCTCTTCTGCGTCCAAGGTTCATCGTTACCATCGCACGATCGATATTCCACTAGAAAATGGCAGGGGAAGCCGAGATCTGCATAGTCCCACGCCAATGCGATGTTTTTTCTGGCAGGGTTACTCGTTTTCGGCACATAAATCCGCAAACCTGTTGGGGGTTCGGGCAATTGGCTCATATTGTCCTTTTGTAGGCTACTAGTGTCATACACGGAGTAGGAACATCCTGCTTCGGCTTTGCCCGTCTCACAGAAAGTCACGAAGAATTGGACTTTGTTTTCTAGATGCTTATTTTTTTCCACGTGTTCAGCAAACTCACGAACTTTGGAGAGGACATACTTTTGCTTTTGCTGGTTCCATGGCATGTTGCTCTCTTCTTCCTCATCATCGTTCGTTTCGTTATCGCCGTCATCGTTTGCTACCAGTGTGTTATATGAATCAGTGTATTCGTTCATCGCTTGAAGGATTGTGTTCGTCCGTTCGTCCAGAGAAGGGAGACTAAGAACCATGGCGTATTTTGTTTCATAGGCTTTTCCAATTTCTTTCTCTAGTTGCTTTTCGCTTGTTAACCGAACGTTCTTTGCCATTTTGCTGATTTTTTCGTGCAGATTGAACTCTTCCTTTTTGCAGAGGAGCCAACGTTCTAAATGCGACGGCTTGAAAATCACGTGGTTTTCGACGATGTTGGCCACTTTTTCTATTTCACTTTGCTGTCCAGTTTCTCGCGCTTTCCGTAAGCGATTTTTCAAACTCGTTTGCATGAAAGATTTGTATTTACCAACGGCCTCTTCAAACTGACGCAATGAAGTGTTACCGACTTTTTTCTGGACACCGCGAATGGCAACGGATGTCGCACAGATTTTGTCTAATTCGTCCCAAATAGAGACACAACGATTGATCAGTTCTGGATCGACGTCGTGATATTTGAACTGGTCTTCCTCAGCTTGCCCCATGATGGCTTGAAGAGGGCAAAGAGACACAGCTATCGGAATGGATTTGTTGTTTCCGATGCCAGTCTTCTCGACTTGCTGGATGAACTTGAGGCAATTTTTATAAGCGTCAAAGACGCTGCAATCCTTTACAATTGTAGTTTGCAAATCGGTGTACAGGTTACATTTGATACCAGCCAGCTGAGTTCTCTCTTTCACGTCAAACTGTTGCTTGAACTCGGATAAATTTTGTTTTTCATCCAACGCGTCCCTCATTTTATTTGCGATTTGGGACAGACATTGTTCAGCCTCTTCACGAGAATCGTCGTCTGTCTCTGCGTCTTTGAGACCGTACGTTAGGACGCAATAGGCTTCGGCTCCGTAAGTGACGCTCACCACAATATGAGTTGGGTTAGTTTTCCATTTCGACGAGTTTCTTTTTTCGCTTAAGTCATTGAGATGCGCAACGTCTTGAATCGCAAGATTCTGCAAATCTAATCGCACCACTTTTGATTTGACCCGGAATTTGAGGACTTGCGCTGCTTGTGATGAGCTGCAACAGTTGCTCAGGTACTTACTGCTACTGCGAGGCTTTTCGATGAGTCCGGCCATGTAGCTGGCCTGGAAGTGCTCATCAAGGCCCATATTTTCCACCTTGTTGCTCATGGAACTTGAATCGCAGCATTCAAATTCCAGACTGAAGTTGTTTGCCACTTTAATACCCGATCCTATTTTGCTCGACTCCACATACTTCCGACTGCCTGCTTTCAATGGATTTTAATTGATAGAAAATGTAGCTCGTAAATCGTGATTCACACAATTAAATGTCGTTACCTGTCAAGATGCGATCGCTGCAATAGTCGTACAAGTCGCCCACTTGAAATCCGCTTTCTAGCACCACCATCTCAGTGACGAATTGCTCGATCGCCTTAGTCCTTGTTTTCTCTTCTTCTTGTAATTCCTCACCGTCGTCTCCCTTTTCCAGATCTTCTTCATCTTCGTCACTGTCCATACGTAGCAAAGTTTCCTCATGCTTTGCCATGCTGGTAGAGTCAGGCGCCTTCCAACCTTCACGTGACGTGTCGCACGTGAAGACACGAGACGTAGGCTGCAAAATAGGTTCAGTATTTTGATTTTCTATTGGCTGTTGACTCGTTAACACATTTGTCGCTGCAGGTTCAGCCTGACTGACCCGATCCATTTCCGCATGATCGTTGGCGGTGACGCTAGTATCCGCTTCCGAATCCAAAATTCCCTTTTCAGTTATCGCCTCTTCATCTTCGTCAAGTTCCCGCATTGTTATTGTGTCGACCACTTGGCTGAATTCACTTCGACCGATGCAAGTGTCAGCCGCCACACGGATCGTCATCGCCGATCCACTTTTGTAGGTGATTGCCAGTTGGGTCTCACCGGATTTGGCCGTCTTCCGTTGCGTCCAATCTTCATCCTTGTTCCCATCCAGCCGATATTCTACCAAGAAGTAACACGGAAAACCGAGGTCTTCGTAGTCCCACTCGAGATCGATGGGGTACGTAGAACCTGTTTTCCTGACAGTACGCGTTTTCGGGGCGCGAATGCGTAGGCCAGTAGGGGAACCGGGCAATTTGTTCAAGTTGCCATTAAGTAAACATTCGTTTTCGTAAACGGAGTAGCGACAGCGGAATTCTTCGGCCGATTGACCGAGTTCAATCAAGAATTGCACGGTGTCCTCTAGGTGCTTATTCTTTTCGACGTGTTGGGTAAACTCGCGGATTTTGGCGAATACGTGCTTCTGCTTCCGTTGGATGCCGTTCCAGAAATCTACGCTGCCGTCGCAGTCTGCGTCGCCATTTGAATATTCTCTTATGGGCATAAATTCGGAAGCGACGTAGTTCTTCATGGCCGATAGTGTACTGTTCATCCGCTCGTTCAATAATGGAACGCCGAGTACCAGCGCATATTCAGCGTCAATCGAATTTTTCAGTTCCATTTCCAGTTCGTTGCTTGACAAACAAACGATGTTGGTCATACTGCCGATCTTCTCGTACATCTCGCACTCGGCTTGCTGGTATTGGAGCCATTCTTCCAAACGAGATGGACTGAAAATCGAGTGCTTTTCGGCGATGTTGATGACCTTTTCAATTTCGTCTTGCTGTCCAGTTTCTCGCGCTTTCGTGACGCCGTTTTTCAAACTCTTTTCCACGAGTGCTTTGTACTTAGCGATACCCTCTTCGAATTGAAGGAATGATGCTTTATCGGCTCTTTTGTTGACAACGCGAAATGCAGCCGATTTCGCGCAGATTCGATCCAGTTCGTTCCAAATCCGGCCGCAACGTGCCACCAGTTCTGGATCGACGTCGTGATATTCGAAGCGTTTACCATCGACGTTTCCCATGATAGCTTTAAGAGGGCAAAGAAAGATGGCGATCGGAATGGATTCGTTGTTTGTGGCGTCCGTACTTTGCACTTTCTGGATAAGCTTGAAGCATTGTTTGTAGGCTTCAAAGACTCCGCACTCGCGGAGAGCAGGAGTTTGGAAATCGGCATACAGGCGACATTTTACGCGACTCAGTTGGATCTTATCTTTCTTATCAAACTGTTCCTTAAAGTCGCCGAGTTCGAGATAGTGGTCCAACGCCTCCTCCATTTTGCTTGCAATTTTGGACAGATACTCTTCGGTATCTTTTCGAACGTTTTCGTCCGACTCCAACGTCAGGACGCAATAGGCTTCGGCTCCGTATGTGACGCCTACCACAACATGGGTTGGATTCATTTTCGAGTTTTTTTCTTCTCCGAAATCCTGCAGACACGGAACGTCTTGGCTGATAAGAGTCTGGTAGTCCAGCCGCAATTTTCTTGACTTGGCTCGGCAAATGAAGACTTGACTAGCTTCTGAAAAACCGTCTCGATCAATCAGGTACTTTGCAGCTCCGCGATCATTTTCAATCAGACCGGCCATGAAGCTGGCCTGCGAATGCTCTTTAAGTCCCATGTTTTGCCACTTGTTGCTGGTAGAGCCCGATTCAGGGCTTTTTAATTTCAAAGTAAATCGATTGTCGCTCCACATAGCTCCCGCTATTTCTTCCGAATCCCAGCATTTCCCACCTATTTTTCGGATCATTTAATTCTCAAAACTTTCCGGAAAGTAATAATTTCCAAATGAATTTAGCACAATACCTGTTACTATGCGGTCGTTTCGGCAGTCGTAAAAGTCTCCCATTTCGTAACGGCCTCCCATGACGACCATCTTAGTGACGTCACTATCGATCGCTTTCTTGCCCGTCATCTTTCTCCAGGTGATGGTTTTAGTGAATTAATTGGTTTTAAA
This sequence comes from Daphnia carinata, assembly GCF_022539665.2. Taxonomy (NCBI): domain Eukaryota; kingdom Metazoa; phylum Arthropoda; class Branchiopoda; order Diplostraca; family Daphniidae; genus Daphnia; species Daphnia carinata. The sequence goes on from NC_081334.1 coordinate 3,729,758, forward strand.
GGTCGTTTTAAAGAGTGGTTTGTGTCTGCCAACGTATTAGCTTCTACTGTCTTTTGTTCTCTCCAACAAATTTATATAATTTGAAATGCGACCGACTCTCAACGTTCGTTATATTTTCTTGTGAATTTCTCCTTTAGCGTTGTTCCTTATCTGTTTGTTGATATCTGAAATCCAACTTTTCAACTGCGCAGTACGTTTTGACTTTTACAATCAGCAGTGACTCATATTTATTTTTTACTTTGGTTTCGTAAAGCCACTAGGTGCGTCTGATAACAATGATCATGGAGACCGTATCATTTGATGAATGCTTGTTTTGTTAAATTTTTTCCGTGAGTTTATATATTTATTTTTATATATTTAGATATATATCTAAATAATTCGATAAAAAGCACATGGCACGATCAAAATTAAACGCTGAATTCGATTATGTTAGTGGTTTACGCGTTAAACCAGTCGTTTTCAAACTAAACTAAAAAAATGCGAAAATATTATTATTTTGTCGCTCGACCGACAAAAAATAAGCCCGACTTTTCGAATTTTTTATTTTTAATTCAAAAACTACAGGGCCAATTGTAAAACAAACTAGATGTTCGTGATTAGCATTCAATTCTGCATCGAATTCATGTGTTTTAAGCCAAATTTGAAATTTGGCCAAAAATGAAAAAGTGGGAAGGCTACCTTCTCACTTTTGACAAAAATCATCAAAATAAGACATCTCTCAGAATTCAATAAAAAATATACATCTGGCTCAAAATCGAACGCTGATTCTAATTGACATGTTTGTTTTGCCGTTACCTATCAAGTTTCTGAATTATGCGCAATCAGAGCTGTTGTAGCGCGTACAAAAACTGGCGCGCCAGTACGCGACAGCTCTAGCTCTAGCGTGATGCACCGAATATATCTAAATATAGAGTTTATATATTTAAATATTTATTTATTAATGGAAAGGTCATGATTAGGAAAGTAAAGTCAAATTTAGATTTTTTGCTTTAAGACAAGAATGCAGATTCCTTTCGTTATGCCGTTGTCATAATCATGGCCTTTCCTTTGCCTTTTTGCGTATCTATTTATCCTGTTCAGTCTTTGTGAATATCGAACACTCATGACTATGGCTCGGCGCCGTGTACTTGAGACGCTAACATTATCGGAAGATAAGGTCGTTACACACGTAAAAGTATTCTGAAAATGTTTAGATTGCCGATGGCTATTGATTTATTTATTTTCATGTATTTATTTTGTTTTATTTTATTTTCTAAGTCATTTTTTTATTTCTCAAAACGAATCGTATTTCGAAATTTAATGTATTTTCTTAAACGGGAATCAAATGATCGTTTTCCGAAAATCTGGCAACGTTTTTTTATTAAGTATTTCCAGAGATCTCTCAAAATTCGCTTGGAGTAGTCTGCTATGCTCACTGTGCAGGTTTTAATCTTTGACATCGTGGTTGGTAACAATATTTGGCGTATAATTTACTAACCTTTAAAGTACAGTAATAGATCAGATAAAGTAATTCAAAAGTAAATGAAAAGCAATCAAACGTTATCGCCCAACTTACATTTTTTAAAGAAACTTGCCACATTGTATCAACCTGTATTGCAATATTTTCTCTGATACCAAATTGAATGATACAGGTTTGCAGTTGTCTTTTACATTTTTTAATGTCTAGTTACTCACAGTAAATTACCGACTTTTGAATCAATTGTAGATTCTAATGTATCATGTTATTTTAAGTTATACCTCACTTGTTATCTTTGAAATGTAAAGAGTTTAGTTCTTGCGGTAAAAAACAACTATCTTTGTTTCATTCTAATATTTTATTACTTTCTTCACAGAATACCTTGTGTTGATGTGCTTGTTGATAATGCACTGGCAGCCAGTCACAAGAGGGTGGGTGCGTAAGGACTGCCTTGCCAGAGGATTAAAATTTCCCAAAGATCTAAGTAAAGGTCAACAGGTGTATGCAAAACATCCTGAATCAGGCAATTATTGCATAGTAAGCTACAACTGATTTATATGGTTATTTTTCTTATTCTCTAATATTCTTACTTTTCTTGTTTATGGAAAGGGTCATGTGACGGACAATTCAAAGACAGTCACCTACTATTCCATTGAGTACAAAGAAGGAGCAAGCAGGCAAGACACTTATACAGAGGACATTCTTAACTACAACTGCATAGAGGACGGCCCTCCACCAATAGGTGCTGCGGTGGAACTCTTTTGTCAGGGGAAACGTGTTACTGGCTTTTCCGTGGAATACTTGAGCGCCAGCTATACGAATTGTGTTTTCATGATGGAGAAGGCACTATTGTTATAGCGGAAAGAGAAGAATTCTATCATCCCGACGAAGAGCTTCCTAGAGGTTTTGAAAAAACCCAAGCAATGAAATTTATCCCAGAGCGAACGGATTAAGCCTTCACACGAAAGTGAGTCTCAGCCCAAAAAAAAGCCAATATCTTTTATTAATTCAGGATTCAGGATGAATTCACTTGTAATTAGATTTAAATATCATTTGTATACCATTTTTTAAAATGTTCGTCTGCCAGACATGGCTCTTAGAATAAAACTTCGATGTCCCAAACTTTAACTTTTTATTGGTTTTGATTTCAGATTCACGTCCCTGACGAACAACTGCAAGTTTTTATTTGTTTCTAGAACGATCTAATTTCTAATTCTATGAAAGACTCGTCATGGAGAGAGAGGTTCGTTTGTGCAACATTAATCTGGAATTGTCTTGTTTTTGTTTCATCATATTTTCTAGGAGAACAAGTGCATTGGGTTTCCACCATTAATGTGGAGAAAATGACACTATTCTTCTGAGATGTTCTTTTAAAATCTCGTCACCCATTAACTCATTGCTTCGTACGGTGATCTTCATAACTGGCGCCATGAAAGGTGTGAAGTCTCATTTTCAGGTTATATGATCTATAAATTTTATGGTTGGAACTAATAGCTGCATTTCTTAGCATTTTGTCTATTTGCTCAAATAAATCTCTGAATTTGCCTGAAGCACCTTCGCTGACGTGAAGGATGGCTAAACGGAAACTAAATCCACGTCTTGGTAGAACTGCGAAATTTGACCGATTCCGTGATTGGATATTACAGAGCGCCCGCGCATGGATATCCAAACATTCTATCATCCAGGTATTTGGTGTTACTTTGTCGTCTATTATCCGTATAACTTTTCGAAGTAAATATTTCACTACCGGCACTCTGAATGTGCTTGCTAGCAGTTAGAGCGACCATCAGAAATAATATTATTTGTAAGCAAATTCCAAAGGGTAATCAAGACAAAAAGATCGTTTTCATGTTACCTGTTCGAGTTCAAGCAATTCGGGCTAACTTTTTATTTTATACATTTTGTTTATACTGTTAATTATATAAAATTTTATATGTGCATGTACTGTATCTTGTGTTCTTTGTATCATATTATACGGTCGCCAACTGATTCTCTGGTGTTACGTTTTTTTTTTTGCCGTAATGCCCCCATTTTGTTTCTTCATTTCTAAATCGACATAACACAAGGAATGGTTAACAGTCCGGTGAGTATGTGCAGCTATTTGACTGCAGAAACAGCAGGTAAGAAATTTCAAATACCAATTTAAACAAAAATGTGAAAGACCCATTTTTTAACCTAAAAATTCAAAAAATCCTAAAATAAAAAAATTGGTCGGCCATGCGTGTAAAGAGCAACGGTAAACATCCTTGTTAAATTTTAAATACAAATCATGTATTTCCGTAAAAATTCCTAGTTTTCATTGCTTTATTGGTTTTTACCGTAAGTTCTGTAATTCTTTTTAAATTCGCTATTTATTTTGGTTACAGAAAAAAAACCAGAGGGCGCCATTGTGCCTCTGGTGTTTTTGTAATGACTTGTTACCTGGACTGACTTGTGAAACCTGTGCTGGAAAGTTTGTTTTAAATGTGTTTAATTCCAATTGAAAGTTATCCAAAACCTACTACTTCTACTGAGTGTTTACATCCTTGTGTATGATTGGAAGTGAAACATATCAAATGGTTCATGTTTAATGTATTGAGTAATCTTGTAAGCGAAGCAAGCTGTCAAGCCCAAACATCCATGGATTGCCCTGTTAGCAACCTATGATCTTAGCATTCCATCATGCTATCGTATTGCTCATTGAGAGGTATGTGATTTGTTTTGTGGCCATTTGTATACCAGTTGGCATTATTCTGCCTTTAAGATTTAGCTCGTGAAATTTACAACGCAAAGGATGTTGACACTGGGGGATGGCCACCAGCGGAGTGAATCCTTTACATCAAACACCACTGTATCATCTTACCATCTAGCCCAGTCATCATCTTGAGTCAGTTTCCATCTGATGAATGCAGCATATCCCCATGTTTTGTTGCCAATGATGAACCACCACCAGCCATCATACTGAGATTGACATCAAAACCAATCCCTTTTGGTATTTTGAGTCTTTTGCTTCTCTAGTATTGTGTCTTTTCAAACTCAATCCCATCATAGGACTGCCAAGCCTTTACTTTCTTGAGCGAAATTGCTGGCTTTACAATTTTTGTAGTCCTCCGACAACAGCCGTAAGTAAAATAGCCTTCTTCCTTCTAATATGACAATAATCTGATTTTCCTCGTGCAATGACATTTTTTTCCCGGTATTTATCACTTAGAACTGCCACGGCAAGCTGTTTTCAAGTTTTACTCCGTCTTCGTTTCGCCCGTCGCCGCGTCTTCGCCTTGCCCGTCTTCGCCTCGCCCGTCGCCGCGTCTTCGCCTCGCCCGTCGCCGCGTCTTCGCCTCGCCCGTCGCCCCGTCTTCGCCTCGCCCGTCGCCCCGTATTCGCCTCGCACGTCGCTCCGTCATCGCCTCCCCTATCGCGGCTTCATCACCTCGTGGTCGCCTCATCGTGGTATTGTTTTGTTTTGTTTCGTATTATGTAATGCTAATCTAATTAACTCGTTGGCTGCCACCCACCCACTTTGATCCCCCTTTTTTTGTAGCTTGATAGGGACGGGCCGCGCTGTTCTGCGCCATGGTTTATCTGCCATGGGGTGGAGCAGCGCCACTGCCCAAGATTGGCCGAATGGCCCACAGGCAACGCACCATAGGGATTCCCTTGTTCGATACGGCTGATGAGACCGGGGGTGTGCGTTCCCGGAAAGGTCTCATCGCCGTGTCAGCCCGGCCTACCCGGCCCCCTTGGTCGCTATCCCTAGGATAGCGACAGTAGCGACTGTAGAAAATGGTGGCGTGGCAGCCAACGAGTTAGTTGTATGTATTTGTGTATGTATTGTATTTTGTATATTGTATTAAAATGTATGTAAAGTGGTGGATATGTGGGTGGAAGGAGGGACAATAAAATACTTTGTACAATATTTAATTTCATATTATTTATTTCATTGAATATTGCCGGACTTGGGGATTGAACCCAAGTATTCTACCATACTAGTCCCATGCTATATCGTTACGCCAATGCTGCCTTATGTTGTTTCGGTAGGCATTCTATAATAAGCTAGTGCGGAGTCCCTATTTACATAGCTATCGAAATCTAAAACATTGTTCGTAAGAACAGCTATGCCTTAACGGTAGCATGCTGGCCTATAGTGCGAAAGGTGTGTGGTTCGAACCCAAGAATGGAAAATGTTGCTTGGACGCTGCCGTCCACGGATAAATCTGGAACGCGGGCAATAGAACAAACATCGGAGATGACAAAGACATTTGGCAATTTTACGTTATTTTAATTATTAAAATTAACGTTTGCACGGGGATGCTTCACTTGGCGATTATGAGTATTTAACCTTCGACTTCTGAAGCCGATGCTCAACCACTGAGCCATTGCACATATTCTATTCCTACACATATATATTTACCGATTGCAGGTATTGAACCCTAGACCTTCGGCTTCTGAGGCCGATGCCCTTCCATTGAGCTATTTCACATACTTTAGTACTGCTGTTACTAATAGTGAATTTAGGAATAAGTATTGGACTTAAATAATGATGAATAAATGATTTTCCTTCGCCTGTATCAATGTTCATGCAACGACCAACCCCAGAAATATTAATCATTCTGGGATTCGAACCAGAGACCATTCGCACTGTAGGACAGCATGCTACCTTTATGCCATAACTGTCCTTGTACACATAGTTTGAAATTTTGATAGCTATGTAGGTATACGATACAGTAAAAAAAAAATATATAATTGTCTACCACAACATAAACACCCACGTTGCACAAAATCAGTACAAGTTGGCAAGGTGGTCTTTAGCCGAATGGTTTGGTGTCAAATATTTTCTTAACGGTATAATTAGAGGCTCCTTTACTTTCCAACTTAGGGCATTTAAGGGAAATGGGAGCCAACGATAATGAAACCTTTGAAAAAATGTAAAATTAATATTTTCTTCTCTTTTTTTTCCATTTTCCAAAAGAAAATGAGAAAAAATACGAAATTCTCGTTTTTACCGCTGCTGATGTTGCTGGAAGGGAATCAATGGCCGACTGACGCCATAGGATCGAGACGCTTCGGGGCTGACGCCATTGCTGTTCGTACGACGATCTTCATTGCTCTGATCCGGCTGCAGATGGTGCAGATCTCACTGGGAGAAGCATTATCTTTTTCGGATTCGCCATTGCCAGAATCACGCTTGTGCAATGTGCACGATCAATTCTAATGAAATAGAAACAAACAAACCGACACATTAGTTTATCACATACTTAGTAGGAACTTTAGGGATTTTACAACCACCATTCATGTCCGGACGAGAGAATCTGATAATGTACCTCTAGTTCGTTATAGCTGTTGACCATTGGCTGCTGTTTGAATGTGCGCGTGCTGGATCGCAATGGGCTGTCTTTGGCGTTATTGAGCCGCATAATGCTGCTCTTGCTCTTGTTGCAGATCCTTCGAAATTATTTCTTTTTACTGATATCAATCGTTCGCTCCTCGATGAAGAAACGAGAGATGGACGTTAAAAGAGTAACAGAAGACGCGCAGCCAAAAAGTTGAAACGAAATTGGGTTCTGTAAGGCATCCTTTATTGGCGTAGTTCCCCAATAATAGACTGGGAACTCGTGAAAGATCAGCAGCAAATGTCGGACTGCAATCTAATTCAATGTCGCCCATGTGACGTCAACAGCCCACGTTATTTCTACAGCTGTAAAATTATTATATTTAAAAAACGTATAGTAGACCAACCTTTTCTTGACGATTAAACTAGTGGCGTTGTGAGGAATCAAGGGGTCCTTCGATGGAGGAATCTTAAAAGACAAAACATAAGACAATTGATAATCTACTGTTAAATAATTTTTGTTTTGTTTTGGTAGAAAGTTCAATGCATTTTTTTGGGAAATAAAAAAAAAATACTTCATTGCTGCAAACAGCCGTTACCGAAGCAGTGAAATTCCACTTTCTCAATGTGTGGTTATGAGCCTTGCAGCGTGACGGATCGTAATCCTGTTTATTTTTCTCGGGTTGATTAGTCGTGATGCGAAGTGAACTATTTTCTCCATCTGCGGCGCATTTCTCTCGATAACAACAGCGATCGAAAAACGCAAAAACAAAAGTAAGGCCACAATCTTCATCTAAAAAAAATAAGAACAATGAAAAATATGATTGAAAGTCGGCGCATTAGAAGAGCTTGTGGCCGCACACCACAAGCCCAGAAAACAAGACTCTCACGCCGATACCAGAAAGCAAGTGATCACGCGGAAGGGGAAATATTGACACTACATTTGATGCTAGGAGATGGCACCTTTTCTTTAAAGTGGGGTATAAGTCCCCTTCAAGGTGCACATCTTTTCATCAGTCAGTTCTCGACTTCAACGTCAACAAAGTGTCTCTAAACAAACACCCTCTCACGGATACATAAACTGACACTTGTTTTCACGATGAAACATTTCATTTTCCAGGTAAGTTTTGATTGATTGTCCACAGCCGTTTCCTTAAAGCGCTTTCAACTGAACACCCTTTAATTTATCAACATTTTGACACAGAATTTCGCTGCGATTCTGTTAACTGTTTTATGCACAGCTGTTGTTATGCTTGATGGAAGCAAAGCACAGCCAAAACGCACTGCGGCGGTACGAAACGACAGCGATTGGGTTCCGATTTTCCATCGGAATCAGACAAAAATTCGTGCTGAACATTACCATCGTGGGCGATACAGTGAATATCGCATAGTGAGCCGGCAAAGCAAGTACCGACGACCCAATTCAAACTACAACGAATGGAGGCCCCACTTTCCCGCTCCAGCTCACAGATATCTCTCTTCAACAAACAAGCCACCTTCGATCCTTGATTCGTACGCTCCCGTTTATCCCCAAACACCTTACTCTCCGCCGAAAATTCAAAGCTATGAACGTCCAGCATCGATCTATCCTACAGCTTACTACACCAAACCAACACGTACCGTTTATCGCAAACCTTCTTACTCGTCACCTTCGTCACCTTCGTCACCTTCGTCACCTTCATCACCTTCTTACCCATCACCTTCTTACCCATCACCTTCTTACCCATCACCTTCTTACCCATCACCTTCTTATTCATCACAGTCTTACTTTCCTCCGGCCCATTTCGATGTGCCTAAATTTCCATTACCGGAGCCTGAATACCCTTCGATTTACTACAACGATTTTAAACGAGTACCTCAAAGTTATAAACGCCCAAGAGAACGCTACGTCAATAAGCCAATCGATTTTCCCGATTTCGATGAGTTTCTAAGACAGAGCATCGCTTTTCAACACTTTAGACCTTAACATTTAAGAGATATTTTGTAAAACTATATACCTTGTGTTGAATTTGACGTTTTCTTGTTGACCATTTTAAGCTTTGAATGCATTCGATTTCGCCAATTAAGATGTTCATTGTCCTCGAGCGCATGGCAGGCCTATTCCAACACGAAGACAATTGTAAATTATGGAAATTTAAATAAAAACGCAATTCTCATTTACCATTTTTCTTTTCCTCCGGTAGAAATTATGAATTCCTTTGATTTCACATGTAGAATGAAAAATAGGCTAGAGAAGAGAAAAAATAAACAATAAAAAATATTATTGAGGTTTACCCATACTGGTGTTCTGCGTGATCTTATGGTGTTTGATCTAAAAAAACAACAAAGCTTTCTCTTAACAATGGCCGAATTACTTTGAAACTACAAAAACTGTTAGCAAATTGGGCAGAAAAGTTTCTCTATTCTAATTTCATCGCAATCGAATGTGCCAAATTAAAAGAAAATAAACTGATGGCGTACCTGTTATTTTAGTGGTTAACATCGAACCAGCCGCTGTAACGATCGAAGCACCCGAATGAGCCCTTGTCCCGTTTTCTCCATCCCTTTTTCGGACATCATTAAAATTACCACCTCCCTTTGTAATTCGATCAAAAAAAAAAAGTTGAATTCCTTACGAAACCTAATGGACAAGTCGATAAGATCCCTCGTTCAAAACAGAATCAGCTTTTTTTTTTTTTGCATCGATCAGATTATGCAATTTAGACGGCAGGTAACCTAAACAGGTTTCGACGAGACAATTGAATCAACGAAAAGGGAAACGTTGACATCAATATGACAGCTAGACAGAATTAACAACACTTTTCTAACTGACAGCAAAAAAGAATTGGCGCAGCTATTTAATTCAATTAGTCGGAGTCTTTTTTTTTGTGGCTGATAGACAACGATGAAAAGCGACGATAAGAAACGACCCACTACTTCTAACAACGCCAAAAGCTACTGACGTATAAGCACTTTCCCAAATTTTGAGAAAATTGGCTACACCGAAAAGCATTCAACGTAAACCGATTAGATATCTTAACGCAAAGCTGAATAAGAATAAATTTCTTTCTTTACATGAGGCTGCGGTGAAAGGGAAATTGATCTGTCAGTGGCACCTGCGTGAGTGCACTAAATAGAGGAAATGCCACCCCCCCCCCCAACCCATGCATTTCTGACAATTGACGGATTTCTTTGTGCTATTAAGGACTAGCATTTGCGTGAGAACAACAAAAAAGTTGGTAAAATACTACCTTAATTGTTATGAGATTGAATAGACGAGATAGACGCGATGGCCAATAACGTCTGGGAAGATGACGAACTCTCGAAGAATCACCTGCAAATAAAAAGAGATAAGTGACAAGATTTGATTTACGACTAATATTAATAATTGAAAATATAACACGTGACAGATTCATCTCCCACGTGCTATAACTAAAAGAAAAACAAAGTTCCATTAAAGCGTAAAGTTCAAACGAAAGCTTTTAAATAACTTGTTTTTCAAAATCCCATAAGAAAACTGGTTTACTTACACTATCTCTCAATATTTATATGATAACCGTCCCCTTCTATCTTTTTTTTTTTACAATAGCAACACGGGACTGTGTTTTTCTTTTTTCATCATCAGCTGATACGCGATTATTTACTTTACTACCTAACACGTCCGCTCCGCAACTTTTTGTGGAGTTTCATACAATCTAGTAGTTGGAACTGGAACGCACCGCAAAATGAAAAGCAGCTCCTTCAAGTTAACTCTGTTGGCCACCATCATTGCTGTCTGTTTGGCCAGCCATTTTGCGCCGAATGAAACGAAAGGTAATACAAAAATCTCAAAAAAAAAAAAAATAAATAAATATTGAAAAACTTACAATAAAATGAGCTCTCAGGTGAATGACCCCACAGGCGAAGCGTATGAATACATCTCATTGCCGATTGTTATTGTTAGGATATTGTCCACAGTTTCTACAAGGCAACAGCAGCATGCCTTGCTGGAACTTGGGAAGCAAGTGTTATTGTTTTTCCATCGTCTATTTTGTAAGTAGTACTTGTAAGAATTTGTAATTAATTTGACGTAATACTTTTATCTGAATTATTACATTACCAAATACTGAAGCGCCCCGATTGGAGTGGTGCGGATGCGTTTTGCAGAGGCGGAAACATGACTCTACTGAGCGTCGATTCCGAGGAGGAAGACCAAATGATTTTCAAGCACATTCGCCAAGATCATCCAGGTACACATCCACCTGTTATGATACAATAATTATGTTTTAAATAACAATATTTTTTTTAAACTGTGTACATTGGAAATGGAAAGAACTGGACGATGGTAGCTACTGGACTTCAGGCAGATTTTCTGGAAACATTTTAAACGGACAATGGGAATGGGCTTCTGTCGAACCGTTTCAGCCATTCAATTACAGTAATTGGTATGTGGGAGAACCTGGCTTCAACAAACCAGGTTATTGCGTCTATTTTTATTTTGGCTACTACTACGAATACGGCTACTGGTGGGATTACCCTTGCGATCACTCTTACGGGTTTATTTGCGAATCATATTAACTGAATTAAAAACCCCAAACTAAAACGACTATTAAACCACTTCTTGCACATCAATGACGTCGAGTTTTTGTACAGCACAGTTCAAACGACAAGCGGTCTTGTAGGGGCATCGAGTTGCACTGAAAGACAAACGATGGCGCAAGCTTCGGGTGCCCAAGCAGAAAAGAAAAATGAAACAATAAAATTCAAGTGGAGAACGTAACTTAAAAAAAAAAAAAGGACGTGAAGATCCACTATCGAGTGGCAGAATCCATTCAATGGGACGTGTCATAACTGACGAACGTGACAGAATTGCAATTCGTACTGAATTGGCACTACTTCAATCCTATTGAGACAAAAAGGAGGAGCTTCGCATTTTTTTCGTAAAAAGCGTTTAAGTACCCCAGCTCGATTACTCAAAGTCAACGACATGATTTTCTTCACGTTTAAGCAGACGAAAATTTCGTTGAACTAGGTTTATAAATCTCGAAAAATTAACAGATGCTAGACAGTAGATTAATGAATATCCTACTTGTCGCTGAATAGGACGCACTCAACTGAAATCAAATGTAAAACTCATCTAACCGGATTCCTACGCGACCGGGACCAATGAAGATCAAAGAAAGTGATAACATTGTAAATAATTACGCACCTCGAACGATGTCTGGGTGTTGCGTGTTCAGACGAGATTTCGGCGATGATAAATTCAGAATTTCCATTGTCACGACAGCGGCGTATCAATCGATTTCATCCAACGGCAAGCACAACAGAAGCTTTTATTGCCATGGGCTAAACTGGCGCAACCAGTAAATCAGCTGAAAAATAAAGCAAAAAAGAGAAAGGAATTAAAACCGTTAGTTTGTAACATGTAACTGTTGCGTTCCAACGTTTCTTATCCATCAATATCGAATCAATTACGAAATTCCTGCTCGTCAGTTAACTTGTAGCAACCGTGTGAATACAAAACATACCAAGCAAATCGTGATTAAAAGCCTGAGCGAGATTAGATCAAAATTTACCTTATGAATAAGTAAATGTGCGGCCGTCAGTTCATCCCATTTTTTTTCCCGTTCGGACGTATGCTGATGAGCAAAACACAGCCGAACAAGTTTCTGTAATGTTTTTACACCTTAACCAAAGAAGGCAAAACATGGTAGGTGGTAATAGGAGAGTCTGGAACAGTTTAAAGAGCAGAATATGTTGTATGACGAATGACATGCATGAGAAACACCATTATCCTGCACCAGTTTAATGACCGATGAAGAATTAGGGTTACCAATATCTGATTCAACTGCTGTTTCTTCTTTTACTGGTAGGATAGCTGCACTATAAATCAACTACCTTAAATTGCTGAGGTGATAAATTTGTGTTACATTACTTGTCATGGAAGTGTCCCTAACTCATCATGGACGGCTCCATCAGGATTTGAAGTTCTCTCTTTAAAAGATGGAAATGTGCTGACCTGGAAATTAAATTAATGAAATCTAATTAGGAAAGCCAATACATGTTGCCATTCAAGTTATCAGTTTTCATTGTAATCAAAAATTCTGAAGGGTGAATTAATACCAAAACATTGGTAAGACTTTGTGTATCTACTTTTTACATGACACACGTGTTCGCAGACCGTGCAGTGCATTCTCCTGGCAAAATAATTTCCCGTTTCTTACCAAATAACTATGATCACGAATACCAAACACGTGGTTAGCAAAACTAGTCATTACACTTTTTGAGACATAAGCCCAATGGTCTACTTCAACTCTTCGTGATCTAAACATTTTCCTACACGTCCACATCACGCTCATTTTGAATACGAAATTCCAAGGATTTATTCTTTTTTCACCATTCACTTTCCCCAAAATCTTCATAGCCATCTAGCGTCAATAAAACGAATCCTTTTTTGCATGCCATCTGGCCATTAATGGCAAACTTTCTCTAAATGCGTAGGAGAGCGTGAATTTATTAATAAATAATATTTAAAGATATAAATATTATTTATTTACTACCGACTACTCTTTATTATTAACTACAGCCAGGCCTTGTCGTAAAATTGCTAGATAATCAGCAAACGCTCGTAAAAAAGAAAAAAAAAGAAGGGGAAACGGCAAATAGTCAATACTTGTGACCTTAGCCACAAAAAGTTATTATGCACAGGGCCTCAACGCCATCATTCTCTACGAGTGCGATGGGAGGACTTAACCAGATCCGGTACATAATATGCATCTCACCCATGAATATTTCCCGCGGGATTTTAAGACCCTCTCTCGCAATTTGGCTGTGCGCAAATCACCGACATCGATCAGGATCGACTCGTTGATGGCATCCCGTTTGTCACTTAAACATAAAACGAAAATGAAAAAAAAAAAAAAACACTTTAACAACGTCCATAAAATCAAAATATATCATTTTACGAGAATCGAACAGGCGAAAAAAAAAATTACAGGCAACTGCCAGTAATTTAATTTCCATTTAAAATTGTTTTGTTTTTTTCCTTTTCAGCGCGGGAAAAAAAAAATTTCAAATATTTTTCGGCTGATGTACAGTTCTTTTAAATGGATAAATTCTTAATTGGATCAAAGGTCATTATTGGAGCCATAAACAAAATTTTTTTTTTGAAAAACACCATAGAGCGCGCGATTGGGGACGGGGGCGTTATAAAAAGGATATCCGCCCGTGAGAAAAGCGAACGAACGAATCCGCAAAAATGATTTTTTAATACCAAGGCTTCTCTTCCTTTCTTTCTTTTTTTGGACATGGCGTATAAAATGAAAAAAGAAAAAAAAAAAATCTTGTTTTTGTTGTGATAGTATCATTGAAAATGCGTGTGGGAGAAGATAAACAAAACGCTCGAGAGCCAAAAAAGGGAAAGGGGGGAATGCAAATCAAAAAATAAAAAGAACGAAAAGGAAAGAAAATAAAAAACAAAATATTTAAAATAAAAATAAAATAACAAGAAAGACGCCACGTAATATTGACTCACGTTGTTGAACTACTACGCACGAGATTGCACGACGACGAACGCGCCTTGGGGGGAATAAATTAAATTGAAATAGAAAAAAGGGGGACCCTGATCCATAGCGCACGGGACGGCCAAGGTAAGAAAACACAGAAACAAAAAGAAAAACACATTTTTTTTCCCTTTTTGTTTATAAAAACGAAAGGAAAAAGTTCGTATTTTTTCTTTGAAATTCGGCCAGTAGCGACCCCCCACCGCAAGAAGATGTGGAGACTGTGGAACATCTTGCGTATTATCTCTATACGCAATAAACGTTGTATATTTTTAAATAGAAAATTAGGTTCCACGTCGAAAAGCAAAATAAACAAACAAAAAAAAAAAGTCGGATATCTTTTTTTTCCCTTTCGCTATCCTATTTCGTGATGATATAGTTGATATGCTATGTGGGAGATTTTCATGGAAGAATCTCTGCCGACATTGTATGTATCCAAGTCATTGGAATACTGATTTATATCAATGGCCTAGAGCGCTCTATAAACAAGACCTCCTCTTGTACAGTTTTTGTCTATCGACGATGTGCTTCACCACCATCTTCTTTTTCCCCCTTTTTTCAAAATGATATAACAAAACAAACAATTCCTTACCTCATTGTGTTCTGGTCGAGATCCATTTTTTTTCTTTTCTGGAAAATGTCATGGAACACACATTCTCCGCCACAGACTTTTTGGAACGTCATATCCTACACAAAGAAGAAAAAGATTTTTATTCGTTTGGGCTAGACAGCGTCAGCGTCTAACCGGTTCAAAAACACGGAAATGGTTTTTTTTTATTTTTTATTATTATTTCTCCAAAATGTTTCCAAAATGGAAATGTTAAGTTTTAAATAAGGGAAAAAAGGGGGACCTTTTTTTTTATTACCGGCCATATAAGAATCTCGCGGTAGCTCCTCGACGTTGTACAACATGAACGACATCAGCGCCACCGCTGCCAGGAATTTGAAAAATCCCACTGAAGGACGATGTTCCAAACGTAAAAAAAAAGGTAATCCTGAAATAAGAAAAAAAAAAAAAAAAAAAAAAAGACAAGCGCGAGAAATGTGTATGTAATAATTTTTAAAGGGAAGGGGAAATTATCGATCGTGTGGCATCAGCAAAATAGAAACACGCCAGCTATTCTTATTGTTACAGCCCCACCACCCAGAAGGCGCTCACACATTGTAGCAGACTTGTAATTAGAATTTCAACCTCAATCCCCCCCCTTCTTTTTCCATTCATCGCATGATTAATGAGTCTATCAATTTGGGTGGATGTAAACAATGTACTCGATTCGACGACGTACATCAAAAATTGGGGAAAAAAAAAAAAAAAGAAAAGCAATTCGTCCCTTTCTTCTTCCTCAAACCACGTGAATATCAACAGGGGGTTTTAAGGTCGATCCTACGTACAACAAGCTTTTATTTTGTTCTTCTTGAATGTAAAATGTCCTTATCGGGCAGGGGGGATGATCCGAGAGAAAGTACCAACCTACCCAAAAACAGCTGTGGGTGATTTCATCTGTCGCGACGGACGTCGGGGAGGAATTGAGTTACCGCTTACATTTTTTGTGATGGCCTCATCTATAATACGAGTACAACAAGGACCGTTGTGAAAAGCCTACACACAGACGGTCATTACAAACGTTTCTTCTTTCTCGGAATAACATTTTTGGTGCCTTGAACTTTGCAAGTGTAGTTGTACAAATGATGATCGTACACACGAGTGTGTGAAAGGGGCTTGGCTTTTCGCCCGAGCATGTCGTGAAATATGCAAATGAGACGATACAGCTATAGAAGGGGCCTGCTTCCATCGAGCGCATAACTATTAGCTACTCTATAGGCGAGGCAAAACACAGACACCTACCGTCTCAACACACGGAACGAATGGCGCAAAATGAAATTCAAACATCAAGAAAGAAAATATTTCGTGTAGAGTTTTTTTTTTTTACCTACTTAGAAATGCATCAATGTCCGAGTGTTTTGGCGCAAAAAGGCCTAGATTTTTCTGTGGCCGTATTTCGAAATGCTTTTTTTGGGCATCCGCATACGAAAACTGCTGTGACGGAATGATGAACGAGCACGTAACGCGGAATTGTAGAGTCTACAGCTTTTAATCGGAATCCGTTTGTTCAGAACCTTTCTCTCCCAACAGCCTATAGGAAAAAATTCAAAAATGATTTGTCCATTATTTCAAATCTAAAAAAAAAAATGAAAGCAGAAATAAAATTGTTTACATGTTGTCATGACGACAAGATTCCTGTCGTTTTCTTGGCGAACGTGAGGAAATGTTTTTTAAAAAAATCCTAGCATACAAATGACCAAGAATAAAGAGGATCGCCTTAAATAAATATATATAAAAATAGGACCTTTTTTTAAAAAAAACTTAACTTCATCATTTTGTGTCATGTCCATTGTCGTCGGAGGGCTGCACGCTCTGTCGCTCTGCGAATCGATCGATAACACATTTGGCTTCTATTATTCTTCGTGTGTGTACTCATAAAAAATAAAGGATGGCGGCCAAGCTTTTTGGCTTTTGCGGCCTCAGCAGCTGGCCCTGTCAACGTCATTCGAAACTGATGAATGACTCGTGCAAACATATCTGGAGGCCTTGTCATCATCCGGCCGCTGCTCTCCTAATAAGACAATTTCAACCGGTCAAAAGAAATTCCATTTCATTTTTAAACGTAAAATATATACATGCCCTGTTTAATACGTCGATCCAGTTATGGACTCCGAACTCTAGAGCCTGAAAAAGAAATGAATAAAAATTAGCCAATTATGGATATGTGAGAAGAAGAATACGTTGTTTTTTTAAAAATATACTCATGCATTTATTTATATACGTTGTAATATAGCGATGTAGGGAGGAGGCATATGTGCCGGGAATGAGCGATTCTCTGTCTGTCTCTAATGGCGGATTTATGATGATGATAATGTCCATTTTTTTTTTCTTTCTTCCTTCCTCTTGTTGTGCCATGTGTAATGAGTTGAAGAGAAAAAAGGGGGTGCCGCTCACTTTTACGTATTCCATACGCAAACTCTCTCTCTCTCTCTCTCTATATATATATATATATATAAAAGAGCGCCATCGGCGGTCAACGGGAACGAACCGGACGGATTCACAACCTATAACGAATGAGAAAAAAAGGGCTGTATGTAGAGGTGTATGTATCAACCATTGTTACATGTACCCACTGTGCATAATATTCGTGAGCTGGCCCCGGGATTGATTGGTGTGTTGTTCCGCGGGCGGATCACGCGTTCACGGGATGCGCTTCTCCAAACGGCCGAATGGATTACCAACTATAGAAAAAACAAAACAAAAGCCCGCATCCAAGTTTGTTGGCTATTACACATGTGGCACAATTTCTACCAAAAGCCGGAAGCATTTTTCTTTTTCTTATAGAGATTATTATTGATAAGAAAATAAAAATAAAAGAATTGTGCAAACTTGTTTTTGTCTATTGGAAATGTTTCCGTTATGTTTTATCTTCCGGAAAAAGGGAAAACTTTTCCACAACTTTAGAGACAACAATAACAGAAAAAAACAAAAAACAAAAAAAAACTTTCGATCTAACAATTGGATTCAAGTACTCGATAATCCGATTTAAAAAAAAAAAAAAAAAAAAGTTACACTCTCAAAATCCCTTAACAATCGAACTTCATTTTCCCTCTGGTTGTAAACCTATCGTCTCTCTCCCGCGTTTTGACGTAACATTTAACGTGAGTGGCAAGAAGCCATTTTTTTTGGCGTGTAAATCATTTCAACTTTATAGAAAAAAAAAAAAAATAGAAAATCCTTTCAAAAAACCTTCAACCGAAAAAGGTGCGGACATCAGAAGACTTGATTATCGACCGATATAAGAGGAGCGGCCTATACAAATCTCGTCTCACCCATAAGCGCTAAATTACGGCCATGAAACACACAAAGAAAATGTTTTTAACACTTGCGCCCTGGTCTAGTGTTGAAATCGATATTACCCCCGGCTTAAGAAAAAAAAAAAAAAAAAAAATGTGCAGCCGTTAACGTGAAGAGCGAAATAGAGTCTGTGTGTGATTAGAGGCCTATTCAACACGTCAACGTTTGCATTAACATTCAAACATGCCTGAGCTAATAAAAAGAAAAACAGAGCGTTTCGAATTTTACTCTCGTTTTCACGGGAAAAATGGAAATCGAAAAGAGACCAACTTTCTATTGTATGAAGAATTGCGCAGAGCAGACGACGTCTATAAATAAAGCGAAAATGGCCTCTTCAACAAAAGGCTGATTGGCCAAAACTTAACAGCGCGTGTGTGTGTGTGTGTGTGAATGCGCCTATTTTTTTTTTTTTTTTTCGTTGTTATTTTTAGGTTAGATACGATAGCGAAGAATGCAATAATAATAATAAAAAAAAAGGAGGGGGTATCTCCAGAGACGATGGGTTTCGGCAACTTGATTCCGCAACTTATTCACGCAAGGGCTAAAAAAAAAAAAATTGAGGCTTTTTTAAGACTTACTTTTACTTGTGTTTTGTACACATTCAGAATAAAGAACTCGTGAAAGAAAAAAAAGCCTTTTTTCAAAGGGGGGAGGGGGAGCCTTACATTAAAGCTGACGCCATCGTGAAGGCCCCCGAAGGGTTTCTTTTGTATGAACGGGAAGGCGAACCAGAAGAACACGACTGCAGTCAGTTGGCTCACGTCCGTTCACGAGAGCGGGCGTGTTTTTCTTTTCATTCCTCTTTTCCCATGTTTTCCAAAACGATCGAGCACAACGACATTCTCTAAACAACAAAGTGCGGAAAAAAAAGAAACGTTGCCAATTTTGAAGATATTTTAAGTGTTTACATTCGCAGAAGGAGGAATTCTAGCATAACGCCCCAAACAAGGTAAGATTCATAATTCGCTCGTTAATTGCTTTTAAAATTCCCACCAATGGCAATTATAAGCGGAAAACAAAATCAATAAAAACAAAATTAAATTTTCGTTTGAAAAAAAAAAAAGAGGCAGAAATATAAGAGAGAGAGAGAGGGTTAGTGACCTGAACACACACACACACACACTGAGGATATATATATATATATATATGAGAGTTGTTGCACGTATGGACTGATTCACGCTCGGCTGATTCCGATAAATATGTGAGAGATGAGGTTCGCGGCTGGGGTCCGTTATTATTACATGTGTAGCCAGTTTCCCTTACTCGTTTTCCTCGGGATATGATCCCTCTCTTTCTTTTTACTATTATTACATTTCCTCCCCCTGTTTTTTTTTTTTTAAATACGACGTCTCAGAATGAATATGATTATTCATGAAAGTTTGTGCCATCAAAAAAAAATAGAGCTAAAGTCTAGAGACATAGAAGATCAAAATCTTTGACACGCGTGAATAATCAGCTTCATTTTGCTAAACATTTTCTGTTTATGCATTGCATCGTTTTCGCTTTGCAAATAGGGTCCCCCTCCATTTAAAGTTTTGAAACAAATCGAGTCAGGGCCATTGTTCTTTTTGGATGGTCTGGATTTTCTGAAGTATTGCGTCCTCGTATAGGGAAATCGAAGGTTTTGCGTTTCAATCAAAGTCAAAAGAGCAGACGACATAAAAACGGCGGGGGGATGGTGAGACACAATGAGATCCCCATTTTAGACGGACACACAAATCCATTTAGGACATGTGGCGCCGGTGGTTTCAAAATGAAAAAAAAATCGAACAATCAAAAATGACGATCGGAGCGTTGCAATGAACGGACCAAAATTGGCGGGACTCGGTGCCGTGAGAGATTTTTTTTTTTCGTGAATTAAAACAGACGGGCAGAATATCAAGGCCTTTTTTTTTTTTTTTTTTTCTCTCTTTCAAATGATGGAGCAGGTGAGCGCGTTTAGAATTTTAAATTGCAGCCGCTTTGCAAGGACTATAACAATCACGTTGAAATAGTTGAAATAAATGGAATAGCATTGTTTTCGTGTCCCCCCCCCCCGCCAATGTCGAGAGAAACCATTTTTCCATCCGCTAATTATGAATTAAAAATTCTTTTTTTTTTTTTTTTTTTGACCATATTTCTTTCGTTGTGGGACACACAGACAAAAAAAAAGAAACGGTTTATAGAACTAAATTTGCATAAACTATCCTGGCGACGTTCTTTGAAAAGGCCAAAAACAATAAATCAGTTTAACCTTTTCCTCTTGTTTGAATAAAATAAAAGCAGAAGAAGCTCAAGGAACATCAAACCAGCAGCGCGTACATGTGTGATAGCGAAAGAAACATGTTAACGTGCTAATATGGTAGTGTTGGTCAAGCTCTGTGTGTTAGCCTAGTAGAGAAGAAAATGCCTTGACCCGATTGGAAGGACACGCACAAAAAAACGGGAATAAAAAAGAGAAAATGGATAAATATAAGAAACACTAACAAATACACGAGTCATGTGAGAAGGCCACCGATTCTTTAGAAGACGAAAAAAAAAAAAAAGGGCCTTTTTTTGCAAAACGTTGTGCCTATGTCTCAAAACTTGAAATAACATGGCCGTTGCGAAGGGAACATGTTTTTTTTTTTAAAAAGAAATGAAAATGTTTGACATGACTCACGTTTTTCGTGTGTAAATGCAGATGTCGATCATTCGTAATCCTCCATTTTTCCTTCCAGCTGGTGCATCCATCATAAGCAGCCAATCCCATATCACAATTCCCCTTTTTGTTGGCCATATTCGTCGTTCCAAAATCTAAAATTTACAAAAAAAAAAACATTTTAAATAAAGAATTTGACACGGTACGTTGCTCTTTATGGATCGGGTTACCTCTTTCTTGTACGGTCTCAAGTTATATCATTTCGTAGTTGCGGTACCCATCGCAGCCTGTCAACAGATTACAATGACACGTTTTAAATAAAAATCGACAGTTAACAAAGCAAAAAAAAAAAAAAAAAAAAATGCCTTGCGGGAAACAAACGAATGTGCTCTAGTTTCTTAAAGGATACAAGAGTCCCTTTCGTGTTGTTGTCCAATTTTCTAAAACATCACGGGATTGATTTACAGACTAGCGTGATAATCATAGCCGACACAATTTTCACGCTCCACCCCATAGACTTACATCTATGTTAAATGATATCCTTGACTGGCTCCCCCCGTCCCGGGGTCTCCAAGAATCTGCGCCAAAAACAAAAACAGAGAAAGTTGTTATTGTACAATCAGACGAAGACGTCGGTCCCAATTTTTTTTTTTTTCCTTCTATGATGCGTGAAATATTCCGGGAGCGAACATGTAAAAAAAAAAAAAGGACATAGTGCACGTAGAAAGTGAATAAAAAAAAAAAGCAAGGGATGGCTGATCGATTGGGGAGTGACGTCATTGGGCAATCAGCGGGACCCATAACTCTCTCTCCGCTCTTGGCCATCCGTTTGATCGCTACTCAAAGACAATCTATATAGGGTAGCACAGAGACGTAAAAATCGAATTACACACATGCCCTTCACAGTAAATGCAATTTCACCTGAGCGAAATCGATCTATTAAAGGGCGAGCTTCAACGATGAGTCACACACACACAGCCTCTTCCTTTTCTCACAAGTCTTTCAAAATATCGATCAATACGCAGTTTGGCATCTGGTAGCGGGTCACGATGCCAAAAAAAAAGAGAGTCTCCTGTGTCAAGTGGATTTGAATAAAAAAAAAAAAATACAGATGACTATATTTTTTTTTTTTTTTTTGAAAATAAACTTTGAATTTGCATAAGATGTACCCGAAAATGTCTAAAGGCCTCCATTTTGTACATCTCCTTATGGTAGACATCATTTCTTTTGTGTAAAGGCCCCCCCTCCCTGAAAAAGAAAAGGAATTCTTTTTCTTTTGTTTTGCAGCCGATGAATATGTGTGTGTAGTCTAAGCACGAACGCAGGGCACACGCCGGGGTTATTATAACCGCAACCCGGCCCATTGAATTCAGAGCACAAACATAAGACGGCCTTAAAAAGAAAAAAATACTTCCATTTATGTTTGTGTGTCTCTTTTCGGAGTTTCAATAATGGCAACGCTGTAGAACGTGTTTTAACGGGGTCTTTAAATGCAAGTTGAATCCAAACTAGAATTGTAGTTACCTTTGATTCGACGAGTTGATGAAACGTGATTTGTACAGATGGGATTTAAAAGAACATGTCATCCTTGTCAGCTGATTCCCACTGCCTCCATAATGCGAGAGAGAGAGAGAGAGAGGGTTGAAAGGATATTGAGATGGATGCAATTTGACTTGTGCTGTTTGCGAACGATCGATCAGGTCGATAAATGTTCAGGGCTTCCATCCAATTTTCTTATTTATCCGTGCGAGCAAGACGCCATGATTGAAAAATAAACATTTTTTTTCCTCCCCCTTTTCTTTCCGGCTTCCGTAGGAATGAGTTGAAGGATAACATCGCCTGGAGGAAGAAAAAGATCATATTAAAAAAAAAAATAAAAAAAAAAAATACGAAAATGTTGAGCAGTAAGCTCAAATCGTGGATGGAATCGCATCTGACGCGGAAGAAATCCTCCTCCGGAAGTAGTGGTACGAGCACGAGTAATAAAAAATGCACATCCGCATTCCACGGTTCGGGTAGTAACAGCACAGGCAGTTACAAAGAATTGTCGCCAGCTGATAGGATCGCTCATCCAGCTTCTGGACTCGTCAATCTTGTTCCAGCTGTCCCACTATGCTCCACAAGCGGCCGCAGCAATGCCGGATTGGTCATCCGGCTTCAGAACGATTTCAGAGAGAACCAGCACGCATCGCCTTGTCATCTCAGACATCAACATCCGTCATGGACACGCAGTCCAGTCATGTTGGCCTGGAATACGAAAATTCATCCTCCTCCTGTACCGCAAAGACCAATCGAACCGCCCCTTTCGCCGCCATCTTCCCACTGTTCCACCATCATTCAGCAGGTTCCTTTTTACTTCATTATCCAGCTCCATTTTTCTAGGAAATATGTAAACATTTTCATGCATCATTCATTATCAGAGCGTGATGGCATGGAACACAAAGAGATTGCCAAAGCTTATTACCATCTTTGTTTTTTTGTTTTTTTTATTTATTTAAATAAAAATGGCAGAATGGAGAACCTTCGCCAACTGGAAGTGATTGGACGTCAAAGAGTTTTGCCGATGAAAGCGGAATAGGACGGACCGATCGTGATGGATCCCTTTCGTCCAGCAAAGCCAATACGACGGGATCTTCGATTGGAACGGGCGATTTTCATCACGAATCAGCCGGAAGGCGGATCAATGCCCCTTCGCTATCCTCGCCAGAGTCGGCCTACTCGACGGGATGTTCGGCCGACGGAGTCTCGCCCAGTCAAGACGGAACGTACGATTCCAACTTTCATCCGCACCAACCGCTGGCCGCTTTGCTCCTCGATCCAATATGGAGGAGATCGACGCTGGAAGCGGACGCGTCCGGATCAAACTCGTCGACCCAATCGCCGAGGACGCGGCCGGCCATTCGAACGAATCCGTGGCTTCCAGTGAGGACCAGTTTGACATCGGCCGGATCAACAACATCAGACCGAGCGTCGTGGATGACGGACTCGACGCCCGAGGCTCCGTTATCCGAGATCTGCCCACCGGCCGTGAAGGAAACGGATATCGTGAGCAGCGGGGAAGATCCAGCAGATGATCCCATAGCGGCGGCCATGGCCGCCTGTGCGGCCAACGACGAACTCGATCAATTGTGCGATTCCCTCCAGTTGCTGATGGACGGGGATAATTTGCGCGTCGTCAGCACAACGGGCCAGCCAGCGCATCGGCAAGTAGCGACGGTGGCGCCACACCAGACAGCAAAAACGGGATACAGCCCGGCCGTGGATCGAAGACGCGCAACTGAAGTCGACGTCGACGATCAGTACACGCTGCTGATCCGTCAAACGGAAGAGATTCTCCTGCAACTGGAGAAGGATGAAATGCTCTTATGCAGCCGGAAAAACATGAACCAAGACGAAACAGATGCTGCAGCTCTTCATCTTCTTCCGGCCGGCAAGAACAACATCAGCAGACAGCCTTGTTCTCTCTCTTCCGGCTCGCATTTAAAACAGCCCCGCAGGCGATTGAGGAAAAGGCCAACGTCACGAAGACGCTGCTCCAGCCGGAACAGCGCCATCTTGTGCTCATCGCCGTCCTCCAGTTCGGAATCTTCCGATTGCGAGTACTTGGATAACAACAGCAGACGGACGTCATCCGACTGGAACGCCAACCGACGTCCGAAAAACATGAACAGTCTGAGTAAAGGAATCACCCCTCGTTTTGCCCAGCGTCAAAGTGTTCGAGTGCTTCCGCAAACGCCATCGCTTCTTCCGGCCCAGCCGCCTCGCGACTGCTGGATCCTGGGCAGTCAGAAGCCCAGCTGTTCTCCAGACGATTGGACTACGGAACACGACAGGCCTCCATCGCCGGCCCCGATGGACCCGCACTGCCATTGGGCCAGCCATCCCGTGCGCCATTGCGAACGGATGGCCGTTGCTGCAACGCGATCGCCTTCCGTCTCGAGTTGCAGCAGCAACAGCCGAAGGAATTCACGCGTTCGTGCAAAAAATTGCGCCGGACACTTGAGTTCATCGGGACCGACATCTCCGGTCATGCGACTCGATGCTTGGCCGGACGATGATTACCACCCGCAAACAAACAACGGGGGCGCTGGGCGGCGCTGGCGCCAGTCCATGACGAGAGAACAGCAACGTCTCGAATCTCAGATCGCCTTCCTCCGGCGCCAGTTGAAAGACGTCACCGACGACTATTACGATTACGATAGAGGAGCTCGAACGCCCTCCAGCACTTCAGACTCTTCATCTCATTCTCACCGTCTGAAATAAAGAGCCGACATAGAAAAAAAAAAAACAGACAACATCAACATGCAGAGACACACACAAAACATGAACACTAGTCCCTTTCTTACTTACCCCGCCCCCCAAATTTTTCCAATTTTTGAATCAAAAATGAATTTTTTTTTTTTTTGAATTTTATTTTTGTTCTCATTCTCTTTCCCGTCCATCATTGTCACACAAGTCATTGACTGAATGATTATGAAATCATCATCGCTATAAATAATCTTTTAAGGGGGGGATCGGGAGCTGTTTTTTTTTTTCGGGAATCACGCTCAAACATTCAAACACACAAATAGAAGAAATGTGGTGGGGTAAACGGTGAAACTAACAGCCGTTTGTGTTTGACACAGTTTTGTTGTGCGCGTCTTTTAAAAGATAATAAAAAATTTCCATCTTTTATGTAAATTGACACACCTGGTGGAGGTCGATAATTCCATGAAAATAAAAAATTATAATAAAAAAAAACGTCATTATTTACCTCGAATAAAAGAATGAAAAAAAAAAAACTTTTTGTTGTTCTTCTTTTGGGGGCTGGAGTTCGTCGAGCAAAACCAAACTAGAATTTAAAAAAAAAAAATAATTTTTAAAAAAAAATAAAAAAATAAATAATAAACAATGAGGATTATTTTTATATAGGAGAACATCTGTTTTGGCACCCACGTTGTTGTCTGCGGTTGCGAGGAGAAAATAGCGAAGCCGACCGTTGTTGTTGCTATTGCATTTTACAAAGAGGAGAAATAACACGCATGAGGAAGAATCAAAAAAGAAGGTCTAGAGGAGTTGTGTAAAAATGAACGAAATTCCGTTCTAGATGTAAACGCAGTTATTTATATATTCATTGGGGTTGGTATTTCAAAGTGACGACTAGCCGACTCTGATCCATCGATCGATCGAGTACTCCAAAGCGGCGATCCACCTGGGGGCGAAAAAAAATGTGGGATCACGTCATGTTTCGTGTCACGCCAGCCCCAAACACAAGTAAATGGGTTGGTGGCGTGACTCCTTTTTGAATAAAAAACAAAAAAGTATGTACCGTTTGCGATCGTTCTCCGAGTCGGTGTAAAAGTGGAAATGGCGCATGCGCGGCTCAGGCGGCAACAGTTCGAAGGCGAATTTGCGTCGCTCACCGCTCGAGGCCGTCGTGCCCGAGGCCTGGACGCGGTAACCGTGCAAGTGCAACGCTCCTGTCCCAAACGAGAGAAGAGATTTAAATCCAATCAACATCAAAGAGAAAATGTCATAAGGGGGGAAGACTTTGAACTGCTGCGGGGCACCGATAGAGGGGGGGATTATTATAATTATCATTTTCAAAGGGAAAAAAAAAATAATTACCGAGGGCAGACGAGACGTTGATGTCGACGTAAAAGTAGAGGCAGGCGTCTTTGAGAAGGCAGAGTCGACGCTGCCATTCCTTGGCCCGGTGACCGAGCTTCATGAGATGGCCGACGCAGTCGGGCGATGCCATCGACGCCGGCGGCAATTGGATGTTCTGGGCGCACATCTCCAGCCAAACATCCTGCCGGGCCAAAAGAGGAAAAGACACACAAGACGACGACACACTCAGTGGTTTTTTTCTTTTAGGTTAAATAAATAAGCAGCTTATTTTCTCTTTTTCCTATGTTATCTGATCCCTCATTTTTGTTTTATTTTTTACGATTATTTTTTTTTACAAATAGTGTATGTGTGTGTGTGTACCTGGACGGCGGCTTTAGAAGCGTGATTGAAGACGGAATGCCACAGTTCAACCGATTCCGTAGATTCGGCTGCCAGCCAATGTCGTATAGTTCCACCTTTGCTCAACAGTAAACCGTGAGGTCGTTCGGCAAACGATGTACGAGTCACCGTGTAGTGCAAAAGAGAAACGGCTCCCAATGGCTGCGAACTCTGTTTCAAAAAGAAATTCAATATTAGACATAGAAACAAAGTCGCATGGCCAACAGCCAGCAACAGACGGTAAATTACGAAAGAAAATATAAAAAGGGGACTTGTGTTAGAGACTGTTATTAGGCTATTGAAAATCCCCCCCCTCGGAGCGGTGTTCACTACTCTTTTATTGTATTTTTCTTCCTGCTAGACCATGTTCAGAGAGACGCAAGGACAGAGAGAGTATCGATCGCTTTGTGTGGGTACCGTACAATGGGAAATTACCCATGATTGGTTAGACCAGTCTGAAAGCAAAGGGAGAGCCGTTTTGGCCGGCCTTATTTGATCGTCTCTTTCCCTTTTGT